>NC_060146.1:176829436-177487213 GCF_021461385.2 Schistocerca piceifrons | reverse complement strand
GTGTGGTGGAAACTGTATCTTCATCAGAAATGGAATAGCTTACAAACACACAGGATAACAAAAGACAGTAAATAGTTAAAAAGGATTCTGAAATATCAGATACAGAATTACTGGTACTAATTACCATCAATCAAAACAACTGTAGGAGGCTCTACAGATAACCTGATGGAGACAAACTTTCTTCAACATGGAGAACACATAAATCTCTTAGAAATAAGAAAATGATTCTCATCTGTGGTTATTTCAGTACACAGGCTTTAGCAAACTCCACACAGTAAGGAAAGAACTATTTAATTTCATAGTCTCTCTCTCAAATTGAAAGTCACAACAATCTTGTTAAGCAAAAACCACATAATTCAAATGATAATAAACTCTAAGCAACAGTATTACAGACAGAAATAGTAAAGCCTGGGCTTGGAGACAACAATGAACAAACCATAAATTTCCCTTTTGAAAGAGTTAATGCCTACAAACTCACAATCACATTTTAGAGCAGAACTTACAATGATCAAAAAAATTTGAAATAATTTAAAATAGAATCGTAGTAACAGATTTATGGTACTGGTAATACATCTGGCAAAATTACTATCTTTGTTGGTACAATTAAATACTATTTTGATGTAACATTTTCATGTAAAACTAGGTCAAAAATCACTAACACAGAAAAAACTAGCACAAGGCATTATAAAATCATGTGCAAACAACCAATTCCTGTACAGAGTTACTACGTATGTCACACAGCACCTGACTTTGAATGGTATTTTAAAAACTCAAACACCCATCAGGAAGGTAACAAAAAAAATGCCAAAATGCTGAAAATGACAGATAAATAAGAAAGACAAGCAATAAAACGAAAGCTGTTTGAAATATTGCAAAGACAGAAACATGAATTTAACAAAACTAAAATGAATGAATGACTGAATTTATGGAAGTAAATCGAAGACTGTGGTCAATGTGTTAAAAAAAAAGTTATTTTGTAAACGTAACAGAAAAAATTTGGAATAAAACGCTACTCAATAACACCCCACACACACATGAGATCCAAAACTGAAAAGGCAGATAGCACAAATGTTTCTCATACCAGATAATATCTAAGAAGTACAGCAAGAAATCAATTTTCTAAAATCAAAACACTCATCAGGAATAGATAATATATGAGACTTTGTTGTAAGAAAATGTGTAGACTCAATCTCTGAACCACTGCAATCCTACATATTACGAAGGTTTAGTAATCTAGGGTTAAATATAGGTCAACATATTTTGCACACTGTACAATCCTAGATCCATAGGGCCAATACGTCGATAAATGTAATTAGTTCGCAATACATTTCCAGCATCCACGAGTAAAAGTGAATAGCATCACACGTGCCCCCTTTTCCTTCGTCTCGTGCGAAGTGTATGTACCGCACAAGGCTTATTAAGGGGAGTGTAGCACACAATTAAATCTAAAGGCTGCATAATTAAATTACGACAAAATAATTCTGTATCCGCTCACGATACACATACGATTGGGGGGGGGGGGGGGGGGGGGCAATGCTTTCGAATGTGCGTGGGTTATACAAGAGACGTATACACTCATGTTGTGGAAAATTCACTAACTCTGTAAGACACAATTGTTATTAGCTAATAGCTAACTTAAATTCAGCATGCGTTGTGATCTCATTAACTAACAAGTGAGCAGGGAGTGGCAGGGACTGCAGTCTACGCTGACTTAGTTGAGCAACGCATTTGAGCTACTGTTTAACTGTTCCAACTACTGATGCTGCCCTCTGTCGCGGCGCAAAGAAACTTCGTGTAGACACTGATCTTGACCGACCTTCTGGATGCTATGCATACTACTGCCCTCTGTTGGTAGGCTACAGAACTACGTTTAGGAGCTCTGATTTCTGACTACAATGAACAATATATTGTTGTCTGCAGAATACATTATTTACTTATGCGCCATCAACTGTAAAATCGCTGCACAGAAGAAATATCTTTGGTCGTCTTCCGATTACAGACAGTGTTTCAGTTTCCAATCATTGCAAAATTATGAAGGTACTCATAAGCAGTTGGATTTCAACTTACTTATAAATATATCCGTCTCCACTTTCATGTTACCTTTGCGCAGTGGCAATATCGTAACCAATGAGGTTTATCCGAGGTGCGATTATTGCTAGTTGAAAACTTTTACCAATACCCCGCCTAGTGGACGTGAAATACCGTCCGCTACGGCAATTTTTGCGAACTCCTCCGGGAGTCATGAAATGAATTTCAAACATGGCAAGTCAACTTGTAGTTGATTCTATGTTCAATCACTGCATTTAATGGATTTGGGTGTTGCATTTGTAAGCTAGCTCAACATGATTTTCTAATTTCTATTATAAGGTATCAAATTGTTACGTACCGCATTTCATGGGCATATTGCATTTCATGGGCATATTAAGAGCAATAAGATCCGTAGCCAAGAAGAGGCCATTTGTACCATCTTGGACCCAATACGTCACGTAGACTTTCTTGGATGGCTATTTACACGTAAACATTTAAAACCTAAATTCTTTTCACACCATGAGAAAATATGCTACCTTACTGCTATCACATTTTATACATATTCAGTTCATTAAATATGTGCAAAGTAATGAAGTTAATAAAGTGATTGAAATGACGCATTCAAGAATCAGAAATCAATGTACATCTTCAGCTCATTAAATATGTGCAAAATAATGAAGTTAAAACAGTGACTGAGATGAAGCATTCCAAGATCAGAAATTAATATTAAGAAAAGAATTATATTTAAAATCGAATAAGAATGAAACTCACTACTATTCTGATAAGGATTTAAAAAAATACTGTTCTGTGAGTGATGAACACGCGACCTTTAGCTTGTGAGCTTAGAGCCTTATGCTACGAAGCTATTGGGTAAACTCATTTTAATAGTATTTTTTATGATTTAGTGTCTCAAGCGAAACTATTTCTGTCACTTTTTCACAAACAAGGATCCGCAATGGTGGATGACTGCACAATGTGAAACGTGGCACTCAATCCTACACCACTGTATGAGTGGCTTCTGAAAGTCAGTCTTACGCCTGGTGTTTCAGCGGCAAATAAATCTTTATTGCATTCCTAATTACAACGATAACATTTTATTATCGGATTGAACACAGAGAACCGATTCTTAAATTCTTGTGGACGTTCCGCATGACACCTACTTGGTTTTAACTTAGTATAGCCTATAAACAAAACAAAAAACTCTTCCCTTATTCTTTACATTTTCCTGTCGGCAAATTTCAAAGTCACTAGATAAAATTATATTTCATTCTCTTAATACCGTCTCACCGAGGGAGGTGGCGCAGTGGTTAGCACACTGGACTAGAGATGGGTCGAACTCGTTCATTCCCGTGAACTACTTCATTCATTTCACTCTTTGCCGTGAAGCGTTCAAATGAAGTAGTTTATTCATAAAGTACGGAAGCCTGACGAAGTTGCCTAGTTCGCCGCTCAGCCGCGGCTACGCTCGCTTCGCTTCGCTCGTACAATAAAGCTTCGTAATACTTCCTAATTTTACCAACAGATGGCCGAACAATGCAGTAACGGGCACGCAACGTTTTACGGTCTTACAGCGTCTGAGTTAACTTAATTAGAGCATGGTCGAAGGGGACAAAGGAAAGATAAACAGAGAAGCCTGTCACATATAAAGAAAGTATTACATTTAATCTTGCTCGACATTTTCTCATGAAGCGACCAAAAAAGTCTTTATCTGCCAAATGAAACATTATTTGTTGTATTCATGGACTGAAAACTAGGGCTACCAACGGAATGCAGTCCAATTTTATGTTCCTTTTAAAATTTAATCCAAAATAGAATGAGTATGTTTACCACTGTCACAAAGTCTATATATCTACGTTAAGTAATTATTCAGAAGTTTTCCTGTAGATTTTATTTTTGTTGAGAATAATACTCCTCCAGATTCAAAACGTAAACTATCACCTTTAGTCATTGGTACGATTTCAGGTAAAATCCCTCTTTCAGTGTTATTAACAAACCTTTTATTTTCATGTTGGCTGTGCGTGCTCACACAGCCAGCCTCTTCGTTTGTATCTTTAATATTCATTTGTCTGCAAGCGCTGCCAACGGTAGGCTACCTGTAGACGCGAAGTTTAACTGCACAAATAGTCACGGTCACGGGTAATGATGTCAGCACTGTAGGAAGCAGCTGACGCTGCCTTCCCCTCGCCCTTTACCTCCCCAACCCCTCGTAAACCTACCGTTCCCCATTCGTCGACAGGCAGTAGAGGTGGGACTGAAGGTTGACCGAAATGGAGGGAGGATGAGTGACGTAGCGCCGATGTAGTGGGAGAGGGAGAGGGGAAGAGAGTGAGTGAACTAGAAAAAAGTGTGGAGTGTGCTATCTGCGAAGATTTTGAAGTACTAGTTCATTGCAATTGAGTGGTCAGTTCACACTTCACTGGAGTGAAGCGTTCATTTGAACGACTCATTCACGAGCTCCCCATCACTACACTGGACTCACATTCGGGAGGATGACGGTTCAAACCCGTCTCCGGACATCCTGATTTAGATTTTCCGTGGTTCAAATGGCTCTGAGCACTATGGGACTCAACTGCTGAGGTCATTAGTCCCCTAGAACTTAGAACTAGTTAAACCTCGTAAGGACATCACAAACATCCATGCCCGAGGCAGGATTCGTACCTGCGACCGTAGCGGTCTTGTG
Source organism: Schistocerca piceifrons (assembly GCF_021461385.2). Lineage (NCBI taxonomy): Eukaryota > Metazoa > Arthropoda > Insecta > Orthoptera > Acrididae > Schistocerca > Schistocerca piceifrons. The sequence goes on along the minus strand of NC_060146.1, from coordinate 177,482,505 downwards.
GTTCCAGACTGCAGCGCCTTTAACCGCACGGCCACTTCGGCCGGCCTAGATTTTCCGTGATTTTCCTAAATCTTTTCAGGCAAATTCCAGGATGGTTCCTTTGAAAGGGCATGGCCGATTTCCTTTCCCATCCTTCCCTAATCTGAGCGTGTGCTCCGTCTCTAATGACATCGTTGTCGACGGGACATTAAACAATACACTCCTCTTCCTCTTAATAACTCATGCTGTTGGTAAATAATAGTGTCGTGTCCTATTATTCCAAAGTGACAGTTAAACGACGCAGATGATACACAGGAACCGTGAAACTATACGTAATACAGCAAGTCTACCAACGAGAAAGCAACCTTCACTCTAGCCGGCTCGTATTAAAAGTACTGTAAGAAAAGTAAATACACTGTAGAACGTATGAACGATTCTAATACTAGAATTACAAAAATAAGTACGATATCCATGAATTACTTTCTTATGGTTATCAATAAAACCCTATTTTAATTGATTAGGTGGTTACGACTAGCTCAGACATAGGGAATATCCCTGGAAGCCATGCGGTGTTATCAACTTACACACATGTGTGGTCTGGCGGGCGCTCACTTTTAGATATGGGGTAAACATGCTACTGCTCGTTGTGGATTTGGACACCACCGCCTTTCCATTAGAAGGTACATAGAATACAATTCGTATCTAACTTTGACACTTTTTTTTTTCTTTTGCAGCCAGGCCTCCTAATGCGCGGGGTCCGTCCGTAGCATTGCTTACTTTTGCTACGTGGCTAATTCGTCACTGATTATCCTTCAATGAACAGTAGAATTATGAATCAATCTCTTGATTGCTGTGATGCGGTCCGCCACTAAAATTCCTCCCTTCTCTTAACCTCTTCCATCTCAGAATACCACTTGCATCCTGGATACGCAATTATTTGTTGGATATATTCTAGACTCTGTCTTAACTACAGTTTTCACCCTCTACAGCTGAAGTCATTCCATAATGTCTTAACAAACATCCTGTCATTCTGTCGATTTTTCTTTTCAATGTTTTCCACATGTTCCTCCCTCCCCTTGTTGTTTCTGGAAAGACCCCCAGTCATTTCTTATTTCATCAGTCCATTAAATTTTCGACAGCCTTCTACAGCATCACACCTCAAAAGTTCAAGCCTAATTTTTCCGGTTTTCCCACAATCTTATCCACGCAAATTGACGCGCTCTGAACTGTTTCACTAACCTACTAAATTTTCGCGTGTTGTGAAAAAAAAGTGCGAAGTGCAAGATTATTCTACTCCAACATGGTGGAGACATGGAATGAATAGAAAGCTTCCGAATGAGTTAAGGCATATTTTCGTTCCATAACAAAGAATTAGACATTTTTTGTCATTAGACATTGATTGCTTACCAGAACCTTTGCCACTAATAGAGAAAGAGAGGGAACAGAAGATTACAAATTAGCCAACTATGAAGAATGTATTGGCTCGAGCACTATGGGACTCAACTTCTGAGGTCATTAGTCCCCTAGAACTTAGAACTAGTTAAACCTAACTAACCTAAGGACATCACACACATCCATGCCCGAGGCAGGATTCGAACCTGCGACCGTAGCGGTTCCAGACTGCAGCGCCTAGAACCGCACGGCCACATCGGCCGGCCGAAGAATGTATTGTTCTTGCCACTCAGTTCGATTTCTCTGTTGCAGCAAATGTATCACTACAGGAGAACCCCTCTAATCCGACCTTGGAAGGTCCGTCACTCCGGTTAGTCCGACCACGCTGAGGCTCGCGAGCCTGTGCCGACTTGTCATTGCCTGGACGCCTGTCCGGCCATTGTTGCGGCGTCTATCGCTGTGCATTCTGTTATACTGTACGTTATTGTGCAGTTTTACCCTTTGTTGGGATTAAAAACGTCGTTGTTTGCTTTATTCCGTGTTCTCTACAGTACTTATTACTGTAAATTCATTGTGTGAACAGTTGTCTGTTTTTCAACATGTCTGGATTCAAACGTAGTAAACACGTAACTCTTTCGCTAAATGAAAAACTAGCAGTGCTACAAAGACTGGACGAAGGAGAATAGCTCCAAAAAATTGCAAAGGAACTGAATGTAGGTGTTACGACAATTAAGGATTGGAGGAAAAATCGGAAAGACATTGAATCCTATACAGTTACGATTGATGGTGAAAACACTCGCAAAACATTAAAAAAGCCTAAACTTGAACTGCTTGATAACGCATTGTAGATTTGGTTTTGTCAAGAAAGAAGGAAAGGAACTCCAATATCCGGGCCAATTCTCTAAGAAAAAGCGATAGTTTTCCACAAAAAACTGGAAGACGAAAGTAAATTTGCTGCCAGTGAAGGCTGGATTGATCGTTGGAAAACTCGTCATGGTGTCCCATTTGTTTCCATTTCCGGTGAAAAACTATCTGCCGATGCCGCAGCTGCTAAGGAGTTTTGTTAAGCTTCAAGAAATTGTAAAAGAAAATTAACTGTTACCCTGGCAAGTGTATAACATCGACGAGACAGGGCTGAACTTTAAAATGTTGCCAACGCTCACAGCTTCAAATGAATCCGTGGTAGGAACGAAACTTATAAAAGATAGAATAACAGTCATTCCTTGTAGCAACGTAGCTGGTACACACATGTTCCCCTTGTTCGTCATTGGCAAATTTAAGAAGCCAAGGGCATTCAAAAATATAAACTTATCTTCCTTGGCTGTTTATTACCCAAATCAAAAATCTGCTTGGATGGACTGCAACCTTTTTAAATCCCGATTTTTCGACGAGTTTGTGCCATCGGTCGAAAAAGACTTGAAGCAAAAAAATCTGCCTGGTTCGTGCTCTACTGCTGTTGGATAACGCACCATCACATCCATCTGTGGAAGATTTGGTGAAAGGGGACATAAAAGCTCTCTTTCTGCCTCCTAATGTGACCTCACTCATCCAACCAATGGATCAGGGCTTTTTTTTTTAACAAAAAGGCGATATCGCAGAAAGTATATCAGCTCACTCTTGGAAAAATCTGAAGGAGGTCATAACTTATTTAAGGCAATGAAATCCCTGTACATCAAAGATGCTATCTACATAATCGCTGCAGCATGGGATAACCTGAAACCTGACACTGCGGAAATCGTGGCGTAAGCTTTGGCCACAAGTTATGACTGAAAATGAGCAGACCGAAGATGAGCAAAACAACGACGTACTGGAAATCGTCAAAGATTTACAACCTCTGGAGCCGAACGTCCCTGCCAATGAAGTTAAAGGGTGGATCAACAAATGTGACAATGACTGTGGCACTTTTGAAGAGCTCAATGACGACCAGATTGTTGCCGCTGTTAGCCAGGAAACTGTGAATGACTCGACGGCGAAGACGAACCTCCCACCCGGATTTCACACAATGATGCACAAAAACGCTTTTGACATCGCCCTTCAATGCGTCGAGCAGAATCCAACTTCAACTCCAATAGACGTTTTGTGGATAAAAAAATGGAGGAACACTGCAGCTAAATCTAGAATAACATCTGCTAAACAAAAATGTATCTCTACTTTTTCTCCATGTGATTTGTTTTCGTTTTTACTGTAAAAACAATGCATACAGTATAATCATTTCTTAGTTTATACATACAGTAGTTTATTTCATTGCAAAAAATTTCTTTTTATATACAGTGCTATAAATATTTTTAGTTTACAGTATATATCGTTTATACGTTATTAATGTACTGTAATTTGTTTGTCGTTTTCCCTTTTAAAACCAATACATACTATAGTGTGTGCAGACGTTTCTTAGTTAATATATTAACAATGTGCAAAAAACATTTTTTATATTACTGTTATATTACTGTTTTTTTGCAATAAATATTAGACTTTTCGGATAATCCGACCTTTTTTTCGTTCCAACCATGGTACCGGTCCCGAAGGTGGGGGATTAGAGGGGTTCTACTGTATTTACGTACAGAGGTTGAACAAAGCCATGGAAACACAGTGCCGCATTGAGTGGCCGCATGGTTTAAGGGGATACGGAATCGGATTTTGGGTTAAAAAATCGAATTTTTTTTATTGGCGTATTATATTCTGCCATGTTTCCTCTTTAAAATGACGTATCATACATAGCTCTACTACAATTATAACTATTTTATTTTTATATATTTGTGAGATCGGGTATTGCGCTTTAGTTATACACGTCTCTCGTGGCTGACCATGAACTTTTTGGCAGTACCTTTAAAGTGACATGAATTCAAATATCCCGGTTTCCAGCGACTATTTATACACTAGTTGCCCGAAAATGTTTCTCTCTGGTTTCCTCAAGTTACTCTTTGACTTTGTGGCGGGACTGTTTTGTAAACAGTGTGATATAAGAAAGTAGTTGTTGTTGAGTTATTTCGTATTTAGTGCTTCATTTTTCGCAGTGAAAATGCCTAGAGCTAAAGCAAAAGTATTTAAAAAGCGTGTGAACTGGCAAAAGAAAAGAAATAACGATTCATTAGCAAAGCAAAGCAGTTCATCATCATCACTGTTGGAAAATGTGAATCCACTTATTACTGATTTGCCGAACGAACTTACACCAAATGAAAACAGTGCTTCTCATAAAAAACTAAGAGATTTGGAAGAGAAATATAATTTACTTGATAGAGGGAATGAAGTTTTTGAACTCATTGATACGAATATATTGTGTGAAGCTCTTGAAAACAGTTTGTGCTGCAAAAAATGTCATGGAAACGTTTCTCTGAAAGTAGAATCCCATGTTGGCCTGGCTGCCCAGTTCAATTTAATATGCAGTGTTTGTAAATACAGCTGTAAGTTTCCAAGTTCGGTTTCAGTAACTGTAAATAATGGATACAAGAAAACTGAACTTTATAGTGTAAATATTAGGTTAGTTTATGGATTGCGAGCAATTGGTAAGGGCAAAGCAGCTGGTGATATGCTATGTGGTGTTCTAAATCTTCCAAGTGCACCTTCAAAGTTTGAAGCTTACAATTATGTACTAGGATCTGCAGTTGAAGATGTAGCACAGAAGTCAATGCAGGTTGCTGTGGAAGAAGCAGTGGAAGAAAATGACGGCAGTCGTGACCTCACAGTGGCGTTTGATGGCACGTGGCAGAAAAGGGGCCACACCTCCAACAATGGTGTTGTAACAGCAACTAGTGTTGATACTGGCAAGGTTATTGATGTTGCAATAATGTCTAAATACTGTAGGTGCACAGGCAGGCTGAAAAATGAACACAGTGATGACTGTATTGCTAATTATTATGGTAGTAGTGGTGGCATGGAGGTTGCTGGGGTGAAGAAAATTTTTCATCGCTCTTCACAGTGGTATAATGTTCGCTATGTCAAATATCTGGGAGATGGTGACTCTAAAGCATTCAAAGAAGTTTTGGAAAGCAAACCATATGGGAACAGTGTAAACTTGAATGTATAGGACATGTGCAGAAGAGAATGGGTGCCAGGCTGAGAAGGTTAAAATCAGTTATGAAAGGGAAAAAACTAGATGATGGGAAAACCTTGGATGGCAGAGGAAGATTGACTGATTCCATAATAGACCACATTCAGAACTGCTATGGCCTTGCAATCAGGCAAAATACAGGCAATCTTGAAGAAATGAGGAGAGCTATATGGGCTTTATATTTCCACACCGCATCCACGGATGAGCATCCACAACATGGTTTGTGCCCCAAAGGTGAAAACAGCTGGTGTAAATACAATAGGGGACTAACAACAGGAGAGAAATACATTCACCACCACAGTCTACCATCAGCCATCATGGCAGAAATAAAGCCCATTTTCAGAGATCTGGCTGACAGAAGTCTTCTGATGAAATGTCTTCACGGAAAAACGCAGAACCCCAACGAGTGCTTGAATAGTGTGATATGGCATCGTCTCCCAAAAACAGTGTTTGTCGGAATTAATACACTACATTTTGGTGTGTATGATGCTGTGGCAACCTTCAATCTTGGAAATATAACTAAATGCCAGGTCCTTCAAAAGTTGGGTATGTGTGTTGGTTCCCGTACGATACGTGCTATGTTCTTTTTAGATCAGCACAGACTAAGGCATGCTGATAATATAATCATGACATTAGTGAAAAAAGCAAGACAGGTGCAGAGGGGTGCCAAAAGAAGACTTGAAGATGATTATGAAGACTGTGAAGGGGGTATTAGCTACGGATCAGGAATGTTTTAATCTTCTTTCTCCGTTTCCCGTAAGTTTACTTTTTACTTCATCTAGGAACATTATCTCAGGTACTGGTCAACCTAGAAGTCTGAAATTTTTATGACGTAGTGACATAGGTCCCTATTACATACTGAAACAACGATTTTTTAATTACTTGATTTACAAAAGACTTAGGGGTGATAGTCTAGTAAAAAGCGATGGAAAAAATTTACTTAAAAATAAATGTACAATATCTCTGTAAGAAAATACTTTGACAATAAACTGTTGTTTCAGTATTGTTGTAACATATGAATGCACATACAGTAAAATTTTTACCTCTCTGTCTCCAGTAGTTTGTGAGAAAATGTTCCCTATAGTAGGCATATATTAACATTGCGGGGATAGGTGATTCCGTATCCCCTTAAGGCGCCATGTCACGGATTGCGCGGCCCCTCCCGCCGGAGGTTCGAGTCCTGCCTCGGGCATTGGTGTGTGTGTGTGTGTGTGTGTGTGTGTGTGTGTGTTGTTGTTCTTAGCATAAGTTAGTTAACTTAAGTAGTGTGTGTGTCTAGGGATCGATGACCTCCGTAGTTTGAACATTTCAAGCACGGTGAGAAATGCTTGCTTGAACACAAAATATGTAGATGCTAATCAAGTCCGCAGATGGTGTTTTATTTGACCACGTACGGCACCTGTGCAATGCTCTCAATACGTTGCAAGTGTCAGTCGCGGTCAGAATAGAGTTCTGTGTAGTTGTTAAGTACATTATGTCGGAGCTGAATGAATTCGAACCGTGACAGACGGTCGCTGAAGAGGACCGATGGAAAAATAGGACGCAAGATCCACTGCAGAAGTGAATGCAGCCCCACGTTATTTCCGAATACGAGGAAAAAAAACTTGATAGTGGCGTCTCCCCCCCCCCCCCCTCCTCCCCGCTCCGTCGAGCGTTTGAAATAGCACGTCTAAAATTTTAAGAAAATCGCTTTTCCAACAGCATGTTAATTTTGTAGAGCACATCTGTCTGAAAAGTTTGATATACAAAACATATATGTTCGAGGAAATGTAAGACATGTTATTCGATCTTGAGTGTACCAAAGTGCAGAGCCACGCCCCTTCACACCATATTCTTCCATCGCACGTCACTGTATTTCGCTTTGTGGAATTCAAACGCGTATACTTTGTAATGCAAGCAGTCAAACCTATATTCAGGACACTGGGAATATCCAATGGTGCCTCTCCTGCTCCCAGTCGGCCGGTTTGACATCCTACCCCCCCCCCCCCCCTCTTAAAACGGTCCCAATTAATACTGGGTGGGATTATTTGTAACCGGTAGACTAAGAACACGCCAGAAAATTTGCATGCTTTATTACCTATTAGCTGATAACTTTCTCTTTTGTGTGACATAAAATTAAATATAGGAAACATAAAACCAGTAAAGACAAGAGACAAGTAAGACAGTACACATTTCTTCAATCTCTAAGTCACACCATTTTTCTCTCTCTAATATCGCCACAGTTTTACACGGCGTGGTTTCCTTTCTGCGGAAGAATCTATTGCTTCAAATGGCTCTGAGCACTATGGGACTTAACTTCAGAGGTCATCAGTCCCCTAGAACTTAGAACTACTTAAACCTAACTAACCTAAGGACATCACACACATCCATGCCCGGGGCAGGATTCGAACCTGCGACCGCAGCGGTCGTGCTGTTCCAGACTGTAGCGCCTAGAACCGCTCGGCCACTCCGGCCGGCAAGAATCTATTACCTCATCAAAGTTCGTCATACGTTTGGCTTCATGAAAAATCAAAATGTCTTTGTCTAATACTGCAAAAGCTGTGAATGCCAATAGTACCCAAGACTGGTGTCGTTTCTCGATTTGATTTCGTCTATTTTGTCACTGCCGTTTCAATATTTCAGCAATTGCAACACAGGCCAAATAGGCGAGACTGTTGTAGCACAAATGGTCTTTTTATGTCTTTCATTTACATAAAAATCACGACAGAGCATAATTCATGAAGCACCAACATCAAATGCGTATTAGGCCAATTACTAGCAAAAAGTTTTTTGTTAGGGGATAGTTTCACATTTCGTTCAAGCATGAGATCGAAAAGTAGTCGTACGAAATTTTTATATAAATTTGGAATCGTCTTATTCTCCCATATAATTTGTACAGACCCCATTTCTTCTCCTTCCTCGTTCTAACAAACAATATTGTCATCTCTAATTCTGTAACTATTCCTGCCATTGTGAACACTTATTCTCCGGTTAACTTCACTAACCCTACCCGAGTTATAGGTTCAGTTATCCCGCGTTTATTCTCCGGTTAGATGATCGTGTTCGTAAACGAATTTTCCGCGCATTTCCGAGCATAGATCTTAAAGCGTCTATTAATCTGGGACTGTACAACTGGCAGTGTAGCGATCTGGCAAAAATTATTTTCGCCCAAAATTTCATTTCCTTGTATACACCGATAAGATAACATGTAATCTATCTTACTTCTTATTCCTGTTAGTCGTTTACTTCCACTCTGGTAGTCTGAATCTATGTATTTCGTTAATAAAACAACATTGATCATTCGCACACCTAATCAACCACGCAAAGAAACAGTGCTTGGCATCACACCAGTTCGGGTTTATTCAGTTCTGCTTGTATAGTCCCAGCCATCTTTTGTCTGCGGGAAAGTTTTTGATTTCTAGACGCAATGGAGATTGCCATGGTAAAGACTATGTACACTTTGTACACATTTAAAAATCAACTTATGATCCGTTCACAAATCGACTTAGAATGTGTTGAAAAATGCTCAAAAACCATCTGGGACGCGTGTCAGAATCATATGAATAATTAATAGACCAACGTGCGATGGATGCTAAGGCGCTTTGTGGAACAATGTTTTTTCTTCAAGAATTTTAACTTGGTGGGGAAGATACCCCGGTCTGCTCTCACCACCCTATGTCCGGGCCTGACTGACTGTCGCACTCGCGAACCCATCTGCACCAAAACAACACGAAAGAAGCTCCACAATCTGGGGACTGCATGACGAGCTGGAAATACAAAACAACACCTCAGGAATGCAAAACAAGAATACGTGATGGAAGGAAGTCATTTCGTCGGATGAGTCTTGTTTCTCACTGTTTCCAACTTATGGCCGAGTTTACACTTTCTCTGGCCTATGGTGCAGACTGCTTGCTACCAAGAGTGAAACATGGTGGGTGTTCGGTGATGACTTGGGGAGTCATGTCGTGGTTTTCCAAGGACCTCAAGATTACTCTGCGATATCGCATTGCCGCCATTATTGATTTTAGGAAATGCAGGAAGATTTGCAGCGGATAGGCACTTGGTGCAGGGAGTGCCAACTGACACTTAACATAGACAAATGTAACGTATTCCGAATACATAGAAAGAAGGATCCTTTATTGTATGATTATATGATAGCGGAACAAACACTGGTAGCAGCTACTTCTGCAAAATATCTGGGAGTATGCGCGCGGAACGATTTGAAGTGGAATGATCATATAAAATTAATTGTTGGTAAGGCGGGTGCCAGGTTGAGATTCATTAGGAGAGTCCTTAGAAAATGTAGTCCATCAACAAATGAGGTGGCTTACAAAACACTCGTTCAACCTATACTTGAGTATTGCTCTTCAGTGTGGGATCCGTATCAGGTAGGGTTGACAGACGAGATAGAGAAGATCCAAAGAAGAGCGGCGCGTTTCGTCATGATCATATAAAATTAATTGTTGGAAACGCGGGGGCCAGGTTGAGATTCATTAGGAGAGTCCTTAGAAAATGTAGTCCATCAACAAATGAGGTGGCTTACAAAACACTCGTTCGACCTATACTTGAGTATTGCTCTTCAGTGTGGGATCCGTACCAGGTCGGGTTAACAGACGAGATGGAGAAGATCCAAAGAATAGCGGCGCGTTTCGTCACAGGGTTATTTGGTAAGCATGATAGCGTTACGGAGATGTTTAGCAAACTCAAGTGGCAGACTCTGCAAGAGAGGCGCTCTGCATCGCGGTGTAGCTTGCTGTCGAGGTTTCGAGAGGGTGCGTTTCTGGTTGAGGTGTCGAATATATTGTTTCCCCCTACTTATACCTCCCGAGGAGATCGCGAGTGGAAAATTAGAGAGATTCGAGCGCGCACGGAGGCTTTCCGGCAGTCGTTCTTCCCGCGAACCATACGCGACTGGAACAGGAAAGGGAGGTAATGACAGTGGCATGTAAAGTGCCCTCCGCCACACACCGTTGGGTGGCTTGCGGAGCATAAATGTAGATGTAGAATGATTATGTGACCGTGCTGGCTGATCAGGTATATTTGCTCCCCAATGATAGGAAAACAGTTCACAAAGCTCGCACAGCCAGTACTGGTTTTGTGAGCACGAGAATGAATTTTCGCATCTTCCATGGCCACCACATTCATCAGATCTCAATAGTATTGAGCCTTAGCGGTCTACTTAGGAGAGCAGAGTGCGTGATCGCAATCAAATTTCTGGAGAAAAGGGTTCCCAGGGGTGAACTTCGCGAGATCACAGACACTGTATTTATACGAAGTTTTGTTATAAACAACCTAATCGAGTTCATATCTGATTATTTCGCTTCAGAACACGTTTTACTAATGAATTGTGTGGACGTGGAGAATGTGATTCCACCTAGGCACTATAAATGTAAATCACACACAATTCGGTTACTAATACCGTAAACACTGTGGAATTTGACTATACATCCGTTCACTTACCCCTGTAATCATCGACAACAAAGTTTTTCATCGTTAAAGTATGGTAACATGACTGTAAGTACGATGTAAACATAACCTCAATGATTGACAGCTGTCACGTTCAATTTGCCCACACCACGAAGCTTAAACCAATAGCGAACAAGCAGTTTTAGTTGCATTGGTTGGTGCACACAGAGTAATGGCGGACGTCGCCATTTGCATGCGCGACCGTATTGAACATTGAGGTATGCAAACTTGCTTTGAAAGTAACGTTACATACACATTTGTAATACATCCCCTCAAACGCCACACAAAAACGCGCAACTGTAGCAGCACTAATTGAAAAGAAATAGGTATTTTAAGTAAACGGAAAATACTTATAGCTGATGGTGGGTCAACAAAGCTACATGCAAAAGTTTTAACAGTTCATTTCAACCAATTTTATCCATGTGGCTATAGTCAACAAAACAAAAAGGAAGAAAATAGTTTTATAATGAAACAAATAATTAGCAATATGAAGTGGTAAAGATCGCACAGCAATGCAGCTTACATGTTCGTTGTTAGAGGCGAGATGGCGTGTTGAGTTGACAGGAGCGGCTTGTGATTTTGCAATGAAGTTATTGCAGAAACTCGATTTGTCCTTTTTTCGCGACGAAGTATGTTGGTAAACTCTCTTCTTGGTTAGTCTGCTGAGTTGTCTACAGTGCACTTCAACTGTCATTTCGCGCTGCGACAGTAGTCCCTTTGAAGTTCACGATCCATTGTCTCCACAAGTTTTGCACCTCATATCAACAATGCGCGCGCAAACACACGGTACACTCGTGAAATGATCGTAACGGAATATCCCCACTTCATCGCTGACAATAACACCATTTTCTGACTCACTCTCATCTGCCATTATAGCAGCAGCAACCGATCTAACAATTGCGCCAAGCCCTTGTTGTGCCGATCGCAGCGCCGCATTCTGCCTGTTTACATATCTCTGTATTTGAATACGCATGTCTATACTAGTTTCTTTGGTGCTTCAGTGTATATGAACCAGGGACCTCTGGAGAGACGATACGATAGAAGCTCGGTTAGATCCATGATTTACCTGATCAAAAATGGCTCTGAGCACTATGGGACAACTGCTGATGTCATCAGCCCCCTAGAACTTAGAACTACTTAAACCTAGCTAACCTGAGGACGTCACACACATCCATGCCCGAGGCAGGATTCAAACCTGCGACCGTAGCGGTCGCGCTGTTTCAGACTGTAGCGCCTAGAACCGCTCGGTCTCTCCGGCCGGCTGATTTACCTGACTGGAGCGACACTGTTAATATGCTCGTCTCTGACCTGAAACAGGAATTTCTGTTGCCTCACCACGTGAGGCAAAGCCGACACCGGCACGTGTGAATGTGTAACACAAATCAGTATAGTGTGTCTATTCCACATCGTCAAGGGCCTAGTAGGCCGTGACCGGAATGTTCGTGTGATTCTGTGGCCGCAGCACACAACATTAATAGCCGTGCTTTTACAGGAAAGTTTGCTCAATCACCGACAATTCCTGCTTTATACGCATGAGAAAAAGTATCCTCACATTTCCAATCGTAGTTTAAGGGGACCTTACCTAATACGTCAAACAAGTTCTCCACTTACGCGTACACCACCATTACTCTACCACGCAGACATAAGGGTTACACTCGTCTGGTGTGAGACGTTGAGATGTTCCCTGGGGGGGGGGGGGGGGGGGGGGAAGTTCCACCGGGGGCCGAACCGCACAATAACCCAATAACCCTGGGTTCGGTGTGGGGCGGCGGAGGGGTGAAGTGGACTGCGGTAGTCGTCGTGGGGCTGTGGACCACTGCGGCGGGGACGGAGCCTCTCCGTCGTTTTTAGGTCCCCTGTTAACATACAATATAATACCTAATACGTGAAGAGAGAGATAAAAAATACAGTTTGCTGTATCATGAACACAAGGGAAACTGTTGTGGACGATTTGAACAGGCTTTTCTTGCGAAGTATAGGGCAGAGCACATCCAAGCTCGCTTACAACGAGAAGTGTACAATCCAGAGACTTTCAACCCGAAACAGCGCAGTCTCAGAAAATATTTTCAGAAGTATTAAGGAAAAGCCGGTCGCGGTGCCCGAGCGGTTCTAGGCGCTTCAGTCCGGAACCGCGCTGCTGCCACGGTCGCAGGTTCGAATCCTGCCTCAGGCATGGATGTGTGTGCAGTCCTTAGTTAGGTTTAAGTAGTTCTAAGTCTAGGAGACTGATGACCTCAGACGTTAAGTCCCATAGTCCTTAGAGCCATATTAAGGAAAAACCCACAACTGAGACAACCCAACAGCACACAAAGACTTCATAATAGGGTTGTTTATAAATAAATCCTCTGCTACCAGTCAAGATTTTCTTTATTTACTTTTTCGGAAATAATTTCCATTTTAAAGTGCGTTTTGTGTGTGTATCATGCCATTTTCGTGTGGTGGTGTCGATGTTTGAGAGTCATCTTCATTTCGTTGACTTTACTGCAGTGTATAAGAAACACGCGATTTATTAGTTGGTTATTGACCTCTTTGTGAAGTTAGTGGTGAAATTTAGAATAATTTGTACTTACAGTTTTCGCCACTACAGTCCACCCCCCCTAGCTGAAGTTTGGTAGGGTTGTCCATAGATCGCTACCGATTCTGTTCCACGGCCTATGCTGACGATGTAGTCATCAGTTTACGTAATGTGGTTGACGTTCGAGCTGTTTTGACGTGGGTAGCGACTTACGGTGAGGCGTCGGGTAGGTCTTTAAACGTACGTAAGTCACAAGTTATGTTCATTGGCACGGGACTTCCCGTGTAGTGCGTTACACCTCTCACCACCATTGATACCATTCGCTGTTTGGGAATAGATTTTTCATCTGATCTCCGGCGTTCAGCCACCACCAACTGCCGACGGCTCCTTTTAATGATCAGAGCAGGTATTATGGACCATCGCCATCGATCCCTAGATATTCTCAACAAGCTCGATATGTCAATATATATATCGCATCCCGAGTTCCCCATGTAGCACAAGTTCTACCTTTCCCGCTTACTGTGGCACGTCGCATGTTGGCAGCGATGGCATCTTTTGTCAGCTCTGGGTTGTAGTTCAAAGTTAACTATGCAGCCCTTACACTTCCACGTGAACGAGGTGGGATAGGTCTGTTTCACGTGCCGGATAGAGCTCGCACCCTATTTGTCAGCTCCCAGATGACGGTATGGACACGTTGCCCAACGAGCCTCACTGGTCTCCTCCTGTCGGCATATACGCCGGTCTCACTGTCAGCCCCAGTGATGATCTCGGATGTTCCGGCCCAGTTCCATTATATAAGATACTTCTTTCTTGAACTCAGTTATCTACGCCTCGCCTTACCAAGACAGCTTTTACTCCAGACAAAGGCAGTATACAATGTCCTCCAATTAGGTCGTCCACCTAACCCGACTGAACAAAAGTTCCCTCAGGTTGACTGGCGTCATGTATGACACGAATGTTCAATCTGTCTGGTACCTAACTGTCAATGGTAAGCAAATCAACCAATTTCGCCTTCATCGTATCCACCTCGCCCAATCACCTCTATGTTCCACGTGTGGAGTGCCAGACAATGACGAACATCGGTTTGTTTGCGGACCGGCGGCGGAGGTTTGGCAATTGATTCGTCGTATTGTGGCTTTTCTAATGCGGGACGTTCCGGATCGGATTACTCCCCTTTCATTATTATTTCCGGAACGCGACTATTTTCCTCGCACAAAGACCAATGCTGTGATTTTGATTCGCGGACATGCCATTCACTACCTATTTGGACAAACTGTAGACTCTGTACTCGATTTTTGGACATACCTCAATGACCGTCATTATGTCGTTGTCTGTCACCCAAAATACAGACAATTTTTCTCGAACTTCCTTGGGAGTGCTTTCCACGACCCGCCTCGCAGCTGGAATGTGTTAAGCCATGAGAGAAGAAGGTTTCCTGTTTCAACTAATGAACATTTCTGAATAATTGAACGGAACACATCAATTTCGAGAAGACCTGACTCAACATATTATCAGCGGGGCGCAGAAGGCCTCTGATCAATTACACAAAAAAACAAATAAAAATAAAATTCAGAAAAAGGAAGATTTTGTTTTGTTTGTAAGGATAGCCCTAACCTTGAATTCCCATATTTCCCCTGGTATACAGGCAGCTCTCTGGGGTAGGTTTAATCAGGAGCCAACGCCTGATGTGGACCAGATTTTTTTGTTATAGGATGAAAAGTGGCGGTGGCACTTAGTTTTTTTTTAGTTCCTAAGGGGCTTTAAAATAAGAGAGAGAAAAAAAGTGGCCAAGCGGTTAAAAAAAGTGGTCAGGGCAAAATAGCGAAAAGATCTAAAAAAACAAAAAAAGGCAAAGGTACCGAGTTCGAGTCTCGGTAAAAAAAAAGTGGTCAGCGTGACGGACTGCCGTCCTAAGGGGCCCGGATTCGATTCCCACTTCGGTCGGGGATTTTCTCCGTTCAGGGACTGAGTGTTATGTTGTCTTCATCCCCATTCGGCGCGCAGATCGCCCAGTGTGGCGTCGGATGTAATAAGACCTGCAGCAAGGCGACCGGACCTGCCCCATAAGGGTCTTCCCGGCCAATGACGCCAAACGCTGATTTTCAATTTTTACTTCACAAAGAGATCGATAACCAACTAAAAAATCGCGTGTTTCTTATATACTGCAGTAAAGTCAACGAAATGATGCAGTCTCTCACACATCGACAACACCACACAGAAAACGCCGTTGAAAATGGGAATCATTTCCTGAAACGCGTTGTGTAAAAAGTAAATAAAAAATCGTGATGGATATCAGATTTATTTATAAACAAACTTACTGTTTCCACAGTCGCAGGCTTTCAAAACCATTTATAATGGATCAAAGACATCATAGGAAACTGAAGTACAAACTGCCGATTAGCATTCGTGAAAAATTGATTCATGCACTGGAAGACACCGTGGAAAACTGTGGTCTGTAGTAGATTCGCTCGATCTGATTTAGCAGGACACCATGCATTAACGCAACGCAGGCGCAGCGACATACTGTAGAATTCCGAGAACTACAGTTAACTAATCAACATCGGTACCATCCTGGATAGCCGGCCGAAGTGGCCGTGCGGTTCTAGGCGCTGCAGTCTGGAACCGCGAGACCGCTACGGTCGCAGGTTCGAATCCTGCCTCGGGCAAGGATGTGTGTGATGTCCTTAGGTTAGTTAGGTTTAACTAGTTCTAAGTTCTAGGGGACTAATGACCTCAGAAGTTGAGTCCCATAGTGCACAGAGCCATTTGAACCATTTGAACCATCCTGGATACCAGACGGTTAGGAATATGCCAAATCAGGGGTACTACGGTTGTTCAAACAACGTAAACCTGTGGTAACCAAATTTTCGCGGACCATCACCCGTACGGGGTGCAAATGGCAACGATTATAGGCCAGTTAATTATTGTTAACCACCTTTTGGTTGGCTGTAGCAACATTGTGAAACTTCAAGAGGGGTTGAGGTACCTAAGAATCGGCCTCCACCTCTAATCAGCCAATAAACCAGAGGTGGTCTTATTCTGTTATCTGGTATCGACTGTGAAGAATAGTACGGGGGCATAGGTTATAACGCAGCAACGCATGCGTTTCGTTGTAGCAACGGGAAGAACATACGCAACGAGTTATGTGGTGATCTCTTGTCCTGTACAGAACAGTCTGAAGACCATGTTAAGCACGCACTTCATGCTATTGTTGGTGGAATACCAACCGTGATCGCTGTGGCCGAGCGGTTCTAGGCGCTTCAGTCTGGAACCACGCGACCGCTATGATCGCAGGTTCGAATCCTGCCTCGGGCACGGATGTGTGTGATGTCCTTAGGTTAGTTACGTTTAAGTAGTTCTAAGTCTAGGGGACTGATGACCTCAGATGTTAAGTCTCATAGTGCTTAGAGCCATTTGAATTTGAACCAGCCGTGGTAGTTTCAGACACAGGAGTAAAAATTAATGCCTTGGAGAGACATTTTTTTTTTTTCAAAAAGATCTCTGGTACTGCAAGATTCCAACACTGTCGTGCAAAACTGTATTACGTGATGTCGGGAGCTATTCGCGCCCGTACGCAGAGAATAGAAAAGCAGGGATAGGTGCAGTTAAAATTTGAGAACTGAACTGTTGAGTGCACATTTTTCATTTTGAAGGGGTATGCGCCTTGCTTACTGGACATGGAATTACTGCGGGGATTGGTACAAAAGTCAACTTCCTCAGTAGAAACTGTCTATTGAATATTGAGAGGATAGAAATAGTTCTTTTTTTTCACCAGTCTTCTGACTGGTTTCTACGTCTACATCTACGTGATTACTCTGCTATTCACAATAAAGTGCCTGGCAGAGGGTTGAATGAACCACCTTCAAGCTGTCTCTCTACCGTTCGACTCTCGAACGGCACGTGGGAAAAACGAGCACTTAAATTTTTCTGTGCGACCCCTGATTTCTCTTATTTTATCGTGATGATCATTTCTCCCTATGTAGGTGGGTGCCAACAGAATGTTTTCGCAATCGGAGGAGAAAACCGGTGATTGAAATTTCATGAGAAGATCCCGTCGCAACGAAAAACCCCTTTGTTTTAATGATTGACACTCCAATTCACGTATCACGTCTATGAAACTATCTCCACTATTTCGCGATAATACAAAACGAGCTGTTCTTCTTTGTACTTTTTCGATGTCATCTGTCGGTCCCATAGAGTAAATATCTCTGGAGTGAGCATTCACATGCGCAGAACAGATTTTGTGTTGTCAACATACTTTGCCGGCCTGGTCACGTGTTCTCGGGACGTCGTGTGTTTGTCCGTATAGCGCCCTGTATATTTAGAATGTCACTACAACCCTAGTACAGACGGATTCTTTTCGTACGTGTCGTGGTTTTTTTTATATATGTTGCGCAGACATTTTAACAGTATCCATTTGATACCGGGAATAAACCAGCTACGTAACTTTTAAGGGAAGTGATATTGCATTCTGCTTCTTTGCGATAGGTATCACAGTTCAGATGCACTCGATTTTTGGTAGTTTTCGGTATGATACGGCACCTCATAGTATTACAGAGCCTGACGTATATTTTTGCAGTGGTCTTGCAAAACGGCTTGACAGTACGGTAGTACTTCAGCAAGTGTCCGAAAACACCGAATTTGCCACACATTAGCGATTATATCCCTGCTAATTCGTCCTTTTTTCTGCTATTTCTGCGTATTTATTTTCTCGTTTGCGACCTAAAGCACAATTTTTCTTACTGGTGACACCTTGAAGTATTTATTTAAGGCTTTTTACGTACTTGCTCCCAGTTTATTAAATAAATAGTAGACTGAGTAATCTATATACGTAATTGACAAGTCACTGATAAATGCATGGAGCATAGTATTTGCTGAAATAACTAACCATTTCCTTTCCTGTACCACTAGCAAATTTACGAGAGGAAGCGATTGTTTGTAAGCTTTAGTACGAGCCGTAATATCTATTATACAGTCATAAAAGCGTAGAAAAATAGGTCTACAGAATGAAGCCTTAATTATAATGCGTCTCGAAATTTTTAAACATATACAGTGTCTCTTACTAATATGATAACTATAATTAGAGCTACATGGTATGTACCCATGAAAAGTTACTGTCCCTCCCTTCACATATTTTTCTTTGCATCCGTAGCAACAACAGTAATTCACCACCGCTATTACACTATCAACAAACCGTCAAACACAAAAAAAACTCTTCATATTATGAACTTCAAACGCTGCAGAATGCACACACGCACAGCGAAGTCCCGAAAACACGTGACAATCCTGGTTTACTGTTGACAACACGCGCAGAACGCAATGCTCACTCCAGAGATATTTATTCTATGGTCAGTCCCACCTGATGCGGATCCCACACCGCACAGCAATACTCCAGAATAGGGCGGACAAGCGTGGTGTAAGCACTCTCTTTAGTAGACCTGTTGCACCTTCTATGTGTTTTGCCAATGAATCGCAGTCTTTGGTTTGCTCTACCCACAATATTATCTACGTGATCGTTCCAATATAGGTTATTTGTAACTGTAATCCCTAAGTATTTAGCTGAATCTACAGCCTTCAGATTTGTGTGACTTATCGCGTAATCGAAATTTAGCTGATTTCTTTTAGTGCTCATGTGAATATCTTCACACTTTTCTTTATTCAGGGTCAATTGCCACATTTCGCAGCATACAGATATCGTATATAAATCATTTTGCAAGTCGTTTTGATCATCTGATGACTTTACAAGACGGTAAACGACAGCATCATCTGCAAGCAATCTAAGACGGCTACTCAGACTGTCTCATATGTCGTTAATATAGATCAGGAACAATAGAGTACCTATAACACTTCATTGGGGAACGCCGCATATTACTTCTGTTTTACTCGATGACTCCGTCTGTTACTACGAACTGTGACCTTTCTGACAGGAAATTACGGGTTTCATGCTACTCGCCTCGAATTCCTGTCCTGTGCCAGCCGGCCGCATTGGCCATGCGGTTCTAGGCGCTACTTCTGGAACCGCGCGACCGCTACGGTCGCAGGTTCGAATCCTGCCTCGGGCATGGATGTGTGTGTCTTTAGGTTAGTTAGGTTTAATTAGTTCTAAGTTATAGGCGACTGATGACCTCCGAAGTTAAGTCGCATAGTGCTCAGAGCCATTTGAACCATTTGAACTTGTCCTGTGCCAACCTCTTCATCTCAGAGTAGCACTTGCAACCTACTTCCTCTTTTATTTGCTGGATGTATTCCAATCTCTGTCTTCCTCTACCGATTTTGCCATCTACAGCTCCCTCTAGTGCCATGGAAGTCATTCCCTGATATCTTAACAGATGTCCTATCATACCTTCTTCTTGTCAGCGTCCATATACTCCTTTCCTCTCCAATTCTGCGCAGAACCTCCTCATTCCTTACCTTATCAGTCCACCTAATTTTCAACGTTCTTCTTTAACACCACATCTCAAATGCTTAGATTCTCTTCTGTTCCAGTTTTCGCACACTCCATGCTGTGCTCCAACGGTACATTCGCAGAGATTTCTCCCTCAAATTAATACCTATGTTTGATACTAGCAGACTTCTCTTGGCCAGGAATTCCCTTTTTGCTGTGCCAGTCTGCTTTTGATGTCCTCCTTGCTCCGTCCGTCGTTGTTTATTTTGCTGCCAAGGCAGCAGAATTCCTTAACTTCATCTACTTCGTGACCGTCAGTCCTGATGTTAATTTTCTCGCTGTTCTCATTTCTCTTTCTTCTCATTACTTTCGTCCTTCTTCGATTTACTCTCAATCCGTATTCTGTACTCAATAGACCATTTCATTCAGCAGATCGTGTAATTCTTCTTCACTTTCACTCAGGACAGCAATCGTATCACTGATATCCTTTCATCTTGAATTCCAGTTCCACTGCTGAACCTTTCTTTTATTTCCATAATAGCTTCTTCGATGTAAAGATTGAACAGTAGGGGAGAAAGACTATATCTCTGTCTTACACCCTTTTTAATGCGAGCACATCTTTCTTGGTCGTCCACTCTTATTATTCCCTCTTGGCTTTGTATATGCACATTACCCGTTTCTCCCTGTAACTTAACCCTATTTTTCCCAGAATTTCGAACATCTTGCACCATTTTACATTGTCGAACGCTTGTTACAGGCCAACAAATGCTATGAACGTGTCTTGATCTTTCTTTAGTATTGCGACGTCAGAATTCCCTCACTTGTGGCTTAACCTTTCCTAAAGCCTAACTGATCGTCACCTAACACATCGTCAATTTTCTTTTCCTTTCTTCTGTATATTATCCTTGTCAACAACTTTGCATGAGCTGTTAAGCTGATTGTGCGGTAATTCTCGCACCTGTCAGCTCTTGCAGTCTTTGGAATTGTGTGGACGATATTTTTCCGAAAGTCAGAGGGTATGTCGCCAGACTCATAGATTCTACACACCAACGTGAATAGTCACTTTGTTGCCACTTACCCAATGATGTGAGAAATTCAAATGGAATGTTATGTATCCCTTCTGCCTTATTTGGTCTGAAGTCCTGCAAAGCTGTCTTCTGATTCTAATACTGGATCCCGTATCTCTTCAAAATTGACTCCTGTTTCTTCTAATAATTCATTCACGTGACATGTTAGTCTGTATTTTACACTTCCATGCAGAAATAGTATTAAATTTAATTCGTACACGGGCACTTCGAGGCAGATTCTGCCAGAACGTTAAGTTAAAAACAGTAGCCGGTAAGGTGCTGTGGGCAGAAGGTGACGTTGACTACGCAAGTACCGAGCCTGTGTCAATGAATTTAGAAATCGATTTGCCTCATACCAGTACGATCTAAATCAAGGCACAAGAATGTGGGTGCCTCACCGAACATCTAAAGGCTGAGCTGGAGGAGTTATTACTGTCACTTGTTGAAGTTTTCTCCAGCAAACGCCGGCCGAAGTGGCCGTGCGGTTAAAGGCGCTGCAGTCTGGAACCGCAAGACCGCTACGGTCGCAGGTTCGAATCCTGCCTCGGGCATGGATGTTTGTGATGTCCTTAGGTTAGTTAGGTTTAACTAGTTCTAAGTTCTAGGGGACTAATGAGCTCAGCAGTTGAGTCCCATAGTGCTCAAAGCCATTTGAACCATTTGAACTCTCCAGCAAACATCACATGAATGTCGTTACCCATGATAGCCTAGCTTTTCACACCAAACCCATCCCATTCCACGGGTGTAAAGAGAAGCACTGAAACACAAAAAAAAGGAAGCGTGAAGCAGTAGATACATAGGATGACATTTTGCAGGTTTTACTGTACGACTGTATGTTGTTGTTGTGGTCTTCAGTCCTGAGACTGGTTTGATGCAGCTCTCCATGCTACTCTAACCTGTGCAAGCTTTTTCATCTCCCAGTACCTACTGCAACCTACATCCTTCTGAATCTGCTTAGTGTATTCATCTCTTGGTCTCCCTCTACGATTTTTACCCTCCACGCTGCCCTCCAATACTAAATTGGTGATCCCTTGATGCATCAGAACATGTCCTACCAACCGATCCCTTCTTCTGGTCATGTTGTGCCACAAACTTCTCTTCTCCCCAATCCTATTCAATACTTCCTCATTAGTTATGTGATCTACCCATCTAATCTTCAGCATTCTTCTGTAGCACCACATTTCGAAAGCTTCTATTCTCTTCTTGTCCAAACTATTTATCGTCCATGTTTCACTTCCATACATGGCTACACTCCATACAAATACTTTCAGAAACGACTTCCTGACACTTAAATCAATACTGGATGTTAACAAATTTCTCTTCTTCAGAAACGCTTTCCTTGCCATTGCCAGCCTACATTTTATATCCTCTCTACTTCGACCATCATCAGTTATTTTGCTCCCCAAATAGCAAAACTCCTTTACTACTTTAAGTGCCTCATTTCCTAATCTAATTCCCTCAGCATCACCCGACTTAATTAGACTACATTCCATTATCCTTGTTATGCTTTTGTTGATTTTCATCTTATATCCTCCTTTCAAGACACTGTCCATTCCATTCAACTGCTCTTCCAAGTCCTTTGCTGTCTCTGACAGAATTACAATGTCATCGGCGAACCTCAAAGTTTTTATTTCTTCTCCATGAATTTTAATACCTACTCCGAATATTTCTTTTGTTTCCTTTACTGTTTGCTCAATATACAGATTGAACAACATCGGGGAGAGGCTACAACCCTGTCTTACTCCCTTCCCAACCACTGCTTCCCTTTCATGTCCCTCGACTCTTATAACTGCCATCTGGTTTCTGTACAAATTGTAAATAGCTTTTCGCTCCCTGTATTTTACCCCTGCCACCTTTAGAATTTGAAAGAGAGTATTCCAGTCAACATTGTCAAAAGCTTTCTCTAAGTCTACAAATGCTAGAAACATAGGTTTGCCTTTCCTTAATCTTTCTTCTAAGATAAGTCTTAAGGTGAGTATTGCCTCACGTGTTCCAGTGTTTCTACGGAATCCAAACTGATCTTCCCCGAGGTTGGCTTCTACTAGTTTTTCCATTCGTCTGTAAAGAATTCGTGTTAGTATTTTGCAGCTGTGACTTATTAAGCTGATAGTTCGGTAATTTTCACATCTGTCAACACCTGCTTTCTTTGGGATTGGAATTATTATATTCTTCTTGAAGTCTGAGGGTATTTCGCCTGTTTCATACATCTTGCTCACCAGATGGTAGAGTTTTGTCAGGACTGGCTCTCCCACGGCCGTCAGTAGTTCCAATGGAATATTGTCTACTCCGGGGGCCTTGTTTCGACTCAGGTCTTTCAGTGCTCTGTCAAACTCTTCACGCAGTATCATATCTCCCATTTCATCTTCATCTACATCCTCTTCCATTTCCATAATATTGTCCTCAAGTACATCGCCCTTGTATAGACCCTCTATATACTCCTTCCACCTTTCTGCTTTCCCTTCTTTGCTTAGAACTGGGTTTCCATCTGAGCTCTTGATATTCATACAAGTCGTTCTCTTATCTCAAAAGGTCTCTTTAATTTTCCTGTAGGCGGTATCTATCTTACCCCTAGTAAGATAGGCCTCTACATCCTTACATTTGTCCTCTAGCCATCCCTGCTTAGCCATTTTGCACTTCCTGACGATCTCATTTTTGAGACGTTTGTATTCCTTTTTGCCTGTTTCACTTACTGCATTTTTATATTTTCTCCTTTCATCAATTAAATTCAATATTTCTTCTGTTACCCAAGGATTTCTACTAGCCCTCGTCTTTTTACCTACTTGATCCTCTGCTGCCTTCACTACTTCATCCCTCAAAGCTACCCATTCTTCTTCTACTGTATTTATTTCCCCCATTCCTGTCAATTGCTCCCTTATGCTCTCCCTGAATCTCTGTACAACCTCTGGTTCTTTTAGTTTATCCAGGTCCCATCTCCTTAAATTCCCACCTTTTTGCAGTTTCTTCAGTTTTAATCTACAGGTCATAACCAATAGATTGTGGTCAGAGTCCACATCTGCCCCTGGAAATGTCTTACAATTCAAAACCTGGTTCCTAAATCTCTGCCTTACCATTATATAATCTATCTGATACCTTTTAGTATCTCCAAGGTTCTTCCATGTATACAACCTTCTTTCATGATTCTTAAACCAAGTGTTAGTTATGATTATGTTGTGCTCTGTGCAAAATTCGACCAGGCGGCTTCCTCTTTCATTTCTGTCCCCCAATCCATATTCACCTACTATGTTTCCTTCTCTCCCTTTTCCTACACTCGAATTCCAGTCACCCATGACTATTAAATTTTCGTCTCCCTTCACAATCTGAATAATTTCTTTTATTTCATCATACATTTCTTCAATTTCTTCGTCATCTGCAGAGCTAGTTGGCATATAAACTTGTACTACTGTAGTAGGCGTGGGCTTCGTATCTATCTTGGCCACAATAATGCGTTCACTATGCTGTTTGTAGTAGCTTACCCGCATTCCTATTTTCCTATTCATTATTAAACCTACTCCTGCATTACCCGTATTTGATTTTGTGTTTATAACCCTGTAGTCACCTGACCAGAAGTCTTGTTCCTCCTGCCACCGAACTTCACTAATTCCCACTATATCTAACTTCAACCT
This sequence comes from Schistocerca piceifrons, assembly GCF_021461385.2. NCBI lineage: Eukaryota > Metazoa > Arthropoda > Insecta > Orthoptera > Acrididae > Schistocerca > Schistocerca piceifrons. The sequence continues at coordinate 177,458,054 of NC_060146.1, read as the reverse complement.
ATCCATTTCCCTTTTTAAATTTTCTAACCTACCTGCCCGATTAAGGGATCTGACATTCCACGCTCCGATCCGTAGAACGCCAGTTTTCTTTCTCCTGATAACGACATCCTCTTGAGTAGTCCCCGCCCGGAGATCCGAATGGGGGACTATTTTACCTCCGGAATATTTTACCCAAGAGGACGCCATCATCATGTAATCATACAGTAAAGCTGCATGCCCTCGGGAAAAATTACGGCTGTAGTTTCCCCTTGCTTTCAGCCGTTCGCAGTACCAGCACAGCAAGGCCGTTTTGGTTATTGTTACAAGGCCAGATCAGTCAATCATCCAGACTGTTGCCCTTGCAACTACTGAAAAGGCTGCTGCCCCTCTTCAGGAACCACACGTTTGTCTGGCCTCTCAACAGATACCCCTCCGTTGTGGTTGCACCTACGGTACGGCTATCTGTATCGCTGAGGCACGCAAGCCTCCCCAGCAACGGCAAGGTCCATGGTTCATGGGGGGGGACGACTGTATATATGTGTATATTGTCTTACGATATGATGTGTTATTTTTTAAAATGATACATGAAGGGATACTTCCTGATGTGAAGGTCCATGAACTCCATGAAACTCTAATATGCACACTAATGTGTCACGTGGATCAACTCTAAGATGAAACCATAATTTAAACCCAAGTGTTAAAAATAATATATGTTAATATGAAGATTTCCAGGCTACTCTATAAGACTAGGTGATCATAACTACTATAGTAGAGTCCAAGTCATGACGTAATTTAGTTGCATAATGGGAACCAATCATAGTTAGCAGGCCATCTAATGATGCTTTTGTAAATTTCTCTATGTTGTAAATATCAGTTTACATTTTAGGTTGTTTTTTTTTTTACCTAACAGTGAAAATATTTGATCATCAAAAGCCTGAACATAGGAGGAAAATTTAAAACCATTATGATGTCATGTATTACAATCTATTGATTATACAAAGATATAGTAATAAGCATTACCTAGAACTGAAAATCTGCCAATAGCAGAGTATTGTTTATACGCTGAAACGACCTCTGAAAAATTACGTAAACTGTTTAATTTAAGTAACAAACCACAGGAAATGATTAATTAGATTTTAGATGATTATATTATCGTTTTACTAATCCGCTCCAGTTTTAAGTAACGACTTGTCATCTTCTTGGAGTTGACATGGTATCAAAAAGCAAACTGAGCCAATGATTGTTTTTGTAAAAGTTTGAGCATGCGAAGTAATTAGGGAATTTCTTTTAGGCTTTGATCGTTTGTGATACTCGCGTTCTTTGTGATTTTCTATTTTGCGTCTCATTCCGAAAGGTTACAAACCTTAAATCAAATCATGTGCAGGTCTAGAATACCTGATGTCCTAACCCTTTCCGTGTAATTATTTCTGTTGTTTGGAGTACTGGGCCAAGATGTAAGTTTCTGACCGGTGTATTCCACAGTTGGAAAAACTGTCAAGAAGTAACAGTATCCATACTTAAGAATTCACGCGAACCCTATCATTATACTTCGTAAAAGAAAAGTAGTTATAACGTGAAAGTGCTTTGTACGCAGTTATTACGATGCAGGGACCAGAAGAAATGAATGCTTGTTTTGGTGAGGAATATGACGAGTGCTCAAATGCAGTGTCTCACCGATGTGATGAAAAGGTTCTGGTGAAAAATATGAATGAGCACATTGAAGAGGTACTTCAGCAAGCAGGGTGGAGACGAGTGTGACTTCGTCGGAAACAAAATCCTGTGAATCTGTAGGAGAGTAGTAACGCAGGCACTTTTGAAAAATAAACGTGCTACGACTCTGTGTAGTACTTCCACGAAAAGTTGGTTGTGAAAAATGGCAGCCGACAATACTGGGATCTGCTACGGACTTGACTGTTGCTGCGTTGTGTTCAGAATGTGGACAAGTTTAAAGTTCCCATTGTTATGAGTTATGCCCATCTGCCAAGAAAGGACACTATGAAACTGCGCGTAGCGAAGTATTTAGAGTAGATGTCTACATCTACTTATATACTCAGCTAGCCACCAAGCGGAGTGTGGCGGAGGGCACAATTCGCGCCAAAGTCATATTCCCCCCCCCCCCCCCCCCCCTGTGTTCACTTCGCGGATCGTGCGAGGAAAAACGACTGTCTGAATGCCTCAGTACGAGCTCTAATTTCCCTTATCTTTGAATGGTGATCATTGCGCGATTTGAAAGTTGGTGTGTATGCTCTACATCATCGGCGAAGATCGGATTTCGGAATTTAGTGAGCAGCCCCTTCCGTTTAGCGTGTCGTCTATCTATCTCAAACTTTCTATGAGATTTGTAACGCTCTCGCGATGGCTAAATGTACCTGTCACGAATCTTGCCGCTCTTCTTTGGACCTTCTCAACGTCTTGAATCAGACCCAACTGGTAAGGGTCCCAAACAGATGAACAATACCCTACGACAGGACGAACTAACGTATTGTAAACAATTTCCTTTGTTGTAGGACTGCATCGCTTCAGGATTCTACCAATAAACCGTACTCTAAAGTTCGCCTTGCCCGTTACTTGCGTAATATGATCATTCCATTTGAAATCATTTCGGACAGTCACACCCAGATACTTTACGGATGTTACCGCTTCCAAAGACCGAGCATTTATTTTGTACTCGTACATTAATGGGGATTTTCGCCTTGTTACACGCAGTAGGTTACACTTACCAATTTTGAGAGATAACTGCCAGTCATTACACCACGCATTTATTTTCTGCAGTCCTCACTGATTTGTTCACAACTTTCTTGTGATACTACTTTCCTGTAGACTACAGCATCATCGGCAGTCTAATTCCGCTGTCAATACCATCAACCAGATTGTTTATGTAAATCTTAAAAAGCAGCAGACCTATTACGCTGCCATGGGGCACACCTGAAGTTACGCTTGTTTCTGTTGAAGTTAGCCCATAAGAGAACACTAAATCATGGACTCCTGTAGGAGCAAAATAAGCCGTTTGTGAAGACAGCAAACATGAATACTAATGCCAACATAAAATCAGTGAACAACACAAGTCCCTATAGATGCCGGTCATGATCGTGTGAAGTAACTGGAAGTATTGTTTAATGACCATACGCCATTTGATCATAAATCTAAGCAACGATAGATTTGCGCTTTCTGGCCTCTATCGTGTGTTGATACTGCCTCGTCATCTTGTTTCATCATAACTGTCGCATGCTGATGAAGAAGGTTGGTAGCACCAATGCCAGTCCGGTTCTATTATCTACGTATGTAGATCGTGGACAGTTGGGAATGTGGGTCTCACGGGAAGCGTGCAAGGGAATGTCCCTGCAGTCGTGCTATTCATCTGTGTCCTCCGTGGCTCAGATGGATGGTCGGCACGTAGCTGAGTGGCCTCTGTAATAAAAAAAAATTATAAAAAAATAAACTGAGTGAAAGGATCAACAACGAACTTGAAGGATGTCATGTGACGTCCGCAACGACCAAACACAACAAACAAAATGCAAAAATAAAGAAAAAAAAGGGTAGAGCGTATGTCATGTAAGCGGAAGTCCCGGTCGGGGCACACATTTTCAGCTGTCCCAATCGAAGTATATTAACAACACCTGTCGGCAACTGAGGCTTTCAATTAATTATCATTTATTGTAATTATATACACTTTTTGATCTACATGAACTGTTTCTGGGGCACTTGAACGTATTCAGGTATGGAGGGTAAATATACCTGGAATAGAATAGGGTTTGTACCATTAACGCATCAACAGACACAGTATAATAAATTCGTGTATGACAACAGAACACTTTACAATTCATCCATCTACTTTATGATTTATTCTTGTATTAACTAAAAGTCTTTTCTTTGGAGCTCACACTGTAATGAAGCACATGAACTCACCCAAATTCTGACAGTTGTCTTTTATCGTATGACCAACTGATGGCTTTTACCACCAATTATGTCATCAACTGATACTTCGTTGTAGGCTTTGAATGACACTGGCTTTTCTCATACAAAAGCATTTCCTAAGTGCTGGCACTGAACCAATATGATCACAATAACCTGATCATTAGAAGGAATACCTCATCACAACTGAATCAGCAATGTGTAAAGCCCCACTGGCCCTCAATCAGTCTTACTTCATGCTTCACATACCTTACATACTTCCATAAAACTTGATGCAAACATGAAACACAATAACAGTCAACAGGTTATAACGATATGTTTTCGTAATGTGTATACATAAACACACAGTTATTAAAGTCCCCGTTCGTAGTCGCTAATTATAACAATATGTTTACTTTTGCCGGCCGAAGTGGCCGCGCGGTTCTGGCGCTGCAGTCTGGAACCGCGAGACCGCTACGGTCGCAGGTTCGAATCCTGCCTCGGGCATGGATGTGTGTGATGTCCTTAGGTTAGTTAGGTTTAAGTAGTTCTCAGTTCTAGGGGACTAATGACCTCAGCAGTTGAGTCCCATAGTGCTTAGAGCCATTTGAACCATTTGTTTACTTTTGTGCTGTAACATATAGCTATAATCAGCGGTGGAAATATATTTGCGAAGGCCGACCGTGTGCGGCTGTCTCTTGTTGGATCGTCTGATCAGTCGGAAGTTGCATTGCAGAGGAGAGTAAATGCCTATTCAAAATATAATTATTTTTGGATAGCTCAACATGAATTTACTAAGGGACCGTAGTTTATCAGGCATTTACCAGTAGAATATGGCGCGGAGAAAATATTTCGCCGCATGCAACTTCCGCCCGATATTTGGCAGAAACATAAAGAAAATTAAATGAATTCGTGAAAGAGTGAGACATACATTCTATAATAAATAAATAGTCCATACACCAGTTCCATTTAACTCTGAATTTATGGCAATTAATAGATGAACTTACACTGCAATGGACATTTAACATGGATGCCGTTTTGACTGGCACTTCTCTTCTCGTAATGAAAATAATTCCTTTGACGTTTACACAGACACGTCGCACAATAAATCTACTGCTATGCAGTATTGCACTTTTACTTTTCACTAAAATAATATTATTTTTAACAATTATAATACGGCGGCAAGATATGCGCGTCCGACACAAATTATAAGAGACAAGAGAAAACGAGTAACTGTTCATCCAGAATATCTCGTACATCAAAAGAATGTGTAAAAGCGTTCTTCTTCTGTCCATTTTTCGCGCCGCGGTTTTCAATGTCAGTAGCTCAGTGCATCTCTGACGGCGCTTCGACAGTAACCACATTACATCACATGTCGTTCACCTTTTACATTTTCACAACATTATTTGCTAACTATAGCTGTTGCCGAGCGACTGCTCGATTAGTGAATGAATCAAAATGATAAGGCAATCACATAATGTTACAAGGTGCGCTGGACAAGAAGATGTCCTTTCGGTGTCACTTCCCAGTAAAACTACCTTCTCCTGAATGCATGCTGTGCCTTCCTATGAGCTTCACTCCACCACTTATGTGGCAGTTAACCCTAAAGCAATTTTGATCAGAGCACAGTGCTGAATGTGTATTAGGAAGATGGTATAGCTTAACCACACGATTCACACCACAACTTGTGAGATACTGAGGGTGTGACCATTAGATGAGCCCAGTAGCTCTCTCAAGCGGTGGTGATGGGTTGTGATCGTGGTGATGCCTTTCCTGTAAGACAACTCGCATGCCACTGACAGGGTGGATGACGATGGAGAGGGCGAGGTCGTGCAGATCCTCCATCGTGGAAACTGGCAGCACAAAGAACTTCCTCAGCACAGCTGCCAGCAAGGTCTTCACCTGCATCACTGCATAACGCTTGCCCACACAGCTGCGCAGCCCAGCACCAAATGGCACATAACAGTAGGGATGGCGACCCACACAGTTCTCCGGCAGGAAGCGGTCCGGATCGAACCTGTCCGGCTCCGGGAAGTAGTTGGCGTTCCTGTGCATGAAGTAGCTGAACACGACGGCCATGCTATCCTCAGGGAGCCTGTACCCAGTGGACGGCAGCACCAGGTCATGTGGCACATGGCGTGGCAGCAGCGGGGCCACCGGGAACATCCGCAGTGTCTCCTGCCGAAAAATGTGTGTCAAATCTTATGGAACTTAACTGCTAAGGTCATCAGTCCCTAAGCTTATACACTACTTAACCTAAATTATCCTAACAAGGGAACCTCTCCATCGCACCCCCCCTCAGATTTAGTTGTAAGTTGGCACAGTGGATAGGCCTTGAAAAACTGAACACAGATCAATCGAGAAAACAGGAAGAAGTTGTGTGGAGCTATGAAAAAAATTAGTAAAATATGCAAACTGAGTAGTCCATTCGAAGATAGGCAACATCAAGGACAGTGGGAGTCAAGGAGCGACGTGGTCACGTGGTTAGCGAGAGCAGCTACGGAACGAGAGGTCCTAGGTTCAAGTCTTCCCTCGAGTGAAAAGTTTAATTTTTTATTTTCAGTTTATGTGACAAACTCTTATGTTCTCATCACTTTTTTGGGAGTGATTATCACATCCACAAGAAAACCTAAATCGGGCAAGGTAGGAGAATCTTTTTACCCATTCGCTAAGTGTACAAGTTAGGTGGGCCGACAACATATTCCTGTCGCGTGACGCACATGTCGTCACCAGTGTCGTATAGAATATATCAGACGTGTTTTCCTGTGGAGGAATCGGTTGACCTATGACCTTGCGATCAAATGTTTTCGGTTCCCATTGGAGAGGCACGTCCTTTCGTCTACTAATCGCACGGTTTTGGGGTGCGGTCGCAAAACACAGCCACTAAACTTATTACAGTGAACAGAGACGTCAATGAACGAACGGACAGATCATAACTTTGCGAAAATAAAGAAAGTAAAATTTTCAGTTGAGGGAGGACTTGAACCAAGGACCTCTCGTTCCGCAGCTACTCACGCTAACCACGGGACCACGACGCTCCTGAGCTCACATACTCCTTGATTTCCTATGTTCGCATCGACTACTCAGTTTGTATATTTTATTAATTTTTTCATAGTTCCACACAACGTCTTTCTGTTTTCTCGATTGATCTGTGTTCAGTTCTTCAAGGCCTATCCACTGTGCTAACATATAACTAAATCTGAGGGGGGTGCGACGGGGAGGTTCCCTTGTAAGGACAAACACACACACCTATGCCCAAGGGAGGACTCGAACCTCCGCCGGGACCAGCCGTACAGTCCATGACTGCAGCGCCTGAGAGCGCTCGGCTAATCCCGCGCGGCTCTCCTGTCGACATGAATGTTATTCTGTCTAATGGCAGATATAGGTGATGGTATAATAGACTTAGAGAAAGCTTTTGACAATGTTGACTGGAATACTCCATTTCAAATTCTGAAGGTGGCAGTGGTAAAATACAGGGAGCGAAAGGCTATTTTCAATTTGTACAGAAACCAGGAGGCAGTTATAAGAGTCGAGGGACAAGAAAGGGGGGCAGTGGTTGGGAAGGGAGTGAGACAGGGTTGTAGCCTCTCCCCAATGCTATTCAATCTGTATATTGAGCAAGCAGTAAAGGAAACAAAAGAAAAATTCGGAGTAGGTATTAAAATCCATGGAGAAGAAATAAAAACTTTGAGGTTCGCCGATGACATTGTAATTCTGTCAGAGACAGCAAAGGACTTTGAAGAGCAGTTGAACGGGATGGACAGTGTCTTGAAAGGACAGTATAAGATGAACATCAACAAAAGCAAAACGAGGATAATGGAATGTAGTCGAATTAAGTCGGGCGATGGTGGGGGAATTAGATTAGGAAATGAGACACTTAAAGTAGTAATGGAGTTTTGCTATTTGGGGAGCAAAATAACTGATGATGGTCGAAGTAGAGAGGATATAAAATGTAGACTGGCAATCGCAAGGAAAGCGTTTCTGAAGAAGAGAAATTTGTTAACGTCGAGTATTGATTTAAGTGTCAGGAAGTCGTTTCTGAAAGTATTTGTATGGAGTGTAGCCATGTATGGAAGCGAAACTTGAACGATAAATGGTTTAGACAAGAAGAGAATAGAAGCTTTCGAAATGTGGTGCTACAGAAGAATGCTGAAGATTAGATGGGTAGATCACATAACTAATGAGGAGGTATTGAATAGAATTGGGGAGAACAGGAGTTTGTGGCACAACATGACTAGAAGAAGGGATCGATTGGTAGGACATGTTCTGAGGCATCAAGGAATCACCAATTTAGTATTGGAGGGCAGCGTGGAGGGTAAAAATCGTAGAGGGAGACCAAGAGATGAATACACTAAGCAGATTCAGAAGGATGTAGGCTGCAGTAGGTACTGGGAGATGAAGAAGCTTGCACAGGATAGAGTAGCATGGAGAGCTGCATCAAACCAGTCTAAGGACTGAGGACCACAACAACAACAACAACATAATAGTAAAGCATGGCATGTGGAGCAGATGAGATATCTGTAAGATTCTACACATATTGTATGACTGAAACTGCTTCCCTTCTAGCAACAGTTTATCATAGGTTGCTATAGAAACGAAGGGTACCTTGTCACTGTAAAGAAGCGAGTTCCCTTTTTCTAAAAGGGTCATTGAACAGATGCACATAATTATCGGGCTATACAGTGCTCGCCAACTCATTACTCAACAGAGCCAAATATCAGCAGTACCACAATTGTTAATTTTGCATATACACACACATAAAAAAAAACTTTTACGTAGCCCCAGTTCCGAGAACACCTGAAGACAGACGTTGACTGTGGATATTGCATCACAGACGTTGACTGTTCAGAGATGTCTCTAAACCCACCCAAAGATGTAAACAACCATGCATGAACCATGCCTACACGGTCAATACCGCGGTTCGATCGCGTCCACATACACTACTGGCCATTAAAATTGCTACACCAAGAAGAAATGCAGATGATAAACGGGTATTCATTGGAAAATTATATTATACTAGAACTGACATGTGATTACATTTTCACGCAATTTGGGTGCATAGGTCCTGAGAAACCAGTACCCAGAACAACCACCTCTGGCTGTAATAACAGCCTCGATACACCTGAGCATTGAGTCAAACACAGCTTGGATGGCGTGTACAGCTGCCTATGCAACTTCAACACGATACCACAGTTCATCAGGAGTAGTGACTGGCGTATTGTGACGAGCCAGTTGCTCGGCCACCATTGAGCAGGCGTTTTCAATTGGTAAGGGATCTGGAGAATGTGCTGGACAGGGCAGCAGTCGAACATTTTCTGTATCCAGAAAGGCCCGTACAGGACCTGCAACATGCGGTCGTGCATTATCCTGCTAAAATGTAGGGTTTCGCAGGGATCTAAGATCTAATGAAGAGTAGAGCCACGGATCGTAACAAATCTGAAATGTAACGACCACTGTCCAAAGTGCCGTCTATGCGAACAAGAGGTGACTGAGACGTGTAACGAATGACACCCCATACCATCACGCCGGGTGATACGCCAGTATGGCGACGAATACACACTTCCAATGTGCGTTCACCGCGATGTCGCCAAACACGGATGCGGCCATCATGATTCTGTAAACAGAACCTGGATTCATCCGAAAAAATGACGTTTTGCCATTCGTGCACCCAGGCTCGTCGTTGAGTACACCATCGCAGGCGCTCCTGTCCGTGATGCAGCGTCAAGGGTAACCGCAGCCATGGTCTCCTAGCTGATAGTCCCTGCTGCTGCAAACGTCGTCGAACTGTTTGTGCAGATGGTTTTGCAGTTGTCTTGCAAACGTTCCCAACTGTTGACTCCGTTACAGTCGTGCGGATAATATGCCTGTCATCTCGACAGCTAGTGATACGACGCCGTTGGGATCCAGCACGGCGTTCCGTATTACCCTCCTGAATGCACTGATTCCATATTCCGCTAACAGTCATTGGATCTCAACCAACACTGGCAGCAATGTCGCGATACGATAAACTGCAATCGTGATAGGCTACAATTCGACCTTTATCAAAGTCGGAAACGTGATGGTACGCATTTCTCCCCCTTACACGAGGCATCACAACAACGTTTCACCAGGCAACGCCGGTCAACTGCTGTTTGTGTATGAGAAATAGGTTAGAAACTTTCCTCGTGTCAGCACGTTGTAGGTGTCGCCACCGGCGCCAACCTTGTGTGAATGCTCCGAAAAGTTAATCATTTGCATATCACAGAATCTTCTTCCTGTCGGTTAAATTTCGCGTCTGTAGCACGTCATCTTCGTGGTGTAGCAATTTTAATGGCCAGTAGTGTAATTACTTTGTGCCAGGAAGTGCTCTCAACAAGAGATGTGTCCAGGTGTCTCGGAGTGAAAAAGCGAAGATGTTCGGACATGGAGGAGATACAGAGAGACAGGAACTGTCGATGACATGCCTCGCTCAGGCCGTCCAAGGGCTACCACCTACGGATTATGGCTCGGAGGAACCCTGACAGCAACGCCACCATGTTGAATAATGCTTTTCGTGCAGCCACAGGACGTCGTGTTACGATTCAAACTGTGTGCAATAGACTGCATGATGCGCAACTTCACTCCCGACGTCCATAGCGAGGTCCATCTTTACAACCATGATACCATGCAGCGCGGTACAGATGGGCCCAACAACATGCCGAATGGACCGCTCAGGATTGGCATCACGTTCTCTTCACCGATGAGTGTCGCATATGCCTTCAACCAGACAATCGTCGGAGACGTGTTTGGAGGTAACTCGGTCAGGCTGAACGCGTTAGACACACTGTCCAGTGAGTGCAGGAAGGTGGAGGTTCCCTGCTGTTTTGGGGTGGCATTATGTGGGGCCGACGTACGCCGCTGGTGGTCATGGAAGGCGCCGTAACGGCTGTATGATACGTGAATGCCATCCTCTGACCCATAGTGCAGCCATTCGGCAGCAGATTGGTGAGGCATCGTCCTCATGGACGATAATTCACGCCCCCATCGTGCACATCTTGTGAATGACTTCCTTCAGGGTAACAACAGTGCTCGACTAGAGTGGCCAGCATGTTCTCGAGACATGAACATGCCTCTGATAGACTGAAAAGGGCTGTTTATGGACGGCGTGATCCACCAACCACTCTGAAGGATCTACTCCGAATTGCCGTTGAGGAGTGGGATAATGTGGACCAACATTTCCTTGATGAACTAGTGGATAGTATGCCACGATGAATGCAGGTATGCATCAATGGAAGAGGACGTGCTACTGGGTATTGGAGGTACCGGGGTGTACAGCAATCTGGACCACCACCTCTGAAGGTCTCCCTGTATGGTGGTGTAACATGCAATGTGTGGTTTTCATGAGCAATAAAAAGGGCAGAAATAACGCTTATGTTGATATCTATTCCAATTTTCTGTACAGTGTTCCGGAACGCTTGGAACCAAGGTGATGCAATACTTTTTTTGATGTGTGTAGCTAGGTTCATGTTATTCACTTAATTAGGGTACTCCTAAGCTGCTCGTCACTAGAAGCGGACTCGGTCTGATTGGGGTTCATGGTGGTTCATGGAGGTTCATGCCTTCTAAATCTCCCATACTTTTTTTTATGTGTGTAGCTAGGTTCATGTTATTCACTTAATTAGGGTACTCCTAAGCTGCTCGTCACTAGAAGCGGACTCGGTCTGATTGGGGTTCATGGTGGTTCATGGAGGTTCATGCCTTCTAAATCTCCCATACACTGTCATCTTGTATACTTGTTTTGTCTGTCTATTTTCGTTCATCCACTCTGTATATCCAGACTATCAACATTTCTTTCTCAATACTCGACACTACATCTTCTTTCACTCCACAATACCCGTAAAAATAAACTTAATAAACTCTAATAAGAATTTTAAGTCTTAGTTACACTATAAGTACATTGGGAAAAAACTCGATATCATACATAGTAACGATGTTAGTTATTTATAAAATTAAATCATAAGCTATTGATGAAATTAAATCATGAAATGACTGACAACCAGTAATGCGAGCTATTGCCCTACATCTTCTTGGAAGATCAGGTAAGTCAAGTTTCTTTGCTGTTTTTAATTTTAGACACGATTCTGTCTTCGCATCAGTACGACAGTCTCTCAACTGACTCTTGATAAGGTGTAATTGCCAACTCCAGGGATGTGGATTTTGACTACAACTCTAGTGCTTCCTGTGGAGGCACACAGTCGAAGGAATAAGTTGTAGAACAGCGTACAAAAGTACGACTTGATGATAAATGTAGAGATTTTATCTTTCTGGAAATGTTTTCCCTAAATGACGCAGAAATACCAATTAAGTACGTAAAAATAAAATAAGAATACAGATCATATTTACAAGTATTTTTATGTTATTTCATTAGCTTATATTTCTTTGTCTCAATCATTGCTAGTATCACTTATTCCCGACACAGTTATTGTTATGTCACTTTACAGATTATCTCTTATCATTTCATTACTGGCATTATATTATTCTTCTTCCGCCAAATTGTGCACTTTTTCCACACTTCATGAGAAGCAGTTCGGCAATGGAATAGATATTACTTCCGCTGCTTCATTTTGCATGAATTTCAACGTGATAAAAATTATATCAAGTGCCTGCTTTATACAACCATCCACTTTCGAAGATATAGTAATAAGTAGCAAACGACAGCTTAGGGGACAGTGAGCACATGCCTTCTGGTGATTTCACATATACCCCTTTCAACTGCCATGTCCTCAAAATGGATTCTCCCAGTCCATCAGCCGACTTATGCACATGGGCCACGAAGTTTCAGTCATACTGTACATGTGCGTCCGTGAGTGGTATTTTGTGCAAGAGCCACACCCAAGGGAGCAAAGAGCCAAATGTGTATCGCAAGCTGCGGTTTTCCGACCACTAGGCCGTATCACTTACGTCAATCTGTTGTAGAGTTACTGAACATGTTGTAAGCTAACATACTGTGAATTTTTAGAGAACCAGAATATCCTCTACAAATATTAACATGGATTCCACAGAAAGAGAATTTGCGACATGCAGCTTGTAAGGGGTCCGCAGGCCCTTACTACTAGGTTTGCACTCACACAGGTCGACAGGGCAACTATCGATTAGTGTGTCGCGTCGCGAGAGCGAGAGTTGAGTCAAGTCAGTTCGTGTTGTAGGTTCCCGCGAGGCGGGCAGAGCTGAGCAGAAGCCAGCAATTGATAGAAATTACCGACAAAGGAAGCGGCCATCGCCGCGGATCAACCCCTTTGTGTTAGTATTATACGGGAAAGTGAGAAAGTATAATTAACAGAGTGATTCAGTGATATTTATGTGCCGTTATTGAGATTCCGCGTCTACCGCGCCGCCATTATTTGGATTACAGTGTTGGATTACAGTGATTGTATGTTGTGTGTGACGATTATGAATAGCGAGGAAGCCTGTGCTGAGATTAGCCATTATTAACAGTGTATTGACGAAGGCAGTGGCTGTCTCCTTATCTTAGTGGTTTTTGATAAGAATATAGGTTTTGTGTAGTGAAGCTGTGTTTGTTGTTCTTCTTGCTACCAAACAGTACATTATTACAGTATTTGCGAAGGACAAAATGGAATGTAACAACTCCGTAGCAGTCCAATCCGATTGCCAGCCCCATTAGGCACACGGTCACATTAATTAATATCTATTTGGGCTGCTATTCAGATCCCGATCGAGCGGGATAAGTAAGTAGAACAAACCGGAGTGTTACACCCTTGGCTTACCGTGACAGGACTAGTGCAATTTTCGGACGAGTAGTAAAGAACAATAGATAATTTTACCTTGCTTAAGGCAAGAAAGTGTTTTTTCAATTTGGGTCGAGACAGATTAGGAACTGTAAAATCGCGACAAGGAACAGTGCATTTTTGAACAATACGAAGTAATAATATCTTACGATTGTGACTAAACTGTTTTTTCTTGCCATATGAAATAGAACAATAGTGTCAATAAACTGTGTTATAATGTGCAAATGCATAAATCCGCGCGAAAAACTGTGAAAAGTGAACACCAAAGATAGACACGTGTGAACGTTATCACAACAAACAGGCCAAGAATTCGTCACGAAAGCTTTACAGAAGTGCTTAGCGGTAGTATTTTGACTGAAATTGCTTTTTGAATAGTGAAAATCGGACAGCTTCATGTGAACCCATAAACTGCTATGCGGACGACAATGTATTGTGGCGACGCAATTATTGAGTGACGTCACGCAGACCCGTGTAGCAGTTGCACCAAAGAGCTTCGATCCGCGAGGTGATTTCACACGACATCCCACCACGGAGCGGCCGGCTGAGCGACGCGACTTCGAGACACCGAGCGCAGTCCCGGCACCTAGCAGCCAAACTACAAACTACACCCGCCTGCAGCGCCACGGAGCGGCCGACGCAGAACTACGACGACTTGCAACAGCAGCGCAACCTCACGCAGCTCCAGCGGCAGTACAGCGCCACGCCCACCTCAAACGTCAAAACATCGCGACTCGCGGTAACGTCAGTTGGTGAGTGAAGACGACTGGTTGACATAACATTAAATTGCGGTGTGCAGTCTTCACGATAAATAAACAATTTTTAACTGATATTTACATTAGGTCAAGTGCCCAATTGTAGTAATTTCCGAAAAATTTGCGAAGCATACTCTGAAATATAGCATACTTATTTATACACACTGCACCGTCTAAATGGTAATTATACAGATATGCTCATTGTTTTTGGGGATTTTACATTTATAGATTTTATGAGTGTTGTGATTATCTTGTTTAAAACATTTTTACATAAACTGTGTATGTGGAAGTTGTTATTGGAAATTATTAGGTTTTTGAGAGTTGTAATGTTCAGTACTCATGCATGTTGTGTCATTTTGGGGATTAACTGAAAAGACTGCAGGTACTGTTTGATTAGTTTCATGGTAATTAGGAGTGTTTTGGGTTACTAGAGGTTATTTTGTATTACTTGCCTGTGCATTAAAAATAAATCAAACATGTCTACTGAAGATAAGCAAGTTTGTGAGGCAGTAGTTGATAGGAAAGGGATAGGACAGGAAAACAGAGATGATTCAGGAATCAGTGATTGTGGATTGTCATTAGATAGCCCATTAGCACATTCAACTAGTTATCCCGAGACACCGGGACAAACGACGAGAAATAAGCCAGTTTCAGAGGATGCCGATAGATGGTCGATGTTGGTAGACTTGATAAAGAAGACTAGCGCATCGTTAGAGAAGAATTCACAAGAAACAAGAGAATCGTTAGAGAAGCGTTTACAAGAAGCTAACGCATTGTTAGAGAAGAGTGCACAAGAAGCTAGAGAAAGGGAAGAAATATTTCGCAAATCATTAAAGGAAGATTTGCAAGAAACTATAGCACAAGAGATCAAAACATCGCAGATGAAGATGGAATGTAATCTGAAGAAGGAAATACAGGAGCTACAAGAACAGTTGAAAAGGGATATCAACGAGAGAGAGAATAAGCTGCAGAAGAGTATAGACCAAGTCCAGGGAGACGTGGAGAAGATGGAAGGAAAGTTAACAAAAAAGATGGAAGACGATATTGAAGAAACGAAAGCCGAATTGGGAGAAAGAATCAACGAAGTGGAAACAAATTGCAATCATCGAATCGCCGAGGTGACGCAAATGCAGAAACAATGTAATGATGCGGTTAAGGGGATAGGAGATAGGCAAAACTAGCTGTCAATCTGAGAAATGCTATAGCCGTGCAACGGGAAGAGGATAACAAGAGGGTTGCAATGGAGGTCAGGCAATTACAACAGGGAGTGCAGCAATTGGAGAGCAAGACGGAAGAAATTGATAAACGAATTAGCAATGCCACTTTAACCGTTGGGGAAGGTAGAGTAGTTACCTTGATGAGCAGTGATAATCGGTACGTCCAAAATCATACAGGGCAGAAATTTAGACCGAAAGGAGGGTTGCACCCAATGATATTTATGAAATGGCTAAAAGGAGTTTTCCCAGCACATCTTAAGGACTCAGACAAGATTCAATTTGCAATAGATAGAATGGAAGGTGAGGCCTTCACTTGGGGTGTCAGGAAGAAGGAAGGGACTACTAGTTATGATCAGTTTGAAGAGGAATTCTTGAAGAAATACTGGTCCAAAAGCCATCAATGTGCAGCAATTGAGGACCTACTCCATTGCAAGTCACTTAGTACATGGAGAGGAACGTTGAGAGAGTTTGCCGAACATTTGTGGGAATTGAACGAGACCCTGGAACAACCCCTGAGTGATGACGTAATGACATCTGCGGTAAAAAGAAGATTGAATCAGAAAATGCAAGAAACTGTATCTGGGAGCCTAATTAAAAACGGGGAGGCTTTGATGGAGATACTGGAACAGTTGGAATCTGTTCTATCACAGGGACACAATCAAGCTAATGATCAAAACCGAGGGGGAGGTAATGACCCAAGGAATCATTTTGGT
This sequence comes from Schistocerca piceifrons, assembly GCF_021461385.2. NCBI lineage: Eukaryota > Metazoa > Arthropoda > Insecta > Orthoptera > Acrididae > Schistocerca > Schistocerca piceifrons. The sequence goes on along the minus strand of NC_060146.1, from coordinate 177,441,738 downwards.
AATTCGTCTAATTATAGAGGAAGAGGTGGTGGTCATAGGTACAGGAACCATGGTGGTGAACGTCAATGGAGAAATGATTGGAGAAGGAGTGAAGAACCAAGAGATCATGAGAGAAGATGGGATAGGCGAATGAATGACACGGTGCATATAGAAGAGGCGGAGGAACCAGAAAACTGAATGACACTCCAGGTGAGGTCCGGTCAAGAGTGAGGGCTACCAGGACCCGAATAAACCTGCTAAGATATATTTAGGACATTAGCTGTAAAATGGACATTTGAAAAAGGGAAAGGTTTATTTACATTGTGTTTTGTGATGTATTACAATTAGAATTGCATATTTCATGTTGAAGATTATCTAAGAATGAGTATAAAACCTGTAATAACTAATTTGTAGTATATTAATTCATATGTCCTGTGTTTAAGTAATAATTTTTGAGTGTATATGTTGTGTGTTTCATTCAATATTGGACCAGAGAGGACTATTGCTGGTTGATATAAAAATTGTAATTTGGACAATGCCATGTTTATGAGATGTATAACCTTTTGTAAAAATTATTGTGGAGGCAGCCCACTACCGGAGTCGAGGGATTATTTGATGAATTGTAATTTCATTAATTATTTACACTGTGTGTTTGTTCAAATGTAGCAATGTTTCATTCCCTTGCCGATTCTTTTTCGCCTGCGGCTCTAAAGAAGTTTTCGAGGGCGGGGATGTAAGGGGTCCGCAGGCCCTTACTACTAGGTTTGCACTCACACAGGTCGACAGGGCAACTATCGATTAGTGTGTCGGGTCGCGAGAGCGAGAGTTGAGTCAAGTCAGTGCGTGTTGTAGGTTCCCGCGAGGCGGGCAGAGCTGAGCAGAAGCCAGCAATTGATAGAAATTACCGACAAAGGGAGTGGCCATCGCCGCGGATCAACCCCTTTGTGTTAGTATTATACGGGAAAGTGAGAAAGTATAATTAACAGAGTGATTCAGTGATATTTATGTGCCGTTATTGAGATTCCGCGTCTACCGCGCCGCCATTATTTGGATTACAGTGTTGGAATACAGTGATTGTATGTTGCGTGTGACGATTATGAATAGCGAGGAAGCCTGTGCTGAGATTAGCCGTTATTAACAGTGTATTGACGAAGGCAGTGGCTGTCTCCTTATCTTTGTGGTTTTTGATAAGAATATAGGTTTTGTGTAGTGAAGCTGTGTTTGTTGTTCTTCTTGCCACCAAACAGTACATTATTACAGTATTTGCGAAGGACAAAATGGAATGTAACAACTCCGTAGCAGTCCAATCCGATTGCCAGCCCCATTAGGCACACGGTCACATTAATTAATATCTATTTGGGCTGCTATTCAGATCCCGATCGAGCGGGATAAGTAAGTAGAACAAACCGGAGTGTTACACCCTCACTCTATTCCTCCATGAGATTCACAGTACTGTAGATACATGGAATATATGAGTGGGTATCCAGTTGGTCCAACCTATTAGACAGGCTTTCCAGAGTGATGTCAATGTTTATGTAGCTTATGGTTGATATGCAGTATTGTAGTGCTATGGTAAACTACATCTGAGGGATTACAAGCTAATCATTAGCAGTCCATAATTAATCAATTAATTGAGATTCAGTTAGATTATGTGTCATTAGCCGATAACAAGCAGAAAGACAGTGGTAAAGCAAATTTATTTTTGCCAGTGTTGTGATTTAAATAAATGTTACAAGTTGTGGCCGAGAAAAATTTCTGAATAATTTATGGTTTGGGTCATCAGTGTAATTAAATTGAATAACTTGCCTTACTATAATAAATGTAGTGATACTAAGGGTGTCAGTTAGCGTGAAATACAATAGTGACGACTTGCAGATGATCTACCATTAAGAGTTTTTTATTTAGTACCGAATCGAAAGAACATTCTTGTATGAAGTGAAAGTACAGTCTGTATTCAATGTGATACGGCAAGGAAAAGTCAAATGGCTTTATGACACTATTTATGATCTTACTGTTAAAGAACAGATGCTTCATGTGATTCTTTATAGCACAGAAAAAGAATTTAGAACTGAAGGTAGGAGAATCTGCGTAATAATTAATACTCAGTGCATTGCAATATTGTAAAACGACGACGGTGTTAGAAGAGGTTTAACACAATAATAATAAGATAGTGATATTTAATGATGAATGAACCTCGTCCACATAAGTCAAATAAAAGTTCAAGGTTACTACAAATGCCTGAAGCGATTTCTTAAATTCACTGTGCTATATCAACTGACATATTGTCACGTTCATAAAGAAACACTCAAAAACTTTTTTATTGCTGCAGTCACACTTTATATTTCTGCCACAAGAGCGCAACAGTGGGCAATTTGCCAAGCTGGCGACAGGCGCCGAGAAAGTGTATGTTGTGCTTGAAATACATTCGCGTCAGTCTACTGTGACAGTACAACGACACTTCAGAACGAAGTGCAGCAAAGATCTTGGAGCTGCCAACTCCATTCGGTGATCGTATGCTTAGTTTAAAGCTTGAAGATGTCTCTGCAAGGAGACATCAACGGTTGACTATGTAAGGGCGAGTTTCGCATGTAGTCCACAGAAGTCGACGAACAGAGCAAGCAGAGAGCTGAACATACCACAACCGGTCATTTGAAAGGTCTTAAAGAAACGACTGAAGCTGAAACCTTATCTCCTGCAATTTCTACAAACCTAACTATCGATGATGCTTTGAATTTCCGGCACAGATGCAACAGATCATGGGAGGGAATGGGTTTCTTAAGGAACTCATCTTCAGTGATGAAGCAACATTTTTGTGGATGGCACAGTAAACAGGCACAATGAACGAGTTTGGGGCACATAGAATCGTGATGCTATCATGTAGCACATTCGAGATTCACTAAAAGTTAATGTGTTCCGTGTAGTCTCACTGTGTAAAGTTCACAGTCCTTCTTTTTTCTGCAAAAAACCGTTACAGGATACATGTATCTGGATAATCTGGGAAATTGGCTCATGCCACAATTGAGACCAATAGTGTGGACTGCATCTACCAATAGGATGATGCTCCATCCCACTTCCATCACAATGTTCCTGAACTCTTAAACAGAAAATTGAGATACTGATAGATGGTCGTGATAGGGATGATGATCATTCATGTCATGGGCTCCATGCTCTTCCAATGTAATCCCATGCGACTTTTGTGTGAAATTATGTGAAAAATGCTGTGTTTACACCTCCTCTACCAATAAACTACCAGAACTGCAAACGAGCTTGCATCAGTAGTGCTTTTGAATAGACTGATAGCGACATGGTGCACTGAATGCAGTAAGAACCTGATTGTCGACGTGATATCTGCAGAATCAATAGTGAGGCACACATGGATTGCAATATATCAAAAAAAACTTCCTGAGTTTTAAAGTATGTGCGCAAAACCTTGTGACAGTATGTAAAATAATATAGCTGCAGAAAATCTATGGAATCACTTCAATATTTATAATAACCTTGTAGAAGGATTTCCTTTTGAAGTAAATTATGAACATGATTTTCACTTTCAATGATGTTTAATGCTATAACAATCAGTGGTAAATGAACTTTGGCCTTCTAAACCAATTAAAAGAAGGATTTTCAATAATTATATTAGCGTTTTGTTATTAAAGTTACATACAAGGGTCAGTCAAAAAGTAATGCCTCCTATTTTTATTATTGAACCGTAAATTTACTCTCAAAATCTTTTCTTAAAGAATTTACTTTATTTACTAGTGATTCATCAAGAACATTAACACATTTAATCACACTAGGTGAGCGTGGAGGTAGTTGTCAGGAAGTAACTGATGGAAAATGAAATTACTTTTAACAAATGTGAATTTTATTCCTAAAAGCTTTTTAAAAAACAGATTTAAAATTATAAGCGTAAAAGCACCCTGGAAATATCAAGTTACAATTTTATTTAGAGGCAGAAAGAACAATATAAAAGTATGAGCCTTCGGGCTGAGAAGCTTGCCCGCTCCCTTTCAACACGGCTGTAATCATAACCACTCACAACAACCTCTGAAAGACTACACTGGTGCAAATCTGCAGCACACCAGATTACTTTAAACAAAAAATTTTATAACATCTCTCACAAACACGTAAACCATGCACCCCGTAAGAGGGATGGAAATGGTACAACACTTAAATTTTTTGCCACCGAAAGTGCAATTTTTTTTTTTGAAGGGCTCTTACGGTGGATGGGTGGCAACCTTATGACCTAAAATGACTATTTAAATAAAACCCATAAAATGCAGACTTACATAAAATGTACAACATGTTCTACATTACACATATACCATCTCGCAAGATGGTAGGCAAGATAAAAACATATTTCAAGAATTCGGCCTTTAAGCAATAAATTCGTTAACAACGAATTCGACAAACATGACAGAGGCAGCCATTAATGTATGGCAGATTGACAGGGGGGGGGGGGGGGGGGCGGGGGTTGCTAAACAACCCGGACCGCAGATTGCTCTAAACCTTCCCAATGCCACAAGGGAAAAACAGACCACCCAATTCACAAATAACAACCTTTCCGCGGGTGGGCAAACGGAGAAGAATGGTGGGACGACCCCAAAACAAAGCGGCTGGTGACCTCACCAAGAAAACAAGTAGACCTTAATGAGTAAATGAAACAACATATCACCATTCACTTAACTTCTAATAAACTGCGATTTCTGGCGAAGACCTGGCGCAGCACCCCCAACATTCTCCCGCCTCAACGGACGCAGGAAGGCGCGCCGATCTCCCGTCTCACGGCGTCGCAGCTCGCCCCGGCCAGCCCGATGTCGTGGTTTCGCTCCTGTTGCTCTCTTGTGAACCGCGAAGCCACTACCCTTTTCTATACGGTGCTGCCCACTGGACTCACGTGGGGACCTCACATGCGCCGACGCTCAAGGCGGACAAGTCATCCAGTGTCTCAGAGAGACCGACCAACCGACAATCCAACCGCCAATGACCGTTGCCCGTGCAACTCGAGCAGACTGTCGACCTAACACGCAGACTCAGATGCAGGAACTCAGCCCCGACCGGGCGACCACTAGCTGAGTTTTGTTACTGGCGGAGTGGCAAGACTCTCACTTTCTGGCTTTTGATCCAAACGACAGACATACTAGCACTCCGACGACAAACAGACACTAACTGCCGCACAAATAAAAATGAGAGACAGACCAGCAACTGGTGACGTGAGACTGACCTAGCCTGACTCCGTCAGACCAACCGCTGAGCTCGTAGCGCCCCTTAAATGCACGTGAACAGACAACTTTTCCCCTTTCCCACCAGAGGGAGACACCAAAGCTGCGATTACCACAGCGGCGCCACCGCCAGAAACGGAAGGCGACTGCTTCACACTACGCACTGTGGCGCACTCTTCAAAACAGCAAATGTTACCACGGTTCAATTATGTTTGACAAAAGGTTGAAAACCACAACACTGCTGATTACTTTATAACTTTTCAATATAATCTCCGCCCATTTCCACGGTTTTGGTCCATCTTTTAATTAGGACATGTATTGAAATATGGTAAAATGTTTGGTCCTGCTTCAGAAACAATTGGCACACATAGTGAATTCCAAGATGAGCTTCTTTTAGCAGCCTGAACAGATGGAAGTCTGATGGTGCCACGTCAGGTTTGTGTAGGGGGATAAAACAAGACTTCCCATGTAATTTTCACAGTATCTTCAGTGGTCTGACGATTGGTGTGCGGTTTTGCATTGTCATGCAAAAAAAGAACATTCACCATAGTTTTTGTTGGGCGAACTCGCTGAAGACTGGGTTCAAGTTTTTTGAGGGTTCTGACCCATTGGAGAGATTTTCTTGTGCAGCTCTGCTCCAAAACCTCAAACATAATCACGCGCTCTGCAGTCCAGAATACTGTAGCCATAACTTTGCCTGCCGATTGGACAGCTTTAAACTTTTTCTTCTTCGGTGAGTTTCTCTGATGCCGTTCTACTGACAGCCTCATAATTCTGGTTTAAGAAAGTGAACTCATGTTTATGTCTATGGTCACAACAGCTTCCAGAAACTCCCCAGTCTCCAAACGGAAGCGTTGCAAGGGTTGAGAGGCAATTGTTTGTCTTGCCTCCGTTGAATAATAGTCATCACACTGCTTTAGCTAAGAGAGGCAGTGCGACGTAAATGATCTGCAAACACCTGGTGGTCGCCACAAATGAATCGTCGACTCGCTAAATGTTGTGGGGAGTCACTGCAGGCAACGGCTTGCTGCTCTGCGTTTCGTCAGCCAACGGGGATTTCCCGCCAGCTTTGTCACAGCAGTGCTGACATCTGCTGTTATATCACCATACACATTTTCTTGTTCCTTCATGAATGTGAATGGGCGTTCACCTTTTGCATTCAAGAACCCCATCACAGAACAGGATCTAATATACCGAAAGCAGTCATTTTGCAAGTGACTGCAGTACTGGCATCTGTTGACGCAGAAAGTTGCTCCTGCAGTGGATTGGGCAAGAAACTTTGTAGGATAGAGCAAAATTCAAATTGTTCACATAACAAACTTCATTTAAGGAGAAAAGAACAGGATCATTACTTTTTGACTCACGCTCGTAGTACAAAAACAAATTATGTCAATGGTGCACAGCCTATCAGAAATTTTTGAAACTATATATCATGAGGCTATGGAGACGGTTCTATAGTGTTACAACATCTGACACTCTATCACCATGAATTTGCCATCTCCATGATGTATGATGAAGTACATACGTTAACGAATTTTGTTTTATTAATTGTTACCTAGAAAAGACCAAAAAATGTTTGTTGAGCTTTTCAATTTGTTGCGTGCTCATCATGGAGACTTGACGTCAGCAGAAGGATCTTCTACGTGTGGTAGGAAGTTTTCAAGTCATAGAATTATGTATTCTCTGAGCTGACAGCTGTTCCTTGCAAGAGGAGTCCTGGAACTTTGTCAAGAATTCTGCTGTCTATTATTGGTATCAAAAAGAAAAAATCATGTTAACTTTGTAGCAGCTCCCTTTTAGCTACACTTGCTTTTATTTGAAGAGCATTATTTTGCCCCATGTCTATTTGAATGATACTTCAGATATATAGAAAACCTCAATCAAATGTGAAATCCAGATACACTCGAAAAAAAAAGAAGAAAAGAAAGAAGCACCATGAAGAAACTATCCGAGTGGGATGGATGTTGGTAGATGGCATATAAACCTATAGACAAACAAAACTACAATTTTAGAAACACTGGTTGATTTATTCAAGCAAGAGCTTCACAGATTCAGCAACAACGCCTTGGTTCTGCCTCTGGCTCTTATGCAAGCAGTTATTCGGGTTGGCATTGACTGACTTGTTGGACGTGCTCCTGAGGGCCATTGCGCCAAATTCTGCCCAACTGGTGCCTTGGGTAGTCAGAATCTCGAGCTGGTTGGAAGGCCCTACCTACAATGCTCTAGAAGTTCTTAATTGAACAGAAATCCAGAGATCTTGCTGGCCCAAGGTAGGTTTTGGAAAGCACAAAAACAAGCAGTAGAAACTCCCGCCATCTGCAGGCGGGCATTGTCTTGCTTAAGGGGCTCTGGGACGGTTCAAAATCATGAAATGTTCAGTTTTTACTTTCTTGCATTTCAAAAATCTACAGACTTTCCTCTTTCAATTTTTTTTGTTGAGGTCAGAAGACAACAAATATTTTTAAAATATTTTTGAAATATGTTCTGCATTGGTGTGACCCATTGTGGCGCTCTTAAAGTGCTGTCAAATGTTGTGCTCATGAATCTACACATTTATCATATACATTTTAATGATGTGAGAGAAAATAAGTGTTACAAAATAAATGTGTGGCCAACCTGTGATACACTCATGCTCATAAATTCAAGATAATTGCAGAATGTGGTGCCACACAACGTGGCACTACACAAAACTGGCGCTAATAACATAGGCACATAGGGAACACACTCGACACATATCTGTAAGTCCACGGTATTGGTGACAAGTTGAGAAAACCGTCCCGAAACACAGGTGCTACGAAACGCCACTGTTTCCTGCGCATGTAACCCGACATTAATATGGGATATGATCACCATGCACACGTACACAGGCCGCACAACGCGTTGGCATACTGTGGATCAGGTGGTCGAGCAGCTGCTGCGGTATAGTCTCCAATTCTTGCACCAGTGCCTGTCGGAGCTCCAGAAGTGTCCTAGGAGTTCGAAGACGTGCAGCGATACGTCGACTGAGAGCATCCCAGACGTACTCGATGGGGTTCAGGTCTGGAGAACAGGTAGGCCACTCCATTCGCCTGATATCTTCTGTTTATAGGTACTCCTCCGTGATGGCAGCTCGGTGGGGCCGTGCATTATCATCCATCAGGCGGAAGGTGGGACCCACTCCACCCTTGAAAAGGCGGTCATACTGGTGTAAAATGATGTCCCGGTACACCTGACCTGTTACAGTTCCTCTGTCAAAGACATGCAGGGCTGTACGTGCACCAATCATATCATAATCCCACCCACACCATCAAACCATGACCTCCAGACAGGTCCCTTTCAAGGAAATTAAGGGGTTAGTATCTAGTTCCTGGTTCACGCCAGATGAAAACCCGACGAGAATCACTGTTCAGACTATAACTGGACTCGTCCATGAACATAACCTGCGACCACTGTCCCAATGGCCATGTACTGTGTTCTTGACACCATGCTTTACGGGCTCTGCTGTGACCAGTGGTCAGAGGAATACTGGAATGCACCTTGAAGGTCTCCGTGCGAATAAACCATGTCTGTTCAGTCATCTGTGGACAGTGTGTCTGGAGACAACTGTTCCAGTGGCTGCGATAAAGTCCCGAGCAAGGCTACCTGCAGTACTCCGCGACCGTATGCGGGCACTGATGGTGAGATATCGGTCTTCCTGTGATGTTGTACACTGTGGACGTCCCGTACTGTGGCGCCTGGACACGTTTCCTGTCTGTTGGAATTGTTGCCATAATCTTGAGCTCACACTTTGTGGCACACAGAGGGCCCGTGCTACGACCTGCTGTGTTTGACCAGCCTCCAGTCACCCTAATATTCTACCCTGCTAACGTCATCAATGTGTATTCTTTGAGCCATTTTCAACACACAGCCACCATTAGCACGTCTGAAAACGTCTGCACACTTATTCGCTCACCGTACTCTGACATGCACCAACGCACCTCTGCGTATGTGGGCTGCTGCCAGCGCCACCCTGCGACGACCGCAGGTCAAATGCACCGCATGGTCATACTCTGAGGTGATTTAAACCCGCAAACCGCCCACCAGAGCGTTGTTTCACTATGTATCAGCATTATCCTTAATTTATGAGCATGAGTGTAGTTCGATGTATATCACTCGCTCGGTTTCGTGTGTTTCGTGTTTTATTTACTAGTTTGTAGTCCTGAAAATATTCCTAGTGAATTCTGTTCATTGGAGTCTCTGTTTTATTGAAGAATAATCATGGGTAAACGTAAAGCGACTAAAAATCCTCTGAAGGCTTCTAAGAAAGAGAGAAATGTTGGAAAGGGAGAGGTAGGTGTTATTACCGTTAACAATAAAGACGAGAACTAAGTGTGTGAACCTAACCATGCTGGTACACCTGCACATTGCAATGAAACTGAGAAAGAGAGTACTTTGCAAAGGAAGCTTGGTTCAGTTAGCGAAAAGTATGAATGTTTTATGGGCCAACAAGATGTGAATGAAATATTTGATATGTCAGCTCTCAACGGAATTTTTGCAAACTGTGTAAGATTTATTCAGTGTAGTGAAGTCGATCTACAACTCTCTATACAAAATTACGTAGGACTTGTCGGTGAAATGGAACTGAAGTGTGGTAAGTATTCATACATGACCATATTTTGGAACAGTGTTGCAGTAACTCCAAATGAAGAAAATGGTAGTAAAATCTATGAACACAGCGTTAGATTTGTTATTGTCTTGCCCATCATTGGTCAACGGTGCTATTGCAGGTGCAGTTTTCTGTGGCATGATGAATCTTCCAAATCTCCCAAACAAGTTTACGAACTATAACAGACTTATATGGTCTAAAGTAGAAGACGTCTGTATAGAGTCTATGAAGAAAGCAGTTGATGAGACTGTAATAGAAGACAGTGGTAATAGAGACTTGACTGCAGCATTCTATGATACACGGCATAAACAGGGACACACATCTCTTCAAAAATGGTTGAAATGGCTCTGAGCACTATGGGACTTAACTTCTAAGGTCATCAGTCCCCTAGAACTTAGAACTACTTAAACCTAACTAACCTAAGGACATCACACACTACCAGGCCCGAAGCAGGATTCGAACCTGCGACCGTAGCGGTCGCGCGGTTCCGGACTGTAGCGCCTAGAACCGCTCGGCCACCCCGGCCGGCACACACATCTCTTCATGGTGTAGTGTCTGCCAACAGTATGCATAAAGGAAAAGTTTTGGATGTAGCAGTAATATCTAAATAATTTAAGTGTCCACAAAAAATTAAGATACACATGAAAATAATTGCACAGGTAAACACAGTGGCAGTAGTGGAGGAATGGATGTGGCTGATGTTGCTAGAATATTTCAACGTCCTGTTGCATGTGATAGGGTGCGATAAGTGAATTAGCTTCGTGACGGTCATTCTAAAAGTTTAATACATATTCAAGAACTGAATCCCTATGGCGATGACGTTGTAGCACAGAAATTTGAGTGTACTGGACACAGAGAAACGAATGGGATCAAGACTTCGGCGACTGAAATCTTAGTACAAAAAACAAAAACTCAATGATGGTAAAGGGTTAGATGGGTTCAAATGGCTCTGAGCACTATGGGACTTAACATCTATGGCCATCAGTCCCCTAGAACTTGAGAACTACTTAAACCTAACTAACCTAAGGACATCACACAACACCCAGTCATCACGAGGCAGAGAAAATCCCTGACCCCGCCGGGAATCGAACCCGGGAACCGGTTGGATGGGAAGGGAAGGTTAACTGACAGTGTAATTGACAAAATACAGAAGTATTATAGAATGGCTACTAAGCAAGGCACACACAATGTCGATGAAATGAAACAGGGTGTTCGTGCTCCTTTTTTTCCCTTACTGCCGGCCGGAGTGGCCGAGCGGTTCTAGGCGCTTCAGTCTGGAACCGCGCGACCGCTACGGTCGCAGGTTCGAATCCTGCCTCGGGCATGGATGTGTGTGATGTCCATAGGTTAGTTAGGTTTAAGTAGTTCTAAGTCTAGGGGACTGATGACCTGATATGTTTAGTCCCATTGTGCTCAGAGCCATTTGAACCATTTTTTGACACGTTTTATAAACTGTCAAAAATTTGGATTTTTTCCCCTGAAGCTTCCCCTTAAGGTCAGGTTCTCATTTAAATGAGCAAAAAATAGGCAAAGTTTGAAAATTTTTATGAGACAGTTAAAAGACATGCAAAGGATCTGCTTGAGGATTAAGACTGATCATAATTTGAGCGATCACTGCAGCGATCACTGTCAAAGGTAAAGCTCCGCAGTAAACTTTCTGTGGTTTCACTTATGGGTGGGAGCAGGTATTTCTGATCGGTCGAAGAATGGAGGACTAGTATTTTGTGGGTTTTACGAACTGTCAGGAAGGAATGGAAGTGTCTAAGGGTGTAAAAGAGGCTAGCTTAAATCACATTTGTCGTAGCGTAAAAAAGAAGCGTTTATTAGACCATATAGATACAGAAACTAGAGGAGACTTTACTTGTGAAAGTGTAAAAGGATGGAAACAGATATTAAAAGATGTGAATAGAAACCCTTCTCATTTTCATTTTCTATTGCCTTATCCTTTTAACAGTTTTAACAGCTATTCTCTCCACCTGTAATTATTAAGTGTCCTATGTTCCGTAATCTTTGTGTGACGATAGGAAAGGCTACTGCGTAGTGTCTGTATTTCTGCATTGGTTTCCCTACAGTTCGACGATCCTTATGAACGGTTGCTGTGTCGTTTGGCTGTCAGATGGATCACTGCTTTCTGCTTAGAATAATTCCCCTTGTCTCACTGGCTGAACCTTTGACAGTAAGGCTGGCGACCCAAAATAATTAAAAGTTAACGGTGTTGGCAGAGTTGGTATTAAAAGTTGTCGAGAGCAATTGGCTTGATTTATATAGTACACTTAAGGCAAGGAACGGCGCAGTGCACCTTTCGCACATGGGAAACAAACGATCGAGTGACATGAGGGACATGGGAGCATCATACTGACAGAGCACACAAACACCTGTCTGTGGTGCAACGAACACAGATAGAGTGATGATGAGATGCAGCCAGGACAATACTGTGGCAACAAGAATAGCCACGGGCGCCACCTGGAAGGATACCTTGGAAGAATATCGTAGGGTTCTTCCACTGGTTTTGACGGATAGATGAATGGCAACAACTGAAATTCGGGGTGAGTTTATAGGCAAGAGTGTCAGCACGAAGTGTCGGGTACGTATTATTGGAAGCCGTGTTCAAGTCTCGAGGCGCTATGATGTCAGTACATGACAAGCAACAGTCTTGCATGATGCAGGGGCAAAGTCAACTGGGAGCCTGAACGGCATTTTGGGATGATCAATGATCCGTTTCGCTTCAGTTTGTAGCGGTCAGATAGATGCCAATATGTCTATTGACGGCCTGGTGGAAGGTAACAGGAAGCAGCAGTTATCGAGACACACATCTGTCTAACGTAGGAACCATGATGTGTGTGACCATTGGTTATGACAAAGGACGTATTTGGTAACTGTTGAAAATAGGCTGAATGCTCACCAGCGTGTCGTAAGAATGGTAAGCCCAGGTGTCACATCCTTCATGGCCCAGGTACATAATGGCATATTCCAGCAAGATAATGGAAGACCTCACACATCACAAAAGGTTTGAGGAATGTACAGGTTCTTGACTGGCCGGACTTATCCGCCGATTTGAGACCCATAGGTAATGTCTGGCAAGCTCTGGGAGGACGTTCACATTGATATAAGTCTTCACCAGCAGTCTTCACGTACTGAAAACAGAATCTGTTTTATGCAGGGTAAGACATTTCTCAAGATGCAGTTCGGGGCTGTTTGCTTCTATACCACAATGAATACAAAAGTGTCTCCGTACCTGGCGGTCAAACATCAGACTGATGTGATAATGGACATCAGTTCGGAATAGAATCGGTAAGCATGCGACAACATACATAACTATCTTTCAAAACACCGCGCATAAAAACGAGTTTTTTTGGTTCTCATACCTCGGCTTCTATTGGTGTTAAAAAGTAGGAGCAGCTGTTTTGGATAAATGGTTCAAATGGCCCTAAGCACTAAGGGACTTAACATCTGAGGTCATCAGTCCCCTAGAACTTAGAACTACTTGAACCTAACTAACCTAAGGACATCACACACATCCATGCCCGAGTCAGGATTCGAACCTGCGACCGTAGCAGTCGCGCGGTTCCGGACTACGCGCCTAGAACCGCTAGACCACCACGGCCGGCTATTTATTTAAAAGGCTCTGAATGAAAAGCGGGCCACCGGCTGTCTCATTCGGACTTCCCCAGTATCCTTACAAATTTTGCCAAAAACATTGTCGTGTGAACATATTCATGCTTCTTTATGCAAAGAGAGTAGATGACAGTGCCAGTGGGAAAGAGACAGAAAAGTAATAAACACTGGATGATGGTAGACAGCAGTTGAGATGCAGAAAGAGCGAAGGAGACAATGGCACTGTGAGGGAAAGAGAGGGGCAAAGTGGCAGTGGTATGTGGTTGACAGGGACGAAACAGTGCTAGGAAAAGAGTGAATGCCAGAGGGGCAGAATCAGGGGGGGGGGGGGGTAATAAAGAGAAAGACAGAGTGGAAGTGGGTGAGAGCCAGTGATGATGAGAAACAGAGTATATGACAATGGCAACGAGGAAGAGAGGATAGTGACAGTGAGGAGAGACAGCAAGGAATGAGATATTAGCAGAAAGAGAGAGCAAGAGGGAGATGGCAAAAGTGAGAAGAGACTGTTGTACTAGCACAAAATGAACAGGACAGTGGATATGAAAAGGGGAGACAATGACAAAGAGATAAGAAGAGATAGTAAGTTGAGCTGAATGAGTCAGGGAGATCAGATAAGTGGAAGAGGATGGGTATGAGCGACTCACAGCGATGGACTAGTGTGTGTGTGAGTTACAGTTAGGAGAGCGTGTGGGAGTCTGAGGGGAGCTGCAGTTCAAAAAAGTACGAATATATTCACATGATAAATTTTTGGAAAATTTTTTTATAGGTGCTGAGGAAGGTGAATAAGGCAGCTGGTACTCTACTTTTGAGTCAGAATCTTTTAAATAAATGGGAACATATTCGCATTTTTTGTGCTCCAATAGGAGAATTTTTCCGCTGGTGAAAATTTGCCTATTATGTGATAAACGTCTATACAGAGTTTGATACATATGGCGTTGCTGTTTCATGGTGTTACACTTCATTGCTATCAAAGTCATTATTTATAAAATAATGTTATTGTTTATAAAATACTAGGCACCCATGGCATGTTAAAAGTGGCGGTGACAGCAATTTATATTTGTTTGTGGTTGGGGAGTGATGGGGAAGAGCGTGTGTCAAATTATGTTCCAGCCCCACCATAAAAAAGAAATCTAGACAAACACCTGCTGTCCCCAGTTCATTACTGAGCTCACTGATCTGAACACAGGACCATTGTATGGTGTTGTTTTGTGATATTCCTGTGATATCCAGTGTGAATCGATCTCAACACGTGAAATCGCTGTGGCGATTTTCCATGAGGACCACACTGTATAGAGGGCAAGTGTGAAATAATTCTGACACGTCAGAAGTGGTGCTTCCTCACCTTGATGACCCGGTCGAGCACCTGCAGTTTCGCAAGGTCCTGTGGAGTAGCTGGCCTGTGGCAGTTCTTGCCCTCGCCCCCCTCGTCGAACACGGCGTCGAGTTCAGCGTGCACCGCCTGCTGCCACTCAGGGTGTAGAGCCAGGAGCGCCATTGTGAAGCTGATGGTATTTGCTGTCGTCTCGTTGCCAGCTGAGATTAGTGTGTACACCTGTGCAAGGGGACCACTGTTAGAGATACTGCTTTCCAAATATCAAGGAAAAATCACAAAAATTGTAATTTATTATTTACATTTCTCCTGGCAGGATAAGGGACGTCAGCAGTAGCATATGGCGGGTTGATACACATTAAAACAACGTCTTCTGATGTTATTATTTATTTGACGACTGGTGGTTCCATGATAGTTTGTTTTATGACAGTTGGCTTACATTGGGCAGTGTTCTCGCTTTTACTACTATTATTGAAGTTACCAATCATCAAACAACTCCATGAATCAATTCCAAGTTTAATAACTGCTTGCATAAAGGCCGGACATGAACCAACATTTTATCAACTTGCCCACTTTGTGAAGCTCTTGAATAAATGATCCAATTTTTCTGAGATTTTCATGATATGATTTTCTCTACATGTACATCACATCTATCGATTTTGTCCCATTGAGATAATTCCTTCATGGCGAATATTTTTTTTCTTTTCTTTTTTGCTTAGAGTGTATGATGAGCAAAGCAAAGAGAACTTGAGCACCAGTAGCACAGGCAAAGAGGGCATTCCAGGCCAAACTAAGGTTTTCTAGTGCCAAAAATTGATCTTAATCTGACGAAGAAATTTCTAAACATGTATGTCTAAAGCAAAGCATTGCAAGGAAGTAAATCAGGGACTGTGGAGGAAAGTCAGAAAGAAAATGAAGTGCTTGAGATGAGATGCTGTAGAAGTGTATTTAAAATTAGATTGCAGATAAAATAAGAAAGGAGGTGCTTTTTTGCAGAGTTGGTGAGGATAGAAATAGATGGATAACATTGACTAAGGGAACAGGATGATACAACAATTTTCAAGACAATAGGGAATAAAATACATGGTACTGGAGGGAGCTGTAGGGGAATCTGGGGATTGGAATATATCCAAGAAATAATTAAGGATATTGGGTGAAAATGCTGATGCGAGGTGAAGAGGCGGGAACATGAGAGGAATTCGGCCTAGGCCACATCGAACCAGTCAGATGACTGATGATTCAGCAGGACAGTCTAAGTGCAATCAAATGCTTCATTATGAAATTCAAGCATAATGTAGGAAACAGTACCAGCAACTATTATTACTAAATTTTATTTTTTTCTCAGTTTCTGTCACAGTTACATTCAGAGTTTTTTTATTTCTGGTGACTAGTTTCAGATTACATTGTCCATTCTCAGACTATAGCCTTGATTGTGGATGTCAACATACGTTCCCACCAATGCACACATATGCAATAGCCATTGCTATCACTGTTATATATGTATAAAATAGTAATACTTCTACAAGATTCAAAAACTTTAGAAAGACCAGAAAGACAGCTCACTCCTACTGCAGACAGCTTGAGGGAGCTTTCCTTTCTAATCTTTGTGAAGTTTTTAGATCCTGCACAAGCGTTACTATTTTATACATATACAGGGTGCTCAGAAGCAATCTGAAAAGTTTTACATGCGTCAGAGGGAAGGCTGTGCTGAGCAGTAATTATTAACTAGAAAGATCGACACATTGCGCTGTTTTCGAGTTATTTAGCATAAGTTAGTCAATGAAGACTACGGTTTGAGAATGAACGATGTCGTCCAAAACTAATTACCACAAATAAATTATTTTTTTAATGTAGCTGTGATAGAAACTGGGAAAAAATACATTCTAAGACAGAAAAAAGTTCTCCACGAAGGAGGTATGCAAATTGGTCGCAAACTTATATTCATTCAGGTTTCAACAGAAAATGCAAAATGGCCGATGGATGAGTTTGTGACGCTGCAGCGTAATAGCACCATGCAGCTGGCAAGGGTAGTAAACAGCGGACGTGTCGATATCAGGGCATAAATTGTATGTAAATGTCAGTCTTTGCACTGAGCTGGACAGTAACTATGTCCCACAGACAGGTGCATGGGCAACCTACGCAAATGTCAGCATTTGAGAGAGGACGCATAGTTGGGAATTGAAGAAGCCAGTTGGAGTATTTGGCGAATTGCTCAGTATTTGAATCACAGAGATGTCACTTTTCAATGATGTTCGCCATAATGTGTGACCCATGGCTGAACACCGCATCAAAAAGGAAGTAGTCGACCTAGAGAGATGATACAATGTGAGAATTGAGCAATGGCCAGAGAGGCATTCAGAGCCCCAGATTCATCATTATCATCGATCCGACATGCAACTGGTGCTTCATTGACCACAAGGGGCATTAACATGCGGCTCGCAGAAAGGGGGCTTAGCTCACAGGTCCCCTTTCGCCTGCTACCATTGACCACTACACCAACAAGCCCATTTACAGTGGTATTGGGCACATTCCACCTGGAATCTCATTGGACAGAGTAGAATTGTCTTCAGTGATGATTCGCGCTTCGAACTGAGTCTCGATGACCAGTGAAGACGTATCTGGAAACGTCTTAGACAGAGATGGGATACCAGCATAACTGTCGTCCGCCACACGATCCAACAACCAGGAGCGACCATCTGGGGTGCCGTTTCATTTCCTTGCAGGACCTCTTTGGTTGTCATCAGTGGTACCCTTACAGCACAGAGGTACAGCGACGATATTATAGGCCCTTTGTCTTGCCCTTCAAGATAGACCATCCTGGACGTACATCAAAGAAAGATAATGCCCGCCCACACATGGTGAGAGTTTCTACTGCTTGTCTTTATGCTTTACAACCCTACCTTGGCCAGCAAGGTTGCCAGACCTCTCTGAAACTGAGAACATTTATAGTGTTATGCGTAGGGCCCTCAAACTGCCTCGGGATTTTGCGGACTTAACTCTCCAGTTGGACATAATCTGGCATGACATTCCTCAGGATGACATCAGACAACGCTATTAATCAATGGCAAACTAAATAACTGCTTGCATAAGAACCAGAAGTGGACCAACGATTTACTGACATGCTGAACTTGTGCACCCCTTTCTCTTGAATAAATCATGCAGTTTTTTTAAATTGTGTAATCAATTGTTTGCCTTGACATGTATATTATGTCTACCAATTTCCACCCTGTTTGGATAATTCCTTTGTGGTATGTCGTTTTTTGTCTTAGAGTGTATTTTTATTGATGCACGCATAATAACCATCAGTTAGAAAACAATTCAGTTCTTTAAACTAAGCAAATCAATGTTCTCGGTTCTGATCCAGATGGGCTAATTGGGACCGATCGACCTTTATGTCATCCTATGGGTATGGTCTCACTGGATGCGGTATAGAGGCATGTGGGGTCAGCACACTGTTTTACCGTCTGCTGGCGCTTTTTAGACCTTGGAGCCACTATTTACCATTCAAGTCCCTCCTCAGTTGGTATCACGAGGCTGGTTGCACCACATTTCACCCTTCCCATCAAGGAAAAATCCTTTCGAGTACAGCAAACAGAACTGGCATTCTCTACATTGAACTCATACATGCTGACAACGGAGCTACGGAGACGGGCTTGGGTTCATTAAGTACTCAGTTCCTATTCATTTGCATAGAATATTGGTTCGTCACCTGCAAACCACATTACACAGAGTTTTTTTGCACCTAGGTTGTTTACAGATCTTTACACCATTCCCCACAACCTCGTATCCAAGCCTCTTGATCCTGGTATGAAGCATCTTACAAATTTGTTCGTTGTATATCCTCCTCCACTTGATTTTTCCATTGTGAACATCTTATTCCTCCTTCTCTCTTGCATGGAAGTTGCTGACATAGACCTTTTTATAGCTACCGTTCACCCCCTTATTTCGTTATATGACCATACTGTTTCTAAAGCTGTTTTTCCTCTTCTTCCATAATATATGTAGGAGTTTGCATTGCTTCCCGACTCCTTCATTTGGGACCTTCTGTCGCCTTGAGACTACAACTTCTCGGAAAATGCATTTGCGTGGCGACAGGTCTTCTTCTATCTCTTTTCGTTGTTTCCCAGGATTTCACTCCTACAAACGAACGGTGTGTGTTACTGATTCATAAAGCATTTTCTTGTGTTTTTCTTAATTTCATCCGACCAAAGCTTATTGAAGGCTGGTTTGGCTTGAGTTGTCCTCTGCCTTATTTCTTGTTTACTAGAAGCCTGGTCTCTGACTATGGCTCAAAGATATTTGTACTTTTGGCATGCCTCAATTGCTTTTCTATCTATGACAGTGCCATGTTGTTTACTTCTTATAGACAATTTTGTCTCAGAAAAATTATTGTTTGTCTGGCAATATTTAATGTTTCACCTATTTTCTTCGTCATGAAGGGGAGAGTACACTTTTCAGACTTTCGCCTCTGGCCAGTCCTGTATAGACGTTTAATACATTTTCTTATTTCATTTTGAAAAGACGGCATTCACAGTTTATATGCTGCAACCATTTTCTAATATCACAAAAATTACTCCGAAAAATTAAGGTTTTCTCAAATATGAAAACGTCTTTCAGGGTATAACATGTCCGCCCCCGGTAGCTGAGTGGTCAGTGTGACAGAACGTCAATCCTAAGGGCCCAGATTCGATTTACGGCTGGGTCGGAGATTTTCTCCGCTCAGGGACTGGGTGTTGTGTTATCCTAATCATCATTTCATCCCCATCGACGCGCAAGTCGCCGAAGTGGCGTCAAATCGAAAGACTTGCACCCGGCGAACGGTCTGACTGACGGGAGGCCCTAGTCACACGACATTTACATTTAAGGTATAACATGGTCATGTACCTAGGAACAAATATTCGACTGAGGTTTAAAAGCGTTACAATGGGAAAAATCTTGCCAGTACTGTATTTAATAGCCTATCTGTCACATTATTACTCTGTTACACACCAATAATCAGTAAGTGAAGTCATATTAAGCAGAACAATAATCAACAACCAATTACGAATTAAAAACATTTTAAAATAGAAACTATTGGCAAATAAGACAAATTTCCATTATCTAAATAGATAAAATTGTTAAGGCATTAGAGAAACTCAATGTATTTGCAAGACTCATGGGCTGTTAGTTCCAAGGTACAAGATGCTGTGCGATTGACGAAATATGGCTTAACTGCACATACAGTGAGGTGACAAACGATATACACAAGTACACAAAGTATAAAAGGACAATGTATCGGCGGAAGTGTTATTCGATTTGGTCGATTCATGTGAAAAGGTTTCCGACCTGATTGTGGCTCCTCGGTGGGAATTTACAGACTTTGAATGCAAAATGGTAGTTGGAGCTAGACGCAAGGGACACATCATTTCGGAAATCGTTAGGGAATTCAATATTTCGAGTTCGAAAGTGTCGAGAGGGTGTCGATAGTACCAGATTTCATTTATTACCTCTCACCATGGAGAATGCAGTGGCCGATGGCTTTCACTTACCGACCGAGAGCATTGGCGTTTGCATAGAGACAAGCAATGCTGCTTGACATAACCATATAAATCAGTGTGGGACTTACGACAAACGTATCCGTTAGGACAATGCCACGGAATTTGGCGTTAATGGAATATGGCACCAAACGACCGACGCGAGTGCTATTGCTTGATCACGACTTCACACATACCGTCTTTCCTGGGCTTGCGATCATATCGGTTGCACCCTAGACAACAAGGTAAAATGTAGGCTGGTCAGATGAGTCCCGATTTCCGTTAGTAAGAGCTGATGTTTGGGTTCGAGTGTGACGCAGACCCCACGAAGCCACGGACCCAATTTGTCAACAAGGCACTGTGCAAGTTGGTGGTGGCTGCATAAAGATGTGGGCTGTGTTTACAAGGAATCGACTGGGTCCCCCGTTCCAACTGAACCAATCATTGACTGGAAATGGTTATGTTCTGCTCCTCGGAGACCATTTTTAGCCATTCATGGACTTGATGTTCCGAAATAACAATCAGATTCTACGAGAAAGGCCAACAATTGTAACAAAAGACGAATATAATGACGTCAACCAAAATGGTTCAAATGGCTCTGAGCACTATGTGACTTAACATCTGAGGTCATCAGTCCCCTAGAACTAGGACTACTTAAACCTAACTAACCTAAGGACATCACACACATCCATGCCTGAGGCAGGATTCGAACCTGTGACAGTAGCGGTCGCGCGGTTCCAGACTGAAGCGTCTAGAACCGCTCAACCACACCGGCCGGTGACATCAACCAGTCATATAAGTGAAATGAAGCGAATTTTTACATACAAGAACGAAGCTAAGGGATACACTCGTACTGAGATGGAGGCAACTGCTTTATGGATCGACTATTACGAAACTCTTTCCTAAACACAATCTAAGGTACTTTTCAGCCACCCCGTCTCAGATAACAAGAAGAAAGATTTTGATACTTTACTGTAAACTATTTTCGGAGATTACTGGTAAAATCGGTAGAGGATTAAGTTGATATGGATCCATTACTGGTGATATCTCCATGTTGTTCACACACAAAGACAGAAGATACTGCTTGTGATTTTTTAGCAGGTGCTTCTGGTTTACATTTTTAAGTGGAATACTCACCTCAAAGAATCATTCTAGTAATAGGTAATGTTATTATTACACAGCTGTATTCTGTTGTGGTGATATGAAATATTTTAAACAGATGTGGAGCAACAGTGAAATCAAAATTTTGTAAGACACTGAATATCAATGTTCCAATTGCCAATTTTTCGACAATATTACATGCTATATTGTACCAAACACGTAATATACTGTAATACGACAAGCATTATACAATAATATTTTCAACATTTCGCGGCCCTATGAGTAACTGTATAAATATTAATTTTAATTTTAAAAACTAACAGCCTCAGTTGCAAAGTTTACTTAGATTTACCTAGGTCTCAGTAGGGATAACCAAACCTTCTTCAGAATAACAGTAACTGCCGTTTGTCCATAGTGGACATCGTCAAGCTAAAAGTACAAATCCATAAATCAT
Source organism: Schistocerca piceifrons (assembly GCF_021461385.2). Taxonomy (NCBI): domain Eukaryota; kingdom Metazoa; phylum Arthropoda; class Insecta; order Orthoptera; family Acrididae; genus Schistocerca; species Schistocerca piceifrons. Next base: position 177,419,903 of record NC_060146.1, on the reverse strand, counting down.
CGTCAGACTGTAAAAACTTATCTGAAATTGCCTCGCCCCCACATCGCGACCGCGATGCGGCAGCCTCGAGTGCTGTACTGGTACTGACCGTAACGTCATGAGGCCCGCCTAGGCGGACACAATACCTTGCGCCTGCGCATAAATTGTGTGATGGGTACTTGTTGGGACGAGACGCGAACCTAACTCCTGACCTTGAATTTACTAGTAAAGTGAAATAAAAGAAAGGTACAGCTGAGGAAGGGGGCGTATATGTTTTCCTGTGCAGAACGTACTTAGATCGACTGTCTTAACATTTATGAAGTATTCGTTGGTCATGATATCAGGTGCTTACAACACATGGCCTGTCTAGGATAATTTTGTGCTTAAGCACGAAGTTTAATCACCTAAAAAGAACTTAGGAGTTAGAGGGTAATATAAAGCCAACATCGCCATTATTATGACTAGGTTTAATTTTTTTTTTTTTTTTTAGGCATAAATGTTAAGCATTTGCTTAGCTATGGTCACAATACATGAACATCCTATTGACTTAGCACACAAATGGTCATGAATGAACAAGTCTACATCTAATCTGTAACATCCGGCAATACGGGTTATATAAAATAGATGGTTATTATTCACGATTAGTATATTTGACCTGAAATGTTCTAGAATCAAGTCAAAATAAACTAATGCACTTGCCTGATTGAGCTTCATGACGAAGTTATGGTTATGAGTTACAGAAAACACTAAAGTAGGGGATAATGTGGCGGCAATGGGGTACTCAATTTGTCTTCATGCAGGTGATCCACAACCAAATTGTAAATCTTGAATATTAACTGTCTATTTTATATTGCTCATATTGCCAGATGTCACAGATTAGATGTAGATTTGTTCGTAAGTTCATTCATGACCATTTGTGTGCTAAGCCAATAGGATGTTCATGCGTTGTAACCTTAGCTAAGCGAATGTTTAAGATTTACATCTCAAAAAAATTTTTTAGACCTAGTCATAATAATGACGATGTTGGCTTTATATTATCCTTTGCACTTCTAAGTTCTTTTTAGGTGATTAAACGTCGTGCTTAAGCACAAAATTTTCCTAGACAGGCCATACGTTGTCAGCAAGTGATGTCTTCCTCATATCATGATCAACAAATACTTCATAAATGTTAAGACAGTCGACCTAAGTATGTTCTGCACAGAATAACATATACGCCCTCTTCCTCAGCTGTACCTTTCTTTTATTTCACTTTAATAGTAAATTCAAGGTCAGGAGTTAGGTTCGCGTCTCGTCCCAACAAGTACCCATCACACAGTTTATGAGCAGGCGCAAGGTATTGTGTCCACCTAGGCGGGCCTCATGACGTTATGGTCAGTTCGAATGCAGCACACGTGTATGCCACATCGCGGTCTCGAAGTGGGGCCGAGGCAGTTTCAGATAAGTTTTTACAGTCTGACGATGATTTATGGATTTGTAGTTTTAGCTTGACTATGGACAAGCGGTAGTTACTTTTATTCTGAAGAAGATGGGATTATCCTGAATGAAACCTAAGTAAATCTAGGTAAACTTTGCAACTGAGGCTGTTGTTCTTAAAGTTAAAATTATACAATAAGATGTAAGTTAATCATTCAAAGCCAAACATGTCCAAATGGTTTGTGCAAATGAGAACATGTCCATATTTGCATGTACTTTCTAAGGGAATATTTTCATTGTAGATTTGATTTACATATATGAACTATCCTTTGGTACAAAAGTGGGCGTTTGCATTGAAATATATTATTTTCATTCATAGGTATACATGAAATAAGTATTATGTTGATTGTAAGAAACTGCGTTTACTGGATATCTTCGTCCTTGTGTGTCAAATCCTCACACACAAATTGAAACATCAGTGGTGAGGATGCGAAACCCTGGCTTACACTTTTCCTGAATGAGATTTTCTCTCTGCAGTGGAGTGTGCGCTGATACGAAACTTCCTGGCAGATTAAAATTGTGTGCCCGACCGAGACTCGAACTCAGGACCTTCGCCTTTCGCTGGCAAGTGCTCTACCATCTGAGCTACCCAAGCACGACTCACGCCCCGTCCTCACAGCTTTACTTCTGCCATGTCCCGAGTTCGAGTCTAGGTCCGGCACACAGTTTTAATCTGCCAGGAAGTTTCTTACACCTTTCCTGCATTTTGGCCTCTTAGTTTACTTCTAATCGTACTGATAATTACTACCCAATAAGAATAGGAATCAGATAAAGGCTCCACCGATCACAGGCCCACTGAGGCTGAGAACGACATGTTGCAAGACAGCTCACCTCATCGTAGATCTCCTTGCTGGTGAGTAGTCCCCCACCCGAGGAGAGGACCATGTCCAGGAAAGCAAGCCGACGCTTCTTGTTAGGCGTCGACTGACTCTGGTCGGCTGCCACGCCACCACGCAGTTGCCGCCTCTTGAGAGCCACCAGACGGTCGCCATACTGCCGCAGTGTTGCCACCACACGCCGTGTCTCCCTGCCGGTGCGCGTTAGGTGTGTCAGCCATTTCACCCGCAACCAGGGCCGCACTGTCAGTTCCTGACAGATACCATCATAATGTCATCATTGCTGCTCTAACTTCCTCACTCATTCACTCACTCATGTAGTTAGACTCCACTACATTATGCACTACTAGCAATTAAAATGGCAACCAAGATCAAAACTGGCATGAAGTGTACTACACACTTGAATATGCAAATGTTTAGCATTTCAGTGCAAGAGCAAAAAGTAGATAGTAGTAATGCCCTCTTCATTGTGTACACAAGGAAATATAACGCAATGGATACCTCATTCAAAAATTGCATTTGAATGTTTCTACGTTTGCATCTATATCTGACTCTGCAAATCACTGTGAAGTGCATGACGGAAGGAAAGTCTAATTGTTTCTGTTATTAACGCTTCTTCCCATTCCTTTCACCTATGGAGTGTGGGAAAGAATGTTGGTTGTTGAAACGCCACTGGGTATGCTGTAACTGATCTAATATTTTCCTTATGATCCCCACAGGAGCGGTATGTAGGGGGTTGTGGTATCTTCCTAGAGTTTTCATTCAAAGCTTGTTCTTAAGACTTTGTTAGAAGAAGTTCTCAGAATACAGTATTACAGGAAACAGGACGACAGCCACTTACAGGAATTGCAATAAATCAGTGGTGAAGGTTTAAATTTGGACTCAAAACTGGATGCTACATTTCTCTAGAATGGTTGCCATCCAGACACACTTACTGTGCATCCCATATTCTCAACCTGTCATGCACAAGTAGCTCCCCATCCATTAGCCCCACTGATCATAGCATTCATAAGTTCTCCAGGGGTTCGTAAGGTATGATGCATCTGCATTGAAAGTATCGAGAGCCATCCTCGCTCATACATGAATTGATATGTGGTATCTGCTCTACTGGACATGTCAAAGAGAACAGGTATCACGTATCTCCCTTGCACACTGTTTGCAGTTTCCCTAGTATTCTACTAACAAAATGATTTCTGGCACCTGCTTTATCTACAAATGAGTCTATGTGATTCTTCCATTTCATATCCTTGCAGTGTTACACCAAGATATTTGCATGAATTGATCGTTTACAGTTGTGATACAATGACATTCTACTCATGATAAACTTATTTTTTCTTTTTGTGAAGTGCACAATTTTACGTTTCTGACTATTTAAGGCTACCAGTCTTTGCGCCACGTACAAATCTTTTCAAGATCTAACTGATCATTTGTGCAACTTCTTTCAGACTGTATTTCACTGTCGATAACTGCATCATCTTTGAAAAGATTTATTTCATTTACATGCTAATTAAAATGCAACACGAATAGCAAGGGCCGCAACACACTTCCATGAAGCACACCTGACTTTTCTTCTACGTCTGTCGATGACTCTACATTCGAGACAACTTGCTGCGTACTTCCTAGCACTGAGTCAAATGCTTTTTGGAAATTGAGAAACACTGCATGTACCTGCCTGCCTTTAACTTTGGCCTTCAGCAGACCACCAGTCAAACACATGCATAACCACTTTTTGCACAGTGGACCACTGCGAGACATGCAGTTTGAGATCAGTGAGATTGTGGAAGGTACTGACAGGGAGCAGAGCCACGCTGACTCCAGTGACGTGGATAGCTGTGCTAGGTCTCTCAGTTGAGGATCCACAGCACGAACAGATGGATAGAAGAGGTTTCACTGATTCTCGATTGGGTTACATCCAGAGGGTATGATGGCCTGAGGAGTATGGTAAACTTACGAACCATGTACATACACTGCAAGCTGTGTGGCAAGTTGCCTTATCCTGCTAGTAGATGCCATCGTGCAGAGGAAAAATAAACTGTATGTGAGGGTGGACATAGTCCCCAAGGACAGATGCATACTTGTGTTGATCCGCTGTGTCTTCCTGAATGACGAGATCACCTGGGAATGCCATGAAAAGCCGGCCGCGGTGGTCTAGCGGTTCTAGGCGCTCAGTCCGGAACCGCGTGACTGCTACGGTCGCAGGTTCGAATCCTGCCTCGGGCATGGATGTGTGTGGTGTCCTTAAGTTAGTTAGGTTTAAATAGTTCTAAGTTCTAGGGGACTGATGACCACAGATGTTAAGTCCCATAGTGCTCACAGCCATTTGAACCAATGTCATGAAAACAGTCCTCAGACTACAATGCTATGAAGATTGTCACAGGAAGTTTGCTTTGAGACATTTCACTGTGTACTCGCCGACGGCAAGCTGTCTCATAGCACATACAATGTGATGCATAAGAAAAGGCTACCTGTCTCCACAAACGGAACGTACATTCGTGGTAGTGTCACTCTAATTCCAGCCTTCATCTCGGATGAACAGTATTCAGCATGAGTGCATGAACCAGGTGACTGCTGAGGAGCCCCATATGCAGCAATGTTCGCGGGTTGTCATTGAGGAGACACTGTTGATAGCCCCTTGGTTCATCTGGGCAGTCAGTTGCTCAACTGTGAGACCTGAGTTTCTCCTGCCGTATACAACTTTCAAATAACTTCCGGGAATTCAGCCAGGTAACACTTTCAGCGACAGCCGATATTTCGGCGGGAGAACACCCCGCCCTTTTCAAGGCAAACTGCAACGGACAGGCGGCGTACAAGCAAATTTAAAACCTCGGTTCTCGGACTGAAGCAGGAAAGATAACACACCCACTGAACACTAGTGCCACCAAAGATGACCAAAGTCAGAGCTGTCGATAATGAGACTATGAATTCGCAGGTGAGGTAAAATTGACTCTGTCCCTCTGTTTTTTGACAAGGGAGAGAGCCGGATTCCAAACAGAGTTTAAACAGAAACCTCCATCCCTGTTAACGAGGTTGCTCGCTAATTTAATCTCAACTGCCTCCCTAATGACACTGTCCCAATAGCTGGACGTGCATGCCAATATCTCGGTGTTATTATATAACATGGGGTGACCAGTATCCAAGCAATGTTCGGCAATAGCAGATCTATTTGGCTACTGTAATCGTGTGTGCCTTTTATGCTCAGTACATCGGTCCTCCACGGTGCTGATAGTTTGACCAATATATGCCATGCCGCAGCTACAAGGAATACGATGTACACCCGCCTTACGCAGTCAAGATCATCCTTAACGGAACTCAAAAGTGCTCTAATTTTAGATGGAGGTCGGAAAACACATTTCACATCGTATTTCCGTAAAATACGGCCGATCTTGTTGGACGTGTTTCCTACGTAAGGCAAAAAGGCAGTAGACTTAAGTGTTAGAATTATCATCAATCACCCGATGTACAGTTGGTCGATAGCGCAACGCACGTTCAATCTGTCTGTCACTATATCCATTTTGACGAAATGAAAATTCAAGATGGGACAGCTCAGCTGGCAAAGTCTCAGCGTCAGAAACGACATGTGCCCTGTGTACCAAGGTACCCCTTCACGCTGAGCCGGATGGTGACAACTATTAGCCTGTCAGTACAAGTCGGTGTGAGTACGTTTCCTGTAGACTGCATGTCCCAATGATCCATTATCCTTCCTCCTAACCAACACGCCAAGAAAGGGAAGGCAACTATCCTCTTCCACCTCCATCGTAAAACGAATGTTCACGTGGATCGAGTTCAGATGTTCTAGAAAGACATTCAAATTCTCCCTACCGTGAGGCCAAACAACGAAGGTATCGTCAACGCATCTAAAGAAACAGGCGGGTTTCAAAGGCGCCGACTCCAATGCACGTTCCTCGAAGTCTTCCATAAACAAATTTGCGATCACAGGAGAAAACGGACTACCCATCGCAACTCCATCTGTCTGCTCGTAATATTGGTCATTAAATAAAAATTAAGTGGATGTCAACACATGCTGAATTCCCGGAAGTTATTTGAAAGCTGCAGGTTTTACCTGTATACATCTATACATCTCTACAGCCGTCATTCACCACTGTCATCTATGGCCTGTGGTGCACCGCAATTGCCTCAGTGCCAGTTTTGGATAGCGCCGTTTTGCCATGCACAGCATACCTGAACCACAGTGGCAGGTGAACAGTTCACACACTTAGCTGTTTCGAAAATGCTCCATCCTTGATCCAAAAGTCAATGATCATGCCCTTTGGATGTCAGATGAAGCACTCCTTTTCTGCAGTATGACAACAACTGCACTGTTTTGCATGTCACCCAACACACTTCATATACCCTCCATGGCTGGTGCTGACACCAGCCACCTGTGAGAGGTTATTGTACATCGACGTGAAACATAACCAGTGGTCCCTTTAATGTGACCAGACAATGGAGAGAATATGGATTCAGCAGGGCCACACTTAACAGCATGCAGGATGCCAATGTACCCACGTGAATAGAGACCAATAGGACAGACATATTGTTCACTTGTATGTGCTGGATCCTACTGCTTCATCTTCTATCTTGAGTTAGGAAATGAGTTTGTTTACAGCAAGACAAAATCTGTCTTCTCTGGGGCCTCACATACTGTCGGTACAGCCAGTAGAGTTACTGCTTCCTTAGACGTGACAGTGGAGAGGGTCATACCTTCACCAGTGCACTCTTCAACAATACTGGATACAGGAGTGGCACAGTGTCATCATTTAGGACGAGTCTTGTTCCCGCATAAAGCATCATGATGGACATATCTGTCTCATCTGTGTGTGTGGAGGCTTTGATAAGGACAAACGTTTCCACGTAGCATTTGTCAATATTGTACGGACCCAGCACTTGAGACGATGTGGTGTACCACTGGGCATACAACAGGACCACCACAGTTCGCATAGCCACCAGTTTGAAAAGTAGCCATTATATTACTGATGTAGCCTATCTTCGATATCTCTGTGATCTTATCTTCCAACAGTGTAATACCAGACCACCTGTAGCTCTTGCTGTCCTGATTCATCCAGTTACATAGGGCGTGGCCATTTCTCTAGCTATCTCACCCATTGAAAATATCCGATTTTGTATTGTGAGAGACTGGCACACCAACACTCACCAGACACTCTGACTGATGAACTATAGTGTAGAGTTGGAGTGGTATGGAATCATGTATCCGTATCTTGTGATCAAAGGCCAGTTTCACTCAGTGCCCAGCCAGCTTACAGTTAGTGTTGTTGCCAGAGGTGATAGGTTTGTGTAAGGAATTTCAACTTCTATATACACCCGAATCACCTACAAATTAATTATCCATTCTTCCTTCCATATTTCATACACTTTTTATTCTTATTCTTCTCCCTTCACCTCTTGCAGTCAACAAGATTCAGCCACCTCTTCCTTGGTCTTCCCTCTGTCTTGCACCTCTCGGTTTCTAGTCAATAATTTGTTTCGAAAGTCTATTTTCATGCATTCCATCTACGTGTTCCCACCGTCTGTTTATGTTCAGATATTTTTGCGGTACCACGCCTCAGTATGTAAAAACAGTACCGTTGTAGAACAGCATTATTGTCCGTGTGTCTGTCTGAAAATCTGTCTGTCTGTCCGACTGTTAAGAACCCTTCATCTCCGGAACGTATCAAGTTCCAGTTTTTGTCACTTATTAAGATCTAGGTCCCTTGGCTGTGTACACATTCTAAGCTTCTAAGTCAATGTAGTGGAAAGATATGACCATTTATGGCACATATTTTGAAACTCAAAAACTCTCATCAATACCTATGGGATGCTTCCCGTTGGCCTAGAATCATGAAATTTGGCAAGAAGCAAGATTTCCCAGTCCAAGTAACGAAAACAATCCGGTAATTGTTAATTTGAAACTATATAACATGAACATATTTGTTTGTCATTTTATTCGTCTGTCAGTTTTCCTGCCCCTGTGTTAAGACCCTTTCCCTCTGCATCATTTTGGTGTATCAAGTTCAAATTTATGTAACATATTAAGGCCCGTGGATCCTTGGCGATTTAAGAATTTTAAGCTTCTAAGCGAATGCAGTCAAAAGATACGGCCATTTACGTAACATATTTTGATAGTCGAAAGATCCCTCATCGAAACCTCTGGGTACTTCCTGTACACGTAAAATCATGAAATCTGTGCTGAAGCAAGGGTTCACGGTACAAGTAAAGGACAATTGTTCATATATATATATATATATATATATTATTCGCCTGTCCCTCTCTGTCTGGTAACAACTTTTTCCTCTGGAACAGGTTCAAATTTGTCACATACTAAGGTCTATGGTCCCATGGCGGTGTAAAAAAATTTAAGCTTCTATGTCAAGACAATCAAAAGATACTGCTCTTTATGTCACATATTCTCATACTTGAAAACTCTTTCATAAAAATCTATATGACACTTCCCATTGACCTAAAAATTAATCTCAGGTGACTCCCGCAGTACCAAGTGCACTGGCATCTTGTAGTTTTTGAGTGTTAACCCAGGTTTCAGATTCACAGAGCACGGTCTGCACTTCCATGAATTTGTAAAACTTTTTTGCGTACTTCTAATTGTTTCATAGACCGAATTAAGTTTTAGGATCCTGTTATCTGTTTCATTGTACAAATTTCACTCGAAAACCATAACCTTTGCTTTAAAGAATGAAATTTTCACTCTACAGCGGAGTGTGCGCTGATATGAAACTTCCTGGCAGATTAAAACTGTGTGCCGGACCGAGACTCGAACTCGGGTCCTTTGCCCTTCGCGGACAAGTGCTATACCGACTGAGCTACCCTGGCACGACCCACGCCCACTCCTCACAGCTTTATTTCTGCCAGTAACTCGTCTCCTACCTTCCAAACTTTACAGAAGCTCTCCTGCGAACCTTGCAGAACTAGCACTCCTGAAAGAAAGGATACTGCGGAGACATGGCTTAGCCACAGCCTAGGGGATGTTTCTAGAATGAAATTTTCACTCTACAGCGGAGTGTGTGCTGATATGAAACTTCCTGGCAGATTAAAACTGTGTGCCGGACCGAGACTCGAACTCGGGACCTCTGCCTTTCGCGGGCAAGTGCTCTACAAGGTTCTGCAAGGTTCTGCAAGGTTCGCAGGAGAGCTTCTGTAAAGTTTGGAAGGTAGGAGACGAGGTTCTGGCAGAAATAGAGCTGTGAGAAGCGGGTGAGGGTCTTGCGAGGGTAGCTCAGTCGGCAGAGCACTTGCCCGCGAAAGGGAAAGGTCCCGAGTTCGAGTCTCGGTCCGGCACACAGTTTTAATCTGCCAGGAAGTTTCAACCTTTGTTTTATTAGTGGAGATTTTCATGTTATATTTAGGACCAAACAAATTAACACGATAAACGGCTCCTTGAAGATTATCCTCATTTTCTTAAATTATTATTTGATCATCTGCCTATAATAGATTATTAAACCACTTCTGTATTTTGGTATTAATGCCGTAGGTGATATTTTGTTGCCAAGCCCTGACTAGGTCATGTACGCAGACGTTGAATAAAGTTGGAGACAGGCCATATCCTTGTCTGACTCCCTGTGTTGTTGTTCCCTGTTTAGACAAACTATGTTCATCTTCGATTGTTGTTTTCGTCTACTTGCACATAGCTTCTACAGATTTAATTAAACGCTTTGGGAAGCCTCTTTTTTTCCTTACTCTGCCACAGTAGAACTCTTTTCACTTTATCAAAAGCTTTTTACATAATCCAAAAATGCTGTTTGCGTATGTTAGTTAATTCTTTCCGTTTCTCTACCAGATCTTTTGTACTAAAAGTACCATCACTGCAGGATCTTCCTTTTCTAAAACCTATTTGTTATTCTAATAAAACTGTCTCAGAGATAGGGTGCAATCTATTATTTGAGATAATGCTATGGATTTTATACCCTGCATTGAGGCTAATTCCTGAATATACTTTTGGGTCGTTTCTGTGGCGTTATGAAGTTTTTACATTTATATTGCCTGCATCTTTCTCTTTTTAGTTCACGTGTCTCATTAAAATCTACGCTGTTCAAAAAGATTTCAGTCTTGCAGCCGGTCGTCGTAAACTTCATTCGCCGGGAAAATTTCAAATTTTACATCAAAAAGTACGCTGTTGAGTATCGACCATTGATGTCATTTTCATTTTCGTTACTGATTAGCTCCAACGATTTCTGCTGCTTTTCTTTCTTTTCCTGCAATTAGATGTTCTTGAGCATGCGATTGCAGTAAATATTATATGCTTGTTGTTTTCCTTTCTCTGCTTGGTCTATGTCTTCATCCTGAAGTTTTAAGTGTCTCTTTCTTCTGTGCATTATTTACTTATTTATTTACTTTTTAGCCAAGAACCTCGTCACTGTTTTCGAAGACTCATTTTTAATGATATGCTGTTCTTCTTCAGTCGTATCCGTTGCATTTTCAGTAGTTAATTTATCAGCTAGTTTCGTCGGATAGAGATATGAAATACTCCCCCTTGCCAGAGGTGTGTCTCATATTTTTCTAAATATCTAGGACTATTTTCCTGTCTCAATTTTTCTCCATCTGGCCGAGATTTGAAACTTATAACATACCATACAGTTATCTGAGGGAATACTGTATGCACCAAAACATGTGTTTCAATCTGTCGTGGTGCTATTCTGGTGTTAACAATTTCATAATCAGCAAGGGATCCAGTTCCTCTTTCCCTGCCTGAATATTTATCAGTTTCTGTCTTTCGAAAGAACGTGTTGGTTATCGTCAAGGAGTTAAAAGCGGAGAAGTATATAAGCTTTTGGCCGTTTTTGTTGGTGTGTTTTTCCTTATATTCCCACTAACGTTGTAATGATGTTTCGCCAGTTTTAACGTCGTCTATGAGAATTAAAAGATGGTCTCATCATTGTGCTGGGCGAGTTCTTGTAATTATTCATAGAAGATATCCGTTTCTTCATCTCAAGCCTGTTTTCGAGTGTAAATGCATACCACACACAGATGTCCGCCATCAGTCTTAAAACGAGCTATCGTTACCTCTCAATAATATATGAGTAACAGCCTATTTTATTATAAAAATCGTGAATGGTACCTTTCAATTGCGTTTTTGTTTCCGTTATGAGGCTGATGTTGCCTTGTTCCTTTGACAAAATTTGGATGACTTTTGTCACCATAAAAGCCAGTTCACCTTTTATGTTCCATGGTAATAACTCAAGGATGTCCCTTATTTCATCTCGACGCACTTTTCCATTGCGTGTTCGTCGCCTTTTTGACCCATCCGCTTTTTCTTTAATGTTCTTTTTCCTTTATTGAATTTCGATTCCCCCCAAAGGGGGCGGGCTGGCAGTAGCTTAGTACACTGCTCTTCAGCCTACATAATTATTAGAACATAAGAAGATAAGAAACAATAAAAGCAGGCGATGAAACGGTGACTTAAATTGTAAAACGGTGGAAAATTGTGGAAAGTTGAAACATAAAACAAAGGAGTAGGCGATGCTAATAAAATACATAAGACAGACAGGTAAACTAGTAGACAGACAATTAAAAAACATGGCGACAGTCTGGTTTCTGTTTGCAAGAGATATAAAAATCACACGCAGCGACAGTATGGTGTCCCTTCACAACACTTTGGAAAAGATGCACAACACTTAACACTCACCGGAAACACACACTAAAAAGTCGGCAAGAAAATGACACACCACAGCCAAGGGCAGATGGGGGGGTGGGGACCTGGACAGATGGGGGGAAAAAAGGGGGGAGGAGAGGAAAAACGAAGGGGGGGCGGGAACCGACGCAGGGAGAGGGCTCATAAGGACGGCAGGGTAGATGCAAGAGGGAATGGGGAAAGGCAGAGGAGGGAAATGCAAAAGGACTCGGGGGAGAGAAGGGAGGCAGAGAGAGAGGGTAGGAAGGGAAAAAACAGAATGGAAAGGGGGGAGGGAGCCCAGGAAATGGACAGAGGAAGGGAGGGGGAGGTGAGGATCAGAATTGATAGGAGGGATAAATGGAAGGAGAGAAGGCATCATCCAGGATGGGGAGTCGGCAGAAGCCACCTTGGGAAAGGAGATGGTTAGAGGTGGAGGGTAGGGGAAGGGGGGACAAAGGAGAAGGTGCGGCAGAGGGTGGGGCTTTTTCTTTAAGTGATTAGCAAGTATTTAAAGGTGCCTCATGGCCGCCTTACGAGTACTGCGCAGGGTAAGCGTGATGGGGCGGCCATCTCTGAGGTTCCACTTCAGCTTGTCTGTTAATTGACTGCAACGGAGAAGGTTGATGTTTCCATTCATTAACGGGGCACGTGGTGTTAAATTACCTCGATGATCATTGCAGTCTGTGTCTGCTCATTAGGTACAGTTTTGGTTTTTTGTCTTGGTGATGTAATTTTAATCGACAGCATTATAGACTACTGGAATACAAAAATTAGAACACCTGTATGGACGTTGAAAATTTTGACTCGGTGATGGAATATGCCACCTAGGGTATAGTACATGTACTAATAGTAGTTTCAACGTCATCCGCCAACAGACAGCATAGTGGCATAGCTATCACAGCGCCATCCGTGTGTACACTTTAATAGGGAATGCACCCAGCCAGGAGGCTCACTGTAGTGCACCCATGTGATGGACACACACTTGTGCTTCCGACAACCATACGAGTGGGTATGGTCTCCCGAGAGGTGGGCTGGTACTTTCAGAGAATTGCCACCAAAGTATAATGTGTTGCGTCAGTTCTACAGCGATGCTGGTATCACTGGTCATTAAAACCTTCACACACATGTATACAAGATTGGACGCCCATGCAGCCAGGATCGTCGTATTATAAGGGCAGCAGTGGCAGATCGTATAGCTACCAAAGCACAGACAAGAGGGCTTGTGAGCACAGAAGTCTCAACGCGAACTGGTGCAAACCGGTCACCCAAACCTCTAACCCGTCTTCCACTCATGCGACATCATTGACGTGGAAGATGAAATGACCCACAGTGGTCTTCAGTGTGCGTGTGAAATCTTATGGGACTTAACCGCTAAGGTCATCAGTCCCTAAGCTTACACACTACTTAAACTAAATTATCCTCAGGACAAACTCACACACCCATGCCCGAGGGAGGACTCGAACCTCCGCCGGGACCAGCCTCATGGTCTTCAGTGATGAAAGCAGATTCTGCCTGCACACAAGTGTTCGTCGTTTACGCGTACAACGTAGTTCCAGTTTTCAAGGAGGGTCGTCGAGCAGATGCGCAAAACTACAGGCCTATATCTCTGACATCGACCTCTTGTAGAATTTAAGAACACGTTTTTTGCTGGCGTATCATGTCATTTCTGGAAACCCAGAATCTACTCTGCAGGAATCAACATGGATTCCGGAAACAGCGGTCGTATGAGACCCAACTCGCTTTATTTGTTCATGAGACCCAGAAAATATTAGATACGGGCTCCCAGGTAGATGCCGTTTTCCTTGTCTTCCGGAAGGCGTTCGATACAGTTCCGCACTGTCGCCTGATAAACAAAGTAAGAGCCTACGAAATATCAGACCAGCTGCGTGGCTGGACTGAAGAGTTTTTAGCAAACAGAACACAGCATGTTGTTCGCAATGGAGAGACGTCTACTGACGTTAAGGTAACCTCTGGCGTGCCACAGGGGAGTGTTATGGAACCACTGCTTTTCACAATATGTGTAAATGATCTAGTAGATAGTGTCGGAAGTTCTATGCTGCTTTTCGCGGATGATGCTGTAGAATACAGAGAATTCGCAGCATTAGAAAATTGCAGCGAAATGTAGGAAGATATGCAGCGGATAGGCACTTGGTGCAGGCAGTGGCAACTGACCCCCAACATCGACAAATGTAAAGTATTGCGAATACAGAGAAAGAAGGATCCTTTATTGTATGATCATAGCGGATTGTATGATCATAGTGGAACAAACACTGGTAGTAGTTACTTCTGTAAAATATCTGGGAGTATGTGTACGGAACGATTTGAAGTGGAGTGATCATATAAAATTAATTGTTGGTAAGGCGGGTGCCAGGTTGAGAGTCATTGGGAGAGTCCTTAGAAAATGTAGTCCATCAACAAAGGAGGTGGCTTACAAAACACTAGTTCGGCCTATACTTGAGTATTGCTAATCAATGTGGGATCCGTACCAGGTCGGGTTGACAGAAGAGACAGAGAAGATCCAAAGAAGAGCGGCGCGTTTTGTCACAGGATTATTTGGTAAGCATGATAGCGTTACGGAGATGTTTAGCAAATTCAAGTGGCAGACTCTGCAAGAGAGGTGTTCTGCATCGCGGTGTAGCTTGCTGTCCAGGTTTCGAGAGGATGCGTTTCTGGATGAGGTATCGAATATATTGCTTCCCCCTGCTTATACCTCCCGAGGAGATCACGAATGTAAAATTAGAGAGATTCGAGCGCGCACTGAGGCTTTCAGACAGTCGTTCTTCCCGCGAACCATACGCGACTGGAACAGGAAAGGGAGGTAATGACAGTGGCACGTAAAGTGCCCTCCTCCACACACCGTTGGATGGCTTGCGAAGTATAAATGTTATTTTGCTCCCCAAGTAGCAAAACTCCTTTACTACTTTAAGTGTTTCATTTCCTAATCTAATTCCCTCAGCATCACCCGACTTAATTTGACTACATCCCATTATCCTCGTTTTGCTTTTGTTGATGTTCGTCTTATACCCTCCTATCAAGACACTGTCCATTCCGTTCAACAGCTCTTCCAAGTCCTTTGCTGTCTGTGTCAGAATTACAGTGTCATCGGCGAACCTCAAAGTTTTTATTTCTTCTCCATGGATTTTAATTCCTACTCCGAACTTATCTTTTGTTTCCTTTACTGCTTGCTCAATATACAGTTATAAAATCTTATTGTAATCAAATACGAAACTTACAAGAACATCATTTTTTGACATAGTCTCCTTGCGTTTCAACGTACTTGGTCCATCGTTGTACAAGCTTCCTGATGCCCTCATAAAAGAAGGTTCTCGTTTGAGCTGCGAGCCAGGAATGCACCGCTTCCTTCACTGCTTCGTCCGATGCAAATCGACGGCCCCTTAATGCGTGAGTAGATCAAACAAGTGACAGTCAGAAGGGGCAAGAACGGGACTATGTGGAGGATGATCCAGTACTTCAAATTTGAGTTTCTGGAGCGTTTCAGCAGTGTGGGCAGCAGTATGCGGACGGGCATTGTCGTGCAACAACACAACACCTTTTGACAGCAATCCTCGGCGTTTGCTTCGAATTGCAGGCTTTAGCCTGGCAGTCAGCATCTCACTGTAACGTACACTGTTTATTGTTGTGCCACTTTCCCCATAATGTTCCAGTACTGGACCTTGTGCGTCCCAAAAACCGCAAGCATCAGTTTTCCTGCGGACTGCTGGGTCTTGAACTTTTTCTTGCACGGCGAATTTGGATTTTTCCATCCCATACTCTGCCGTTTACTCTCCAGCTCGTAATGATGGATCCATGTTTCTTCACCAGTATTGATCCTGTCTGAGAAGTTGTCCCCTTCGTTACCACAGCGATCCAAATGTTTCTTGCAGATGTCCAATCGCGTTTGTTTATGCATCTGTGTGAGTTGTTTTAGGACCCATCTTGCACAAACTGTATGAAACACAAGTCTGTTGTGGATGGTTTCGTAGGCAGAACCGTGGCTAATTTACAGACGGTGTGCCACTTCGTCAATGCCGGCCGGTGTGGCCATGCTGTTCTAGGCGCTTCAGTCTGGAACCGCGCGACCGCTACGGTTACAGGTTCGTATCCCGCCTCGAGCATGGATGTGTGTGATGTCCTTAGGTTAGTTAGGTTTAAGTAGTTCTCAGTTCTAGGTGACTGATGACCTCAGACGTTAAGTCCCAGAGTGCTCAGAGCCATTTTGAACTTCGTCAATAGTTAATCGTCTGTCTAAGGAGAATCATTTCACGTGAACGCTCAATGGTTTCTTCATTTGTGGCGGTAAATGGTCGTCCGACTCCTTCATCGTGCGTAACACTTGCGCGACTGCTTCGGAATTTTTCAGTCCATTCATAGACACTCCATAGTGGCAAACGCTGTTCCCGTACTGTACCGAAAGTCTTCGATGAATTTCGGCCCCTGATACACCTTCCGACCAAAAAAAACGGATCACTGAAAGTTGCTCTTCTTTGGTGCAAATTGACAGCGGAGCAGCCGTGATTCACAGCACGGCAGCGATAACGAAACTAATCTAGCAGCTTGAAAATTGCAAAGAAATAACAACAAATAAACAAATCATGAGTCATCAACGTAAAACGACAGTACTACCAAAAAAGCAAAAATGTAACTAAATTGCGGATCATAATTGACTTACCCTCGTAATATGGGTGTTTCAGCATGGGTCGATACTTCAAAACTGCCTGTGCTATTGATCTGCAAATGCAATCGTTTCATATACTCCATACGCAGTGTTGCAACAATAAATGTTGAGTGAATTTTAAACCACTAAAAGTGTGTACTAATTTTTTGTGGTGCTGTCCTTTGGTTGTACGAAGTTTGTAACTGACTTTTCAGTGGCTCCAGTGGTAGTGGCCAATCGCCAGGTAACCGTAGTTCTCACACTGTGTTACCTGTCATGTAGGTAGATGAAGATCCTTGTCAAGTGGATGTGGTGGCGCGTTGGCAACACTGTCTCCTGCCCCTGCAATCTGTCAATCATGAACTCGTTTCTTCTGAGCTTCAATTCTGTTCCATTGTTCCCTCAGAGAAGGGCCTCTGGGCTGTGGAGAGTAGACAGAGACTACATTTTATTTAGTACAATATATAAAACGACTGGTTCGTATGCTATGTTGGACGATGCTGCCTCTGTCCTCTTTGTCTCAATAATGTAATTATGTATTTTCTTTTGCTGTTAACTTTTAGGAAGCGGACAGTGAAAGGCTTGATTGATAACAGTCAACCTCTCCGTTCCCTTGTTTCACACATGTGGACCTTCGTTCAATATTTTTTTCTTCGCTTATAGACCAATGGTCTGCGAATGTGGACTTTCTTGCTCTTAGTTTTAAAACCATGGCGGAGCATCTCGCAAGGGACGATTCGTGTATTAGTGTACAGCTGGTCGTACGCTGGAAGTGGTTACTTCTACAAACTGGAAACTATATACATAATTATTGTACCTAAATATTTTTGCGTAACGATCGTTAACCATTCTAGACGTCGAGAATTAGTTTAGATTTATATAAATTTTGTTCGTTATTATGAAATAGTCCATTTTCTGAAGGTCATCGTTCGTGATCTCAGATTATAAGCATATTTGCTGGTTTCGATTTGGTCTTTCTACACTCTACCGCAATGCATGAAATTTTAACCTATGAATAATTAGAAGCTCTTCTTAATGACAGCAGTACGTAGTTATCTGAGTGGGAAGATGACCGATTCTCGTTTTTGATGAAGACTGTCCTGCTCAGCTTGATGAAACTGACTGGTAAAAAATAAGAACGTTCAGATGTCATGACAGTAACGAAAAGAAGAGAAATTTCATATACAGTGAAATCCTCCGACAGTGAAGACGTGGATGATGTACAAAATATGAATGAAACCCTTGAAGAGCTGAGTTGCAATCAATTTCAGAAGTTAGATTCAGTGTTGGCCCACCAAAAAAATTTGTTGAAGCAATGAAAGCCTCAAAATGCAGGAAATCTGGTGCAATTCCAAGATGAGACATATTGGCGTCAAATGTGAAATGTACTTATGAATTGAGAAAACTATTAGATCTAGAGCTAATCATAAAACGTACTGTCAAAATTTATTTACTTAGACTAGCAAATCATTACTTGCCAAAAATTATTGTATAATTATTATTTTCTTGCATCTATGAAGTTGTTTTAGAGCATCAACATAAACCTGTTCTGCAAATTATATATTTTAAAAATATTGTCATTAAAAATCGTATTTCCTGTGCATATTAGTATATAAATTTAACTATTTGAAATATTATATATACCTCTGAATAACATGATTTTTTTAACGAAAGGGAAAGAAAGTACGCCGCGCGGGATTAGCCGAGCGGTCTAAGGTGCTGCAGTCATGGACTGTGCGGCTGGTCCCGGCGGAGGTTCGAGTCCTCCCTCGGGCATGAATGTGCGTGTGTTTCTCCTTAGGAGCAGTTAAGTCCCATAAGATTTCACACACATTTTTAGAACCGTGTTAGTCGGATATAAAACTTGAAAATATACTGCATTCAGTGCTGTATCAAACATATCTGTAAGTTATTTAACTTTTTCACAATTAAAGGTTACTTTCGTATAACTGACTTATGAACACCCTGTATTTCTTATTCCGTATGACACTGATCGTTAAGTTTATCGAAGAGCTTCATCGCTGGTTATACACTACTGGCCATTAAAATTGCTACGCCAAGAAAAAATGCAGATGATAAACGGGTATCCATTGGACAAATATATTATACTAGAATTGACATGTGATTACATTTTCATGCAATTTGGGTGCATAGATCCTGAGAAATCAGTACCCAGAACAACCACCTCTAGCCGTAATAACGGCCTTGATACCCCTGGGCATTGAGTCAAACAGAGCTTAGATGGCGTGTACAGGTACAGCTGTCCATGCAGCTTCAACACGATACCACAGTTCATCAAGAGTAGTGACTGGCGTATTGTGACGAGCCAGTCGCTCGGCCACCATTGACCGGACGTTTTCTATTGGTGAGAGATCTGGAGAATGTGCTGGCCAGGGCAGCAGTCGAACATTTTCTGTATCCAGAAAGGCCCGTACAGGACCTGAAAGATGCGGTCGTCCATTTTCCTGCTGAAATGTAGGGTTTCGCAGGGACTGAATGAAGGGTAGAGCCAAAGGTCGTAACACATCTGAAATGTATAATGTAGAAACCTATTCAAGGAACTGGGTATTCTGATAACTGCTTCTCTGTATATGTATTCCTTAATGAGATTTGATGAAAATAGTTTGTCTCTATTTCTGGCCAATAGCTCAATGCATAGTATCAATACTAGGAATAAGAACAATGTACATTCACCTCCTCCACTGCTCGCGGCTCACCTCCAACTAAGCAACGTTGTTTAGGTTTTTATGTTGGTAACGCCACGTAGCGCTCTGTATGAAAATCACTGACTGTGCTGTGTGCAGTCTGTGGCTGGTTGGACTCATTGTTGGAATATTCCCTTGTGTAGTGTTGGGTTGTCGGATGGAAACAGCGCGTAGCGTTGCTCAGTTGGAGGTGTGCCACCAGCTGTGGTGGATGTGGGGAGAGAGATGCCAGAGTTTTGAGAGGTTGCTACAAGCGGACGATCTGGACGTGTGTCCGCGAGAAAAAGGAAATTTTTAAAGATGGAGGTCATGAATGGATAGATATATATGATGACTTTTGAACATTATTAAGGTAAATACATTGTTTTTTCTCTATCAAAATTTTTCATTTGCTAACTATGCCTATCGCCTATCAGTAGTTAGTGGCTTCAGTAGTTAGAATCTTTTATTTAGCTGGCAGTATTGGCGCTCGCTGTATTCTAGTAGTTCGAGTAACGAAGATTTTTGTGAGGTAAGTGATTTGTGAACGGTATAGTTTAATGTTAGTCAGGGCCATTCTTTTGTAGGGATTATTGAAAGTCAGATTGCGTTGCGCTATAAATATTGTGTGTCAGTATAGTGTTGATCAGAATAGGTAAAGAACGAAATGTCTGAGTGCGTTCAGTTCTGCTCAGCTGTTTGAAAATCAAATAATGTAAGAGGTTTATCAGCACAGTAATTCATAAATTTTTCTAAGGGGACGTTTCAAGGTTCAAGAGAGAACACCAGTCAAATACTTAGGATCTCGGTTTACCACGGACAGCAACTTAAAAAAGGACATCAAGGAAAGAATAGCAGTCGGAACGAAATGCATGGATTCCCTCAGAGAGACGCTCGTTTCTAAATCGATGTCAGAGATCACTGAGATGAAAATCTACAGCACAGTGATATGCCCAGCAGTAATACATGGAGCATGACTAAGCGAGAAAAGGAAAAACTATTAATATTTGAAAGAAGAGTAATGAAGAAGATATGGGGACTTGTTTTACATAACGGAGAATGAAAGAGGAGGAGAAACGAGGAAATTTACCTTCTGATGCCACAACCAACTATCCTGCAGAAGATAAAGAGCAAAAGAATACAATGGGTGGGCCATGTAGCACGTATGCCAGATGGAAGTCAGCCGAAGATGGCACTAGAGGGGAAACCAAACACCAAACGCCCCATTGGACAATCAAGGCAGAGCTGCATGGACGACCTGGCGAAGGACCTAGCAGTCCTGGGAATTGAAGACACCTGGAGGAACCGGGCACAAACAGGGAGGAATGGAGGCAGTTTGTGGAAGCAGCGCGTGGTCTGCAGGGCCTGTGATCTCTGGATATCTATCTATCTGTATATACAGGGTGTTACAAAAAGGTACGGCCAAACTTTCAGGAAACATTCCACACACACAAAGAAAGAAAATATGTTATGTGGATATGTGTCCGGAAACGCTTACTTTCCATGTTAGAGCTCATTTAATTTCGTCAGTATGTACTGTACTCCTTCGATTCACCGCCAGTTGGCCCAATTGAAGGAAGGTAACGTTGACTTCGGTCCTTGTGTTGACATGCGACTCATTGCTCTACAGTACATCAAGCACATCAGAACGTAGCATCAACAATTTAGTGTTCAGCACGAACGTGGTTTTGCAGTCAGTGCAGTGTTTACAAATGCGGAGTTGGCAGATGCCCATTTGATGTATGGATTAGCAAGGAGAAATAGCCGTGGTGCGGTACGTTTGTATCGAGACAGATTTCCAGAACGAAGGTGTCCCGACAGGAAGACGTTCGAAGCAATTGATCAGCGTCTTAGGAGCACGGAACATTCCAGCCTATAACTCGCGACTGGGGGAAGACCTAGAACGACGAGGACACCTGCAATGGACGAGGAAATTCTTCGTGCAGTTGACGATAACCGTAATGTCAGCGTCAGAGAAGCTGCTGCTGTACAAGGTGACGTTGACCATGTCACTGTATGGAGAGTGCTACGGGAGAACCAGTTGTTTCCGTACCATGTACAGCGTGTGCAGTGACTATCAGCAGCTGATTGGCCTCCACGGGTATACTTCTGCGAATGCTTCATCCAACAATGTGTCAATCCTCATTTCAGTGCAAATGTTCTCTTTACGGATGAGGCTTCATTCCAACGTGATCAAATTGTAAATTTTTCACAATCAACATGTGTGGGCTGACGAGAATACGCACGCAATTGTGCAATCACGTCATCAACACAGATTTTCTGTGAACGTTTGGGCAGGCATTGTTGGTGATGTCTTGATTGGGCCCCATGTTCTTCCACCTACGCTCAATGGACCACGTTATCATGATTTCATACGGGATACTCTACCTGTGCTTCTAGAACACGTGCCTATACAAGTACGACACAACATGTGGTTCATGCACGATGGAGCTCCTGCAGATTTCAGTCGAAGTGTTCGTACGCTTCTCAACAACAGATTCGGTGACCGATGGATTGGTAGTGGCGGACCAATTCCATGGCCTCCACGCTCTGCTGACCTCAACCTTCTTGACTTTCATTTATGGGGGCATTTGAAAGCTCTTGTCTACGCAACCCCGGTACCAAATGTAGAGACTCTTCGTGCTCGTATTGTGGACGGCTGTGATACAATACGCCATTCTCCAGAGCTGCATCAGCGCATCAGGGATTCCATGCGACGAGGGGTGGATGCATGTATCCTCGCTAACGGAGGACATTTTGAACATTTCCTGTAACAAAGTGTTTGAAGTCACGCTGGTACGTTCTGTTGCTGTGGTTTTCCATTCCATGATTAATGTGATTTGAAGAGAAGTAATAAAATGAGCTCTAACATGGAAAGTAAGCGTTTCCGGACACACGTCCACATAACATATTTTCTTTCTTTGTGTGTGAGGAATGTTTCCTGAAAGTTTAGCCGTACCTTTTTGTAACACACTGTAGATGTAGAAGTAGATGTAAACTCTGTTTCTGCGGGTTGTTACTAGTTTTCACTAGCTAACGACCCACCATAGTTACCAAGGTGATGGCTCACACTGTAAAGTTAACGACTAGGTAAATAAACGTACCTGCACAAGGCGGACGGCCTCAGACAAGGCGGCCACGAAGTCCCGGTTGGTCGGGCCCCCGTCTGCCCCGTCATCCGCACTCGTGCTTCCCATGGCGGTCTCCACGATCATCTCCAGCGTGGTCAGGGACACCAGGGGGAACAGGTACACCTCCTGCCCACACGTCGCGGCCAGGCGTTTCGTCAGAACCTCAGCGCCCGCGTTAAAAACCTCCAAGAACTGCTCCAGAATCTGCAGCAGGTGCATATTGATAAAACTTTCAACCCTATAATACGTTAAATCGTTTCGCTTTTGCTACTCTTGCCATAAGAATTGTCATCATCGTGGGTACAGAAGTCACCGATTTCATATTTTTTTATTCACTTATACAGGGTGGTCCACTGATAGTGTTGTTGTTGTTATGGTCTTCAGTCCTGAGACTGGTTTAATGCAGCTCTCCATGCTACCCTATCCTGCAAGCTTCTTCATCTCCCAGTACCTACTGCAACCCACATCCTTCTAAATCTGCTTAGTGTATTCATTTCTTGGTCTCCCACTACGATTTTTACCCTCCACGCTGCCTTCCATGCTAAATTTGTGATCCCTTGATGCCTCAGAACACGTCCTACTAACCGGTCCCTTCTTTTTGTCGAGTTGTGCCACATACTCCTCTTCTCCCCAATTCTATTCAATACCTCCTCATTAGTTATGTGATCTACCCATCTAATCTTCAGCATTCTTCTGCAGCACCACATTTCGAAAGCTTCTATTCTCTTCTTGTCCAAACTATTTATCGTCCGTGTTTCACTTCCATATATGGCTACACTCCATACAAATACTTTCAGAAACGACTTCCTGACACTTAAATCAATACTTGATGTTAACAAATTTCTGTTCTTCAGAAACGCTTTCCTTGCCATTGCCAGTCTACATTTTATATCCTCTCTACTTCGACCATCATCAGTTATTTTGCTCCCCGAATAGCAAAGCTCCTTTACTACTTTAAGTGTCTCATTTCCTAATCTAATTCCCTCAGCATCACCCGACTTAATTCGACTACATTCCATTATCCTCGTTTTGCTTTTGTTGATGTTCATCTTATATCCTCCTTTCAAGACACTGTCCATTCCGTTCAACTGCTCTTCCAAGTCCTTTGCTGCCTCTGATAGAATTACAATGTCATCGGCGAACCTCAGAGTTTTTATTTCTTCTCCATGGATTTTAATACCTACTCCGAATTTTTCTTTTGTTTCCTTTACTGCTTGCTCAATGTACAGATTGAATAACATCGGGGATAGGCTACAACCCTGTCTCACTCCCTTCCCAACCACTGCTTCCCTTTCATGCCCCTCGACTCTTATAACTGCCATCTGGTTTCTGTACAAATTGTAAATAGCCTTTCGCTCCCTGAATTTTATTCCTGCCGCCTTCAGAATTTGAAAGAGAGTATTCCAGCCAACATTGTCAAAAGCTTTCTCTAAGTCTACAAATGCTAGAAACGTAGGTTTGCCTTTCCTTAATCTTTCTTCTAAGATAAGTCGTAAGGTCAGTATTGCCTCACGTGTTCCAATATTTCTACGGAATCCAAACTGATCTTCCCCGATGTCGGCTTCTACTAGTTTTTCCATTCGTCTGTAAAGAATTCGCGGTAGTATTTTGCAGCTGTGACTTATTAAACTGATAGTTCGGTAATTTTCACATCTGTCAACACCTGCTTTCTTTAGGATTGGAATTATTATATTCTTCTTGAAGTCTGAGGGTATTTCGCCTGTCTCATACATACTGCTCACCAGATGGTAGAGTTTTGTCAGGACTGGCTCTCCCAAGGCCATCAGTAGTTCTAATGGAATGTTGTCTACTCCCGGGGCCTTGTTTCGACACAGGTCTTTCGGTGCTCTGTCAAACTCTTCACGCAGAATCGTATCTCCCATTTCATATTCATCTACATCCTCTTCCATTTCCATAACATTGTCCTCAAGTACATCGCCCTTGTATAGACCCTCTATATACTCCTTCCACCTTTCTGGTTTCCCTTCTTTGCTTAGAACTGGGTTTCCATCTGAGCTCTTGATTTTCATACAAGTCGTTCTATTTTCTCCAAAGGTCTCCAAATATCTCACGAAATAAGCATCAAACGAAAAAACTACAAAGAACGAAACTCGTCTAGCTTTAAGAGGGAAACCAGATGGTGTTGGGGTTGGCTGAAGAGCCAACACCGTGTTTCTAGAGGAGGCCGAAATGCACGCGTTTTAGCTCACGCAGGCTGGCGTGAGGAGGGAAGAACTATATTGACGTGAGGTCTGGAACATGACAAGGAATGAGAGTTCAGAAATCGGACATAATTAGTTTGATACTTTAATCCATTAATGAGGAACGTCGATCTTGACGCTACATGATTCACAATCTTATCTGTTCAGAAGACATATAGTAACTGAATATGGCGCCTTGCTAGGTCGTAGCGAATGACGTAGCTGAAGGTTATGCTAAACTGTCGTCTCGGTAAATGAGAGCGTCTGTAAACAGTGAACCATCCCTAGCAAAGTCGGCTGTACAACTGGGGCGAGTGCTAGGGAGTCTCTCTAGACTAGACCTGCCGTGTGGCGGCGCTCGGTCTGCAATCACTGATAGTGGCGACACGCGGGTCCAACGTATACTAACGGACCGCGGCCGATTTAAAGACTACCACTTAGCAAGTGTGGTGTCCGGCGGTGAAACCACAGATGTCGCTATGGTTGGCCCGCTAGATGGCGCTGCCATAGGTCAAACGGATATCAACTGCGCTTTTTTAAATAGAAACCAACATTTTTATTACACATTCGTGTAGTACGTAAAGAAATATGAATGTTTTAATTAGGCCACTTTTCTCACTTTGTGATAGATGGCGCTGTAATAGTCACAAACGTATATGTACGTGGTATCACGTAATATTCCGCCAGTGCGGACGGCATTTCAAATGGTTCAAATGGCTCTGAGCACTATGGGACTTAACATCTGAGGTCATCAGTCCCCTTAGAACTACTTAAACCTAACTAACCTAAGGACGTCACACACATCCATGCCCGAGGCAGGATTCGAACCTGCGACGGTAGCGGTCGCGCGGTTCCAGACTGAAGCGCCTAGAACCGCTCGGCCACCACGGCCGGCCGCGGACGGCATTTGCTTCGTGATACATTACCCGTGTTAAAATGGACCGTTTACCAATTGCGGAAAAAGTCGATATCGTGTTGATGTATGGCTATTGTGATAAAAATGCTCAACAGGCGTGTGCTATGTATGCTGCTCGGTATCCTGGACGACATCGTCCAAGTGTCCGGACCGTTCGCCGGATAGTTACGTTATTTAAGGAAACGAGAAGTGTTCAGCCACAAGTGAAACGTCAACCACGACCTGCAACGAATGATGACGCCCAATTGGAGTTTAAGCTGCTGTCGTGGCTAATCCGCACATCAGTAGCACACAAATAGCGCGAGAATCGGGAATCTCAAAAATGTCGGTGTTGAGAATGCTACATCAACATCGATTGCACCCATACCCTATTTATATGCACCAGGAATTGCATGGCGACGACTTTGAATGTCGTGTACAGTTCTGCCACTGGGCACAAGAGAAATTACGGGATGATGACAGATTTTTTGCACGCGTTACATTTAGCGACGAAGCGTCATTCACCAACAGCGATAACGTAAACCGGCATAAAACGCACTATTGGGCAACAGAATATCCACGATGGCTGCGACAAGTGGAACATTAGCGACCTTGGCGGGTTAATGTATGGTGCAGCATTATGAGAGGAAGGATAATTGGCCCCCATTTTATCGATGGCAATCTAAACGGTGCAATGTATGCTGATTTCCTACGTAATGTTCTACCGATGTTACTACAAGATGTTGCACTGCATGACAGAGTGGCGATGTACTTCCAACATGATGGATGTCCGGCACATAGCTCGCGCGCGGTTGAAGCGGTATTGAATAGCATATTTCATGACAGGTGGATTGGTCGTCGAAGCACCATACCATGGCCCGCACGTTCACCGGATCTGACGTCCCCGGATTTCTTTCTATAGGGGAAAGTTGAAGGACATTTGCTATCGTGATCCACCGACAACGCCTGGCAACCTGCGTCAGCGCATTGTCAACGCATGTGCGAACATTACGGAAGGCGAACTACTCGCTGTTGAGAGGAATGTCGTTACACGTATTGCCAAATTCACTGAGGTTGACGGACATCATTTTGAGCATTTATTGCATTAATGTGGTATTTACAGGTAATCACGCTGTAACAGCATGCTTTCTCAGAAATGATAAGTTCACAAAGGTATATGTATCACATTGGAACAACCGAAATAAAATGTTCAATCGTACCTACCTTCTGTATTTTAATTTAAGAAACCTACCTGTTACCAACTGTTCGTCTTTAATTGTGAGCCATATGTTTGTGACTATTACAGCGCCATCTATCACAAAGCGAAAAAAGTGGTCCAACTAAAACATTCATATTTCTTTACGTACTACACGAATATGTAATAAAAATGGGGGTTCCTATTTAAAAAAACGCAGTTGATATCCGTTTGACCTATGACAGCGCCATCTAGCGGGCCAGCCCTAGCACCATCTGGTTTCCCTCTTCATGCTAGAGAAGTTTCGATCTTTGTAGTTTTTTCGTTTGACGCATATTTCGTGAGATATTTGGCCTGGTCACTATCACTGGACCTCCCTGTATATTATGTGGTAATAATATGAAGTAACTCCTCATTGGGCAAAAGATATTAATTGCTCAATAATTAAAACTACGTGTGGTGTTCACTCACATCTATCTTACAGGCATCCCTTGAAGCAAAATCGGCAGCAAGCCAACACCGACAACGGTAGTTGAGGTGTACATGCCAACTGCGCAACCCCAAGAGAAAGTATGTGAGGATACTGAACGGGTGTTTCAGTAGTCATTTAGGACTGGAATGCGATTGTACAAGAAGGAGTAGGACAAGCGGTTACGGGAGAATATGGGCTGAGTAGTAGGAATGTGAGAGGAGAAAGATTACTTGAGTTCTGCAATAAATTTCAGCTAGTAGTTCAAGAATCGCAGGAGGAGTAGGTATACTTGGGAAATCCCGGGAGATACGAGAAGATTTCAGTTAGATTACATCATGGTTAGGCAGAGATTCCGAAATCTGATATTGGATTGTAACGCGAACCCAGGAGCAGATATAGACTTAGATCCCAATTTAGTAATGGTGAAGAGTAGACTTGGAAGAGCAGTTGAACAGTATGGAAAGTATCTCGAAAGGCATATAAAAGATGAAATTTCAAAAGCAAAACAGGGATAATGGAATGTAGTCGAATGAAATCAGGTGCTGCTGAGGGCATTAGATTGGGAAATGAAACACCTAAAGTTGTAGAACAGTTTTGTTATGTGGCCATCAAAATAACTAATGCTGGCCGAAATAGAGAGGATACAAAGTAAGAAAAGCGTTTCTGAAGATCAGACAATTGCTAACATCGAATATATACGCACATCAAAAAAAGTTCTGCATCACCTCGGTTCCGAGAGTTCCGGAACCTGTACAGAAAATTGGAATAGAGATCAACATAAACATCATTTCCGCTCTTTATTGCTCATGAAAACCACACATTCCATGTTGACCTTCAGAGATGCTGGTCCAGATTGCTGTACACACCGGTACCTCTAATACCCTGTAGCGTCCTCTTACATTTATGCATGCCTGTATTCGTCACGGCACATTATTCACAAGTTCATCAAGGCACTGTTGGTACAGATTGTCCCCCTCCTCAACGACGATTCGGCGTAGATCCCTCAGAGTGGTTCGTGGGTCACGTCGTCCAAAAACAGCCCTTTTCAATCAATCCCAGGCATGTTCGATGGGTTCATGTCTGGAGGACATGCTGGCTACTCTAGTCGAGCGATGTCGTTATCCTGGAGGAGGTCATTCACAAGAAGTGCACGATGGGGGCGCTAATTGTCGTCCATGAAGACGAATGCCATGCCAATATGCTGCCGATACGGTTGCACTATCTGTCGGAGGATAGCATTCACGTATCGTACAGCCGTTACGGCGCCTTCCATGACCACAAGCGGCGTACGTCGGCCCCACATAATGCCACCCCAAGACATCAGGGGGGCTCCACCTTGCTGCACTCGCTTTACAGTGTGTCTAAGGCCTGACCGGGTTACCTCCAAACACGTTTCTGACGATTGTCTGGTTGGAGGCATATGTGACACTCATCGGTGAAGAGAACGTGATGCCAATCCTGAGCGGTCCATTCGGCATGTTGTTGGGTCCATCTGTACCGCGCTGCGTGGTGTCGTGGCTGCAAAGACGGACCTCGCCATGGACGTCGGGATGAAGTTGCGCATCATTCAGCCTACTGCGCACAGTTTGAGTCGTAACACGACGTCCTGTGGCTGCACGAAAATCAACATTCAATATGGTGGCGTTGCTGTCAGGGTTCCTCCGAGCCATAATCCGTAGAAAGCGTTCATCTACTGCAGTAGTAGCCATTGGGCGGCCTGAGCGAGGCATATCATCGACAGTTCCTGTCTCTCTGTACCTGCTCCATGTCCGAACAACATCGCTTTGGTTCATTCCGAGACGCCTGGACGTTTCCCTTGTTGAGAGCCCTTCCTGGCAGAAAGTAACAGTGCGGACGCGATCGAACAGCGGTATTGACCGTCTAGGCATGGTTGATCTACAGACAACACGAGGTGTGTACCTCCTTCGTGGTGCAATGACTCGAACTTATTTGTCAGCCTCCGTCCGTCTGATAGGCGCTGCTCATGCACGGTTGTTTACATCTTTGGGCGGGTTTAGTGACATCTCTGGACAGTGAAAGGGTCTGTGTCTGTGATACAATATCCTCAGTCTACGTCTATCTTCAGAAGTTCTGGGAACCGGGATGATGGAAAACTTCTTTGATGTGTATAGATTTAGGTGTAAGGGCGTCTTTTCTGAAAGTATTTGCGTGGACTGTAGCCATGAACAGAAGTGATACGTGGACGATAGACAGTTTACACAAGAAGATACTAGAAGCTTAAAAATGCGGTGCTACAGAGGAATATTGAAGATAGGTAAATATCGAGGAGGTACTGAACAGCATTGTGGGGTAAGAAATTCACGGCACAGCCTCACTGGAAGAAGGGATCGGTTGGTAGGACACGTTCTGAGGCATCAAGGAATCACCAGTTTAGTATTGGAGGGAAGCGTGGAGGATAAAAATCGTAGAGGGAGACCAAGAGATGAATACACTAAGCAGATTCAGACGGATGTAGGCTGCAGTGGTTATTCGGAGATGAAGAGGCTCACACAGGGTAGAGTAGCATGGAGAGCTGCGTCAAACCAGTCTCAGAACTGACGACCACTAGAACAACGAAGAGGAGGCTGAAGTTTAAGAGAATAGTCAGCAACAGTCAATGCGCGAAGAATGAATAAAGTAAGAGCATATGGACTATCAGACCAATTGTGTGATTGGATTGAAGAGTTCCTAGATAACAGACGCATCATGTCATTCTCAATGGAGAGAAGTCTTCCGGAGTAAGAGTGATTTCAGGTGTGCCGCAGGGGAGTGTCGTAGGACCGTTGCTATTCACAATATACATAAACGACCTTGTGGATGACATCGGAAGTTAACTGAGGCTTTTTGCGGATGATGCTGTGGTATATCGAGAGGTTGTAACAATGGAAAATTGTACTGAAATGCAGGAGGATCTGCAGCGAATTGACGCATGGTGCAGGGAATGGCAATTGAATCTCAATGTAGACAAGTGTAATGTGCTGCGAATACATAGAAAGAAAGATCCCTTATCATTTAGCTACAATATAGCAGGTCAGCAACTGAAATCAGTTAATTCCATAAATTATCTGGGAGTACGTATTAGGAGTGATTTAAAATGGAATGATCATATAAAGTTGATCGCCGGTAAAGCAGATGCCAGACTGAGATTCATTGTAAGAATCCCAAGGAAATGCAATCCGAAAACAAAGGAAGTAGGTTACAGTACGCTTGTTCGCCCACTGCTTCAATACTGCTCAGCAGTGTGGGATCCGTACCAGATAGGGTTGATAGAAGATATAGAGAAGATCCAACGGAGAGCAGCGCGCTTCGTTACAGGGTCATTTAGTAATCGCGAAAGCGTTAATCCTTCTTTCCACGAACAATACAAGACTGGAATAGAAGGGAGAACCGATAGAGGTACTCAAGGTACCCTTCGCCACACACCGTCAGGTGGCTTGCGGAGCATGGATGTAGATGTAGATTTAGAAGTAGGACACGGAAATATTAGGAAATAGAGAAATTCGCCTGATGTTCTCTGATGAAAAATGTACTGCGATAATGAATAGCTCAGTAGGCAGTTCGGTTGAAGAGGAATGAACTTTTCTAAGAGAGGCAACCACAGAACATGGAAAGAAAGTACTTAAGTACAAGGAAAGTAACTGCGAAGAAAGCATGGGTAACAGAAAAACTACTTCAGTTGATCGACAAAGGAAGGAAGTACGAAAATGTTTAGGGAAATTCAGGAATACATAAATACAAGTCACTTAGGAACGGAAGAAACGGAAAGTGAAAAATGCGAGGAAATCGAAAAAGAAATGATTGTTCGAAGGGCTGACTTAGCATACAGAAAAGTCAGAATAACCTTCGGTGAAATTAAAAGCAAGGCTAGCACCATTAATAGTACAACGGGATTCCGCTGTTAAATGCAGAGGAAAGAGCGGAGTGGAGTGGTGGAAAGAGGGGGAAAGAAGTGAGGGGGAGGAAGTATGTGATGACGTGATGGACGAAGAAACAGGAGTCGACAGGGCATGCTGCTGACAAAAATAATATACAGAAGAGTGGAAATTAAAATAAAATTGAGGATTCGTTAGATGACGATCAGTTTGGGTTTAGGAAAGGTAAAGGCACCAGAAAGACAGTTCTGACGTTGCGGTTGACAATGGAAGCAAGACTGAAGAAAAGTCAAGACACGTTTCTAGGATCTCTCGACCAGGAAAAAGCGTTTAACAATGTAAAATGGTGCAAGATGTTCAAAATTCTGAGAAAAATAGGAGTAAACTAAAGGGAAAGGCGGCTGGTATACAATGTATACAAGAATGGAGAGGGAACAAGACTGGAATACCAAGAAAGAAGTGCTCGGATTAAAAAGGCTGTAAGAGAGGGATTTAGCCTTTCATCCCTACTGTTCAGTCTGTACGTGGAAGAAGCAATGGCGGAATTAAGACAAAGGTTCAAGAGGGGAATTAAAATTCAAGGTGAAAGGATGTCAATGATAAGAATCGCTGATGAAATGTCTATCCTGAGTGAAAGGGAAGAAGAATTACATGATCTGCTGAATGGAATGAACATTCTAATTAGTACAGCATTAGGACCGAGAGTAAACCGATCAAAAATGAAGGTAATAAGAAGTAGAACTTGACATCAGAATTGGGAACTATGATGTACACGAAGTTAACAAATTCTGGTACTTAGGCAGCCAGGTAATCCATGATGAACGTAGCAAGGAGGACATCAAAAGCAGACTAGCACTGGCGAGAAGGTAATTCCTGGCCAAGAGAAATCTGCCAGTATCAAACACAGGCATTAATATGAGGAAGACATTTCTGAGAATGTACGTTTGGAGCAAAGTATTATATGGTAGCGCAACATGGACTGTGGGAAAACAGGAACAGAATGGAAGAATCTGAAATGTGATACCACAGATGAATGTTGAAAATTAGGTGGACTGATAAGGCAAGGAATGAGGAGGATCTACGCAGAACCGGAGAGGAAAGGAATATGTGGAAAACATTGACAAGGAGGAAGGACAGGATGGTAGGATATGTGTTAAGCCTCAGGTACCAGAGGCAGTAGAGGCTAAAAATCTCTAGAGGAAGACATAGACTGGAATACATCTGCCAAATAACTGAGGACATCAGTTGCGCCGGCCGTTATGGCCGAGCGGTTCTAGGCGCTTCAGTCAGGAACCGTTCGACTACTACAGTCGCAGGTTCGAATCCTGCCTCTGGCATGGATGTGTGTGATATCCTTAGGTTAGTTAGATTTAAGTAGTTCTAAGTTCTAGGGGACTGATGACCTCAGATGTTAAGTCCCATAGTGCTCAAAGCCATTTGAACCATTTTGGCCGGCCGGTGTGTCCGAGCGGTTCTAGGCGCTTCCGTCTGGAACCGCGCGACCGCTACGGTCGCAGGTTCGAATCCTGCCTCGGGCATGGATGTGTGTGATATCCTTAGGTTAGATAGATTTAAGTAGTTCTAAGTTCTAGGGGACTGATGACAGATGTTAAGTCCCATAGTACTCAGAGCCATTTTTTTTGAACCATTTTGAACATCAGTTGCGAATGTTGCTTTGAGATGAAGAGGCTGCACCTCTTGAAATTTCCCAGTGACTCCGATGTTTGGATGGCGAAGTAATCATGTCCCTTCATTTTGCCACGGTAGGCGTCTTGTCAACAAGATGTTGTTTGGAAGTATTAACAAGATGTGTTGTTCACAGTGTGGGCGAGTAGCCCGAAGGTCGTTTCTGTAACCTGACGTCGTGCAGTAATACCCTGGTCAGCAGAGACTGGTCACATTCACACAACAGAGAAATTACAGGAATAATGTTAACCATGCAACAGAACGAAATAGAAACAATGAAAACTACAACGTACGAGAGGCGTTCAGCAAACAATTCTCAAGCCGAGCGGTCTAGGGCGCTGCAGTCATGGACTGTGCGGTTGGTCCCGGCGGAGGTTCGAGTCCTATCTCTGGCATGGGTGTGTGTGTTTGTCCTTAGGATAATTTAGGTTAAGTAGTGTGTAAGCTTAGGGACTGATGACCTTAGTAGTTAAGTCCCATAAGATTCAACAAACATTTGAACATTTCGAAGCCATTCTCAGCCAATTTCAGTTGAATAAGTACGGAATTTGTTGTGGGACATCGTGGATATTCCCGCCTCAGCTGCTATACTTTCATGGATTTCCGATAGGTGGCGGCGCTCTATGTGGCCTTCAAAATGGCGTCCTCGACGCAGGTGCGTTCCAAGTAGAGTGTTTCTTTTGGCGGAAGACCACAGCGTCGCAGATATACATGAGCGCTTGCAGAATGTCTACGGAGAGCTGGCAGTGAACAAAAGCACGGTGGGTCGTTGTGCGAGACGTCTTGTCGCCCAAACCTATCCCACCTCCCGCGTGCCGGCCAGCCGCACACATTTGTGATTCCTGCAATGGTCGAACGTGCGGACACTCTCATGTGAGGTGATCGGCGGATCAGAATCGAATACCTCGCAGCTCAGCTGGACGTTTCTGTCGGTAATGCTGACACACTCTTCCACCAATTGGGATACTCGAAGGTATGTTCCTGGGTTCGTCAGTGCCTAACAGAACACCATTAATAGAAACGAAGGACCACCTGAGTGGAATTGCTTGGGCGTTGTGGGGAATATGGTAACAGCTTTTGTCGGGCATCGTCGGAGACGACGAAAAATGGGTTTATCACTTCGAGCCGGAAACAAAACGGCAATCCGTGGAGTGGTGCCACACTACCTCTCCTCTGAAGAAAAAGTCTAAAGCCGCACCCTCAGCTGGTAAAGCCATGGCGACAGTCTTCTGGGACTCTGAAGCGGTAATTCTGCTTGATGTCCTCCCTCATGGTTCAACTATGAACTCTGAAATGCATTGACTTCAGCGTGGCCGCCACCACAAAAATGCAAACGAACTTTTCCATGACACTGCGAGATGCCACACATGTCTCCACACCCCAGAAGAGCTCACAAAACTTCTTCAGACCTTCTTCATCCACCCTACTGCTTGAATCACCTCTGATTTCCATCTGTTTGGCCCAATGCACGCCTCGGGAAGCAGTACATGGATGATGGGGAGGTTAGTGAAGCAGTAAGACGTTGGTTCTGGCGTCGGTCAGTACAGTGGTACCATTCGGGAGTACAGTGCAGCCCACTAAGGTGGTGCAAGGCCATCGCATTGAACCGAAACTACGTTTGAAAACAGCATATTGGAACCAAAACAGTGGGGAATACACTACTGGCCATTATAATTGCTACACCAAGAAGATATGCAGATGATAAACGGGTATTCATTGGACAAATATTTTATACTAGAACTTACATGTGATTCATTTTCACGCAATTTGAGTGCATAGATCCTGAGAAATCAGTACCCAGAACAACCACCTCTGGCCGTAATAACGACCTTGATACGCCTGGGCATTGAGTCAGACAGAGCTTGGATGGCGTGTACAGGTACAGCTGCCCATGCAGCTTCAACATGATACCACAGTTCAAGAGTAGTGACTGGCATATTGTGACGAGCCAGTTGCGCGACCAACATTGAGCAGACGTTTTGAAATGGTGAGATATCTAGAGAATGTGCTGACCAGGGCAGCAGTCGAACACTTTCTGTGTCCAGAAAGGCCCGTACAGGACCTGCAACATGCGGTCGTGCATTATCCTGCTGAAACGTAGGGTTTCACAGGGATCGAATGAGGGGTACAGCCACGGGTCGTAACACATCTGAAATGTAACGTCCACTGTTCAGAGTGCCGTCAATGCGAACAAGAGGTGACTGAGATGTGTAACCAATGGCACCCTATACCATCACGCCAGTTGATATGCCAGTATGGCGATGACAAATACACGCCTCCAATGTGCGTTCACCGCAATGTCGCCAAACACGGATGCGACCATCATGATACTGTAAACAGAACCTGGATTCATCCGAAAAAATGACGTTTTGCCATTAGTTCACCCAGGTTCGTCGTTGAGTACACCATCGCAGGCGCTCCTGCCTGTGATGCAGCATGAAGGGTAACCGCAGCCATGGTCTCCGACCTGATACTCCATGCTGCTGCAAACGTCGTCGAACTGTTCGTGCAGATGGTTGTTGTCTTGCAAACGTCCCCATCTGTTGATTCAGGGATCGAGACGTGGCTGCCCGATCCGTTACAGCCATGCGGATAAGATGGCTGTCATCTCGACTGCTAGTGATACGAGGCCGTTGGGATCCAGCATGGCGTTCCGTATTACCCTCCTGAACCCACCGATTCCATATTCTGCTAACAGTCATTGGATCTCGACCAACGCGAGCAGCAATGTCGCGATACGATAAACCGCAATCGCGATAGGCTACAATCTGACCTTTATCAAAGTCGGAAACGTGATGGTACGCATTTCTCCTCCTCACACGAGGCATCACAACGACGTTTCACCAGGCAACGCCGGTCAACTGCTGTTTGAGTATGACTCATCGGTTGGAAACTTTCCTCATGTCAGCACGTTGTAGGTGTCGCCACCGGCGCCAACCTTGTGAGAATGCTCTGAAATGCTAATCATTTTCATATCACAGCATCTTCTTCCCGTCGGTTAAATTTCGCGTCTGTAGCACTTCATCTTCGTGGTGTAGCAATTTTAATGGCCAGTAGTGTAATATGATCTATTGGAATTCTGAATAAAACCAACCTGCTATCAGGAAAAAAATGTATTTCATTATTTACTGAACGCCCGTCATATGAATCATCCAGTTGGATGACAGCAAGCAGCCAGAAACTGGAGGACAAAGCAAGTGGGAGGCTTAACAACTTTGGAACCCCAGATGGTTGCTGTGGCTGTTGAGCCAGTCCTCAGAGATTTGCTGAATGTGTACTGTTCTTTCCTTTGAGTCTGTCTCCACCATTTGCTTCATAGTTGTCAATGCTAAAGTAATTTTGAAGAGACTATAGATGTGCTGACCTGCAGATGGAATGTGGGCGAAATGATCTTGCGGTGAGCCCGCCACTGGTCGCCCCTCTTGCTGAAGAGTCCATCGCCAAAGAAGACGCTGACCATGTTGTGCAGGTAGGGGGAGTCGCGGGTGCGGTCGACTATCTTGGTGGAGCCGAGCAGCAGCTCGGCATCGCGGGGTTCTGCGACGACCACGTACAGGATGGGGCCCACGTAGATACTGCACACCAGAGACACATCACCAACACTGGAGGGGGCTCCCCACGGTTAGTTTGTCTAGTGTAGTTTCCTTAACCCTTTCGTGAGCCGTGGAAAACATGCTTCCCACTACAACGAACTCGCTCCTAGTCTCGTGGGATTCACAGTTCCCACCTCTGTATGGTGCTACTACCTAGTGAACAGTATAGGGTACTACTTCCAATCGGAAGTTCCCACCGTTTTTGCTGTACCTTTGCGCAGAGGCATTGTATAGCTGAGTGTTGCTCTGTACAGGAGCCTTTCAGTGCTGTTTGCGTGACATCTTGTGATTTTTTTCCCTCAGAGCTATAGTATAAGGTAAATACTTTTGATTTACCCAAATTTATGAAGGAAAACGTAAAATTAGAATGAGGAGAACTCCAGTTTGAAACAAAAGGAGCCATTTCTGCAGTAAAATAGATGGATAACCGTCCAGTCACTTTCCTGTCCTCAATTCATGACCCATGAGAAACAGCCATAGTGAAAAGGAAAAACAAGGATGGTACTAGTACAGAGATTTCTTGTCCTGAAGTTGTGGCAGAATACCACAAAATAATGGGTGGTGTCGATAAGTTTGATCAATAACGAGAAAGGTATGCTATTGGCAGATGTTCTGTAAAATGGTGGCACAGAATATTTTATTTCCTGATGGACGTTGCTGCATTGAACAGTTTTATCCTGTGGAAAATAAGTAAAAGAGAAAGTGGACAGCATGATCAGCTCACATACAGGATCCATCCAGCCAGACAATTGATCGCTGGCTTCTCATCCCAAAAAAGGCGTGGACAAAAACTTGTCTTTCTGGCAAAAAGGCGTGAAGTACTAGACGATTTTCGTCATGTCGCTGTAGGGGAGCATCAACCCATTTTAGAAGAAACGTACTGGACGTGCCGTCATTGTAGTACCAAAGCTGCGGAAAAGAGCACTCGCTGTGTTTGTACGTATTGTCAAATACCACTTTGCATAGACCCATGTTTCAGAAAATTTCATGGCTAGTAATTGTGAACAATCATTGTAACAAGAGAAGTAAATTTATCAAATAAATATGACATATATTGAAAAAGTTGTTTTTGTCGTTTAACTCCAAGGAAGGGCAGTGGGAAGAATACTTCCCACCTTGTTGTGTGACCTCACTTTCACAGTTGGAGCAAATTTGATATTCTGTATGATAAATATACCTATCTGTTAACTACTATCTGCTCTCCATTCATTAAAAAAACTGCTCAATAATTTTGCCCACGAAAGGGTTAAGAGGGCACTGTGGTTGTGGATTTATCATCCTTTTTCAGAGTCTTTGCATGGAACATCTAGAACTGATAGGACACCCCACTGGAAACAAATTCTGGCTGCCGCTTCCCAGCGACATTAGGTGTCCATTTGTATTGGTTACGCCCCTGGGGGGCGCCAAGGTGTAGGTACTCGGCTGCACGCATATGCTATGTTTGTTGCCTAAAATCCAGTCATCTGCTCTACGTGAAAGAAACTGATCCGATCAAAATAAAAGTTTGTCATTCCCTTCTAAAGATCTTTCTCCACTTAGAGACGCTCATTCTTACGGTTATCTTCTCATGGCCGGGGTTCACAGTCATTAAATCGTTGACAGTAGAAATTATTTATTTCACAATTGTAATTTGGCCTTTAGGCCATTTTCAAGTGCTACTGTGAAAGATTTTGCTTCAGCACATCTCATACATAAAATCATATGTGGTAATTACGTAGGTTCTCATCAGCAGTAGGCTGCTATCCAAATGACTCAGTGGAAGCCCACCCTGTAACTTTACGTCCACATATTTTTATAATTTTAGTAATTTTACAATCATACCCGCAGATATTTATAAATTACAAATTGTTTTCATACACTTATTTATCGTGCACCAGTATATGGAAATTGACAGAGATGTAAAGCAGCTTCTACATAGGCGCACAAGTGAACATAATACGATCAATTTTTAGCTTCTGTTTTAATAACTATTTTGCAATAATTTTAGAAAAGGTGCTTATGGATTCTTTTATCGACACATAATTGGAAAACATATTGTAATTGAAATGCATAAATAATTTTGGTAAGATGTGCATGAATACACTACCGCCCCTGTTGGGGCTTACTGTCAATCTGCTGGCCAGAATTGGGCACCACCTTTCAGTATAGCAGTGCCCTGGCTGCAATGAAATACATAGTAGGTTGTGATATGGCACACGAGCATTCTTCATCTTGTCCCTCACGTACCTGGCAATATTTCAGAAAGAGTACTTGCACAGCTGGTATAGGAGACATTTAATAACCTTTTATCGAGATCTGAGGATGGCAACCATGCTTACCGACACCGTAATCGACGTAAAGGTTGTCTACTAGGGACCTTGGCTAACAAGTTCACTTTCTCTCAAGTAACTGTTTGAATTGCTAAGCACCTTTGTTTTAAGTTGCTGGAAAGTGTTAAGAAATGTTGTCTCTAACAGAATTTATTCCCCATGACGTGATCAATCACCCTTGGACGTTTGATGCAAAGAGAACTAGCTCATATACGAGGTGCGACATTAAAGTAATGAGACTGATGTGAAAAAAATGTTGATTACTGTTTTAGTCAAGTTTTGTGTTGTCTCCTTCAAAGTAGTTCCCTTCTGATTGCACACACTTTTTGTAGCGCTTCTGCCATTGATGGTAACATTTCTGGAACTCATCTGTAATATCCTCCAAGACCCTCGTCACAGCTTTTTGGACATCTTGTGTTGTTTGAAAATGGTGTCCCTTGACCGCCGTTTTGACTCTTCGAAATTGAAAAAAATCGCATGGAGCGATATTTGGTGAATAAGGTGGCTGTGGTAGTCCTGAAATTTGTTTTGAGGTTAAAAATTGCTGTACTGACAGAGCAGTATGGGATGGCGCATTATCGTGATGCAGAATCCAGTTATCAGCAATGTTGGCAAGGACACAAAGAACTCTTTTACGAAGTCTTTCTAAAATTTCTTTGTAGTAATATTGGTTAACTGTTTTTCCAGGAGGCACCCACTCTTTATGAACAATTCCCTTGGAATCAAAGAAGGACACAAGCATGCATTTAACTTTTGACTTTGACATGCGAGCTTTTCTTGGTCTGGGTGATGCCTTTGAGCATCATTGCGAACTTTGGCCTTTTGTCTCTGGATCGTACTGAAAAAACCAACTTTCATCACCAGTGATAACATGGCTCAGCAATTCTGGATTGATTTCCATTTGCTCTAACAGATCGGCTGCCACATTTTTCCGTGTTTCTCGCTGTTGTGGAGTGAGATTTTTGGGGACCATTTTTGCACAAATCTTTCTCATACCAAGCTCTTCAGTTATTATTAGACGAACCGTTTCTCGATTGATGTTCAGTTCGCCTGCAATCATTTTCACGGATAATCATCTATCAGATCCTACGAGTTCACGCACCCTGGCCAGGTTGACATCCGTCTGTGAGATTGTGGTCGTCCACTGTGGTCTTCATCTTCAACATTCGATCTGCCTTCACTTAATATTTTATGCCAACGAAAAACTTGAGCTCATGACATAACCTCCTCTCCAAAAGCCTTCTGAAGCTCACCGTAAGTTAGCGTCGCGTTTTCACCCAATTTAACGCAAAAAGAAATGGCATACCATTGCGCAGTATTATGCTGTTCCAAATCCGTGACGAGACACAAACACGTGTTAACTCACTACAGCACAACTCACGACTGAGCAGTTGCATCGATGGGCCGCTTGGACTAGAAGCAGCTTGTAGACCAAGGTAAAAGATATTGTGCCTACGCAAGCCTGAAGGGTTGCCACATCTTGCAAAGAAAATCAGTCTCATTACTTTATTGTCGCACCTCGTATGACCATTCCTCATGGAGAGAGTGAATGGCACCTTGTTGTGTTTGCAGGCACGTAATGCGGTAAGTGTACAGGGTGTCCCAGAAATGTTGTGACAAACTTCGAGAGGTTGTATAGAGTGTTGTGAGCAACGAATGGAGGATGGGAAGCTGTGTCCAGAAACGTCATCCAACGACACTGTGGAGCGCCAACGTTATAGGCTCAAATGGTTCAAATGGCTCTGATCACTATGGGACTTAACATCTGTGGTCATCAGTCCCCTAGAACTTAGAACTACTTAAACCTAACTAACCTAAGGACATCACACCCATCCATGCCAGAGGCCGGATTCGAACCTGCGACCGTAGCAGTCGTGCGGTTCCAGACTGGGCGCCTAGAACCGCTCGGCCACCACGGCCGGCGCCAACGTTATAGGCGCTGGAGCCTGCCACTGGGACACCCCTTTGTCAAAATGGTTCAAATGGCTCTGAGCATTATGGGGCTCAACACCTAAGGTCATCATTCCCCTAGAACTTAGAACAACTTAAAACTAACTAACCTACATTCGAACCTGTGACCACAGCGGTTCCACGGTTCCACACTCAAGCGCCTAGAACCAGTCGGCCACACCAGCCGGCCCCCTTTGTCATCAAACGTGACTATGTACACTGGTGGACTGTGGGCGGAAAATCTTGCAATGTCGTTTGCTATTCAGTGATAGTGACTGATTGCCACGATCGGCAGTGGAAAAGATGGAGCTAGCTGCAGTGTAGACATGTCTCGTCTCCTGTGAATGCCATGCTCTGTTGCCTTGGTGGATGACGATTTTGGACATGGGTTTCCATCTGCAGTTTATTTTTCTCCTGTGTACCAAGATCTTAGAAGAGTCCATCGAGACAATAGAGCATCACTTTCATAGGAGACAAGGCCTAAGCAGCACTGTCGATCGTGGCAGTCAGTCGTGAACATTGCGAGATGTTCCATCTTTTGTGTGTCAGCGTACACAGTCACGTTTGCTGCCGAAGGGGTGACCTAATGACAGGTGCCACCGCCTATAACTTTGACGCTTCACAGCGTCGTTGGATGGCATTTCCAGGTTCCTACCCTCGATTTGTTACTCAATATGTACGCTCTACAGTACCTCGAAGTTTGTCACAACATTTCTGGGACGACCCTTAGAAGCAAAGCAGAGACTAATGCCGCATCATTCTAGCGACGATATGTGCCACAGATAGGGAAATATGTAAAGAGTGTAACGCTAAGTACATATAAAAGTGTTTTGAGGAGATAAAAACACTTTCTCATGTGACAGAAATCTCATATGTGATACGTTTTTCCCTAAGGAGTCCATGAATGCTTTGGCGCTCGCAATGTTAAGAGCTGATGTTCAAACCGCTGCGTGATGAATAATGGTTTTTAGAGACGTTTACAGGCCACTATGGATTTATTTTTGTGGACGGAAATGTAATGTCTATATCAGGAGGAGTGCTGATTTTGTAAGAGTACAATGTGCCACACTCCAAGTGAAAATACATGATCGTTATCATCAAACTTCACTCTGTGATTTACAATCAATTTTCTGTACCAAAATATTCGCCTATGTTGCAGTATGTTTGGAGGAAGTCGGGTTATGACATTAACACACTCATATTATTGTATGAAAATATAATTACTGCGGTTTCTCATCTTGGACTGCTTGAATGCGAAAGTGATTCTGAATATAAAAACCTGTCTTTAGTGAGGTGTGCACATTGTTCTGTTCCACTTTGTTTTAACCGTTTCAACGAAGCCCCCATCTGCACTATGAGGACTAATATGAGCACTATCAGCTGTGCGGGATACTTATGTTTGGCAATGTTATAAATGCTTAGAGCAGAGAGTTTTTGGCACTGTTGACTGAAAATGTAATTATACACTGGCGTTGTGATACTGGTATGTTGTTACTTTGTTTCCCTCTATTAAAATGCCACTTACCGTAGAATGCAAGGTTTTGCATCGAAAAGACACAGACACTGTTGTTTTTATGATCGAGTGTTATTCTAAGCATGGTTTCGTGCTATTCCGAGCATTTGAAACCAAAAGTGTCCGTTGTAAGTGGGGTACTGAGAACAAGATGGCAACTGTGGAGTACATACTGATTGCCTGTTTTATTTTTAATCGTGGTAAAATACTGGACTACGATTGGGAACTCTAAATATTTCTATCTTGGCATATAAATTCTCTGACTGGTCTATTCCCAAGAAGGTGGGGGAGAGGAGGGAATTGGGGGGGGGGGGGCGGGGGAGTCGGGGCATGATGATCTCATGCATATGCCACTGCGCCTAGCTTGTAGATGAGCCAATAGCGCAAGTATATTTTGATTGAAAGTCGCTACTGCTTTCTGAATGGTGTCATCATAGGATGTTGGCCGGTTTTGAATGTGCTTTCTGATCAAAAAGCTGGAATGATCCTTTATTTGGCAACATACACAGTTGTCACCATTGTAGGGTAATATTTTAAGACACCAAGTTCTTCTTTCGTCAGTTCTATAAGCCACAATTGAGTACATGACAATTCCAGCGATATCAGTGCCCTCCAAGGTTTTACTTGTAGGCACGACATTCTCAAAGTCATTTAACACATTATCTGCGAAACAACTGGACAAAATGTTACTTTTGCACTACATAGACAAAGGCTAGAAACTTTAGGGGACTATTAATACATTTTTTTATCATCTGTTATGTAATGTTATGTCTCAAGTTCCAGTTTTTTAAGAATTGCAACCTGAAATGAAAACAAAAAATTGCTTGATTTAATGCTTCATTATTCTGTTTAAAACGTGAAGCCGGTATAGAACATCTACTCTAACATTTTTTTCAGAGGTAAGTATCGATATTTCTAGGTCTCCTTAGTGTTCGTTCAAAACTTTTGTGATATTTTTCTTATGATACCACTCGGGAGTAAAAGTATTTATACTCTCGATTCGATACTGTGTTCCCATATGTGCTTACCAGAATGTGGACCCGTGAACGGCATGCATGCGACAGAGGGTGCGGAAGCTGGTCCTGGGGTTCCCCAGCTGCATGAGGTTCCCCAACAGAGGGACTGGGGGATCCCCCGGCGCGTCGCACCGCGGCCGCCGCAGCCACGCCCACCACAGCCCGGCCACCAGGGCTGCCAACAGCTGCAGAAGCCACCACACCACCGCCATCCTCACAGAGAAACACACACCTGCCCAATGAGCGCTCGCCGCCACTTATGTACACGGCGGCTGGCAGGATACCTCCACAGCTTCACAGGGCGTTGTTATGAGTCCCCCTGTTTTCTCCTTTCCTCAAATCACCTCACGTCCCTAACAGACAAGAGATAAGGCT
This sequence comes from Schistocerca piceifrons, assembly GCF_021461385.2. NCBI lineage: Eukaryota > Metazoa > Arthropoda > Insecta > Orthoptera > Acrididae > Schistocerca > Schistocerca piceifrons. Next base: position 177,376,450 of record NC_060146.1, on the reverse strand, counting down.
TCCGGAATCGCTCGGGCCAGTAATGCCAGGCGACGAAACGTTTTTGTTTGTTTAACGGTGTGTTATCAAGTGTTCAGTTGAGTTGTTGATTCCGCTTTTCTCCACAATGTTTTGACTACCGAGCCTGGCCCCGTTCTTCAGGTGCTGAGGCTTAAGTCGTTACTCCAACCAGACTGTGGAGTACTGCTGGTGTCTCACCACCTTTCAGTAGCGTCTGTTCTCTTGTTGTCTGCATTTTCTATGAACCATGTTTCACTTACGTATAAAACTATACTCCAGACTAAATACTTTTGGGAAACTACTTCCTAACACTTTCTTTTAAATTAGATGATAGTATATTCATCGTTTCATTTGTAAGAAAACAGTTTTCCAGTTGGCGGTCTGCATTTTATATTCTCCATTGTTTCTATCTTTAGTTATTTTGCTCCAGATAGTCGTCTTTTAAACCTGGACTCTGATCTCTGAATGTAATCCCCACCTCACCACCTGATCTGATTCGCCTACATTCCTTTACTCTACTTTCCTTTTGTTGATATTCATTTTATAAGCTGTTTTGAGGACTATCAATTCTGGTCAACTGATTTGCCGAGTCCGTTGGGAGTCTCTAACACAATTACCGTGTCATCAGCAAACCTCAAGAGTTTTTACTGCTTCTCTCTGACATTTAATCCCATTTCAAAATTTGACCTTGGATTCCTTTACAGCATGCTCAACCAACAAATTGAATAACGTGGGGGATAGGCTAAAATTCCGTCTCACGCCCTTCCGTTTTATGTTATTCGACTGTTATAACTGCAGCCTGGTTTCTGTAAAGTTGCATATAACCTTTCGCTCCCTGCATTTTATACCTTATTTCATCCCAGTGGGCTTGCTGTAGACAACTACACCGAAGTGAAATTGGTAGTGGCTTTACTGAGAGAATATGTCATGTGATGCAAAGGAAAACAATGGAATATTTGAACTAGATGAACGAGAGGGCGTATTAGGAGGATTAATGTAAATTTACGTGGTTCATGATCAAATTCAGGCAGAAATTACGCATCTACATTGTTTGCACACTATCACAGGAAGGGATCAGTTGTTGTGTTTGAGCTTGGGCAATAAACATCACACTATTGCAAAAACAATTTTTTTCGTGGCAGAGTGAACACTGGAATTAATAAAATGACTGTTATACATGGTCAAGCCACATCAATATGATCACCATCTATGTTCGATGTCAACGTGCAGTGACCACTCCCAGACGGCAGGTGGCAGCATTGACGGTGGAGGCTATACAAAAAGTTTCGGGGAGACGCGGAAAAACGGTGCAGTCGTTGTCGTAATGCAGAAATGGAGCGATTTGTCTGATGACCAAATGGGCATAACCATTGGTTTTCAGGCCAAGGGTGCAAGAATATCTGAATTGGCTAAGTTTGTAAACTGTTCACATGACACTGTGATTAAAGTGTACCACGCATGGTAAAATGGTGCTACCCAATAGTGGTGCCGAGGCAACAGTGGTTAACCACGCGCCATAGATGATCAGTGGCTGCAGAGATGTGTACAGGCGAATAGGTATCCAACGGTGTCTCCTCAACAAGCGTTCAGCAAATGTTGGTGCGTATGGATCACCGCATCTGATGTGTGGTTCATGCACCCATGTTGACTGCTGTTCATCAACGCTGGAATTTGCACAGAAATAATGCAACTGGACGTCCACTAAGTGACGACAGATGATCTTTTCAGATGAATGACGCTTTATGCTACATCGCCGGATGCCCGTTGGCATGTACGGCCCTACAACAATGGTCGGAAGGGTCCAGGCCCGAGAAGGGAGTGTTATGGTCTGATGAATATTTTCGTGGCATTCCCGGCGTGATCTCATCATTCTGGAAGGCAAAATGGATCAAAACAAGCAATCATGTATTTTTTGGGATCGTACTACCCAAACACGCAGTTCGTTTTTCCTCGGCACGATGGCATCTACCACCAAGACAATGCAGTCTTTTCCACAGCTTGCATTGTATGTGAGTGGTTCGAAGTGCACCAGGGTGAGTTTACCTTACTCCTGTGACCACGAAACTCCCTGGATTAAAACCCAATCGACAATCTGTGGGACCACCTCGATCGGACAGTTTGCGGCATATATCCTCACCCTTGAAACCTAGAGCATTTCGCCACAGCACAGGAGTCTGGATTGCTCCACATCCCAGTCTGTACCTTCCAGAACCTCGCCGACTCTTTTACTTTGCTGTAAAAGGTGTTTATTTACGCAGGTGGTCACATTAATGTGGCTGGATCATAAAAATGCCTTAAAATACCAATGGTAGTAAGAGGCTAAATTAACTCTAGATAACTACCATAAGATAACTTTAAAGATAACTGATACTTATCAGTCTTTGTGGAGACATTCATCACAATGGGTATTAAATGATTAAGCTTTCGTTCTATTGGAAACTGATGTCCATCTTCAATATCGTTATGAGGTGTGACTCACATAGACACGATGATATGCTTGTATTCGTTGTAGCATGGGAACAAACAGCTTATGAATGTCGCACCGTAAAATTTCTTGCCACGCCTGAAAAGTTTGTTGGGTCAGTTCAAGAAAATGGCTAGCTGGAGGTTGTTACAAAAGTATATGTCACTCCATCATATCCCTGACGTAACAGATGGGTAACGTATCAAGTCACCTGGCAGGCCAATGAAGGACCTGTGCATTCCTCAAGGCCGGCCGGTGTGGCCGAGCGGTTCTGGGCGCTTCAGTCTGGAACCGCGCGACCGCTACGGTCGCAGGTTCGAATCCTGCCTCGGGCATGGATGTGTGTGATGTCCTTAGGTTAGTTAGGTTTAAATAGTTCTAAGTTCTAGGGGACTGATGACCTCAGAAGTTAAGTCCCATAGTGCTCAGAGCCATTTGAACCATTCCTCAAGGCAGTTGTGGTGCGAACAGCAGTGAGGGACCATTTATTATCTTATTGGAAAACACCGACACCTTGATCACGAAGGGTATGACAACTGGCTTAATCGTTCGTATAACGTAATGACGATTATTCAGTCTACCTTCAACAATTAACAACTGAGTCCAGATGTCATATTCACAAGCTCCTCATACCAGAAGTACTGTAGTGCAATGTGGAACACCGTGTTTATAACCGAACCTGCCGATTCCACGCGTAACTGATAGGCACAATCGAACCTTTTAATGTTTTGTTGTCTCGTGTTTCGTCGCAAAAAACGGCCTCACTGGATACTCTTTCTCTTTTCCCATAAAACTAATTCCTCATGTTCACTGAGAAGAGCATTTAATCTGCACTGTATAACTGCTGCTATTTTTACTGATTTTAACAGTATTTAATTACTAATTTGACCATGTATAACATAATGACATATTGTCAATTTTTGGCAACCAATTTTCTCTTGAATCTCTCTCCACTCGATTTGGAAATAATTTCGGCTCACAATAAGGTACAGGGTGACACAGAAAAACGGTAACATTTCCACAATCCAATAAAACTAGAAGTGATGAAGGAAAGAAGTTGCGTTCATAGTAATTGAAACCTTACAACTTTGCCATTTACGAAACATCGATGGCATTTATCATCCTTTATCGTCCTTTAGATGACGTCCTTCTGTGCGAATGCATTCGTGAAATCTACTGTTGAGATTCCTCATTGACCGCTACAACATCTCAACTGGGATACTGTGAATTGCATTCCGAATTCTCTGTTTTAACTCCTTAAGGGTTCCTGGTCGAGTCGTGTAGACTTTGCTCTCGAGATAGACCCACAAGAAAAAAATGACAAACGGATAAATCTAGCGATCTAGGGGCCAGGGAATGTTACCGAATCGTGAGATCACACGGTTGCCAAACAATTTTCGCATATATGCCATTGACTGCCGTGCGGTGTGTGATGTCGCTCCGTCCTGTTGAAACCAGACTTCTTGAACGTTTGGGAAGTTGTAAAATGCAGTTGTAATGAAAGTTCGTAACATCTCCACGTAACGATCGGCAGTGACATTTATTGTATTTCCCTGTTCATTTGCGAAAAAATACAGTTCGATTATCCCATGTGATGAAACACCACACCATATTGTCACTTTACTAGCGTGTAAACGGCGCTCATGAAAGTCATTAGAATTTGTATTTGCCCAGTAATGGTAGTTCTGTTTATTCAATAACCTGTGAGATGAAAACGTGCCTCATCTGACACCCACAACTTGTTTAGAAATTCATCGTCATTGTTTATTTTTGTTATCATTTGTTGACAGAATCCTAATCGTAACTGGTAATCGTTGATCTTCAATTGTTGCACCATGTGTTGTTTGTACGGATGAAATTTTAAATCGAGATGAAGAATAATGCGAATGCTCACCCGGGACAGTCCAACTACTGCTGCTCGCTTACGAATTGAACGCCGTGGGCTCCGTAAGACCGATTCTCGTACAACATCAATGTTCGCTGGAGAACACAGACTTCTTGGTCGTCCTGTTGGTTTCTTCTTGAGGGCAGATCCAGTCTAATGCAAGCTGTTGTCCGTTCCACTGATCCATGATTACTGAAATGGCGGACTGTTTACTCGCTAACTGTAACGAACGCGCAGTGCTGCCACCTGCCCATAGCTGCAACTACTCATTTCAAACATTCCCGTTATTCTGCGTCACCCTGTATATTCCACTGAATACACTACACTGCCTACAATGTAATTTTATCTTCACCACAATAGCGAACGGATTGTAGACTGGTATAATCTTACCATACGACAAACCATCTGGAAAAGATGCTAATTCTGCGAAGATTTATATTCGCCAGATCTGAAGGAGCAATTTAACTGTATTGTTTCAGAAATTATTTAGTCGTTACTGAAATAGATTAACTTTATCACACTTAATTTTGAACTTTCTACTTGGAATCAAGGTGGATGCAAGCTTTGAGCTTCTTATGTCGCTCGGTGGCTACCATCTTCAAAATTTTTAGTTACATGTTAATGAAAATTGAATCATTGAAAATTAAGTGAAAGTAATCTCAAAATCTGCAGCATTGAGAGAACTAGCAATGTAACCATATAGTTTTATATACTCTCGATTATGAACAGTTTTAGCTGAACACCACAAGTAGGTTCCTGACTTTCTTACTTGCTTTGTCAAAAGTTTTATAGTCAAAATCCGTTTTTAGTTAGAAAGCATTCTTACTAGTTAAAACTAGTTTTTACCGAGCCACTTCTTTAAAACGCGTTTTGACTAGTTAAAACTAGTTTTAACTGACTTTCGCTTTTGACCAGTAGCAAATTGTAGTTGTAACCAAGGCTATCAGTATTAACTAGTTCCAACTAGTAAGAACGCTTTCAAATACGAACAGTTAGAGAAAACGCTTATGAGAACCTGACGAAACAGGCCAAAAGAATGAAGATGGCCTCATATTTAATACTCACCACTGTAGAAATCAGTGACAATATAATTTACTGATTCCTGTTATCGACAGAGCAAAAACAGATCTCCCCAATATTATTGGAGTCGGGCTTCAGAAAGATGAACAGGGCTTGCACAAGATTGGAACGAAATATGGGATACTCGACAAATTGTATTGCAGGTATATATTGCTGAACTGATTTCAATAATTAAGGACAAATGTCAGACATATTTATTACTTCATTGATTTAATGCTCTGAAAATGTTTCTAACTATTCAAGTAATTAATTAATATTTTAAGTTTTAATACTTACATGGTAATCATAATATGTATTAAGTACCTTATCGCCTTTCAAACAAGCTTATCAAAAGTTCTTTTCCAGATCCGAATTCGACGTGTCCAAAGAGAAATTCTTGCTGCTGGAAGACGTGCCAGAGACAAAGGTTAAGAACTGCTGCCAAGATGGCAGCCTCAGGATCAGGACAAGAATTTGTTCACAGTGTGTGTAAGAAGGCATGTATTTCGAAAAGGAAGTTTTGCAGGAAAAAAGGAAACCTTTGTAACTCAAAATGTCACGACAGTTTGCCTTGCAAAAACAAATAATCAAAATTTAATTGTTAAAGTTTTTTGGTACGTTTCTCTTTTATTAAGACTGTAGCAACTTTTGTCAAATGTTTGAGTAATTAATATACTTTTGCTGTATGATTATTTTATTTCACTTTCGTAACTAATACTGTTAATATGGCTCTGAAATATTCCTTAAAATGTTTCTTCGGTGTATGGTTATTTTTGCATTGCTGTAGTTAATATTAATGACTTAGATGTATGATCAATATTCTCAATAAATATTACATTGCACAATACAAAAATACTTTTTTTATTTTAATCAATACATAGTTCCTCTTAATATTTGCTCCTAAATAAATTTAGTGAAAACTAGTTCTGTCTAGTTTAGTTAGAACGTGTTCTGACTAGTTGAAACTAGTTGATACTGATAGCCTTAGTTACAACTACAATTTACTGCTCATCAAAAGCGAAAGCCAGTTAAAACTAGTTTTAACTAGGCAAAACGCGTTTTGACGAAGTGGCTCAGTATAAACTTGTTTGAACTAGTAAGAACGCGTTCTAGCTAGAAACGGATTTTGACTGTAACATACATATCTGTTACTCCATTTACTTTTAACAAATTGTCAAACACATTTAACATCGTTAGAAAGCGTGGATATGTTTAACATTGAAGACATCGCTGCTTTTATGTATCGATTTTATAGTCACAGTTTAATAGAAAAATTTTAATAAATTTTTTGGTCACATTTAAGCTATTACGTTATCAACAGTCGTATTCAAATAATAATGAACTTACAAACTGGGGTCATGGTTCCGTATCAGCTGAAGAATATTTCAGAACAAACAAAAATTTGTGCTGGTCCTGGTCTCGAACCCAGGTTTCCTGCTTAACCATTCTGTTTCATGAATAACATATTGTAATCTAAAATAATTATCTGGTGCGGCTTCACCTCCTTACTGCCACCTTTCTGCACGAAACTATCTGACTTGTCATCTGTTCCAGTATTTGTTAGTTTGTTGCTTTTCACTGTTTGAGCTTTTCCTGGTATCTGATCGCAATGTTTCCCCGCAGCCGGCGAAACTGTAAACTACGTCTTCTCAGGGCGTCTTTTCTTCACTCCAGTGTATCTCCGTCGTTTTACTCTGACATTTTCCTTCCCATTCGTTCCTCAGTCACTGTCTGTAACTTTAAGCTCTCCACTTCGCTAGGGGATCCAACCACTGGTTATATGAGTATGCCTCCATGAATGATCTAAATCTGCACTACAGTACTTCATGCCATAACTAGGTAATGACGACAGAAAACATTGTCTCACTATGTGCAGGAATCCCGGTAATATAGCGCGAGCACAAGGGCGTTAAGACAGTAGTACAAATGATGATTTGGGGCACTCCTGGAGGTGTGATCGGATAGCCGAAGCGATCAAGGTGACCGCTCACAACAAGTAAGCTGTATAAATTTTCATTTGTCCTGAAATATTCTACAGCGAATGTGGAACCACAATCGCAATTTGGGAGTTCATTCTTAACGTTTCCTGAAGTTGTAGAGATGTGTGTCCTGAGAATTGTTGCTCCCCAAGACTTTTCACCTGGTCATCTTCGGGCACCTTGGCGTCGATCTGTAGTATAACTGCAGCATACAGACTAGTTTTCGGGTAGTTCCTTACAAATGTCAACAAAGTCAAATTTTGAATGACTTGATCTACTAATCACAATAACAGGACAAACAATAAGATTTATCATAGTGACAGAAGGGCATGACAGTGACTGTTACCTGTAGCAGAAAAGACTGTTTCCACAAGGATAGTTACTGTGTTAAAACGATGTCTTGGGAGCATGGTTTCAGGAAAAGTTGTGATGGGATCTCAATGAAACACAGCATTCATGGTGTTGCTACTACTTCTAGTTCTATTATGAATCAAATGTTGATGAACAACTAGAGCTAATGCTAAACTACCTATTTAATATGTACCAATGAGTCTACTTTGACACTGTCCACCACAGAAGGACAGGTTTACGTATGGAGAACACGTCCCTGTGCGTAATTCCGCCCACACCTTTGCAAAGTCTATATCATCGCCATCTTAGATTTCCTGCAGTCAGTTTCGAGCTTCAGGTTTCGACTGCACACGCAACTAGTACCACAGAGCTTCTCTTCAATGAGTGATGATAGGGCTATGGAGGTGCAAGTTGTCTGAACTTATATCATTTTTCTTATCTCTGTTCTGACTGAGGAATGACCATCAAAATGCGAATCAGTTCTCTTTCTGCTGATACCATCAATAACGAACTACACTACTGGCCATTAACATTGCTACACCACGAAGATGACGTACTACAGACGCGAAATTTAACCGACAGGAAGAAGATGCTGTAATATGCAAATGATTAGCTTTTCAGAGCATTCACACAAGTTTGGCGCCGGTGGTGACACCTACAACGTGGTGACATGAGGAAAGTTTCCAACCGATTTCTCATACACAAACAGCAGTTGACCGGCGTTGCCTGGTGAAACGTTGTTGTCATGCCTCATGTAAGGAGGAGAAATGAGTACCAACACGTTTCCGACTTTGATAAAGGTCGGATTGTAGCCTATCGCGATTGCTGTTTATCGTATCGCGACATTGCTGCTCGCGTTGGTCGAGATCCAATGACTGTTAGGAGAATATGGAATCGAGGGGTTCAGGAGGGTAATACGGTACGCCGTGCTGGATCCCAACGGCTTCGTATCACTAGCAGTCGAGATGACAGGCATCTTATCCGCAAGGCTGCAACAGATCGTGGAGCCAGTCTCGATCCCTGAATCAACAGATGGGGACGTTTGCAAGACAACAACGATCTGCACGAACAGTTCGACGACGTTTGCAGCAGCATGGACTATCAGCTCGGAGACCGTGGCTTCGGTTACCCTTGACGCTGCATCACAGACAGGAGCGCCTGCGATGGTGTACTGAACGACGAACCTGGGTGCACGAATGGCAAAACGTCATTTTTTCGGATGAATCCAGGTTCTGTTTACAGCATCATGATGGTCGCATCCGTGTTTGGCGACATCGTGGTGAAGGCACATTGGAAGCTTTAATTCGTCATCGCCATACAGGCGTACCACTCGGCGTGATGGTATGGGGTGCAATTGGCTATACGTCTCGGTCACCTCTTGTTCGCATTGACGGCACTTTGAACAGTGGGCGTTACGTTTCAGATGTGTTACGACCCGTGGCTCTACCCTTCATTCGATCCCTTCGAAACCCTACATTTCAGTAGGATAATGCACGACCACATGTTGCAGGTCCTGTATGGGCCTTTCTGGATACAGAAAATGTTCGACTGCTGCCCTGGCCAGCACATTCTCCAGATCTCTCACCAGCTGAAAACGTCTGGTCAATGGTGGCCGTGCAACTGACTCGTCACAATACGCCAGTCACTACTCTTGATGAACTGTGGTATCGTGCTGAAGCTGCATGGGCAGTTGTACCTGTACACGCCATCCAAGCTCTGTTTGACTCAATGCTCAGGCGTATCAAGGCCGTTATTTCGACCAGAGGTGGTTGTTCTGGGTACTGGTTTCTCAGGTTCTATGTATCCAAACTGCGTGAAAATGTAATCACATGTCAATTCTAGTATAGTATATTTGTCGAATGAATACTCGTTTATCATCTGCATCTCTTCTTGGTGTAGCAATGTTAATAGCCAGTAGCCTATATACATGGTCTGATCACATTAACGTGGCCACCTGTCAGAAGCCTGAATAACCACATCTGGCAGCACCGACGTGAATGGAGAGAGTCAGTGACGTCCTGGAAGGTAGTGACAGTGATGTGAAGCCAAGCTGACTCCAGTGCCACGAACAACTACGCTATATTTCACGGCTGCTGATCTATGACACGATCAGTGAGATAGAAGTGGCCTCACGGATTCTCTAGTGGGTTTTAATCCGGCGGGTTTGGTGGCCGAGAGAGCTCATCCTGGTGCTCATCGAACCGCACATGTACACTGCGAGCTAGTTGCATTGTCATTCTGATAGATGCCATCGTGCCGAGAAAAAAATCAATTGCATGCACGGGGAACAAGACCCTCACGGATAGATACATAATTGTGTTGATCCGGTGTGCCTTCCAGAATGCCAAGATCACCCAATGAACGCGAGGAAAACATTCCCCAGACCATAACGTTGGCTCCTTGGGCTTGGATTCTTTCTGCGATTGGTACAGAGGCGTACATGCCAATAGTCATCTGCCTGATGGAGCACAAAACGTGATTCAACTGAAAAGGCCATGTGTTGTACCAAGGAAGACAACCAAAGGGGTCCTGCTATGAAAATAAATGGTATGCCAGACCATAATTCCTGGTTGTCAGACCATATGGCGGGCGACAATCATGATGGAATCCCACTGCTGCCTAGGGCAATTCCAGACGCCTCTTCCGTCTGAAATCTCACTGAGTGGAATTTATCTTCAGTGATGAGTCCAACTTCGATATGAGTTCCAATAAGCAACGAAGACGTGTCTGGAGTCGTTCTGGACAGTGGTGGGCTACCAACCTGAGTGTGTCAGCTGTACTGCCCAACAACCAAGAGTTACTGTCTGGGGTGCCATTACTTTTCATGGCTCTGAGCACTATGGGACTTAACATCTGAGGTCATCAGTCCCCTACCTAGAACTACTTAAACCTAACTAACCTAAGGACATCACACACAACCAAGCCCGAGGCAGGATTCGAACCTGCGATCGTAGCAGCAGCGCGGTTCCGGACTGAAGCGCCTAAAACCGATCGGCCACAGCGGCCGGCCATTGTAGGACCCCTTTGTTTGTTGTCCATGGCATCCTTATAGCACAGCGGTACGTCGACGATATCCAAGCCCCGTTTGTTGCCCTTCATGCCAAACTATCTTGAGTTATATTTCAGCAAGATATCGCCCGCCCGCACACGGCAAGAGTTTCGACTCCTTGCCTCCGTGCATGCCAAACGCTACCTTGGTCTCCATTTCAGAAAGTTTGGAGTATTAATGGCAGGGCCCTCCAAGCAGCTCGGAATTTTGTCGATCGAACCCGTCAGTTGGGCAGAATTTGGCAGGAGATCCAAAAACTCTGTCGATCAATGCCAAGCTAAATAGCTGTTTCCACAAGTGCCGGAGGTGGATTAACGTGATACTGACTTGCTCGATTCGTGAAGCTCCTTCCTTGAACAAATCACCCAATTTTTCTGAAATTATAATCATTTGCTTGTCTGTACATGTCTATCACATTTGGCGTTTCCGTCCCATTCGGATAATTCCTTCGTGGAACGTCGGTGATATTTTTCTTAGATTGTATTGTTCTGGAGTGCAGCCTTTTACCGAATTGAAATGTGTGCAATAGATGATCAAAACAAGGAGAAAAGAGTCTTTTGAAATGAGGTGCTGAAGAAGAAATTTAAAGATTAGATGGACAGATCGAATAACTAATTAGGACTTGCAGAAGCGAACTGGAGGAAAACTGAAGTTTATGGCGCAATTTGAGCAAAAGAACCGATCGGTTGAGAGGACATTTTCTGAATCATCACGAATCGACAGTCTGTCCGTGGAGAGAAGTGCGGAAGGAGGGAAGGGCGGGGGTATAACAATTGTATACATCGCAAACGAATGAATACAGTAAGCAGGTTCAGAAGGATGTAGGCTGCGGTAGTTATTCGGAGATGAAGACTACAGAATAGAGCAGCTTCGAGAGCTCCATCAAACCAGTCTTCGGACTGAAGGCCACAACAAAAACGTGTGACCGAGAAAAATCTTTTCGATTTTAGGTTTACTCGAGTTCTAGAATAATAAACTGAACTGGAGATTTTCCTACATACCGCTTCTTTCAGCAAACAAGTGTCGCTATTTAGGAACCTAATCTGACGTACGTGCCCTAGTTCTCTTCAGCAGTGTTACGTCTACAAAGCGCGAGATAAGAGGGCCCCGTTCACTGGCGCACACAACCCGATGCGCTCTGAGACGAAAACATTCCGCGCGCCGCTTACTTACTTTACGTGGCGGAGAGGTAGCAATCTGCGCGCTGCTTCACAGGGATCCGAGTACCGTTCGAGCTATAATACCTCGGCCATATTAGCGAAAACATTACGTCGATGTTGTTGTTGCTACTGCTGTTGTTGTGGTCTTCAGTCCAAAGACTGGTTTGTTGTAGCTCTCCATGCTACTCTATGCTCTGCAAGCCTCTTCATCTCCGAATAACTACATTAACGCACAGCCTTCCAAATTTGCTTAATGTATTCACACACGCACATACACTTCCCTCAGATACTAAATTTGTGATCCTTTGGATTCTCCCTTCTTCTAGACAGGTTGTGCCACTAATTTCTCTCCTCCCCAGTTCTATTCATTACCTCCTCATCAGTTACAAGATCTACCCATCTAATCTTCAACATTCGTCTGTAGCGCCAGATTTCTGTTGTCTTCTTGTCTACGCTGTTTATCGTCCTTGTTCCACTTGCATAGATGGCTACAGTCGATACAAATACCGGGTGATCAAAAAGTCAATATAAATTTGAAAACTTAATAAACCATGGAATAATGTAGATAGAGAGGTAAAAATTGACACACATGCTTGTAATGACATGAGGTTTTATTAGAAGCAAAAAAAAAAAAAAAAAGTTCACAAAATGTCCGACAGATGGCGCTGGACTGCTATCGTGACGGGTGAGAGGTACGCCGATATGTTACAGAATCGCATCATCCCCAGCCTGGCTGATGAACACATGCTGGAACGTACGATGTTTATGCAGGATGACGCGTGAAAGATCTCCTGCGCGCGTCGTTTGGTGATGATCGTGTGTTTGGCCGCCAGTTTCGTCATGCTTGGCCTCCCAGGTCCCCAGACCTCAGTCAGTGAGTTTATCGGCTTTGGGGTTACCTGAAGTCGCAAGTGTATCGTGATCGACCGACATCTCTAGTGATGCTGAAAGAGAACATCCGACGCCGATGCCTCACCATAACTCCGGACATGCTTTACAGTGCTGTTCACAACATTATTCCTCGACAACAGCTATTGTTGAGGAATGATGGTGGACATATTGAGCATTTCCTGTAAAGAACATCATCTTTGCTTTGTCTTACTTTGTTATGCTGATTATTGCTATTCTGATCAGATGAAGCGCCATCTGTCGGACATTTTTTGAACTTTCGTATTTTTTTTTTTTTGTTCTAATAAAACCCGACGTCATTCCAAGTATGTGTGTCAATTTGTACCTCTATATCTACATTATTCAGTGATTTATTCAGTTTTCAAATTTATACTGACTTTTTGATCACCTGGTACTTTCAGAGAAGACTTACTAACACCTAAATTTCTATTTGGTGTTAACAGATTTCTCTTTCTCCGAACTGCTTCCCTTATCATTGGCAGACTTCATTTTATATCCTCTCTACTTCAACCACCATCAGTTATTTTGCTGCCCAAACAGCAAAATTCATTTACTACTTTAAGCGTCTCGTTTCCCTCAACATCGCCTGACATAATTCGACTACGTCCAGTTACCCTCGTTTTGCTCTTGTTGATGTTCATCTCAGGTCCTCCTTTCAAGACACTGTCCTTTCCGTTCAACCATCCTTCCAAGTCCTTTGCTGTCCCTGACAGAATTACAGTGTCATTGGCAAATCGCAAAGCTTTCATTTTTTCTTCCTGAACTTCAATTCCTACCTCAAATTTTTCTTTGACTTTCTTTCATGTTTGCCTAGTGTGGGACTGAATAACTTTTGGGATAGGATACAACTCCATCTCACTCCCTTCTCAATCACTGCTTCCCTTTCATGTCCATCTTATACCTGGCGTCTGGTTTCTGTACAAGTTGCAAGTAACCTTTCTCTCCGTGTACTTTATCTCTGTTACCTTCAGAATTTCAAAGATAGTGTTCCAGTCATCATTTTCAAGAGCTTTCTGTAAGTCTAAAAAGTAAAAAGAACACCATGACCACTTACATAATAACGTATTGCTCCATCTTTGCGATTCCGTACAGCAGCTACCAGCATGCCATGGGTTCGACAAATCATTAGGAGGCTTTCGATGTCATACAGCATCAGATGTCTACATACAGGTTACGTAATTCCCGTAAATTACTTGTCGACATTTTACGGGCGGAGTTGGTGGCTGGTAGACGCCCAGATGTGTTCCATCGGTCTTGACCCGGCGAATTTGTACGAATGCATGCTTTCGCGGCGCTATCCGTTAATAAAACATTCTCGGGTTTCAAGACGCGTCTAGTGGTTTACTGCCCACGGTATCTGCACGCCAACAGCTTCCATCAGCCAGCACAGAAACAGTCAGGTCTGAGGACCTAAGTACATCGAGCTGAAACCGTCTCAGACGCTGAAAACTTGCCAAGAGAATCGAGCCACTTACGCAGAATTTTTAAGGATAACAGTTACAACAACAAACAGATCTTACAAGCAGTCTCATCCAAGCCTCAAAGGAAGAAGACCTCTGAAGAAGACATCCAGCAGGTTGCATTCTTACCGTTGTGGCTCGACAACAGGGAATATTAGTCGCCGGCCGAGGTGGCCGAGCGGTTCTAGGCGCCACAGTCTGGAACCGCGCGACCGCTACGGTCGCAGGTTCGAATCCTGCCTCGGGCATGGATGTGTGTGATGTCCTTAGGTTAGTTAGGTTTAAGTAGTTCCCAGTTCTAGGGGACTGATGACCACAGCAGTTAAGTCTCATAGTGCTCAGAGCCATTTGAACCATTTTGAACAATGGCTGATTTGTTTATTCGTTATGCCAACTTCTGAGACGTAACACAGGCATCAAAGCAAGGCAATTCACAGTCTTCTAGATAATGTGGCTCCCAAGATGACTTTTCAACTTTGGCGTTTATACGAGGCAGTGAAAATTGTCAACTGTGTGTCGGATTTAAAAATATTATTTGAAAGTCTTACAACTGTCTGTTTCTACTTACGATATACCAAAATCTTCAGAAGGGTCTAAAGTACGCTACAGAATAGAAAACAGAAAACGTCAAATTTTCTCGTATTTGACGTACAATCACCTCTTAAATTTTGTCCATTAACTCTTTGTTTGGCACATACAAAAATATTATGCAGAAAAAGTGTTAAGTTACTCAAATTAGACGTATACGGTCACATGAAAAATAATACATGCGATTTTTTTTTGGCAGAATACACTGTCTTGCGTCTTAAGTATCATCAACCACAAAAGGTATACGGGTGCTACTATATAAATAATACATTGTTTTTCCTGTGGCTGAAAAAATGGTTGCATTTTGCAGCATTTTATGTGAAATGTCTTAAAACAATTCCTTTTAGGTAAAAGGCGCACTTCACAGATGAATACCACAGACGGCAAAGCTTACGCCTACCCTTTTATGCCATACTCTGGCCAGTGACCAAAACTGTCGTATCGTACATTACTCACTGGCTCAGTTGCGGCTGTTCCGTTCTTATTCTGGACTTCCTGTCCATCGAGTAGTGAAAGCCAGGCTTCCTCTTCCCAGGAAAGATCATTCCATCTGCAACGTCGCAAGTAAAATTCACTAACATATTTGTGTAATAACTCACTTTAAAGACTTCCTTTTTCCATTTAAAATCACTTTTAGTTACACAAGAAAAGACCAGCGACACGGAACAGGAAGAAACTGCTGCATCGGTAGCTGAGTCTCAAATAACCCTGAACGGTATCTGCTAAATTTCCACACTATTCGGAAACATTTCAGTAGAGAGAACAGAATATCGCTGTATTGAGACCTCAAACGTTGCTTGTAAATGTCATTGCCCATCCGAAGTCGAAATTTTAAACATGTTGCAGAAAAGAGTGTGCGGTTTTGATGTAGCTCGAGAGCAACATTGCTAAATAAATGGTTGAAGTAACAAGTGTTTTTAGTACATAGACATAATTTATTGATTCTAAAAGACAACTACACATTTAAGTGGTAATTTGTGATTGATTGCACAATGCCAATAATAACTGCAATCGAAATCTGGTTGCTATTCAGACGATTGTCCCCAGAATAATACACTACTGTCCATTGAAATTGCTACACCAAGAAGAAATGCAGATGATAAACGGGTATTCATTGGACAGATATATTATACAAGAACTGACATGTGATTACATTTTCACGCAGTTTGGGTGCATAGATCGTGAGAAATCAGTACCCAAACAACCACCTCTGGCCGTAATAACGGCCTTGATACGCCTGGGCATTGAGTCAGACAGAGCTTGGATGGCGTGTACAGGTACAGCTACCCGTGCAGCCTCAACACGATACCACAGTTCATCAAGAGTAGTGACTGGCGTATTGTGACGAGCCAGTTGCTCGGCCACCATTGACCAGACGTTTTCAATTGGTGAAAGGTCTGGAGAATTTGCTGACCAGGACAGCAGTCGAACATTTTCTGTATCCAGAAAGGCCCGTACAGGACCTGCAACGTGTGGTCGTGCATTATCATGCTGAAATGTAGGGTTTCGCAGGGATCGAATGGAGGGTAGAGCCACGGGTCGTAACACATCTGAAATGTAACGTCCACTGATCAAAGTGCCGTCAATGCGAACAACAGGTGACCGAGACGTGTAACGAATGGCACCCCATACCATCACACCGGGTGATACGCCAGTATGGCAATGACGAATACACGCCAAACACAGATGCGACCATCATGATCCTGTAAACAGAACCTGGATTCATTCGAAAAAATGACGTTTTGACATTCGTGCACCCAGGTTTGTCGTTGAGTAGACCATCGCAAGCGCTCCTGTCTGTGATGCAGTGTCAAGGGTAACCACAGTCATGGTCTTCGAGCTGATAGTCCATGCTGCTGCAAACGTCGTCGAACTGTTCGTACAGATGGTTGTTGTCTTGCAAACGTCCCCATCTGTTGACTTAGGGATCGAGACGTGGCTGCACGATCCGTTACAGCCATGCGGATAAGATGCCTGTCATCTCGACTGCTAGTGATACGAGGCCGTTGGGATCCAGCACAGCGTTCCATATTACCCTCCTGAACCCACCGATTCCATACTCTGCTAACAGTCATTGGATCTCGACCAACGCGAGCAGCAATGTCGCGATACAATAAACCGCAATCGCGATAGGCTACAATCCGACTTTTATCAAAGTCCTAAACGTGATGGTACGCATTTCTCCTCGTTACACGTGGCATCACAACAACGTTTCACCAGTCAACGCCGGTCAACTGCTGTTTATGTATGAGAAATCGGTTGGAAACTTTCCTCATGTCAGCACGTTGTAGGTGTCGCCACCGGCGCCAACCTTGTGTGAGTGCTCTGAAAAGCTAATCATTTGCATATCACAGCATGTTCTTCCTGTCGGTTAAATTTCGCGTCTGTAGCACGTCATCTTCGAGGTGTAGCAATTTTAATGGCCATTAGTGTAGATGCCAAATTGGTAGAGACTGCGAGGGTACACTTGGATGTTGGATGGGATGAAATAGTCCCGAATTGGTGCAGGACAAAGAGTGTGCAGGTTTGACGTGGTTCTGGACAAAGCTGGAGCAGGCTGGAGACGAGGCGTAACGGAGCTGCCAAATTCTACGGTCCGGTTCCACACGTCGACTTTGAGTAATGAAGTCATACCTAGGACAAAGGTGCTACGTATAGGCAATGTATGAAAGCAACATATCATTCTCGTAAGCAAAAGAATGTAGCATACGGTAAAATTACTATCACATTCACGCAGTTATTTACTTACTGCTGAATTATACCGAAACGAACAGAAGCCAACGAAAATAATTAAGAACAAGAATTAAAAACAAATTTTTATGTCTGGTAAGAAGCATTCTCCTAATTTACGCGACTATAAAGGCATAGAGAATGTTTAAATTGCATTACAGTATAGCCCAAGGTGAAGTCATACTGTTATAAAATAGCGTTAATTTTCTATTAGTCACTGAATCCAACGGGAGAAGCGCAGGAAAGTCAGGGTCTTGGGCGGGGAGGAACTAAAAGTATCAGAAAAGCGTAAAAATTAAATGAACGACAACAAATACGAAACAGTCGCATAAAATGTGGAGAAACCGACACACTAAATTCTAAAAGAAAAGCCAGTACGTGACAAACCAATATCTACAAAAAATGAAGAATATTGGAATTGCTAACTAGAGTTAACCTATGTAGATAAATTCCAGTTACAGACTCCAGCCGTTCCATGATTCATTCGTAAATTATTTTTGCAGTTGTATGCACTGAAATGTAATACCATTTCTACATTTTTAATTTCTCTCTAAAAGTACTACGGTGTATAACAAAAATTGGAATCGGTAACAGGAACAGATCCTCTATATAGGTCAATTCTAGCTACCGATTCCTATGTTAGTGTTTTGCAGTAGTTCAGAGAGCAACTGCACATGCAGAAATCATATAAGGCTTCATTTTAGTGCACACACGTGCTGAAAAAACGATCTGATTAATTAATGATCGAATGGCTGGAGTCGATAATTATATATGATGTCAATTCTAGTTACCGATTCCAACGTTTCGGTGGTTCGTAATTTTCCACATATTTTTTTAGTAAATCTGAGAATTATGTTCTTGTTGAAGGATTTCTTATTGATCTCAGAACTACTACGGAAAACTAATAAATATTGCAGGTACAGTTTCCAAATTTTTCTCTTTTTCGTTGTAATGAAGATAGCAATACCATATGTAGAAATCCTGTAACGTTTTAATGCGCACACTTGTTCTTGAAATTATCTAAATAACGAATAGTGGAATGTTTGGAGTCGGTAACTAGAATTAACCTATATAGGTCAGTTCCAGTTACCGATTCCAGTATTCGTTAGATCCTACTTTTTGTCAACTTCCGTTGCTTATGTACTCGTACCGTTAAATGGTTCAAATGGCTCTGAGCACTATGGGACTTAACTTCTGAGGTCATCAGTCCCCTAGAACTTAGAACTACTTAAACCTAACTAACCTCACACTAACATCACACACATCCATGCCCGAGGCAGGATTCGAACCTGCGACCGTAGCGGTCGCGTGGTTCCAGACTGTAGCGCCTAGAACCGCACGGCCACCCCGGCCGGCTCTCGTACCGTTAGATTTAACAATTAGTATTAAGAGTTGTCGCTGATTCATTATATATGACTTCACCATGCGCTATATTGTACTGTATTTAAAAGATTCTCTGTGATATTCTTACTCTCATTAATTATGACGATAATTTATTTCAGACATGTGTGCTTCTCTTTTTCTGTCCTTATTTATTTTCGTTACCTTTAATTCTAGTCGGTATAATTTGTGGCTAAGTAATTAATCACGTGAACTGCTTTTGTATGGTCGGCCGGAGTGGCCGAGCTGCTCTAGGCGCTTCAGCCTGGAACCGCACGACTGCTACGGTCGCAGGTTCGAATCCTGCCTCGGGCATGGATGTGTGTGTGTGTGTGT
This sequence comes from Schistocerca piceifrons, assembly GCF_021461385.2. Taxonomy (NCBI): domain Eukaryota; kingdom Metazoa; phylum Arthropoda; class Insecta; order Orthoptera; family Acrididae; genus Schistocerca; species Schistocerca piceifrons. The sequence continues at coordinate 177,357,100 of NC_060146.1, read as the reverse complement.
TGTGCTTAGGTTAGTTAGGTTTAAGTAGTTCTATGTTCTAGGGGACTGATGACCTCAGATGTTATGTCCCATAGTGTTCAGAGCCATTTTAACCATTTTGTTTTTGTAATTTTATCGTGTGCTACATTCGTTTACTTATGGATATGATCAGTTGCTTTCAAAGACTGCCTCTATGTAGCATCTCTCCCTCATGTATGACGTCATTGTTCAAAGCCGACGACTGGAATCGAACACTAGAATTGATCCAGATTTTGATGTAGCTCGAGGGCAACATTGCACAATAAATGGTTGAAGTAACAACTGTTCTTAGTACATATACACAATTTATTGATTCTAACAAACAACTACACATTTTAAGTGGTAATATGTGATTAACTGCACGATGTCAATAATACTGCAGTCGAAATCTGGTTGTTATTCAGACGGTTTTCGCCAGAATAAATGATGTCAAATTGGTAGAGACTGCGACGGTACACTTGGATGTTGGCTGGGATGAAACAGTCCCGAGTTGGTGAAGGACAAAGAATGTGCAGGTCTGAGGTGCTTCTGGACGAAGCTGGAGCAGGCTGGAGACGAGGCATAACGGAGCTGGAGCTGCCAGAGTCGTTGCCAGATGGAGTGTACATCAGACTGGTTGTAAATGGTGTTACCATTAGTGATGCAGCCAGAGGTATTTTACTTGATTTCAATATCATTTGGTGTACATACCATGCAACCAGTAGCTACTGATGTTGTTGGCCGTAGACGCCGAAGGCCTTAGACGGCGTAGACCAGAGAGCATGTGGCCTGTGGTGACGTGATGGACTCGCTACATCATTATGGGTTACTTCCTTCTGATGCCCAAGGTCAAACAGTTGAACTTATGTACTCCTTTATCGGAGCAGCTGTTCTTCCTGGAAATAATGCACTGTCGTGCTTTGTTTACCTTCTGTTTCCCACACCATTGAACTGGTGTATAACGTACACTGTCGAGCACAGTATTTTAATAACGCTTTGAAGCTTGCTGACATGTTTGTAGTTTGCGCTGGTGTGACAGCCCCCGACGATCATTGGCTTCAGCCTGCTCGCACAAGATTAGAAGTTTATCCTTGCTGCAAATAATTTTGTCTTCTGTCTTCTTTGTTTATCTACTGCATTTCTGTCCCAAATTTTCTGTGTTGGTTCTATTGCATACGCCATTAGACGGGCTGCTAGCAAATTTTCTTGTATAACAGCCGTGACAACTTTATGTGTAGCAGGGCACGGTTAATTGTACTTTTGTAGTGCAGAATTTGCTAATGAACCCAGTCTTCGATGTTCTGGAGGCGGAATGAAAAAGTTTTTGAAACTTGAATAGAGAAAGTGTATAGCGGTATCTTCAGACGAACACTTCGGTGGTGCGGTCGGTGACAGACATCTTTCACTTTTTGCTTTACTGTTCGCAGAGTTTCTCGTCGGCGATGCTACAAAGATGATTTGGTCCTTATTAGGTCGAGACTCAAAGAGTTGAGAATAAGAAACAGCGTGCACAAGCCACTCGGAAAATTCTGCCATACTGTGCAACAACCACCAACTGGTTACTGTAGTAACGCACCCCGTTGCCAACAGGGCTCTTCTGTCGTTGTTCATCTTCCTCATAGGTCGATATAGAGCCGTACTGTCTATCGGCATGAAGTACACTGCCTGACAAAAAGAGTCAATCACCCAGAAGTTCCAGTTTTGACCACCAGGTGCGAATTTGGCGCCGTGAATGCAAGAGAGATATACAGAAATGTTTCCATACGTAATGGATAAGGAATGGGACGTAAAGCATTAGGAATGGGAAGTGAACAGAAAAGATCAAACAAGTGACAAAGCCATAATGTTGTTTTAACGAGGGTAATCCCAAAAGTAGGGTCTCCTATTTTTTTTTATAAGTACATAGACCTGTTTATTTCTACAATGGTTTACATTAGTTTACAGCTTGAACATTTAGCTATTTTTCGACGTAATCACCATTTCTGTCAATGCATTTTTGTAGACGCTGTGGCAGGATCGGAAAGGGGTATTTTTGGTCGACTTTACGCCCACTGGGACCACAATTAACGCTGACAGATACTGTGACACTCTCAAAAAACTCAAACGGGCAATTGAGAACCGGAGAAGAGGAATGTTGAGCAAGGGCGTACACATTCTCCATGACAACACTCGCCCACTCATCGCTCGGCCCATGTCGTACCAGTTCGTCGCCATGCTGTTCAGAATGAACCTTTTCTTTCACCTCGTCGTCGGAGCTGAATCGCTTTCCGGCCAAATGTTCTTTTAACCTAGGGAACAGGTGATAGTCACTGGGCGCCAAGACAGGACTATAGGGCGGGTAGGTCATTATGTTCCACTGAAACTGTTGCAGGAGAGCAACGGTTTGCCGAGCGATGTGTGGGCGAGCGTTGTCATGGAGAATGTGTACGCCCTTGTTCAACATTCCTCTTCTCATGTTCTGAATTGCCCGTTTGCGTTTTTTTAGAGTCTCGCAGTACCTGACAGCGTTCATTGTGGTCCCAGTGGGCATAAAGTCGACCAACAATATCCCTTTCCGATCCCAGAAAACGGTTGTCACGACTTTACCGGCAGACTGTGTTTATTTGAATTTCCGCGGCTTTGGCGAAGAAGGATGCCGCCACTGGCGTGATTGTTGCTCGGTCTCAGGTGTAAAGTGGTATGCCCAGGTTTCATCACCCATGACAGTTGAGTCCAGAAAGTTGTCCTGTTCGGCTGCAAGGCGGTGAAGAAATGCGCGGGAAGCATCAACTCGTTGCCGCATGTGGTCCTCAGTCGGCATGCTTGGCACCCATCTTGCGCACACCTTCCGGTAGTTCACTGTTTCCGTTAAAATTCTGTGAGCGGTGCTTCGGGAAACCTCAGGAACCAACGTGCAGAGATCATCCAGGGTGATCCGCCGATCTTCACGCATGCTTTGCTCAACCTTCAACACTGTCTCCTCAGATATTGACGGTCTCCCGCTCCTTTGTTCGTCGCGAATTTCCGTCCGACCAGCTGCAAACTCTCTACACCACTTACGAACATTTTTGACATCCATGCACGATTCACCGTACACTTCCATCAATTGGCGATGGATTTCAATCGGCGCAGTGCCCTTTGCGTTCAAAAACCGAATAACTGCGCGTAATTCGCACTTGGCGGTAACATCCTACGGGAGCTCCATTCTCAACGGCTGCCAAGCCAAGACTGAGCGCCTCAGATCGGCGTGCGAATGTTTACACACAGCGCGTGAAGCTCTCTTCATAACAGTTGTGACCAACTGCCACACAGAGTTCTCTACCTATAAAAAAATAAGAGACCTTACTTTTGGGATTACCCTCGAATTATTAACCACCTCTTTCACAATTTGTTCAATATGAGCACTAGAGATGTCAACGAAATGCTGTAAGAGTGGCAGATTTGTACCTCGTGGCCAAAAATAGAACTAATTTTTTTCCAGCGTAAATCGGTTCCGCATTAATGCGTTAGCACATCTACCAAGTTTCGCTGCCATACCACAATTACAGTCCACACTGGATCTCTATGACTACATGCATTGTAATTTTAGCCACCCAGTACATTACACGTATACATATCAACGTTCAAGTGGTAGCATCAATATGTTCGATAATAATGTTGTATGAAATTGTAGTTTGTTTTCTACACCCTCTCCACCAGCCACAAAACTAATATGAGAGCCGCTTTCCTTCACCTCCTCCCTCCCCACCCTCAATCACATCATGCATAAGCTATTGCCATTAACATCGTGCTTTAATGCTTACCATTTTTTGTGGAGTAAAACAACTCAATGTCTCTGTTTTCATGTTGTGATTTTGCCAGATATAATGTTCCTAGGGCACTGACAGCTAACAGACAACTAACTCTGGACCATGAAACAAAGATGATGCCGACATGTTATAAATACACTGCCAACAAACAAACAAATGACAAAGCCATAATGTTGATTTTATTATTAATCACCTCTTTCACAATTTGTTCAATATGAGCACTAGAAATGTCAACGAAATGCTGTAAGAGTGTCATATTTGTACCTCATGGCCAAAATTAGAACTACTTTTTTCCAGCGCAGATCAGTCCCTCATTAACGCGTCTCATACCATTATATACAGAGTGTTCAGACGAAAATGCGGAAAGAGTAAAACACCCAGAAGCGGAGGAATAAGTGGTTGAGAGGCTATGTGATGTTATTTCGTGATAACAAAATCGAGTCCAATTTAAAAAGAACTTGGCAGCAGGAAGCCACGTTGCACCACCTCTGGCCTGGATGCGTGCACTGATTCGGTTGGAAAGGGTGTCATAAAGCCGCTGTACCCGCTCGTTAGGCAAGCTGACCTACAGCTGTGTTTTATATCCTGGATACTTGCACCAGGACACAACTGTCGTCCGAGTAGATCACACGCATGTTCTATCGGAAACATATCTGTGGATCTTGCTGTCTACAGTAATACCTCAACATTTAGCGATTATTCATAGAGACACGTTGAGCCATGGCGCTCAATGAGAGAGGTCGCTTTGAGTCAGCAAGAAGATCTTCGCTAGAATTAATTAAACAAAAACTTAGTTTCTACAGGGAATCATACAACGCTCTCGGAAAATGTCTTTCCGAGATTGATGTCTGAAATACTCCTCCGTGATACTGACATGGGGGAGTTTGGGTCAATAATTAAATCACTGAAGACTAAGGAGTCTCATGGGTATGATGGAGTACTAAGCAGAATATTAAAGTACTGTGCTACGCATGTTAGCCCTGTGCTCAGCAATATTTCGAAATCTTCCTTTAAGAATGGTCAGCTTCCTGAAGCCGCTTTATAAAAAGGGAGAAAGGGATAACGTAGACAATTTAGACCTATTTCTATGCCATCAATGTTTGCTGAAGTTATTGAAAAGGCTATGTATGTAACGATAATTAATCATTTTATATCACAAAATTGCTATCAAATGTACTGTTTGGCTTTAGATGTAGTTTAACAACTGAAAATGCTATATTCTCTTTTGTCTGTGAGGTACTGGATGGATTAAACAAAAGGTTTCGAAGAGTAGGCATCTTTTTTATTTAACTAAGGCATTTGATTGCATTGATCTCAAAACATTACTCCAGAAGTTGGACCATTATGGAATACAGGAAGTAGCTCACAATTGATTCACCTCTTACTTTAACAACAGACAGCAAAAGATCATTATTCACAGAGTTGAGAATCGTTGTCATGTGGGATCTGCCCCAGGGATCAGTGTTGGGGCCACTGCTGTTCCTTATTTATATAAATGATATGTCCTCTAGTATTATAGGTAATTCTAAAATCTTTCTGTTTGCTTATGACACTAGCTTAGTTGTAAAGAGTGTCGGGTACAACATTGGTTCTCTTTCAAACAGAGCAGTTCATGACATGAGTCTATAGCTTGTAGAAAATAAACTAGTGCTAAGTCACAGTGAGACTCAGTTGCCTGCCAGAGTGGCCGAGCGGTTCTAGGCGACCACTACGGTCGCGGGTTCATATCCTCCCTCGGGCATGGATGTGTGTGATGTCCTTAGGTTAGTTAGGTTTAAGTAGTTCTAAGTTCTAGTGGACTGATGACCTCAGATGTTAAGTCCCATAGTGCACAGAGCCATTTGAACCTTTTTTTTCTTTTTTTAGCTCAGTTTTTACAGTTTCTAACACACAATTCAACAAAACCCGACGTTCTAATTTCACAGAATGGACATATGATTAGTGAAACTGAACAGTTAAAATTCTGGGTTTTCAGGTAGATAGTAAACTGTCGTGAAAACCCCACATTCAGGATCTTGTTCAAAGACTTAATGCTGCCATTTTTACTATTCGAACGGTATCTGAAGTAAGTACTCGTTCGACACGAAAAGTAGTCTACTTCGCTTGTTTTTATTCGCTTATGTGGTTTGGTAGTATATTTTGGGGTAATTCTTCACACTCTCAAAGGATATTTTTGGTAGAGAAACCGGCGGTCTGGGCAATAAGTAGAGTAAGTTCGCGAACATCCTGTCGACCCCTGTTCAATAGTCTCAGTATTCTGACATTAGCCTCTCAATATATATATATATATTACTGTCGTTTCTTGATATCAGTATCAGCCTGTAACCAAGAATTAGAAGCCTTCAGTCAGTTAATACTAGGCAGAAATCCAATCTGCATTTGGATCGCACTTCCTTAGCTCTCGTGCAGAAAGGTGTGCAGTGTACTGCTGCATCCATTTTCGACAAGCTACCACAAGAATTCTAAAATCTTAGCAGTAATCCACGCGCTTTCAAATCGTAACTGAAGAGTTTCCTCATGGCTCACTCATTCTATTCTATCGAGGAGTTTCTTGAAAAATTAAGCTGATTCCTGTATTATATCGTTGATTGTCTTTACATAAATTTACAGCTTCTCTTTTTTGGGTTCATAAAGATTTTATTTTAGCTGTTATTACCTGCATGTTGTTATTTAGTGTACTGACACGTTCCATGATCTTGGAGATTTGTCCGTCAATTTGGTCCTAAGGAACTAGACGTGTTGTTGTTGTTGTTGTTGTGGTCTTTAGCCCTGAGACTGGTTTGATGCAGTTCTCCGTGCTACTCCCTCGCTGCCCCCTAATGCTAAATTTGTGATCCCTTGATGCCTCAGAACATGTCCTACCAACCGGTCCCTTTTCTTCTTGTCAAGTTGTGCTACAAACCCCTCTTCTCCCGAATTCTATTCAATACGTCCTCATTAATTATGTGGTCTACCCATCTAATCTTCAGTATTGTTCTGTAGCACCACATTTCGAAAGCTTCTATTCTCTTCTTGTCCAAACTATTTATCGTCCATGTTTCACTTCCATACATGGCTACACTCCATACGAATACACTACTAGCCATTAAAATTGCTACACCAAGAAGAAATGCAGATGATAAACGGGTATTCATTGGACAAATGTATTATACCAGAACTGACATGTGATTGCATTTTCACGCAATTTTGGGTGCATATATCCTGAGAAATCACTACCCGGAACAATCACCTCTGGCCGTAATAACGGCCTTGATACGCCTGGGCATTGAGTCAAACAGAGCTTGGATGGCGTGGACAGGTACAGCTGCCCATGCAGCTTCAACGCGATACCACAGTTCATCAAGAGTAGTGACTGGCGTATTGTGACGAGCAAGTTGCTCGGCCACCATTAACCAGACGTTTTCAGTTGGTCAGAGATCTGAAGACTTTGCTGGCCAGGGCAGCAGTCGAACATTTTCTGTATCCAGAAAGGCTCGTACAGGACGTGCAACATGCGGTCGTGCATTATCCTGCTGAAATGTTGGGTTTCGCAGGTATCGAATGAAGGGTAGAGCCACGGGTCGTAACACACCTGAAATGTAACGTACACTGTTCAAAGTGCTGTTAATGCGAACAAGAGGTGGCCGAGACGTGTAACCAATGGCACCCCATACCATCATGCCGGGTGATACGCCAGTATGGCGATGACGAATACACGCTTCCAATGTGTGTTCACCGCGATGTCGCCAAACACGGATGTGACCATCATGATGCTGTAAACAGACCCCGAATTTATCTGAAAAAAAAATGACTTTTGCCACTCGTGCACCCAGTACATAATCGCAGGCGCTACTGTCTGTGAAGCAGCTTCAAGGGTAACCGCAGCCACGGTCTCCGAGCTGATAGTCCATGCTGCTGCAAACTTCATAGAACTGTTCGTGCAGATGGATGTTGTGTTGCAAACATCCCCGTCTGTTGAGTCAGGGATCGAGACGTGGCTACACGATCCGTTACAGCCATGCGGATAAGATGCCTGTCATCGCGACTTCTAGTGATACGAGGCCGTTGGAATCCAGCACGGCGTTCCGTATTACCCTCCTGAACCCACCGATTCCATATTCTGCTAACAGTCATTGCATCTCGACCAAGACTAACAGCAATGTCGCGTTACGAAAAACAATCGCGATAGGCTACAATCCGACCATTGTCAAAGTCGCAAACGTGACGGTAAGCATTTCTCCTCCTTACACGAGGCATCACAACAACGTTTCACCAGGCGCCAACCTTGTGTGAATGTTCTGAAAAGCTAATCATTTGCATATCAGAGCACCTTCTTCCTGTCGGTTAAATTTCGCGTCTGTAGCATGTCATCTTCGTGGTGTAACATTTTTAATGGCCAGTAGTGTACTTTCGGAAACGACTTGCTGGCACTTAATTCTATACTCGATGTTAACTTATTTCTCTTCTTCTAAAACGCTTTCCTTGCCATTGCCAGTCTACATTTTATATCCTCTCTACTACTTCGACCACCATCAGTCATTTTGCTCCCCAAATGGCAAAACTCCTTTACTACTTTAAGTGTCTCATTTCCTAATCTAATTCCGTCAGCATCACCCGACTTAATTCGACTCGTTTTGCTTTTGTTGATGTTCATCCTATATCCTCCTTTCAACACACTGTCCATTCCTTCCAAGTCCTTTGCTGTCTCTGACAGAATTACAATGTTATCGGCGAACCGCAATGTTGTTATTTCTTCTCCATGGATTTTAATACCTACTCCGAATTTTTCTATTGTTTCCTTTACTGCTTGCTCAATATACAGATTGAATAACATCGGGGAGAGGCTACAAACCTGTCTCTCTCCCTTCCCAACCACTGCTTCCCTTTCATTCCCCTCAACTCTTTATAACTGCCATTTGGTTTCTATACAAATTGTAAATAGCCTTTCGCTCCTTGTATCTTACCCCTGCCACCTTCAGAATTTGAAAGAGAGTATTCCTGCCAACATTGTCAAAAGCTTTCTGTAAGACTACAAATCCTAGAAACGTAGGTTTACCTTTCCTTAATCTTTCTTCTAAAATAGGTCGTAAGGTCAGTTTTGCCTCACGTCTTCCAACATTTCTACGGAATCCAAACTGATGTTCCCCGAGGTCGGCTTCTACTACTTTTTCCATTCGTCTGTAAAGAATTCGCGTTAGTATTTTGCAGCTGTGACTCATTGAACTGATAGTTCCGTAGTTTTCACATGTAAACACCTGTTTTCTTTGGGATTGGAATTATTATATTCTTCTTGAAGTCTGAGGGTATTTCGCCTGTTTCACACATCTTGCTCACCAGATGGTAGAGTTTTGTCAGGAATGGCTCTCCCAAGGCCGTCAGTAGTTCCAATGGAATGTTGTCTACTCCGGGGGCCTTGTTTCGACTCAGGTCTTTCAGTGCTGTGTCAAACTCTTCACGCAGTATCGTACCTCCCATTTCATCTTCACCTACATCCTCTTCCATTTCCATAATATTGTCCTCAAGTGCATCGCCCTTGTATAGACCCTCTATATACTCCTTCCACCTTTCTGATTTCCCTTCTTTGCTTAGAACTGGGTTTCCATTTGAGCTCTTGATGTTCATACAAGTGGTTCTCTTATCTCCAAACGTCTCTCTAATTTTCCTGTAGGCAGTATCTATCTTACCCCTAGTGAGATAAGCCTCTACATCCTTACATTTGTGCTCTAGCCATTCCTGCTTAGCCATTTTGCACTTCCTGTCGATCTCATTTTTGAGACGTTTGTATTCCTTTTTGCCTGCTTCATTTACTGCATTTTTATATTTTCTCCCTTCATCAAAATTCAATATTTCTTGTGTTACTCAAGGATTTCTATTATCCCTCGTCTTTTTACCTACTTGATCCTGTGCTGCCTTCACTACTTCATCCCTCAAAGCTACCCATTCTTCTTCTACTGTATTTCTTTCCCCCATTCCTGTCGATTGTTTCCTTATGCTCTCCCTGAAACTCTGTACAACCTCTGGTTCTTCGGGGTTTTTCCAGGACCCATCTCCTTAAATTCCCACATTTTTGCAGTTTCTTCAGTTTTAATCTCTAGGTCATAACGAATAGATTGTGGCCAGAGTCCACATCTGCCCCTGGAAATGTCTTACAATTTAAAACCTGGTTCCTAAATCTCTGTCTTACCATTATATAATCTATCTGAAACCTGTCAGTATCTCCAGGATTCTTCCATGTATACAACCTTCTTTTATGATTCTTGAACCAAGTGATAGCTATGATTACGTCATGCTCTGTGCAAAATTCTACCAGACGGCTTCCTCTTTCATTTCTTACCCCCAATCCATATTCACCTACTATGTTTGCTTCTCTCCCTTTTCCTACTTTCGCATTCCAGTCACCCGAGACTATTAATAATAATAATAATAATATAATAATAATAATATAGATATGACGGTAGTATCTGTTCCCGAAACAACAGTTACCGTGGATGACCATGCAGCTTTGCTAGAAATGAAATGATAATTAAATGGACACCCTAGCTAATTAAATGGACACAGGCGTTGATGTACTTCATTGGGGACATGTTGAAAATGTGTGCCCCGACTGGGACTCGAACCCAGGATCTCCTGCTTACATGGCAGACGCTCTATCCATCCGAGCCACCGCGGGTATAGAGGATAGTGCGTCTGCAGGGGCTTATGCTTTGCACGCTCCCCGTGAGATCCACATTCCCAACATGTCCACAACACTACATTCGTAGTGCGCCTAATAGATGTTTACCCATCATACTCATTACTAGTGGCAGATTAATCTACCAAGTCCCGTACGAGTTCGGGCATAGCGTGTGCTTTCGCACAAGAAGGTCAAAGGCCGGGAAGCCATATTTTAACTATATATGACGGTAGTATCTGTTCATTTCTAGTATCTCTTCATTTCTAGCAAAGCTGCATGGTCATCCACGGTAACTGTTCTTTCGGGAACAGATACTACCGTCATATATAGTTAAAATATGGCTTCCCGGCCATTGACCTTCTTGTGCGAACGCACACGCTATGCTCGAACTCGTACGGGACTTGGTAGATTAATCTGCTACGAGTAATGAGTATGATGGGCAAACATCTATTAGGCGCACTACGAACGTAGTGGTGTGGACATGTTGGGAATGTGGATCTCACGGGGAGCGTGCAAGGGATAAGTCCCTGCAGACGCACTATCCTCTGTGCCCGCGGTGGCTCGGATGGATAGAGCGTCTGCCATGTAAGCAGGAGATCCCGGGTTCGAGTCCCGGTCGGGGCACACATTTTCAACATATCCCCAATGAAGTACACCAACGCCTGTTTGCAGCTAGGGTGTCCATTTAATTATCATTTCAATAATAATAATAATAATAATAATAATAGAATAATAACAGAATAAAAATAAATTTCGAGAGGTCCGGGGTGTGGCGCGAACGAGAAGCCGCCATCGGACGGCGGTTGCGAGAGGGAATTGAAAGGAGTGCTGACTCGGGCCCACACGGGGTGTAGAGACCGACCCGGAGTCAACTGGCGGCTGCTGCCCTGGTCGGCTGCGACTGTCCTTCGCTGAAGTGGCCCGTGGGGCTGTGAAGTGGTCTCGTCTCTATTGACACCATTGTGTAGGCTGCCCGATGGGACCAGTTCCTGCGACTGAAAACGGTAGACCTTGCTGCGATAGGACAAACCTGAGTGTAACGACTGTTTATAATGTGGCGAGTTGGATCTGACGAATCGAGCTTAATGCTTGGAACTGTCTAACAAGTAAAGTATGCTCAAGCATACGTTTGCATGTGACTTTGTGGTACAGTTTGGTCAGCCGAATTGCATTATCTAGTCGGTTAGTATTCACAACTGCAAACGCTCCCTTGCCATGTGGAACTTGCTGTGATTCCCCATTACACACATTGAACCTTATTGATGGAGATTGGAAGTAACTTGGTACAGCGCGGAGTGGCTGCACGGTTTGAGGCGCCATGTCACGGATTGCGCCCCCCCCTCTCTCCCCCCGCCAGAGGTTCGAGTCCTCCGTCAGGCATGGGTATCTCTGTTGTTCTTCGCATACGTTAGTTTAAGTCAGGGAACGATGACCTCAGCAATTTGGTCCCTTAGGAATTCACAAACATCTGAATTGATTTTAAACTGGTACATTCATGTTTCATTCTGATCAGATAACGGAGTTTAACCTTGTGTCAATTCTCATATGCCAAGCGCCCCTTTAAGCAATATAAGCTTTCGGTGTGGACAACTATTGGTTTTAGTGTACTACACCTCGGGTCCTGTAATTGGCCGCGTTTCCCTCCACGTTGTTGGGCAAGCAATTCAAGTTGTTTATGACGGTCCAAGTGCTCTGAGCCTATCAGTTGATGGAGGAAGGAAACTGCACAATGCACTAACTGTATTTGCAATATTGCTGTGACAAAGGAGAACGGGTTGGCGCCTTCGACTTGGTTTCTTATGGACTAAGTTATGTACATAACAGCTATGTTAAAGTTATTATGTTTAAAGGTTTGTTAAAGTGACTCGCTTAATTTGCTTGCCACTTGGCAACTGAGCTGCGTAAGAGCGTGCCTAGCTGTATTTTCTTACATTCTCTGCGAGTGCACAAAATTCATTTAATCACTTTTTATTCTCTGTCAATTATTACTATCCAGTTACTGAATGTGGGTTTTACGATTTTAGCCAGTTATGTGTCTTGATAAGTGATTGTCTCTGAAATGGAGTGACTAATGGCCTTATTTGTGTTGGCATTCTTGATGGTATAAATTTAATCAGTCATTTTCTTAAGGACAGTATTTGTAACCCTCCAGTTTTGGCACGAATTCGGGAACTTGCTAGTAGTTGCCTAAATAATGACTAAATACATTATGTGATCAAAAGTACCCGGACACCTGGCTGAAAATAACTTACAAGTTCGTGACGCCCGACCGACCCTTAGTCTTGAAGACAGCTTCCACTCTCGCAGGCATACATTCAATCAGGTGCTGGAAGATTTCTTGAAGATTGGCAGCCCATTCTACATCTACATCTACATCTACATTTATACTCCGAAAGCCACCTAACGGTGTGTGGCGGAGGGCACTTTACGTGCCACTGTCATTACCTCCCTTTCCTGTTCCAGTCGCGTATGGTTCGCGGGAAGAACGACTGTCTGAAAGCCTCCGTGCGCGCTCGAATCTCTCTAATTTTACATTCGTGATGTCCTCGGGAGGTATAAGTAGGGGGAAGCAATATATTCGATACCTCATCCAGAAACGCACCCTCTCGAAACCTGGACAGCAAGCTACACCGCGATTCAGAACGCCTCTCTTGCAGAGTCTGCCACTTGAGTTTGTCAAGCATCTCCGTAACGCTATCACGGTTACCAAATAACCCTGTGACGAAACGCGCCGCTCTTCTTTGGATCTTCTCTATCTCCTCCGTCAACCCGATCTGATACGGATTCCACACTGATGAGCAATACTCAAGTATAGGTCGAACGACTGTTTTGTAAGCCATCTCCTTTGTTGATGGACAACATTTTCTAAGGACTCTCCCAATGAATCTCAACCTGGCACCCGCCTTACCAACAATTAATTTTATATGATCATTCCACTTCAAATCGTTCCGCACGCATACTCCCAGATATTTTACAGAAGTAACTGCTACCAGTGTTTGTTCCACTATCATATAATCATACAATAAAGGATCCTTATTTCAATGTATTCGCAGTACATTACATTTGTCTATGTTAAGGGTCAGTTGCCACTCCCTGCACCAAGTGCCTATCCGCTGCAGATCTTCCTGCATTTCGCTACAATTTTCTAATGCTGCAACTTCTCTGTATACTACAGCATCATCCGCGAAAAGCCGCATGGAACTTCCGACACTATCTACTAGGTCATTTATGTATATTGTGAAAAGCAATGGTCCCATAACACTCCCCTGTGGCACGCCAGAGGTTACTTTAACGGCTGTAGACGTCTCTCCATTGATAACAACATGCTGTGTTCTGTTTGCTAAAAACTCTTCAATCCAGCCACACAGCTGGTCTGATATTCCGTAGGCTCTTACTTTGTTTATCAGGCGACATTGCGGAACTATATGGAACGCCTTCCGGAAGTCAAGAAAAATAGCATCTACATGGGAGCCTGTATCTATTATTTTCTGGGTCTCATGAACAAATAAAGCGAGTTGGGTCTCACACGATCGCTGTTTCCGGAATCCATGTTGATTCCTATATAGTAGATTCTGGGTTTCCAAAAATGACATGATACTCGAGCAAAAAACATGTTCTAAAATTCTACAACAGCACTGAGTGCTGCACTGGGGAGAGGTATTGATGTCAGTCGGTGAGGCCTGGCAATGAAGTCGGCGTTCCAAAACACCCCAGAGGTGTTCTATATCATTCAGGTCAGGACTCTGTGCAGGCCAGTCCATTACAGTCGTGTAACCACACCACCACAGCCCGTGTATTGTGAACAAGTGCTCGATCTTGTTGAAAGATGCAACCGCCATACCCGAATTGCTCTTCAACAGTGGGAAGCAAGAAGGTGCTTAAAACGTCAGTGTAGGCCTGTGCTCTGATAGTGCCACGCAAAACAAGAAGGGGTGCAAGCCCCACACGATCACATCATAACATCACCGCCTCCGAATTTTACTGTTGGCACTACACACGCTGGCAGGTGATGTTCACCGGGCATTCGCCGTACCCACACTCTGCCATTATATCACTGCATTGTGTACCGTGATTCGTCGCCCCACACAATGTTTTTCCACTGTTCAATCGTCCAATGTTTGCGCTCCATACACCATGCGAAGCGTCTTTTGGCATTTACCGGCGTAATTTGTGGCTTATGAGCAGCCGCTCGACCACGAAATTCAACTTTATTCATCTCCCGCCTAACTGTCATAGTATAAGCAGTGGATCCTGACGCAGTTTGCAATTCCTTTGTGATGGTCTGGATATATGTCTGCCTATTACGCATTACGACCCTCTTCAACTGTCGGCGGTCTCTGTCAGTCAGCAGACGAGGACGGCCTGTGCGCTTTTGCGCTGTACGTGTTCTTTCACGTTTCCACTTTACTATCACACCGGAAACAGTGGACGTAGGGATATTTAGGAATGTGGAAATCTCGCGTACAGACAGGCGTATGACACAAGTCACATCCAATCACCTGACCACGTTCGAAGTCCGTGAGTTCCGCGGAGCGCCCCATTCTGCTCTCTCACTATGTCTAATAACCATTGAGGTCGCTGATATGGAGTACCTGGCAGTAGGTGGCAGCACATTGCACCTAATATGAAAAACGTGTGTTTTTGGGGGTGTCCAGATACTTTTGGTCACATACTATATGTAAAGAAACCATGTTACTTAAAATACCATTTTCTTGGGATTTGTTAAAGCTTTTTATAATAGTGTTTTTAAGAAAATTTTTCTCTTTTTTCAAGAGATCAGTATTTTAAATATATCTGAGACTGTTGCAGCTGGGACCTAAAAAAAATCCTTAAGATTTCATTATCATAAATTCATGCTACCTCAAATTAAGCTTGCCATTTGTTAAATAAATTTTCTCTTAAAATTTTTTTTATGTTACTGTCGTTTCTATTGTTACCCGTGGGCTCCTCTTCCACACGAGAGCCCTTGTACTGGCCTTTATCTTCCCCCTGGTAAAGTTACGTGAGGACAGAGGACATCCCTGACGTACCGTTGTTCTGTCAAGAGTTCCCTCACCCACTACTAGCCCCACACTATAACGCAAATTGGGTGAGAATCCCGAAAAAAGTGGCCATAATTTTAAAAAAGTTCTGAGTTAATAAGTTTCGTTTAGTACATTGGCTAGAGTAATATTGGAACTATTGAATCCCAGTTTTAGAAGCGACCAGCTGTTACCTTTGATGGTTGAATTTCGTTTACATAAAACATTTTTGCTCAACGAAATCAGACCGAAATTCTTTTAAATGTGAGCTATTCCAGAACGTATTTGCTTACTTACGAATACTTCTTTCATTATTAATCAGTAATTAACAACCGGAATGCAAGCAAAAAAATTGTGAAATGTGAGTGAAAGAAGGAGATAAGTTTTAGTTTGCACGACATTCCGTTTCACGCCATTTGATTCCGCCCTTAAGTATGTACTATTATTTTCGCAAATCAGGCTTAATCACCAGATACTAGCAACAACTCCGACTTTGAGCCATTTTTAAGGCGAGAGTTGCAAAATACCGTTACTGAATCTGAGTAAATAGAATTAAAAATTTTACTAAAAGACGAATATAACACATACGCAAACATAATAACACAACATTTACTTTTATAACATTGCTAATAAGCTATTGCAAAATAAATATATAATTACCAACTGTATAAATATGTTTTAATATAATTACCAACTGTATAAATATGTTTTAAATAGATTAAAAATATGTAAAGTACTCTTTGCAAAACAAGTTTATTGTTTCGTATCCACAAGCTTTTCCTTGATAAATTTAACTTTGTTAAATTATATTTTACTATCACACACTTCTTCTTTGCGGTAACCATCTCCGAGGATAGTGAAAACTTCGTCGACGGAAGCTGTCGCATGCCGGTACCTGCTGCAGAGGATTACAAGAATCAGATGCTGAGTATTATGAAGAGGATACAAATGACGTTGAGGAAGAAGGAGAAAATGAAATGAAGATTAAGAACAAGAAGCAAAAGAGGAAGAAGATTAAGAAGACTTACACATCTGCCACTTTTTGTTATTAAAATATATTTTCTGTAAAATAGTAATCAAGGCGGTGTTGTAATAAAGTTCACCATTAAAATTGTAAACGTTCGCCGAAAACATTTTTGTCCACTTCATTAATTCTTTACAGATTTCGTTCACCATACTGGGTCCGCCATTTTGAATTTTTCAGTTTTGACGTAATTCCCTCCAGTACTACTTTATACATTAGTCGAGTCGATGCCATGTCGTGTTACGGCACTTCTGCGTGCTCGCAGGGATCCTATACAATAATAGGTAGGTGTACCACTTTCTCTGGCTCTTCAGTGCGGTTTGCTACCGTTGAGGAGGTTACACTTAAAAATTATCGAAAATGACCAATGTTATTGTTGTAGTCTTCAGTCCAGAGACTGGTATGATGCAGGTCTGTGCAAGCTTATTCATCTCCAAGTACCTCCTGCAACTTACATCCTTCTGAATCTGCTTAGTGTATTCATCTCTTGGTCTCCTTCTGCGATTTTTACCCTCCACGCTGCCCTCAAATACTAAATTCGTGATCCCTTGATGCCTCAGAACGTGTTCTACCAACCGATCCCTTCTTCTAGTCAATTTGTGCCACAAATTCCTATTCTCCCCAATTCTATTCAGTACCTCCTCATTAGTTACCCGATCCACCAATGTAATCTTCAGCATTCTTGTGTAGCACCACAATTCGAAAGCTTCTATTTTCTTCTTGTCAAAACTATTTATCGTTCAGATTTCACTTCCATGCATGGCTACACTCCATACAAATACTTCCAGAAAAGACTCCCTGACACTTAAATCCATACTCGATGTTAAAAAATTTCTCTTCTTCATAAACGCTTTCTTTGTCATAGCCAGTCTACATTTTATAGCCTCTCTACTTCGACCATCATCAGTTGTTTTGCTCCCCTAATAGCAAAACTCATCTACTACTTTGTCTCATTTTCTAATCTAATTCCGTCAGCATCACCTGATTTAATTCGACTACATTCCATTATCCTCGTTTTGCTTTTGTTGACGTTCATCTTATATCCTCCTTTCAAGACACTGTCCATTCCGTTCAGCTGCTCTCCCAGGTCCTTTCTGTCTCAGAGAAAATTACAATGTCATCTGCAATCCTTAAAGTTTTTATTTCTTCTCCGTGGATTTTAATTCCTACTACAAATTTTTCTTTTGTTTCTTTTACTGCTTGCACAATACACAGATTGAATAACATCGGGGATAAGCTTCTACTTTGTCTCAGTCCCTTCCCAACCACTGCTTCCCTTTCCTGCCCGTCGACTCTTATAACTCCATCTGGTTTCTGTACAATTTGTAAATAGCCTTTCGCTCCCTGTATTTGACCCCTGCCACCTTCAGAATTTGAAAGGAAGTATTCCAGTCAACATTGTCAAAAGCTTTCTCTAAGTTTACAAATGCTACAAACGTAGGCTTGCCTTTTCTTAATCTATCTTCTAAGATAAGTTGTAGGGTCAATATTGCCTCACGTGTTCCAACATTTCTACGGAATCCAAACTGATCTTCCCTGAGGTCGGCTTCTCCCAGTTTTTCCATTCGTCTGTAATGAATTCGTGTTAGCAATTTGCAACCGTGGCTTATTAAACTGATATAATTTTCACACCTGAAAATACCTGCTTTCTTTGGGATTTGAATTATTATATTCTTCTTCAAGTCGGAGGGTAGTTCGCCTGTCTCATACATCTTGCTCACCAGATGGTAGAGTTTTGTCAGGGCTGGCTCTCCTAAGGCCATAAATAGTTCTAGTGGAATGTTGTCTACTGCCAGGGGCTTGTTTCGATTTAGGTGTTTCAGTGCTCTGTCAAATTCTTCATGCAGTACCATAGCTCCCATTTTATCCTCATTTACTTCCTCTTCCATATCCATAATATTGCCCTCAAGTACATCGCCCTTGTACAGACCCTCTATATCCTCCTTCCACCTTTCTGCCAGCCGTTCTGTGCCTAAAACTAATATTCATACAACTGGTTCTCTTTTCTCCAAAGGTCTCTCTAACTTTGCTGTAAGCAGTATCTATCTTACCCCTAGTGATATATGCCTCTAAATCCTTACATTTGTCCTCTAGCCATCCCTGTTTATCCATTTTGCACTTCCTGTCAATGTCGTTTTTGAGACGTTTGTATTTTTTCTGTCTGCTTCATTTACTGCATTATTATATTTTCTCCTTTCATCAATTAAATTCAATTTCTCTTCTGTTACCCAAGGATTTCTATAAGCCTTCGTCTTTTTACCTACTTTATCCTCTGCTGCCTTCACTATTTCATCTCTCAAAGCTACCCATTCTTCTTCTACTGTATTTCTTTCCCCCGTTCTTGTACATCGTTCCCTAATGCTTTCCCCAAAACTCTCTACAACCTCTGGTTCTGTTAGTTTATCCAGGTCCCATCTCCTTAAATTCCCACCTTTTTGCAGTTTCTTCAGTTTTAATCTACAGTTCATAACAAATAGATTGCGATGAGAGTCCACATCTGCCCCTGGAAATGTCTTACAGTTTAAAACCTGGTTCCGAAATCTCTGTCTTGCAATTATATAATCTATCTGAAACCTTCCAGTGTCTCCAGGCCTCTTCCACGTTTGATTCTTAAACCAAGTGTTAGCTATGATTAAGTTATGCTCTGTGCAAGATTCTACCAGGCGGCTTCCTCTTTGATTCCTTACTCTCACTCTATATTCACCTACTACTTTTCTTTCTCTTCCTTTTCCTATTATCGTATTCCAGTCCTCCATGACTATTAAATTTTCGTCTCCCTTCACTATCAGAATAATTTCTTTTATCTCGTCATATATTTTTCAATCTCTTCGTCATCTGCGGAACTGGTTGGCATATAAACTTGAACTACTGTAGTAGTTGTGGCCTTCGTGTCTGTCGTGGCTACAATAACGCGCTCACTAAGCTGTGCGTAATAGCTTACCCTCGCTCCTATTTATTTATTCATTATTGAGCCTACTCCTGCATTACCCCTACCCGATATTTTATTTATAACCCTGTATTCACCTGACCAACAGTCTTCTTCTTCATGCCTCCGAGCTTCACTAATTCCCACTATATCTAACTTTAACCTATCCATTTCCCTTTTCAAATTTTCTAACCCACCTGCCCGATTAAGGGATCTGACATTCCACGCTCCGATCCGTAGAACGCCAGTTTTCTTTCTCCTGATGACGACATGCTCTTGAGTAGTCCCCGCCCGGAGATCGGAAGGGGGGACTATTTTACCTCCGGAATATTTTACCCAAGAGGACGCCATCATCATTTAATCATACAGTAAAGCTGCATGCCCTCGGGAAAAATTACAGCTGTAGTTTCCCCTTGCTTTAAGCCGTTCGCAGTACCAGCACAGCAAGGCCGTTTTGGTTAATGTTACAAGGCCAGATCAGTCAATCATCCAGACTGCTGCCCCAGCTACTACTGAAAAGGCTGCTGCCCCTCTTCAGGAACCACACGTTTGTCTGGCCTCTCAACAGATACCCCTCCGTTGTGGTTGCACGTACGGTACGGCTATCTGTATCGCTGAGGCACGCAAGCCTCCCCACCAACGGCAAGGTCCATGGTTCATGGGGGAAATGACTAATATAACCATTTAACCCAAAGCTATGTCACTATTCTGATTCATATATTTTGGCAACATAGTCCACGGAGAGCAGCGACCTTATACTATATTTAAAAATGAACAGTGGAGATCGCAATAACATTTCTTTAATGACCGGTTTCGGTTTACCCACAAGCCGTCTTCAGAATTTTTGGGCTCCCTATGGCTGGTGCTGGCGGCTCCTCAGAATTTTCGTGATAGTTTTTTTATTACAGAGGTCAGCTAACCCTCTGACCAAGCATGCTGAGCTATCGTGCCGGCGACCACTGAGCCATCTGGGACAGAACGTTGTCGTAACTGAGCGGAGTATCTCGGAGCGCATCATGGCACACCCAAACTCCCACCGAGCGCCAGCTAACCTCAGTCATTATCCATTTCCTCCATGCTCGCTACTGTGAGATTCACGCAGGAGATGGGACATACTTGTGCATCCACACTGAAGAAGGTGGACCCATTGCCCATCTAGGTTCGTCAGTTATCAGAATGTGTAGTGTCTGATCTTTTGGACTAACGATTGGAAATTTGTGGTAAGTTCTATGGGACCAAACAGTTGAGGTAATCGGTCTCTAGGCTTACGCACTAATTATTATAACAAAATAACTGACGCCAAGGACAACACACACACCCATGCCAAAGGGAGGACTCGAACCTCCGATGGGGGAGCCGCGCGAACCATGGCAAGGTGCCCTAGACCGCACGGCACTAACGACTGAATTTTATTCTAAGATGTAAATGTACACTCCTGGAAATTGAAATAAGAATACCGTGAATTCATTGTCTCAGGAAGGGGAAACTTAATTGACACATTCCTGGGGTCAGATACATCACATGATCACACTGACAGAACCACAGGCACATAGACACAGGCAACAGAGCATGCACAATGTCGGCACTAGTACAGTGTATATCCACCTTCCGCAGCAATGCAGGCTGCTATTCTCCCATGGAGACGATCGTAGAGAAGCTGGATGTAGTCCTGTGGAACGGCTTGCCATGCCAGTTCCACCTGGCGCCTCAGTTGGACCAGCGTTCGTGCTGGACGTGCAGACCGCATGAGACGACGCTTCATCCAGTCCCAAACATGCTCAATGGGGGACAGATCCGGAGATCTTGCTGGCCAGGGTAGTTGACTTACACCTTCTAGAGCACGTTGGGTGGCACGGGATACATGCGGACGTGCATTGTCCTGTTGGAACAGCAAGTTCCCTTGCCGGTCTAGGAATGGTAGAACGATGGGTTCGATGACGGTTTGGATGTACCGTGCACTATTCAGTGTCCCCTCGACGATCACCAGTGGTGTACGGCCAGTGTAGGAGATCGCTCCCCACACCATGATGCCGGGTGTTGGCCCTGTGTGCCTCGGTCGTATGCAGTCCTGATTGTGGCGCTCACCTGCACGGCGCCAAACACGCATACGACCATCATTGGCACCAAGGCAGAAGCGACTCTCATCGCTGAAGACGACACGTCTCCATTCGTCCCTCCATTCACGCCTGTCGCGACACCACTGGAGGCGGGCTGCACGATGTTGGGGCGTGAGCGGAAGACGGCCTAACAGTGTGCGGGACCGTAGCCCAGCTTCATGGAGACGGTTGCGAATGGTCCTCGCCGATACCCCAGGAGCAACAGTGTCCCTAATTTGCTGGGAAGTGGCGGTGCGGTCCCCTACGGCACTGCGTAGGATCCTACGGTCTTGGCGTGCATCCGTGCGTCGCTGCGGTCCGGTCCCAGGTCGACGGGCACGTGCACCTTCTGTCGACCACTGGCGACAACATCGATGTACTGTGGAGACCTCACGCTCCACGTGTTGAGCAATTCGGCGGTACGTCCACCCGGCCTCCCGCATGCCCACTATACGCCCTCGCTCAAAGTCCGTCAACTGCACATACGGTTCACGTCCACGCTGTCGCGGCATGCTACCAGTGTTAAAGACTACGATGTAGCTCCGTATGCCACGGCAAACTGACTGACACTGACGGCGGCGGTGCACAAATGCTGCGCAGCTAGCGCCATTCGACGGCCAACACCGCGGTTCCTGGTGTGTCCGCTGTGCCGTGCGTGTGATCATTGCTTGTACAGTCCTCTCGCAGTGTCCGGAGCCAGTATGGTGGGTCTGACACACCGGTGTCAATGTGTTCTTTTTTTCCATTTCCAGGAGTGTATTTGGTAAATGTCTCAGTTTTGTGCCCTCAGTAATAAATCGTTTCTTACCTACTTGACGAAGTATTTTAGAACCCATGCTCATATGAACTTTTTGCCACGTTTTGGTGACAAAAATTCGAGGGTTGTCCAGAAAGTAAGTTTCGATCGGTCGCTAAATGGAAACCACAGTGAAAACCAGAAAGGTTTATTTGCAACAGTTAGATACACCTTCCACGTACTTATCTACATAGTCGCCGCTCAAACTTCGAGTTTTATCGCAGTGTTGTATCAACTTTCCAATATCCTCATCATAGAAAGCAGCCGCCTGTGCTTTACTTCTCTTCGGAAACGCTGCAGGAGCGTCTTCATTGCCCCTGCAGTGTGCAGCCGAGAACTGGCATGAGGAAGGGACCGCTCGACAGTTGTGTTATGTGGGCTGCATGCCACAGGCGAAATCTCTAACCAGGCCCTCTTGGCGGGAGACGCTACTCCCTACACATCTTTACGTGCTCACTGTTCACTGAAAACTGTAAAGACCGACGCGACACGATCGACGGGCATACTACACTCATGCTCATAAATTAAGGATAATGCTAATACATGGTGAAACAACGCACTGGTGGGCGGTTTGCGCGTTTAAATCACCTCGACGTATAATCATGCGGCGCATTTGACCTGCGGTCGTCGCACGGTGGCGCTAGCAGCAGTCCACATACGCAGAGGTGTGTTGGTGCATGTCAGAGTATGGTGCAGCGAGTAAGTGTGCAGTCGTTTTCAGATGTGCTAATGGTGACTGTGTGTTGAAATGGCTCAAAGAACACATACTGATGACGTTATGAGGGGTAGAATACTAGGGCGACTGGAGGCTGGTCGAACACAGCAGGTCGTAGCACGCGCTCTCCGTGTGCCACAAAATGTGATCTCAATATTATGGCAACGATTCCAGCAGGCAGGAAACATGTCCAGGCGCTGCAGTACGGGGCGCCCACAGACTACAACACCACAAGGAGACCGATATCTCACCATCAGTGCCTGCAGAGGGCCACGGAGTACTGCAGGTAGCCTTGCTTGGGACATTACGCTGCCACTGGAACAGTTGTCTCCAGACACACAGTCTACAATCGACTGAACAGACATGGTTTATTCGCCCGGAGCCCTGCAAGTTGCATTCCACTGAACTCACAGAAGATCCCGTAAAACCTTGTGTCGAGAACACAGTACATGCTCATTGGAACAGTGGTCCGAGGTTATGTTCACGGACGAGTCCAGGTATAGTCTGAACAGTGATTTTCGCCGGGTTTTCATCTGGCGTGAATCAGGAACCAGATCCTTGAAAGGGACCTGTATGATGTTCATGGTTTGATGGTGTGGAGCGGGATTATGATTGGTGCCCCTGCATATCTTTGACAGAGGAACTGTAACAGGTCAGTTGTATCGGGACGTCGTTTTGCACCAGAATGTCCGTCTTTTCAGGGGTGAAGTGGGTCCCACTTTCCTCGTGATGGATGATAACGCATTGTCCCACCGAGCTGCCATCGTGGAGGAGTGCCTTGAAACAGAAGATATCAAGCGAATGGAGTGGCCTACCTGTTCTCCAGACCTAAACCCCATCGAGCACGTCTGGGATGCTCTCGGTCGACGTATCGCTGCACGTCTTCAAACCCCTACGACACTGCAGGAACTCAGACAGGCACTGGCGCAAGAGTGGGAAGCTGTACCCCAGCAGCTGCTCGACCACCTGATCCAGAGTATGCCAACCCATTGTGATACCTG
Organism: Schistocerca piceifrons; assembly: GCF_021461385.2. Classification (NCBI taxonomy): domain Eukaryota; kingdom Metazoa; phylum Arthropoda; class Insecta; order Orthoptera; family Acrididae; genus Schistocerca; species Schistocerca piceifrons. Next base: position 177,333,084 of record NC_060146.1, on the reverse strand, counting down.
TGTACGTGTGCATGGTGATCATATCCCACATTTATGTCGGGGTAAATGCACCGGAAACAGTGACGTTTTGTAGCATATGTGTTTCGTGACGGTTTTCTCAACTTATCACCAATACCGTGGACTTACAAATCTGTGTCGTGTATGTTCCCTGTGTGCCTATGCTATTAGTGCCAGTTTTGTGTAGTGCCACGGTGTGTGGCACTACATTCTGCAATTATCCTTAATTTATGAGTATGTATGAGTAGATACACTGCCCAACACATCTGTGCAAAGCTTTACCGGATTTTACCTGTGGTTTCCATTTCACGACCGATCGGAACTTACTTTCTGGACAACGCCTATAGTTTCTGACATGACTTTATACATCAGTAAATTCGCTCAACACTAGCCTTTCTTTAGAGATTTTCCACAAAAGTGTGTTTAATAGCCAGTAGTGTGTGTGCCCATCTACGTTGTACCGCTTAAATGGCGGAGTGCCCAGCGCTCCAGACGCTCCTGGAGAGAAGTGGGTGCCAGCCCAGCAGTCAGCGGGGCCCCGTGTAGCCACGGCCCTGGAGGCGCTGCTCGGTCCAGCGCTCCAGGCGTCGCTGAACGCCCTCGGAGAGCCGCTGCCCACCCTCGCCCACGACGCCGCGCCTCATGAAGGATCTTCCTGTGGAGGCAGCTGGCTCCAGCTGGTGCTCCTTGCGGATGTGCTCCACGGCGGAGCTGTTGTTGACGGCAGGGTTGTCTCGCATCCTGTCGAAGCTCAGATGGTCGACCAACTGGGCCACCATCTCTTCTGTGATCGGCTTCCCCAAAAAGGCAGCCGTTCTCCGTACCACCAATGCCAAGTCCTGTGGGTCAGACACACAGCTCAGTTACTCGTTTTTTATTCCAAGACCGTAGCTGTTTGCAGTGATGGTTCCTCCAAAATTTTACCAATGTGCTGCAATCCTATGGCCTGTCAAGAGTAATAATCGTAACTAAATTAAACATATTAATTTTGTGAATATGAACTGAACTAGTTTATTACATAAATTTCATAATCAGTCGTTTAACATTGCAAGGAATAAAACTCCGTCTGAACAGGTCTTGGAAGGCCCAACGGCTACCGACCGGCCGCCGTGTCATCCTCAGACCACAGGCGTCACTGGATGCGGATATGGAGGGGCATGTGGTCAGCACACCGCTCTCCCGGCCGTATGTCAGTTTCCGAGTCCAGAGCCAATAATTCTCAATCAAGTAGCTCCTCAGTTTGCCTCACAAGGGCTGAGTGCACCCCGCTTGCCAACAGCGCTCGGCAGACCGGTTGGTAACCCATCCAAGTGCTAACCCAGCCCGACAGCGCTTAACTTCGGTGATCTGACGTTCAAAAAATGGTTCAAATGGCTCTGAGCACTATGGGACTTAACATCTGTGGTCATCAGTCCCCTAGAATTTAGAACTACTTAAACCTAACTAACCTAAGGACATCACACACATCCATGCCCGAGGCAGGATTCGAACCTGCGACCGTAGCAGTCGCGCGGTTCCGGACTGAGCGCCTAGAACCGCTGGGCCACCGCGGCCGGCTGATCTGACGTTAATTGGTGTTACCATTGCGGCAAGGCCGTTGGCCTACGAGGAATAACGAAAATTAAAAAAAAAATAAAAAAGCATGGTAGCAGTCGGCACACTGCATCACTGTGCTATCGAACAAGCCCATAAATTGCTGCTGAAAAGTCGGTCGTACTCTACGTATAAATCTTTAAAGAGTGATTTACCTTTTCCTATGGCCTATTCAGGCGAAATATTCTAGGAACTTGAAAGGCGTATCTACCTGCTTCTGCTCGTATAATCTGAGACAAATCTGTGAGCCTATAGCGCCTCTGTTGATTCGCTCGATTTGATATTGTTAGCTGGGATATCAATAACTATTCTCCTTTTCGTTGATGTACTATGCCTGGTAGCTGAAAAGATGGACTCTTTTGTGTTTTGATTTTCATGTTGCCCTCCCTTTTTCCTTCCCTCCGTATCGGTCCTGGTTTGTTGGAATGCATGAAGGTGAGTTTGGGGTAAGGATACCGAGATCAGCACTGACGAGACATAGTGACGGTAGAGTTTGTCGTAACTTAACACTCTGAGCGAATTCAGCAAAGGGAAGCTAGAGCGAAAGTTAAGGCAAGTTAGTGTCAGGTTGGTCACTACCAAGGAAAACCTGACCACTGAATTTGAACAGAGAGCTGTTGCCCATCTAGTTCCGTGATATTGAGCAGACTTTGGCTGGTTTGCGAACTATGTGGTCGTAGTTCGATGCAGCTCCTCACATTATGGTAAAATGAAGGTATTAGAACGTATTGTTTCCTCGCGCACAACTCTAATAACGTTCTTTTCGCAGTCAACTTAGTCGTAAAAACTTTAAATGATGTTTTAATTATCTTTAGTTTGGTGAGTTAGATGGCAAAACAAGAGAGTTCATATGCAGTTTGGACCATCAGCTCACTTTCTTATTTCGATTACAGGGTGTTTTCTAAATGTCTCGTTGGGTGTAAAATTTCATTCCGTTGCTGGAACAGTGTATTACCGAGCGAGATGGCGCAGTGATTAGCACACTGAACTCGCATTCCGGAGGACTGCGGTTCAAACCCACGTCCGGCCATCCTCATTTAGGTTTTCTGTGACTTCCCTAAATCGCTTCAGGTAAATGCTGGGATGGTCCCCTTGAAAGGGTACGGCCAACTTCCTTCCCCATCCTTCGCTAATCCAGTGGGATGGATGACCTCGCTTTTGGTCCCCTCTCCCAAATCACCAACCAGCAGTGTATTTTTGTTTCATTACTTTAAGAATTTCAGGAAATTGGAAATTTGTGGTAAGGACTATTGGACCAAACTGATTAGGTCATCGTTCCCTAGGCTTACACACTACTTTACTTAAACTTACGCTAAAGACAACACATACACCCATGACCGAGGGAGGATTCGAACCTAGGATGGGGGGAGCCGCGCGAACCGTAAAAGTCGCCTAAGACATCACGGCTACCCCGCGCGGCAAGAATTTCAGGCTCATCTTTGTATGTATTACTTGGCCATATTCTGGCGCTACTTGCCACTAACTTGCTTAGTTACGCTGAAATTTCAGTGTAGTGTGATTCCGATTGTGCCACAGCACATCTAGAAGTGGTGGAAGTACAAAAGGACAAGAAAGTATCATTTCTAGATGTGCTGGTCGCAAGGGATGGCGAAAACCTGGGACACAGCGTGTATCGAAAACCGACACACACGGACCGATACCTGCACAGACTGTCAAACCACCACCCGAGCCAGAAAAGAGGCATGATTAACACGCTCGTAACGCGAGCAGGACGAATATGTGAGCCGCAGCACCTCAGAGGCGACATGCAACACCTGGAAAGTGTTCTGAGGAGCAATGGGCACTCCACAAGTTACGTTACAAATGCAACAGAGCCAAACACTCAGCGAAGCGACAAATCAGAAAGACAAATGTCGGGTACATCCTTGGTGCCATACATTCTGAGCCGTGTGCGGCTCGCGTTCATGCCGTTTGTTCTTTGGCATTTTTTCACATCAAGTGGCGTCTTGTTTCTTCCTTACTTACTGGCGTAACGAAGTTGTTGGCTTGCCTCCTTGAGTGGTAGCAGCAGCGCTTATCGAGACTAGTACTGTCGTACTATCTTTGGTGTGACCGCTAGCATTTTTGCGTGGTGGTGGTGGTGTGGGTGGTGGTCAGTCGGTTGGGACAGAGCAGCGAGGAAGTCTCTGCGGCGCAAAGCCAGGCCGGGACCGCTGGCGGCGGGCACGCGCTGTCGGATCGTGAGGCGCTAGCTGCGAGACCGACAGAGTTCGTTGCCCACCGAACCTGGACGCTGAAGTTGAGTGACCAGTTAACCTGTTATGAAACCTCAACTGCTGCGACATCTCGTCGTTCATTTGCGGGTTGTTACTCCCTGGGTCGTTTGGGCTAGCAGAAACGTATGACGTGTTGGAGTCGGTGAAATCTTGCAGCCGTCTTCCTATATTGTGATTAATTATTAAACTGACTGTTACTTGTTAGTGAAGCGCACCAGCGGTATTTTCTACCCTGTGGCCTTTAATGCCCCAGTTACCTGCCCTGGTCGTTAGCGTGGTTTTCTGGTAGTGTGCCTTTTCCTTGTCGTGCTGATGCTGTCCGGCACAGCGTGTAGTTCGGCAGTCTTTTAAGTTATTTGGTTCATATTTTGCTTAGAGTGGTTATTGTTTCCTTGGCTGTTTTTAGACGCCAATTTATGAAAATGTAGTGCTGTTCGTATCCTTGTCCTCGGCCAATATTTTCCATCGTTGTGCCATTAGTCGGATGAAAGGGAATTGGTTACATTATTGGTCAGTCCTTGGGCCGTCCGTAGTTTGGGTTGCCATCCGATTATTTAACTTCAACTCTTGGCTGCCTGTCTCATCTCACCTTACGTTTGAGCTATCTTCTCAGGCCGACCCTTGGAACACTTCTGAACACCACTTATTCTGTTTGTTTTAGATTGTGATTTTCGTTTTAGTTTGAAGTATTGTGTGAGGCCTTCGGCCGTGTATTAATTCAGTTCTTTTTAAATATTACATAAAAGCCTTCAGCCATCTTAAATTAATTTTAATTTAAAAAATATTTTTATTTTAAAAAATATTTTTTGCTTAAAATTTGTTCTATCTGAAATAGTTTGTAATCCATGCCCTAAGCCGTTAGTTGTTCGATCTGTTATGTGTGGCTTTCAGCCGAGGATATACGTGAACCCCTTTTAATAAGGCCGTCAGCCCTGTGTATTCTTTAAAGGAGAATTTTTTATAAGAAGGAAGGGGTTTATTTTAAATTGCTTGTCTGACTTGGTGTTCAGGCCTTTAGCCGTTGTTTCAAATTTGTTTGTGGCCTTCAGCCGTGCAATAAGTTAATATTTCATTATTAGGCTGTGCTGTTGTAAGTTTAAAAAGAAATTTCTTGGTTAGAAAAAGTTGTTCATTAATGCTTTTTAATTATAGTTATTCTTCGAACATGTAGTGTAGGCCTTCAGCTGCTAATTGCTTTCAATTGCATTTTTTAAAATTTTATGCTCTAGTTTTAATTGCTTTTGATTTCTAAGCCAGGCCTTCAGCCGTTCTTGTTTTTCGTGTGGTTTTGGGCCTTCAGCTCAGAAAGCATCTCAAGTTTACTTTAACTAGGCCTTCAGCCGTATTGTCTAATTGTGATATTTTGAAGCAATGTGTAAATAAGTGGTTCTTAGAAAAATAAAGTTATGTGTTTGATTGTGAAGAAAAATAATGTTATGTGTTTGATTGTGAAACTCACAGTAACTGTTTAAGCCCCATCCTCAATCGTAACCTTACCCTGTGCGCTCTCTGAGTACCTACCAACGAGGTTTCACATTCCCAGACTGACGGACAGAATCGGTCGTATATTGCGCAAACACGGAGTAAAGAAGAGTTTCAAACCGACAAAGGAGGTCAAAGAGCGTCTTAGATCGGCAAATCAGAAAAGGGACCCACTTTCAATGTCGGGAATGTACCGTATACCACGCACATAGGGAAAAGTTTATGTCGGAATGACTGGACGATCAAAAATGGTTCAAATGGCTCTGAGCACTATGGGACTTAACTTCTAAGGTCATCAGTCCCCTAGAAGTTAGAACTACTTAAACCTAACTAACCTAAGGACATCACACACGTCCATGCCCGAGGCAGGATTCGAACCTGCGACCGTAGCGGCCACGCGGTTCCAGACTGTAGCGCCTTTAACCGCTTGGCCACACCGGCCGGCTGGACGATCAACACCAGGATCAAAAAACGTAAGCGACATTGCAGGTTGGGGCAGGTGGAGAAATCGGCCGTGGCAGAGCACGCACTGAGTGAGGCCGACCACGTAATAAAATTCGCCGACACGGAAGTTCCGGCTGTAGAGAAGCACTATCACACCCGCTTGTTCAAAGAGGCTATGGAAATACAAAAACACGGGAATAACTTCAACAAGAAAGAAGGAAGCCTTAAGGTAAACGGATCCTGGCTTCCCGTGCTGTAGCGAACGACCGTCCCAGGTGGCAAGAGGAGAACCGCACCGGAAATGACCGCCGAGAAACCCTCGCCAGCAATGGAGAGTGAAGCTTTGAGAATACCACTGAATAACACTCGTGCTGCAGTAAAATCATCAGATGAACGTCGCAGAAGAACGCGAGACAGAAGCCAATAGGCAGTGTCACTCTGAGCTCACAAAACTGGTCTCGGACAGTGTGGTGTTTGTGACCTGTTTTCTTAGAACACAGCATCACCATTGGGGAACAAACATCGGACCATTGTATGGACCTGACCAGCCTACATAATACTTAGCTTTAATGCGACCTTGCTTAAAATCCGTTCATCACAAGAATAAACCTGATGTAAACAAACACAAACGCGATGATTGGTCAGAAGCCATAGCACACGTACACTGATGTTACGCTATTGCAAGTAGGTCCTACTTATGTATTACATATCTTATTACTAAGTTACATTAAATGGAACTTTAAGATAATCCAATGTATTAAGAGACATCAACGTTTTTCTTAATCACGCTTTAGCTACATAGTTTTTATTTCAAAAATGGTGTACAGTCACAGCCTCTGCAGCGTTGTAGTCTGATTCTCGCGCTGTTAATGCGCAGTATGAAAATGGCTGAGGCTGCTTTTTGTTCCGTAGTGAAACATGCGCATGGAACACGGTTAAAAAGTGCCGAGAAATAGGCTATTCTTAATGTTTTTATATATTTTCAGAGATAATCGGCTTTGAGGTTTTCCCAGCGTTGTATATACTTCAGCTGGTGAAGAAACACGCATTGAACATGTAGTGCCGGCAGCGGTGGCCTAGCGATGTTATTCAATCTGTACATTGAGCAAGCAGTGAAGGAAACAAAAGAAAAATTCGGAGTAGGTATTAAAATCCATGGAGAAGAAATAAAAACTTTGAGGTTCGCCGATGACATTGTAATTCTGTCAGAGACAGCAAAGGACTTGGAAGAGCAGTTGAACGGAATGGACAGTGTTTTGAACGGAGGATATAAGATGAACGTCAACAAAAGCAAAACGAGGCTAATGGAATGTAGTCGAATTAAGTCGGGTGATTCTGAGGGAATTAGATTAGGAAATGAGACACTTAAAGTAGTAAAGGAGTTCTACTATTTGGGGAGGAAAATAACTGATGATGGTCGAAGTAGAGAGGATATAAAATGTAGACTGGCAGTGGCGAGGAAAGCGGTTCTGAAGAAGAGAAATTTGTTAACATCGAGTATAGATTTGAGTGTCAGGAAGTCGTTTCTGAAAGTATTTGTATGGAGTGTAGCCATGTATGGAAGTGAAACATGGACGATAACTAGTTTGGACAAGAAGAGATAGAAGCTTTCGAAATGTGGTGCTACAGAAGAATGCTGAAAATTAGATGGGTAGATCACATAACTAATGAGGAAGTATTGAATAGGATTAGGGAGAAGAGAAGTTTGTGGCACAACTTGACTAGAAGAAGGGATCGGTTAGTAGGACATGTTCTGAGGCATCAAGGGATCACCAATTTAGTATTGGAGGGCAACGTGGAGGGTAAAAATCGTAGAGGGAGACCAAGAGATGGATACACTAAGCAGATACAGAGGGATGTAGGTTGCAGTAGGTACTGGGAGATGAAGAAGCTTGCACAGCATAGAGTAGCATGGAGAGCTGCATCAAACCAGTCTCAGGACTGAACAACACAACAACAACAATCGGCTTTGAGGTTTTCCCAATGTTGTGTAAACTTCAGCTGATGAAGAAACACGCATTGAACATGTAGTGCCGGCAGCGGTGGCCGAGCGGTTCTAGGCGCTTCAGTCCCCATGTGTTGACTCAGGGATCGATACGTGGCTGCACGATCCATTACAGTCATGTGGATAAGATGCCTGTCATCTCGACTGCACGGTGTTCCGTATTACCCTCCTGAACCCACCGATTCCATATTATACTAACAGTCATTGGATCTCGACCAACGCGAGCAGAAATGTCACGATACGATAAACCGCAATTGCGATAGGCTACAATCCGCTCTTTATGAAAGTCGGAAACGTGATGGTACGCGTTTCTCCTCCTTACACGAGGCATTACAACAACGTTTCACCAGGCAACGGCGGTCAACTGCTGTTTGTGTATGAGAAATCGGTTGGAAACTTTCTTCATGTCAGCACGTTGTAGGTGTCGCCACCGGCGCCAACCTTGTGTGAATGCTCTGAAAAGCTAATCATTTGCATATCACAGCATCTTCTTCCTGTCCGTTAAATTTCGCGTCTGTAGCACGTCAACTTCGTGGTGTAGCAATTTTAATAGCCAGTAGTGTATAAAGGTGAACACTTACACAACAATAGTGCGAACCATTCTTGACTACCGATAGAGTGTATGGGATACCTACCTGGTCGGATTAAGGGAAGACATCGGAACAATCCAGAATTAGCTCAGTAGTCATTAGACTTCGTGAGAGAGCAGAATGGGGCGCTCCGCGGATTTGACGGATTTCGATCGTACTCAGGTGATTGGGGGTCACTTGTGTCATACGTCTGTACGCGAGATTTCCACACTCCTACATATCCCTAGGTCCATTGTTTCCGATGTTATAGTGAAGTCGAAACGTGAAGGGGCACGTACAGCACAAAAGCGTACCGGCAACTTCGTCTATTGACTGACAGAGACCGCCGACAATTGAAGAGGGTCGTAATGTGTAATAGGCAGGCATCTATCCAGTCCATAACACAGGAATTCCAAACTGAGAAGTGAGAAAACTTGGATTTCATGGTCGAGCGGCAGTTCATAAGCCACACATCACGCCGGTAAATGTCAAACGACGCCTCGCTCGGTGTAAGGAGCGTAAACATTGGACGATTGAATAGTGAGAAAACGTTGTGTGGAGTCACCAATTACGGTACACAATGTGGCGATCCGATGGCAGAGTGTGGGTATGGCGCATGCCCGGTGAACATCGTCTGCCTTCGTGTGTAGTGCCAACAGTATAATTCGGAGGCGGTGGTGTTAAGGTGTGGTAGTGTTTTTCATGGAGGGTGCTTGCAACCCTTGTTGTTTTGCGTTGCACTATCACAGAAAAGGCCTTCATTGATTGTTTAAGCACCTTCTTGCTTCCCACTGTTGAAAACCAATTCGGGTAGGGCGATTGCATCTTTCAACACGAGCACCTGTTCATAATGCACGGCCTGTGGCGGAGTGATTGCACGACAGCAACATCCCTGTAATGCACTGTCCTGCACAGAGTCCTGACCTGGATCGTATAGAACACCTTTGGGATGTTTTGGAACGCCGACTTCATGCCAGGCCTCACCGACCGACATCGATACCTCAACTCAGAGCAGCATTCCGTGAAGAATAGGCTGCCATTCCCCAAGAAACCTTCCAGAACCTGATTGAACGTATGCCTGTGAGAGTGCAAGCTATCATCAAGGCTAAGGGTGGACCAACACCATATTGAATTCCAACATTACCGATGGAGGGCACCACGAACTTGTAAGTCATTTTCAGCCAGGTGTCCGGATAATTTTGATCACATAGGGTATGTGTGGAGCAGATGAATCGTTGCAACTCATTGGTTTCTTTTCAATAGCTTCTAGAACCCACCTTATTGCTTTTTCTCCCAAAATGTTTACAGCATTACCAATGAATGTGCTTCGCTAAGAAAGTAAATGCAACCGATGACAGATTTTCCCTATTCACAATAGCTTAGCATGCAATAAAAATAGAAAGTATCCTGTTTGTATCCTTTGTTTTCTTTGATATGTTACTTTTTAGGCAGATTTGGTATCAAGCACAGACGAAACTTTAAAGCGTAACCACAATTGTCTTGCGGAACGTATACGTACCTCTTTCATTTCCTCGTAGCTGTAGAACAGGACGTGGGGCTCCTGGCGCATGTTCCAGAAAGGAACCACGTGTTCCCAGTACGGAAGGTACATGGCTGGAAATAAAATAACATACATTGTAATTCTGTCAGAGACAGCAAAGGACTTGGAAGAGCAGTTGAACGGAATGGACAGTGTTTTGAACGGAGGATATAAGATGAACGTCAACAAAAGCAAAACGGGGATAATAGAATGTAGTCCAATTAAATCAGGTGATGCTGGGGGAATTAGATTAGGAAATGAGACGAAGTAGCAGATGAGTTTTGCTATTAGGGGAGCAAAACAACTGATGATGGTAGAAGTAGAGAGGCTATAAAATGTAGACGGGCTATGGCAAGGAAAGCCTTTATGAAGAAGAGAAATTTGTTAACATCGAGTATAGATTTAAGTGTCAGGCAGTCTTTTCTGAAAGTATTTGAATGGAGTGTCGCCATGTATGGAAGTGAAATTTGAACGATAAATAGTTTTGACAAGAAGAAAATATAAGCTTTCGAAATGTGGTGCTACAGAAGAATGCTGAAGATTAGATGGGTAGATCACATAACTAATGAGGAGGTATTGAGTAGAATTGGGGAGAAGAGAAGTTTGTGGCACAACTTGACTAGAAGAAGGGATCGGTTGGTAGGACATGTTCTGAGGCATCAAGGGATCACCAATTTAGTATTGGAGGGCAGCGTGGAGGGTAAAAATCGCAGAGGGAGACCAAGAGATGAATACACTAAGCAGATTCAGAAGGATGTAGGCTGCAGTACGTACTGGGAGATGAAGAAGCTTGCACAGGATAGAGTCGCATGGAGAGCTGCATCAAACCAGTCTCAGGACTGAAGACCACAACAACGACAACAACAACAACATAAATACAGGGTTACTAACTACGATTTTAAAGAGATTACACGAAAATAACTTGGTCTACTTTTAGCAGTAATTAAGGGGACGTCCCTTACTTACGTCAGCTCAAAATGGGGTGCGGGAGGAGTGCGGCAAAATCTCAGCGAATCTCATTCAAAGGGGGGCGGTCAATAAAAGCCTCAAGTCAGCCTTTAATTAAGAGACTATACATTATTATAATGGATCAAGTTTCGTTTTATAAAATTAATCCAGAGCATTAACAATATTAAAGTGACAGCAATCTTTATGGCCTGAAATGAACTGAAGAGCGGTGGCAAAATATAACTTTAATTATACAAATAACCAGTTACTGAGAAGTAGCAGTTACTGTAAAAACCGCTCATCTGTGCCTAGCAGTTGATTTGATGACTGCCAATAGTGTGTAGTGCCACCTGTTTATCCTAGTGCGTACTATGCCTTGGCGTTATCTGAGATCTGACCACCGACAAATGAACAAAGCAGGGGGACCGACCATCTATGATGTACTCTACAGCTCATGGAAATAACTGCCAGACTGGGCGTCATTTGTTTATCGAAGTGTGTGCATTCGATTCATGCTATCTAATTGTGTAGAGTGGCCATAAGTAATTTGTGGGACTGTGAGAATAACCATCAGTAGATGAGTATGCCTATAAGTTATTTTTTTGTGGCAGTTACTTTTAGCTCACAGTTATTTTTCTCTGGCAGTTACGGGATACCACTACGTTTAACATGGAAGCTGATAACTGTATCCTGGACTCCGGTTTCTTTTTAGCTTACAATGAAATGACATAAATAAGGTGACAGAGAATTGCAGCCATAAACTACAGCATTCCTAGAATGAGGACTAATATTCCGTCTTTAGCAGTAGCTCACATTTAGCACCTTCACTGTCACCTTCTACTGGTGGCAGTTCAGCATGCACATTTTCTTCTTCTGCAGCCTGAGGTTCCTCATCATCATTTTCCAGACTCAAATTAATCATTCAGTAAATCCTTGATGTGTGTTCCTTTCAGGGTAAATTACGTGGACAGAAGATCAGTCCCGAACAGCGACATCGCAGAAACGTTCACTGCCTTGTTGTTTTTGTCAGTTCCAGCCTTATAAACGCATCCTTAGGGAGTTCAAGATCTTCCTTTAGAACAGACACCAGATGTTTGCCGTCATATTCTTGTATCTACTGCACTACTATTTATCTTTCATGTGTGGCTTGCAGGTGAGATTAGGGTCGGGAACGTGACCCAACCCATCCACTCTCCACGAGAAATCCGCGTGTTCCTAACCTATACCCATTCTGTTGAAGACATGTTACTGTATTTATTGTTGTGATTCTGATACTTAAGTGTTTTCTCGAATTCATTTTCCATATACATCTTATATTCAATATATTCATCGCTCCCAATATTGTCAAAAATGTAACTTGTATGTTTGCCCATTAACTAACTCACTGTGTTATTTTTTGCCTGAGGGTAGTAAATTTCTTCTGGTCTGAAGAAAATGTTATTTGGTACATTGCTTGCTGAACTTATTGTTATTTGAGCATTTTTCTCCCTGGTCCACCTCCAGTTGATAATCTTATCTCCACATGTGTACCGACGAGGCACACTTAAACCGATGGCAAAGAGACGCTCATTAGTGCCGATGATGTTATTGACTACCTTGTACCACGCTGTTCTCACGTTAGACGAAAGAACATCACTACTGATGTTTTTCCAGACCACATTCCATGCTATTCCAGCATATTTATTTTCTATGTTATTTTTCCTTTCAGCTAAAATCGTCTCTGTTGTAACGTTTTGGGAGTTCAAATGTTCAAATGTGTGTGAAATCTTATGGGACTTAACTGCTAAGGTCATCAGTCCCTAAGCTTACACACTACTTAACCTAAATTATCCTAAGGACAAACACACACACCCATGCCCGAGGGAGGACTCGAACCTCCGCCGGGACCAGCCGCACAGTCCAAGACTGCAGCGCCCTAGACCGCTCGGCTAATCACGCGCGGCTTTTGGGAGCTTTTTGCTGTGATAGCTTAGTTTAAGATAAAACTCCCTACTATGTTTTAGTTTAAAACTTATTTTTTGTATATTCCCAGAGACTGGAGTAAAACAAGTATTTTCATTCCTTCACGGAAGTAACCGCCGGCAGTCAGGGGGTTTTACTGAGCTCACAAATAACTAGATTGGTATTGTCCTTAATGTGATCCACTCCCTACCACTCTTGCAGTTGCCGTTAACCTGTATGCAGTAGCTGTTAGCCAGAATCAACTTGCGTGGCTACCAAACCAAATAAAAACAGTTAAATATCTCAACGTACGTTCGCATATTTAGTTACAGCATCACAATAACACAAAAAATTGAAAAATATTAAGTAACAAAAAAGTTCCGAAATGGGCTGTGATTTCACACAGCAGGGTCGACGCGCTACGAGGCATTGCTAATTGGCTGCCTTAAGAGACCGGACTGCCTAGAGATTAAGCAGCGAAAGTCCCAGCCATAAGAAATACATCAGTACATCGGAGGAAAATTATTCTAAGTAGGAGTTAGCGGGTATGCAATCAGGAAAATCTAGTAGCTCTTGTTCTGCGGGTGAAGGGAGTTGACTGTATCCCCATTTGGGGCATTCGGTTTTCTTTTCTTTTTTTCTTAAACTAACTACTACAAAAAAATAGCAGTTATCGCCATAACCGATACTCTGAAACAATCATTTGCCCCATCTCTAGAACTGAATGCTTTACACTTGTGCATGCCGAGGATTCCCCAATTTGAAACAAGTGTCAGATTTCATTCGGCGAGTTCCCTGCCACGCCGGTCTGAATCATTGTGTGTTAGTCAGTGAGGCAGCCATGATGCTCTGCGACGCGTATAAAGCCGATGTTACTGCGTGCAACATGAATTTGTATCAAAACTTTCACAACGTGCATGTTCAGCAGCATGTGGACACGTGGAAAGACACGTGCGAGCAACAAGTTATTCGTTTGTGGAAGGAAGCTAAGCTGTAGTTCACAGACAAGAATTCTGTTAGTGATAATATTCTAGATAGTAACCAACAATGTACCTTGCTCGTAGATTTAAGAACCGTCGTTCTACGTAAAGACTGACAGTGTATTTTGCTTCATGACTCAAGAACTGTTCTCGGCAGTGGCCAACAATGTACCTTGCTTGTAGATTCAGGAACCGTTATTTTCAAAAGTTACAGACAGTGTTACTTCCTTGTAGATTCACGAACGCTTACCCTTGATAATGGTTCAAATGGTTCAAATGGCTCTGAGCACTATGGGACTTAACATCTTAGGTCATCAGTCCCCTAGAACTTAGAACTAATTAAACCTGACTAACCTAAGGACATCACACACATCCATGCCCGAGGCAGGATTCGAACCTGTGACCGTAGCAGTCGCGCAGTTCCGCATTGAGCGCCTAGAACCGCGAGACCACCGCGGCCGGCTCCTTGATAATGACCGACACTGCACTTGCCTGTAGATTCGAGAACCATTATTCTCGATAATGGCTGACAGTGTTCCTCCCAGGCCGGCCGGAGTGGCCGTGCGGTTCTAGGTGCTACAGTCTGGAACCGAGCGACCGCTACGGTCGCAGGTTCGAATCCTGCCTCGGGCATGGATGTGTGTGATGTCCTTAGGTTAGTTAGGTTTAATTAGTTGTAAGTTCTAGGCGACTGATTACCTCAGAAGTTAAGTCGCATAGTGCTCAGAGCCATTTGAACCATTTCTTGTTCCTCCCATGCAGATTCAAGAACTGTTATCTTGTTTCGGAGAACCTGCATTAAATCAGGACTATCTTTTCACTCAGAAGCTGTTTCAGCTGCTAACACTGTTGTATACTTTCCCTGCAGTAATAAAGTTTCAATTGTTCCCGGCTACCTGGGCTCTTTGTTGCATCGTCCACAACGGGATTCTTCAATAACGAACCGAAACGATCCTACAGGTTGTCAGTTCATAATTGGAAGCTTGTCACTTACGTATGTCTTCCATGAAGCACTCAGCAAACTCGTCCAGGCTGAGGTGACACTCACCCCACAGCTGGTAGTGGTGATAATAGGACACTATCATGTCCTTCAGGTTCCTCATCATGTACATTATCTGAAACACGCAGCGGACACAGTGTGTAAAACGTGGTGGGTCATTGGAAGTGAGACTACGGCATAATAGATGTAAAACAAAGGGTTGGGCTAGGGATAGGAAGATGCTGAAAAAAAAGCATTTTCCTGCCATGGGCAGTGCATTAAGGGGAAGTTTGCTATCTTTTGGTTTAAAAAATATATTTTTTAAAAAATTGCATTTTTGGATCCATAAAACTGTTTAGAATCCACCCCTGAAACGGTTTTTCCGAACACGGAACGGAAATGTTTGCTATTCGCGGTTGAACAAAAAAAACTGCACCGGCCTGAAATCGGCCTTTTTCGCGCACCAGTTTTTTTCTTTCGGAGGGCGATTTGTTGTACCGGTGTTTGGGAGGAAACACAAAATTCAAATGAGAGTTTGAAAGCGTGTGTTTGGAAGTTAGCCCCCAAGCATGGGGTGCGAAGACTGTGGAGATTGCGACTTTCCTGTCAGTGAGCAGCTTCAACGAAGGGTATTCAGCAATTCTGAAGATCATGACAACGATGGACGTCACCCTGGGACTCTATTCGACGCAGTTCGCCAAGCATTCGGCGACCACCGGATTCAAGCGGCCGAAAACCGCTTGCCAGCGGCCGTACGAGCGGCTATGGAGCAGCGCAGGATGGCCCAGATCGATCAGAACGCCCTCTATGACAAAGAGGAAGGACTAGTTTATGGACCCGGAGTAGGAGATTGAACGTACGTTGCACAATATTGCATTTATCTGTAGTCAAAACTTCAAACGCCTTTTTCTCGAAATGACTTTTTTTTATCACGCGGTATGGTAATACCACGCGATAAAAAAATAATAATTTCGAGAAAAACGCGTTTGAAGTTTTGACTACAGATAAATGCAATATTACCATACCGCGCGATAAAAAAAAGTCATTTCCAGAACAACGCGTTTGAAGTTCAAATCTACTGAACCGATTGGCATGATTCTTTGTTTCCGACGAAGCTAAATAAATTTTCAAGGAGTTGTACCACTTTTCCACGTTTTGTATTAGTGCGAAATATGGGAGAAAGTGTCACAGAAATGATACAGGATTTGGGATGGACATCATTAAAAGAAAGGCGTTTTTCGTTGTGACGGAATCTTCTCACGAAATTCCAATCACCAACTTTCTCTTCCGAATGCGAAATATTTTGTTAACACCGAGTTACATAGGGACGAACGATCACCAAAATAAAATAAGGGAAATTAGAGCTCGTACGGAAAGATGTAGGTGTTCATTCTTCCCGCGAGCTATACGAGATTGGAATAACAGAGACTTGTGAAGCTGGTTCGATGAACCCTCTGCTAGGCACTTAAATGTTATTTGCGGAGTATCCATGTAGATGTAGATGTATTCCGATCCATGAACTATGAATACTTTTTCTTGGCCAATGAAGTCGGAAAAGCGAAGAAAAAAAAAACTATTTTCTTCAGATGGCCTCCATTTAGTTTGCTGTGGTCCAAATAACTTAAGCGAGATATAACTCCTAAAGAATCTTACATACTTCACTAACGACAGCTCAGATTTGATTTCAGACGAGGCGACTGGCCTGTGACATACAGAGGGTGGAGATCTACATCGAAATTAAGTTTCGTTCCGACGGCACTTCGGCCTTTGCTCTTCGACATTTCTGGTCGAAAAAATTCCAGTTCGTAGAGGAAATATCAATAAACATTTTGACCAAATTTTTCATTGATATCTATAATACATCTCGAGAAAAAAAATCTCAAAGTACACGCTTTTTTCGGGCCAAAGATAGTAGTCTCTGTTTAGGGTGCACCACTGCAAAGATGAGCCATATGGATATCTGTGCCAGTGGTGTTGAGAAACAGCTGAAATTGCCAAAACTGCACAAAGCTCCATACTTGATTATATATTGCTTATGCGAATGAGTTAGCCCCTCTCCTAATTACTGTGTAACGTAGATAGCTATAGGAAGAAACAGCGTCCAGTGTTCAGAAGAAAGCACAGGTCACAATAGTCTATAAGAACGGTACCAGAAGTGATGCACAAAACGGTTCAACATCCTAGACATCAGTTTGAGGCAGAATCTTATAATACATTCTGAACTCAAAAGTAAAGAGGTGTCTCAAATAGAATGACAACTCTCTCGCGTCCACCCTACATTTCGAAAATATCGGTTATGTGAAACCAAACTCGCACTTCTCGCACGTGAAATACCCAAAGCCTTGGATCGTGAAAGTAGGATAGATACAGTATTTCCTGATTTCAGAAAATATTTTGACTGAGTATTAAGTGTGAGCTTATTATTAAAAGTACGACTGTATGGGGTATCAAGTGAAAGTTTTGCCTGGATACAGCATTTTCTGGTGGGGAGGACTCGGCAAGTTATCTTGGATGAAGAGTCATCGTCAAATGTGGAAGTGACTTCAGGTGTGCCCCAGGAAAGTTCGCTGGGACCCTTGCTGTTCATGTTCTATATTAATCATCTTGCAGACAATACAGTAGCCTCGCATTTTTCGGAGACGACACCGCTATCTACAAGTAAGTAAAGTCCGAAACAGGTTGCACAAATACTCAGTCCGATCTCGATATGACTTGAAAGTGGAGCAGAGATTGGAAAATTGCTTTAAATGCTCAAAAACGTAAACTTTTGGGCTCCACAAAACGGAAACACGTATTATCCTATAACTATAATATCAATGAGCCACAGTCGGAACACGTCAACTCATAAAAATGGAAAGGTCATATAGGTTCGGTTGCGCATAAAGCAGGTGGCAGACATCCGTTTGCTGATGGGACACTTAGGAAATGCAGTTAGACAAAGAAGAAGATTGCTTACAAGTCACTCGCGCGACCCACTCTAGAATACAGGGTGGTTATAATTAAATTTTCGCTACTTGAGTGAGAAGCTATTTACCGTATGGGCACCCAAATTTATAGAAATTATCCAGAATGAGGTTTTCACTCTGCAGCGAGGTGTGTGCCGAAACGAAACTTCCTGGCAGATTAAAACTGTGGCCGGCCACGGTGGCCGAGCGGTTCTAGGCTCTTCAGACCGGAACCACGCGGCTGCTGCGGTCGCAGGTTCGAATCCTGCCTCGGGTCCTAGGCGCTTCAGTCTGGAATCGCGCGACCGCTACAAAAATGGTTCAAATGGCTCTGAGCACTATGGGACTCAACTGCTGAGGTCATTAGTCCCCTAGAACTTAGAACTAGTTAAACCTAACTAAGCCGGCCGAAGTGGCCGTGCGGTTAAAGGCGCTGCAGTCTGGAACCGCAAGACCGCTACGGTCGCAGGTTCGAATCCTGCCTCGGGCATGGATGTTTGTGATGTCCTTAGGTTAGTTAGGTTTGACTAGTTCTAAGTTCTAGGGGACTAATGACCACAGCAGTTGAGTCCCATAGTGCTCAGAGCCATTTGAACCATTTGAAACCTAACTAACCTAAGGACATCACAAACATCCATGCCCGAGGCAGGATTTGAACCTGCGACCGTAGCGGTCTTGCGGCTCCAGACTGCAGCGCCTTTAACCGCACGGCCACTTCGGCCGGCGCGACAGCTACGGTCGCAAGTTCGAATCCTGCCTCGGTCATGGATGTGTGTGATGTCCTTAGGTTAGTTAGGTTTAATTAGTTCTAAGTTCTAGGGGACTGATGACCTCAGATGTTGAGTCCCATAGTGCTCAGAGCATGCCTCAGGCATGGATGTGTTTGATGTCCTTAGGTTAGTTATGTTTACGTAGTTCTAAGTCCAGGGGACTGATGACCTCAGATGTTAAGTCCCATAGTGCTCAGCGCCATTTGAACCATTTGAGCAGCAGTAATCGATCTAACAACTGCGCCAGACACTTGTTGTCGTATGTAAGCGTTGCCGACGCAGCTCCGTATTCTACCTGCTTACATATATCTGTATTTGAATACGCATGCCTATACCCATTTCTTTGGTGCTTCAGCGCAGTTTGCTCGTGGTGTTATTACACACTATTTAACCTTTTGGCCGTTTTATGGACGATTTAACTCGTCGTTGTCCGCCACTCCCCAAGAGCTGAATGTATCTTTAACTCCGGCCTCCAGGTTTTACTTAAGCACTGTTGACGTGTTTACATGTCTCTTTCCACCGACCCTCTCACTGCTGCGGACGAGTTACTTCTATATCTCGGTGAAGAAAAAAGTTCGAGTATTTATCATAAAGCACACACTCCTCTTTGCCTGGTATAACTTGCAAAAAAATGTCCTTTCGATATTTTGAACCGTTTATGAAATACGATTGTTATGAACACAAGATTCCTGATGCACAGGGACGGAAATGAGCGCATCGTTCGAGGCCGTCCACCGGGTATTCAAACCAACATCTCAAAAACGAAATGAGATATCGTTCTGCTCTCGATTTTAAATAAAATTCCGGTATCTCATCTACAAGGGGGAGTAGGAAATAAAGTTTCCCCTGTCGACTGTGGGCAGAGTTGTGTGATATGGGCGAAAGGCGACCCGGCAGGTGAACGCGCACGTGCAACACACCGATGCACCATTGGGTAGAGGTCGACCGAGATCAAGCAGGTGGCGCTGTCGCAGTGCCTGCGCAAAGCGGAGGCCAGCCGCTCAGTCTTTTCCCGGAGCTATGGAGAGAAGGTACGTTTTGGAGTCGTGGTCAAAGGCGGAAGTGAGAGCTGTTATCCGCCATGAATGGGCACGTGGAGTATCAGGCACAGAAATTCATAACCGCCTTGTTGAGGTGTATGGGTCACGGGTGATGTCGAGGCAAATGAGGCGGAGATTGTGCCAGCAATTCAGTGGTAGACGTCAGCACTTGCAGGACACACGGAGACCTGGACGGACGCGCACGGCCACTACAGATGCAAATGTCAGGAAGGTGAATGACACGATTAAAGCGAACCGGCGTATCACCATCGATGGAGTAGCGGCAGAACTTGGAATCGGACATGATCGAGCTCACAAGATCATCCACGACATTCTTCGATACAGGAAGGTGTCAGCACAATGGGTGCCCCGCTAACTGACCCCGACACACGTGGAACAACGCATGGCGTTCAGCCTGGAACAGCTCGTGCGTTACCACGAATCTGGCAATGACCTTCTGTTTCGGATTGTGACGGGGGATGAAATGTGGGTCCACCATTACACGCCCGAATCCAAGGCCGCATCCGTGGAGTGGAAACATCACCTGTCCGAAAGAAGTTCAAAAGCACTCCGTCTGCAGGTAAGTGTTACTCACCGTTTTCTGGGACGCCAAAGGAGTTTTGCAGCTGGACTTTCTGGAGGATGCAACCACCAATGCTGCGTGGTACTGTGCCACTCTGTCGAAATTCAAAGAGGTGATTCGGAAAAAGTGGCCTGGCCTTCTCAGATCTGACGTTCTGCTGTTGGAAGACAATACGAGACCACACACGGCTACGGCAACGCAAAACCATATTGCAATTCTTGGTTGGGAGCGCCTACACCATCCGCCTTACAGTCCCGATCTCGCACAGAGTGACTTCTATCTGTTTCCTGCTTTGAAGAAGACTCTCGGCGGAAGGCGCTTTGGCAGCAATGCTGACGTCAAACAAGCCGTTCAAAGCTTCTTCAGTATGCAACGCCCTGATTTCTTCCTGGAAGATTTTTGAAGCTTATAAAGCGGTATGACAAATGTCTCAAAGGACTTGGAAATTATGTAGAAAAATAAAGATATGTCTTATCTTTAATGTCTCATTCTCTTTTTTTTTCCTTTCACACACAAGATCTGACCACAATCGACCGGGGAAACTTATTTTCCAACTCCCCCACGTACATTTCATACATAGCAATATATGGGCTAAAATCAACCATACATGAAGTTTATGTACTGCATTTTTACCCCTGCACACCCTTTATAATTTCTTGCAATGCTTCATTTAATTTGATGCAGCACAGTAACTATGATGAATAACGAAGAGAAAATCAAAATGGTTCAAATGGCTCTGAGCACTATGGGACATAACTGCTGTGGTCATCAGTCCCCTTTAACTTAGAACTAATTAAACCTAACTAACCTAAGGATACCACACACATCCATGCCCAAGGCAAGATTCGAACCTGCGACCGTAGCGGTCAGGCGGTTCCAGACTGTAGCGCCTAGAACCGCTCGGCCACTCCGGCCGGCGAAGAGAAATTCAGTCCGTTATCTAGCAGAGATATCACACTGTAAGCTGTGCAAAAATCATACTTTTTACTGAATAGTTTTCCTAAATTTAGGGGGACGACTATTTCGTAGCGACCGGAAAGCCATCTCTCTGCACAGGCAGCAGCGTTAGGCGGGCAGTGCCATGACAACAACGCTGCTCTCAGTGCAGAATCGAGAGAGGGCGTCTGTAGCGGTCAAAGGGTTAACACAGGGTGTTCGAAAAGGAATCAGCTTATTTCACGAAAAAACAAACACCGTCCAAACAGGCCTTCAAGGTCCAATGGCACCGACCGGCCACCATGTCATCCTCAGCCCTTAGGTGTCACCAGATGCGGATACAGAGTGGCATGTCGCCAGCCCACTGCTCTTCCGACCATTGTCAATTTTCGTGACCGGCGCCGCTACTTCTCAGTCAAGTGGCTCCTGAATTGGCCTCACAAGGGCTGAATATATCCTTCTTGCCCACAGCACTCGGCAGAACCAGACTGTAACCCATCCCAGCGTGAGCCAAGACGTACAGCTCTGAACATCGGTGATATGACGTGAACCGGTGTTACCACTGCGGCATGCCCATTGGCCATCCTATTTCTCAAGACTACAAAATGTACTATATGAATCAAAATAGAACTACTTAAACCTAACTAAGCTAAGGACATCACACACATCCATGCCCGAGGCAGGATTCGAACCTGCGGCCGTAGCGGTCGCGCGGCTCCAGACTGAAGCGCCTAGAACCGCTCGGCCACTGGGGCCGGCGCGGCTCATGTGGTTGCCGGTAGGCACTCGCTGGTGCATAACTTCAAAATGCGTTTACATGAGCAATATGCCACGTGGGGCAGCCGCGTGGTCTAACAAGGAGACGGCACGACCTTGTGATCGGGGATTTGTCCGCAATTTTGTGTGGTGAAAGAGGACCCCTAACGCCTCACTACTCGGAAAATCCCGAGAAAATTCGATCCAAAGTTTCTTAGGTGCCTTATGAGTATGAAATGTTAGTATAATGACGAACCGCCGTCTGGCCAACATGGATAGCGCTCGAACCCTTACGCCAGAGGTCTCGAGTTCGATTCCTCTTCTGGCACTTTTTTTTCCTTCTGTTGCTTGCAAAATTGCAGCGCATTGTTACAGGAGAACCGTGAAATTAATTCCCGGGAAGACTGTATAAAAATTCATTCTATAATTCACCACCAATTATCGTCACCAATAATCCGAGGCATGAGTCAATATGCCTGGTTTGCCTCAAAATTATCAGAAACTCAAAACATTTTCGTAAATGTTAATGGGGCAAGTTTTTGTACAGATTTATTGCAAACGTCCTGTGATTGTAAAAAATCTGCTTTTATATGTTTCGCAAGATGTCGCAAAAATTATTGCTTTGTTTGTTTTTACGATAATTACCACTGCGGTTCTTGTTTATAATTATTACATGTATAAAAATTGAATGTTTCCCAATCGACTTTGTTATTCTGATTAAAAACCCAATGTCTTTCCTCATATACTTTACAATGAAAAATGGAAAACCCACAGCCATGAATTCTGTTGTTGGACAAAAAGAAAATACTTTTTATTCAATAATGTAACTAATTTGTTAAATATAATGTACGTTTGTGAAACTTTCTGAATAATTGGTGGAATAACCAAAGAAAATGAAACAGAAGGAAAAAAGAAAGTGCCGGAGGAGGAATCGAAACCGAGACCTCCGCCGTAAGAATTTGAGCTCTAAACATGTAGGCCAGGCGGCGACTCGGCAATGGACTAAGATTTTATACTCATAAGGCACCTAAGAAACTTTGGATCGATTTTTCCCGGGGATTTTCTGGGTAGTGCGTCCTAATATATTAACCACGTGACGTGTTAGGGGTCGTCTTTCACCACACAAAATTTCGGACAAATCCCCGACCCCACGGTCGTGCCATCTCCTTGTAAGTGTGACGGTACGTCACATAAATATTGAAATTTTTATCGGTTGTAAAAAGTGAACAATACTGTGAAGTGTTAAGGGTGAACTAAAAATTATTTGTAAAAAGCTTAAATATTTTATGAACATAATTAGTATAAAAGATACAGTTAATGTTCTTGAAACAACTGATATGCAGCGATAATTTAAAAGTAGCATCTTTATTTAAAACATGTCTATGAAAATAAAAAAGGATCGTAAAAGAGACGCGATTGTTCGCCCGAGGAGGAAGGACGTACTTTATGGTACTCACACTGTTTTGCTTCACGATACGGAAGGCAGCCATTGAGCGGCTACACATATTTTATGTAAGTTATTCGGTATTATGTTAAAATAAACTAATTATTGTTTCCACAAAATGAATTTCTTTGTAATAGTTGTCACCTCAAATGGTTGCAGCGGCTAATTATTTTTAATAAGCATTTTTTTTCAGTAATTTGCGCTGCGGAAAGCTCATCTTCCGATGCAGCCTCTGGTCGGCCATTACACGCCGAAGTATTAATTTATTTTTCAAAGTGTTAACAGTAAATGTAAATGCGAGAGATTTCGTTGTAAGAACCTTTCTAAACTGCAACAGATAATTAATTTACGTTAAAGTTCATTTTTAGATTATACAGATCCCATAAGTTCAGTAAGTTTTATCTTGGCCGCAGCAATCGAAATTCTCTCGAGCCTTGCTTTGCAATCAATAAATAGAAATTAACAAAATTACATTCAATTCAGTTAACGGCAACTATATTCTAGTCATCACGTTCAAAATCTAAAGTTGGTACATGAATAACAGCGGCCCTTCTTGAACCCGTTTCATATTTACTTATGTACGTAAGTAAAAGTGATAAGAAAATATAATATCCCCGAGAGAAATAATCATGCTCTAACAAAAGAAAAATTCTTGCTGATAAAATAAAAATTAACATGGGTGTGTGTGTGTGTGTGTTGTCCTTAGCGTAAATTTCTTTAAGTTAGATTAAGTAGTGTGAAATTCTAGGGACCGAAAACCTCAGCAGTTTGGTCCCTTATAAGCTAATCACAAATCTCAATTTTCATGGGCAATATTTTACGGGAATGTGTGGCCACAGTGGTGCTGCCATCAACAATTATGCAACACACGGTGATACTGCAGTATGGCTCGGCAACATCGCTGATGGAGCATGTAGTCGCCGAAGTGTGGCCGAGATGTGGCCGAAATTGTCCATTAAGGGTGGAGTACATTTCGTTTGGCTGAGCCACACCCACCTCTGCCCTGTGTAAACGCTTCTCTCCCACTGTCTGCCCTGTTTCCGCTTTCTCTCGCGGAGCGTAATCTGATCGGTTAAACAAGTGTTGTTCCTGAAGCTAGCATCTTCACTGCATCACTGCCGCAGTTCTTGAAATTAAGGAGGTTGTTGGATGTGTAGGAAATCAGTTCGAAGACACCCTTATTGTCATAGAATCGAGTAATGCACTGGAAAATCTAGAAAAGCAGCAATGGTACTCCAACAGTAACCGCTACGTGCTTGATGTAATTAAGTTACTCTACCAGTGTGAAAGCCAAAGGACACTCTATTATCTCCTGTAACGAACTGGCGGACCAGCTGGCGAAACAAAGTGAGGCTAATGGCCAACCTTACTACACTTGCCTTCTACATGAAGATTTTTGTTGTTTGTGTAAAGAAACAAGTTCTTTAAGACTGGTCACAGACGTGGCAGATCTCACAACAATACAAAGGGAGACTTATGGTGCTATACAGCCGAGATCGCCAACATGTCCTAATTCAGAATACCAGTATAACGAAATTACTTCCGTACGTGATGTCTTCTGCTTCCCAGTAACAACAAATAATGGCGCAGAACAATTAGTAAAAACCTGTATTGCAGATAATTCACCGGAATAGCTCCAGGCTTATACAGACTGCTCGAAAACGTCAGATAATGGTAGAGGGGTTGCGCTTTCCTGTGCCCGAGCACAAATCTCAAGGAATTGATACCGCTTCCTGGTGAAACTTCTGGTTTTTGGGCAGAAGCTGTAGCTATACTCGCAGCTTTAAATTACTCGCAGACCCTCGCAGTAAGAAGCATTTTGATTTTAACGGACTGCAGAAGCTTGCTCCAAAACTTGCAGACACCTGCCATTCTCGAGAAATCTAACCCACTGGTAATGGACACCGTGAAAGCTACCAACGAAAACGAATATATCGGAAAGAAGATAAAATTTGTGTGGATCACAGGACACTCTAACATGAAATCATCGATGACTTAGCGAAAACCGCTGTGCATCACGGAACTTTCATAAGTACCGTATTACAGTCGTCAGACATGAAGACTACGAGTACTTTATGTAAGAGAACAAAGCGACAATGGAACGACGAATAACTGCTTTGATACGTTTTTTTGCCAGCCATTGACTTTGTTCCATCCGTCGGCAAGCCTGCACATTTTTCCAGGTGACATCGTGTTCATTGAGATAATTATTTAATGCAGTAAAAATATCGTCTGCTGTTGTATGCAGTAGTTCACATCAAAAAAGAAAATCAGATAATAATCGTGG
This sequence comes from Schistocerca piceifrons, assembly GCF_021461385.2. Taxonomy (NCBI): domain Eukaryota; kingdom Metazoa; phylum Arthropoda; class Insecta; order Orthoptera; family Acrididae; genus Schistocerca; species Schistocerca piceifrons. The sequence goes on along the minus strand of NC_060146.1, from coordinate 177,307,608 downwards.
GAAAACCAACATTATAGCGTTTTTTGATATGTCTGTGCTTTCATCCAATTGTAGAGCGTACATGTTACTCATGCAAAGTCTAGCCAGCAATGTTTCTTCGATGTTAACTGACATATCAGTAATTCGTATTTGAACAGTATTATTTGAGAGCGGGACAGTTCCTATTACCTTAGCAGCTGCATCACCTAACGTTCTCTTGCAAAGTATCACTGCTGATGGCAGGATAAGTTCCACAACAACTGTGTCGTTTTTCCCACATTTAGCAACAAGCTGAGCCACCTCGTAAGACGCAAGAGTTACATTTTCATTTACATTTGCACCACAGTGTTTGGTAATTGTTTTACGAGATGTTTTCAACTCATCTAATTTATTTTGGAAAAAATCTAATGAGTTAGTTTTGTGCTCCGGGTGCTTTGTTTCAAGATGGCGCCGGAGTTTCGCTGGTTTCATACATTCATTCGAAAGGCTTTCATAGCAAATTACTCACTGAGGTTGAGGCTGTTGCTCAGGCCCAGTGAACGTAAAACCGATTTCCAAATAATCAGAGTTATATTTTCTAATTTTTCCAGTAAGCTTAACACTTATCTTGGAAGGGTTATGTTCAAGGGACGCCGACGATTTAGGTTCAATGGACCCTGACAACTTTTGTTCGAGAGTCATTGACTTACTTGCTTGAACAGCAAATGCATTATCTTCCTCTCCATCTGTAGGCCTTTCTCGTTTTAACGAACCACTTTTTAAGCAACGGTCCATTTTTAACTAAGCGAACTGTAGCTTCCACGAAAAACAACGCTTTACAAACACTACTGTTTAATACAGAATACTAAAACTGTAAACAACACGGCAAAAAATTAACAATGGCCGATTGTCGTCTGAAATGCGAATTTCTGTGTAAAGTGACTGTCAGTTGTCAGCTGCAAAGAGGCAGCGCGCGCAGTCTAACGACATACAGCAGAACTATTTGCTTCTATCTAATTCTAGTTTTGCGCTAGAGTGTGCTAGTGTCAGCTGGCGCTAAGAAGACGCAGGAGTTGGCGTTCGCTAAAGCTCTGCTCATGCAGGCAGCGGCCAAAACGAAAAACCTGTTATCATACGTAATATATTCAATATATTTTTATTCTAATAGCATCTTGCGGACCCCTCTGGCATAGCTCGCGGACCCCTACGGCTCCGCGGAACACCTGTTGGGAACCACTGCGCTAGCGAGATTAGAGTTGGTAGTACGAATTAGGCCAGTCGAGAGACAGGAAAAAATTATAAAAAAATGTTGAATGAGAAGAGGGAGTTGCTTACCCTGGGCTTGACAGTTCTGATCTGCCTCGGCAACAGTTCCAATGGTAAGTGACTCTTGATCAGTCTCGGTGACTTCATATTTTGAACGTGGTCTATCGAGTGGGGCAGTTTTACACTTAAGTTAGGCATAACAGACGTTATTCTGCAACAGAAAACATAGAGGACTGATGTACCAATACGTAATATAGGCAAGAAGGCAGGTAAGCTTAAATAGGCACTGTGTTTCAGATAGGATGTTTTACTGTGTAATGCGCAAAATGCTATGTGAATAAATTATTTATTTACGAGGGGCATCCAATAAGTAATGCAACACATTTGCGCCTGTGTGCCCACACGGTACCACTCTAGTGGTCGACGCCGGGGTCAACGTCTTCTATCAATAACCTCCCCATGGTCCGCGTACTGCTGCCCGCGGAGTGCATCAAATGGCTCTGAGCACTATGGGACTTAACATCTGAGGTCATCAGTCCCCAAGACTTAGAAGTACTTCAACCTAACTAACCTAAGGACATCACACACATCCATGCCCGAGGCAGGATTCGAACCTGCGACGTAGCGGTCGTGCAGTTCCAGACTATAGCGCCTAGAACCGCTCGGTCACACCGGCCGGCGTGCGGAGTGCATCCTTGATTGGGTGAAAGAGATGGAAATCGGAAGGTGCGAGATTCAGGCTCTAAGATGGATGAGGCGGAACAGTCCAATGAAGTACTGTGGGCTTCCCTCGGGAGTGGAGACCTGAGTGGGGCTTGCCTTGTCATGGAGAAGGAGAGGTATTTTTGTGACGATGAATAGGCTGAGGTTGTTCCTTCAATTTCCTGGGGGTAGCACAATATACCTGACAGATGATCGTAGCACCATAAGGGAGAACAGAATAATCCCTTCAGAGTCCCACAAGACCGTCACCAACTGAGGGTGTAGCTTTGAACTTGAAACGTCCCCTTTGAAAAATTATGAATGACAGTGCTGGAAAAAATCTTACTGTATTTGATTTTCAAACAGCTGAGCAAAACTGAACGTACTCAGACAGTCCTCTCACCACTTATTCTGATCATCACTAAACTGACACACAATATTTTTAGCGCAACGCAGTCTGACTTTCAATAATCCCTGCAAAAGAATGGCCCTGACTAACAATAACCTATACCTTTCATGAATCACTTACCTCACAAAAAAACTTCGTTACTCGAACTACTGCAATACAGCGAGCGCCAATACTGACAGCTAAATAAAAGGTTCTAACTACAGAAGGCACTAACTACTGATAGGCATAGTTAGCAAATGAAAGATTTTGATAAAGAACAAACAATGTATTTACCTTAATAGTGTTCAAAAGACATAATATATACTTCAGTTCATGACATCCAGTCTTACACTTTTCCTTTTTCTGACGGACACACGTCCAGATCGTCCGCTCTCAAAACTCTCGCATATCTCTCCCCACATCCGCCACTACTGGCGGCTCACTTCCAACTGCCCAACGCTACGCGCTGTTCACATCCAGCTGCCCAACACTACACAAGCGAATATTCCAATAATGAGTCCAACCAGCCACAGACTGCACGCAATGCAGTCAGCGATTTTCATACAGAGAACTACGTGGCGTTACCAACATAAGAACCGAAACAGCCTACTTAAAAACTTTTCCTTAGGAGGAAGGGTGCTATGGCGCCACTCCACGGATTGCCGTTTTGTTTCCGGTTTGAAGTTATGAACCAATGTTTCATCGCCTGTGACGATGTTCGACAAAAAATTGTCACGATCAGCCTCGTAATGCGCAAGCAGTTTTGGACAGATAGTTCTTCGTTGGTCTTTATGATCTTTCGTTAGGCGACAAGAAACCCTGCGGGCAAATACCACTAAGTACCTGAACCGGTGGTCGAGGTTGTCAGCACTGCCAACATAAATGTCCAGTTGGGTATCATTGTGTTTGACTGTGATACACTGATCACTGAGAAAGAGAGTGTCCGCACGTTCCAACATTCCAGGGGTGACAGAAGACCGTATGCTGCTGGCCGGCCGGCATGCGGGATATTGGACAGGGGATGTCAAATTGATTCCATATTTTTAGATTTCCAGAAGGCTTAGACACCGTTCCTCACAAGCGTCTTCTAACCAAACTGCGTGCCTACGGAGTATCACCTCAGTTGTAAGACTGGATTCGTGATTTCCTGTCATAAAGGTCACAGTTCGTAGTAATAGACGGAAAGTCATTCAGTAAAACAGAAGTAATATCCGGCGTTTCCTAAGGAAGTATTATAGCCCCTCTATCGTTACTGGTATATACACTCCTGGAAATTGAAATAAGAACACCGTGAATTCATTGTCCCAGGAAGGGGAAACTTTATTGACACATTCCTGGGGTCAGATACATCACATGATCACACTGACAGAACCACAGGCACATAGAAACAGGCAACAGAGCATGCACAATGTCGGCACTAGTACAGTGTATATCCACCTTTCGCAGCAATGCAGGCTGCTATTCTCCCATGGAGACGATCGTAGAGATGCTGGATGTAGTCCTGTGGAACGGCTTGCCATGCCATTTCCACCTGGCGCCTCAGTTGGACCAGCGTTCGTGCTGGACGTGCAGACCGCGTGAGACGACGCTTCATCCAGTCCCAAACATGCTCAATGGGGGACAGATCCGGAGATCTTGCTGGCCAGGGTAGTTGACTTACACCTTCTAGAGCACGTTGGGTGGCACGGGATACATGCGGACGTGCATTGTCCTGTTGGAACAGCAAGTTCCCTTGCCGGTCTAGGAATGGTAGAACGATGGGTTCGATGACGGTTTGGATGTACCGTGCACTATTCAGTGTCCCCTCGACGATCACCAGTGGTGTACGGCCAGTGTAGGAGATCGCTCCCCACACCATGATGCCGGGTATTGGCCCTGTGTGCCTCGGTCGTATGCAGTCCTGATTGTGGCGCTCACCTGCACGGCGCCAAACACGCATACGACCATCATTGGCACCAAGGCAGAAGCGACTCTCATCGCTGAAGACGACACGTCTCCATTCGTCCCTCCATTCACGCCTGTCGCGACACCACTGGAGGCGGGCTGCACGATGTTGGGGCGTGAGCGGAAGACGGCCTAACGGTGTGCGGGACCGTAGCCCAGCTTCATGGAGACGGTTGCGAATGGTCCTCGCCGATACCCCAGGAGCAACAGTGTCCCTAATTTGCTGGGAAGTGGCGGTGCGGTCCCCCACGGCACTGCGTAGGATCCTACGGTCTTGGCGTGCATCCGTGCGTCGCTGCGGTCCGGTCCCAGGTCGACGGGCACGTGCACCTTCCGCCGACCACTGGCGACAACATCTATGTACTGTGGAGACCTCACGCCCCACGTGTTGAGCAATTCGGCGGTACGTCCACCCGGCCTCCCGCATGCCCACTATACGCCCTCGCTCAAAGTCCGTCAACTGCACATACGGTTCACGTCCACGCTGTCGCGGCATGCTACCAGTGTTAAAGACTGCGATGGAGCTCCGTATGCCACGGCAAACTGGCTGACACTAACGGCGGCGGTGCACAAATGCTGCGCAGCTAGCGCCATTCGACGGCCAACACCGCGGTTCCTGGTGTGTTCGCTGTGCCGTGCGTGTGATCATTGCTTGTACAGCCCTCTCGCAGTGTCCGGAGCAAGTATGGTGGGTCTGACACACCGGTGTCAATGTGTTCTTTTTTCCATTTCCAGGAGTGTATTAACGGCATAGGAGACAATCTCAGCAGCCGTCTTAGATTGTCTGCAGACGACGCTGTCATTTACCATCTTGTAAAGTCATCAGATGACCAAAACCAATTGCAAAATGATTTAGAGAAGATATATGTATGGTGCGAAAAGTGGCAATTGACCCTGAATAAGCAAAAGTGTGAAGTTATTCACATGAGTACTAACAGAAATCCGCTAAATTTCGATTACGCAATAAGTCACACAAATCTGAGGGCTGTAAATTCAACTAAATACTTAGGGATTACAATTACAAATAACCTAAATTAGAACGATCACATAGATAATATTATGGGTCGAGCAAAGCAAAGACTGCGTTTCATTGGCAGAACACGTAGAAGGTGCAGCAGGTCTACTAAAGAGACTGCTGTCACCACGCTTGTCTGCCCTATTCTGGAATACTGCTGTGCGGTGTCGGATCCGCATCAGGTGGGACTGACGGATGACATCGAAAAAGTACAAAGAAGGGCAGCTCGTTTTGTATTATCGCGAAATAGTGGAGATAGTGTCACAGACATGATACGTGAATCTGAGTGGCAATCATTAAAACAAAGGCGGTTTTCGTTGCGACGGGATCTTCTCATGAAATTTCAATCACCAGTTTTCTTATGCGATTGCGAAAACATTCTTTTGGCACCCACCTACATAGGGAGAAATGATCATCACGATAAAATAAGAGTGATCAGGGCTCGCACAGAGAACTTTAAGCGCTCCTTTTTCCCGCGCGCCGTTCGGGTGTGGAACGGTAGAGAGACAGCTCGAAGGTGGTTCATTGAACCCTCTGCCAGACACTTTATTGTAAATAGCAGAGTAATGACGTAGATGTAGATGTAGACGCAGGTCTGCGCTACCTTGTCGCGATGATACAGACGCCTCGCCCAACGACTCACCGTGCTTTTGCTCATTGCCAGTTATCTGTAGACATTGTGCTCTGGTTGTGCGCCAAAAGAAAGTTTAAAAAAAGCTCTGCTTGGAACGCACCTCCGTCACAGACGCCATATTGAAGGCTCCATACAGCGACCCCCCCCCCCCCCCCCACCCAATCTGTCTAAACTTTATGAAACTACAGGGGCTGAAGCGGGAATATCCCACGATGTCCCGCAAAGTTTTTCAATCGAAACTGGTCGGGAACAAAAATGTATTGCATTACTTACTGAATATCCATCGTACATCACCTATGCGATAGTAAATATAAGGTCTATTTCAAAAAATATAACTCGTCGCTGTAACTTGAGGAAAATAACTCAATAAGCCATGTTCAAAGCTCTGCAAGTGTAACGTTACTTACACAAATCTATCTAAATAAACATTTCCTCCACTCACTACTTTGCAAGTTACAGACAAAACCACCTTACCTCAAACACCCTGCACGTTTATACTTACTCTAGGAACGGAAATCTTTCACTAAGCGGTATCTGCTTCGCCTTCTCCAAGTCGCAGTCATTCATGAGTAACCAGACCATTTCCTGACTCCACGTAGTTCCTGTCGCAAAAAAATACAATATGGATAAACAGATCTATTTCGCAGCAAACAAACGCAATGCAAATGGTTCAAATGGCTCTGAGCGCAATGGGACTTTACGTCTGAGGTCATCAGTCCCCTAGACTTAGAACTACTTTAACCTAACTAACCTAAGAATATCATACACATCCATGCCCGAAGCAGGGTTCGAACCTGCGATCGTAGCAGCAGCGCGGTTCCGGACTGAAGCGCCTAGCCGGCAGCGGTGGTCTCGCGGTTCTAGGCGCTCAGTCCGGAACCGCGCGACTGCTACGGTCGCAGGTTCGAATCCTGCCTAGGGCATGGATGTGTGTGATGTCCTTAGGTTAGTTACGTTTAAGTAGTTCCAAGTTCTAGGGGACTGATGACCTAAGATGTTAAGTCCCATAGTTGTCAGAGCCATTTGAACCATTTCTGAAGCGTCTAGAACCGCTCAGTCACAGCGGCCGGCCAAACGCAGTCAAACGTTGATAAAGCGCAATAGTATGATGGTGCTAGAACTAGATTTTTCTCTCTGAGCACAAAAATACCACGAATCTTCTGCTTCAGTCACTTTTATTTATTTACCACAATCACTTTTCTGCTGACACAATCACTTCCCCCCCCCCCCCCCCCCCCCCATGAACCATGGACCTTGCCGTTGGTGGGGAAGCTTGCGTGCCTCAGCGATACAGATGGCCGTACCGTAGGTGCAACCACAACGGAGGGGTATCTGTCGAGAGGCCAGACAAACGTGTGGTTCCTGAAGAGGGGCAGCAGCCTTTTCAGTAGTTGCAGGGGCAACAGTCTGGATGATTGACTGATCTGGCCTTGTAACATTAACCAAAACGGCCTTGCTGTGCTGGTACTGCGAACGGCTGAAAGCAAGGGGAAACTACAGCCGTAATTTTACCCGAGGACATGCAGCTTTACTGTATGATTAAATGATGATGGCGTCCTCTTGGGTAAAATATTCCGGAGGTAAAATAGTCCCCCATTCGGGTCTCCAGGCGGGGACTACTCAAGAGGACGTGGTTATCAGGAGAAAGAAAACTGAAATTCTACGGATCGGAGCGTGGAATGTCAGATCCCTTAATCGGGCAGGTAGGTTAGAAAATTTAAAAAGGGAAATGGATAGGTTAAACTTAGATATAGTGGGAATTAGTGAAGTTCGGTGGCAGGAGGAACAAGACTTTTGGTCAGGTGATTACAGAGTTATAAATACAAAGTCAAATAGGGGTAATGCAGGAGTAGGTTTAATAATGAATAAAAAAATAGGAGTGCGGGTTAGCTACTACAAACAGCATAGTGAACGCATTATTGTGGCCAAGATAAACACAAAGCCCATGCCTACTACAGTAGTACAGGTTTATATGCCAACTAGCTCTGCAGATGATGAAGAAATTGATGAAATGTATGACGAGATAAAAGAAATTATTCAGGTAGTGAAGGGAGACGAAAATTTAATAGTCATGGGTGACTGGAATTCGTCAGTAGGAAAAGGGAGAGAAGGAAACATAGTAGGTGAATATGGATTGGAGGGAAGAAATGAAAGAGGAAGCCGCCTTGTAGAATTTTGCACAGAGCATAACTTAATCATAGCTAACACTTGGTTCAAGAATCATAAAAGAAGGTTGTATACCTGGTAGAATCCTGGAGATACTAAAAGGTATCAGATAGACTATATAATGGTAAGACAGAGATTTAGGAACCAGGTTTTAAATTGTAAGACATTTCCAGGTGCAGATGTGGATTCTGACCACAATCTATTGGTTATGAACTGCAGATTGAAACTGAAGAAACTGCAAAAAGGTGGCAATTTAAGGAGATTGGACCTGGATAAACTGACAGAACCAGAGGTTGTAGAGAGTTTCAGGGAGAGCATAAGGGAACAATTGACAGGAATGGTGGAAAGAAATACAGTAGAAGAAGAATGGGTAGCTCTGAGGGACGAAGTAGTGAAGGCAGCAGAGGATCAAGTAGGTAAAAAGACGAGGGCTAATAGAAATCCTTGGGTACAGAAGAAATATTGAATTTAATTGATGAAAGGAGAAAATATAAAAATGCAGTAAATGAAGTAGGCAAAAAGGAATACAAACGTCTCAAAAATGAGATCGACAGGAAGTGCAAAATGGCTAAGCAGGGATGGCTAGAGGACAAATGTAAGGATGTAGAGGTTTGTCTCACTAGGGGTAAGATAGATACTGCCTACAGGAAAATTAAAGAGACCTTTGGAGAGAAGAGAACCACTTGTATGAAAATCAAGAGCTCAGATGGCAACCCAGTTCTAAGCAAAGAAGGGAAGGCAGAAAGGTGGAAGGAGTATATAGAGGGTTTATACAAGGGCGATGTACTTGAGGACAATATTATGGAAATGGAAGAGGATGTAAATGAAGATGAAATGGGAGATAAGATACTGCGTGAAGAGTTTGACAGAGCACTGAAAGACCTGAGTCGAAACAAGGCCCCGGGATTAGACAACATTCCATTAGAACTACTGATGGCCTTGGGAGAGCCAGTCATGACAAAACTCTACCATCTGGTGAGCAAGATGTATGAGACAGGCGAAATACCCACAGACTTCAAGAAGAATATAATAATTCCAATCCCAAAGAAAGCAGGTGTTGACAGATGTGAAAATTACCGAACTATCAGTTTAATAAGTCACAGCTGCAAAATACTAACGCGAATTCTTTACAGACGAATGGAAAAACTGGTAGAAGCGGACCTCGGGAAAGATCAGTTCGGATTCCGTAGAAATGTTGCAACACGTGAGGCAATACTAACCTTACGACTTATCTTAGAAGAAAGATTAAGAAAAGGCAAACCTACGTTTCTAGCATTTGTAGACTTAGAGAAAGCTTTTGACAACGTTAACTGGAATACTCTCTTTCAAATTCTGAAGGTGGCAGGGTTAAAATACAGGGAGCGAAAGGCTATTTACAATTTGTACAGAAACCAAATGGCAGTTATAAGAGTCGAGGGACATGAAAGGGAAGCAGTGGTTGGGAAGGGAGTGAGACTGGGTTGTAGCCTCTCCCCGATGCTATTCAATCTGTATATTGAGCTGGCAGTAAAGGAAACAAAAGAAAAATTCGGAGTAGGTATTAAAATTCATGGAGAAGAAATAAAAACTTTGAGGTTCGCCGACGACATTGTAATTCTGTCAGAGACAACAAAAGACTTGGAAGAGCAGTTGAACGGAATGGACAGTGTCTTGAAAGGTGGATATAAGATGAACATCAACAAAAGGAAAACGAGGATAATGGAATGTAGTCAAATTAAATCGGGTGATGCTGAGGGGATTAGATTAGGAAATGAGACAATTAAAGTAGTAAAGGAGTTTTGCTATTTAGGGAGCAAAATAACTGATGATGGTCGAAGTAGAGAGGATATAAAATGTAGACTGGCAATGGCAAGGAAATCGTTTCTGAAGAAGAGAAATTTGTTAACATCGAGTATAGATTTAAGTGTCACGAAGTCGTTTCTGAAAGTATTTGTATGGAGTGTAGCCATGATGGATGTGAAACGTGGACGATAACCAGTTTGGACAAGAAGAGAATAGAAGCTTTCGAAATGTGGTGCTACAGAAGAATGCTGAAGATAAGGTGGGTAGATCACGTAACTAATGAGGAGGTATTGAATAGGATTGGGGAGAAGAGAAGTTTGTGGCACAACTTGACTAGAAGAAGGGATCGGTTGGTAGGACATGTTTTGAAGCATCAAGGGATCACAAATTTAGCATTGGAGGGCAGCGTGGAGGGTAAAAATCATAGAGGGAGAGTAAGCAGATTCAGAACGACGTAGGTAGCAGTAGGTACTGGGAGATGAAGAAGCTTGCACAGGATAGAGTAGCATGGAGAGCTGCATCAAACCAGTCTCAGATCTGAAGACCACAGCAACAACAACAATCACTTTTCTGCTGACACTTACAATCTAAAGATACTTGTTGTCAGAAAGGCGATAGACGTAATCTGTGTACTGGGGCCAGGAAACAAACGTGGTATCTTTACTGTCTGTGGGCCAGCACTCTACAGACGCAGCTATACAAGCACAACTCACGATTCGTCCTCTCAGCTGGAAAAGCAATTGTCCCTGGTTTGAGTTCCGGTAGACCACATAGATTTAATATACTGGGCAGTTTGAATAAAACACTTCTTATCAATTAATGATTTCTTTGTTTTTGTAGAAGCTCAAAAAAGGCGAAGTTGGTAAAGAACGAACAGCGCTTGTGCTGGGGAAGTGGCCTTGCGCTGTACCTGACGCACAGAATGTGTGGCTAGGGCCTCCCGTCACGTACACCGTTCACCGGGTGCAAGTCCTTCGATTTGACGCCACTTCGGCGACTTGCGAGTCGTTGTTGTTGTTGTGGTCTTCAGTCCAGAGACAAGTTTGATGCAGCTCTCCATGCTACTCTATCCTATGCAAGCTTCTTCATCTCCCAGTACCTACTGCAACCTACATCATTCTGTATCTGTTTAATGTATTCATCTCCTTGTGTCCCTCTACAATTTTTACCCTCCACGCTGCCTTCCAATGCTAAATTGGTAATCCATTAATGCCTCAGAATATGCCCTACGAACCGATCCCTTCTTCTAGTCAAGTTGTGCCACAAATTTCTCTTCTCTCCAATCCTATTCAATACCTCCTCATTAGTTATGTCATCTACCCGATGGGGATGAAATGATGATGATTAGGAGAACACAACACTCAGTCCCTGAACGGAGAAAATCTCCGACCCAGCCGCCGGGAATCGAATCCGGACCCTTAGGGTTGACATTCTGTCGCGCTGACCACTCAGCTACCGGGGGCGGACACGCACAGAATGACTGACAAAGAATGCCTTGAGTGCGACGCTGCAAAATGCCCCCACATATCGTCTACTATGGAACCGATATTTTGATCAGACAGAATGGGCATATTATAAGGGAGACGGAACAGTTCAAGTTCCTAGGCGTTCGGATAGATAGTAAGCTCTTGTGGAAAGCCCATGTTCAGGATCTTGTTCAGAAACTAAATGCTGCTTTATTTACCATTAGAACAGTATCTGAAATAAGTGACAGTTCAACACGGAAAGTAGTCTACTTCTCATATTTTCATACGCTTATGTCATATGGTGCCGGCCGGGGTGGCCGAGCGGTTCTAGGCGCTACAGTCTGGAACCGTGCGACCGCTACGGTCGCAGGTTCGAATCCTGCCTCGGGCATGGATGTTTGTGATGTCCTTAGGTTAGTTAGGTTTAAGTAGTTCTAAGTTCTAGGGGACTGATGACCTCAGAAGTTAAGTCCCGTAGTGCTCAGAGCCATTTATGTCATATGGTATTATTTTTTGGGGTAATTCTTCTGATTCAAAACGAGTATTTTTGGCTCAGAAACGGGCTGTTCGAGCTATGTGTGGTGTAAGTTCGAGAACCTCTTGTGCACCCCTATTCAATAGTCTGGGAATTCTGACATTGCCCTCACAGTATATAGTTTCTCTAATGTCGTTTGTTGTTAGCAATATTAGCTTATTCCCAAGAGTTAGCAGCTTTCACTCAGTTAATACTAGGCAGAAATCAAATCTGCATGTGGAATGCTCTTCCTTGACTCTTGTGCAGAAATGAGTGCAGTATTCTGCTGCATCCATTTTCAATAAGCTACCACAAGAACTCAAAAATCTTAGCAGTAGCCCAAACGCTTTTAAGTCTAAACTGAAGAGTTTCCTCATGGCTCACTCCTCCTATTCTGTCGAGGAGCTCCTGGAAGAGCTGAAAAATTAAGCAAATTCCAGTGTTACATTGTTGATTTTCTTTATTAAAACTTACGAATTGTCGCCTGAATATGTTACTTATATTTTATTTTATCTGTTTCTACTATCGTGTTACAATTTCATGTATTGACTCGTTCCATGACCATGGAGACTTCTCCTTAATTTGGTCCCACGGAACGATAAATAAATAAATAAAAATAAACCACAATATTGGCTGCTAATGGCTACAGGGGGCAGGACTGGAGGCATCCAATGCTGAATACATCATGAAGCTACGGAGCGTAGTTGAACTGCTCAGTCGACGAGTAACTCACAACACTGCTAGGGATGTTGATACAAAGCAGAGCAATGGCAACGATAAGCAAATCAGACATCGCATTATGGCTCTGAGCACTATGGGACTTAACGTCTGTGGTCATCAGTCCCCTAGAACTTAGAACTACTTAAACCTAACTAATCGAAGGACATCACACACATCCATGCACGAGGCAGGATTCGAACCTGCAACTGTAGCGGTTCAAATGGTTCAAATGACTCTGAGCACTATGGGACATAACTTCTGAGGTCATCAGTGCCCTAGAACTTAGAACTACTTAAACCAAACTAAGGACATCACACACATCCATGCCCGAGGCAGGATTCGAACCTGCGACTGTAGCGGTCGCGCGGTTCCAGACTGAAGGACCTAGAACCGCTCGGCCACAATGGCAGGAGTGAGAAAGAGATGGCAGCTGAAATATTAGCGTTTCTGCAAGCGAATGTGTGGTGTCGTATACGCTCGATTGTGCAGACAATGTATACTACGAGTCTATGATGGTTGTTTGGATGATTTGGGGGAGGGGAGCAAACAGTGAGGTCATCGGTCCCATCGGATTAAAGAAGACTGGGAAGGAAGTCGGGCGTACCACTTCAAAGGAACCATCCCGGCGTTTGTCTGGAGCGATTTTGGGAAATCACAGAAAACCTAAATCAGGATTGCCGACGCGGGTTTGAATGGTCGTCCTCCAGAATGCGAGTCCAGTGTGCTAACCACTGCGCCACCTGGCTCGGTGGTACAACGATGACGATACGTGCTTAAAAAGTGAACGTGATATTGAAACAGGTGTCGAGCCAAGTACTTCATCATCCTTGTCGAACGGAAAGCCACAAACGTAGTAAAGGACAATCGTTGTCGAAGGAGCGGGTGCTGAACACAATTCCGTACATGGAAGATCACACGCAGCATAGTAAAAAGAAAAGAATTATCAACAGATTTCGAGGAAGTCCGCAGCAATATGACGGTGTAGTGCATACGAAATACTACAGATATTCAAAATAGGAGAAGATGTTCACACGTTTCAAGGGTGATCGATATAATTTACGGCATGTACCTGATAATGACCTACTATGCTATGCACATCAAATTGCGGGCGACATGGATTACTATGAACTCAAGCCAAACAGTGGATGGTTGCATAATTCCAAACAGTGTTACAGAACTGAAATACGTAAGATATCGAAATTCCAAACAAAGCGTCAACTTGACGATGCACAGCAAACTGTGGAATCGGCTCAAAAATTTGTAGATGAGATATGGAGACTTATTCCATCGTCCAGTAAGGAATTCGTTTCCAACTGATCGGAATTTGAAGAGGGAATGCATAGGAAAGGAACCCTGGAAATTAGAGGTACCAAGAGAGTTGTATCAAGATCAATTAATATAAGTGCCTTAACGTATTCGTGTATAATTATGATAACTGTTAATCTGGATGGTAAATTGGCCGGGAAGTTATTTTGAAACTTCTTAATTTATTTTTACTTGGACTGGAATACTGAGAAGCTGAAACTTGTTTATTTAGTTCTGAAACTGCTGAGTGAAACTGAACGTACTGACACTTTCCTTGTTTTTATCATTTCAACACTGACCTTCATAATTATTCCTGACAAATACAACTCAAACTTATTCATTTGTTACCCACAATATACAAGGATAACGCAATCTGACTATTAATTAACACAAAAGAATGACCCTGGATTAGAAGAAATCCAAACAATAACCCATACATTTCATAAGTCACTTACCTCACGGAACATCTTCATGACACGAACTACAGCAAGTACAGCAAGCATACAGCCTGCTAAATGAAAAGATTCTAAATACTGTAGACTTTAACTACTAATAGGCATGTGGTTAGCAAAGGAAAGATTTTGTTACAGAGCCAACAATGTATTTACACTACTGGCCATTAAGTTTGCCACACCACGAAGATGACGTGCTACAGACTCGAAATTTAACCAACAGGAAGAAGATGCTGTGATATGCAAATGACTAGCTTTTCAGACCATTCACACAAGATTGGCGCCGGTGGCGACACCTACAACGTGCTGACATGAGGAAAGTTCCCAACCGATTTCTCATACACAAACAGCAGTTGACTGGCGTTGCCTGGTAAAACGATGTTGTGATAACTCGTGTAAGAAGGAGAAATGCGTACCATCACGTTTCCGACTTTGATAAAAGTCGGATTGTAGCCTATCGCGATTACGGTTTATCGTATCGCGACATTGCTGCTCGCGTTGGTGGAGATCCAATGACTGTTAGCAGAATATGGACTCGGTGGGTTCAGGAGGGTAATATGGTACGCCGTGCTGGATCCCAACGGCCTCGTATCACTAGCTGTGGAGATGACAGGCATCTTATCCGCATGGCTGTAACGGATCGTGCATCCACGTCTCGAACCCAGAGTCAACAGATGGGGACGTTTGCAAGGTAACAACCATCTGCACGAACAGTTCGACGACGTTTGCAGCAGCATCGACTTTCAGCTAGGAGACCATGTCTGCGGTTACCCTTGACGCTACATCACAGACAGGAGCAACTGCGATGGTGTACCCAACGACGAACCTGGGTGCACGAATGGCGAAACGTCATTTATTCGGATGAATCCGTTTACAGCATCACGATGGTCGCATCCGTGTTTGGCGACATCTCGGTGAACGCACATTGGAAGCGTGTATTCGTCATCGCCATACTGGCGTATCACCCAGCGTGATGGTATGGGGTGCCATTGGTTACACGTCTCGGTCACCTCTTGTTCGCATTGACGGCACTTTGAACAGTGGACGTTACATTACAGATGTGTTACGACCCGTGGCTCTACCCTTCATTCGATCCCTGCGAAACCCTACATTTCAGCAAGATAATGCACGATCGCATGTTGCAGGTCCTGTACGGGCCTTTCTGGATACAGAAAATGTTCGACTGCTGCCCTGATCAGCATAACCTCCTGCTCTCTCACCAACTGAAAATGTCTGGTCAATGGTGGCCGAGCAACTGGCTCGTCACAATACGCCATGAACTGTGGTATCGTGTTGAAGCTGCATAGGCAGCTGTACCTGTACGCGCCATCCAAGCTCTGTTTGACTCAATGCCCAGGCGTATCAAGGCCGTTATTACGGCCAGAGGTGGTTGTTCTGGGTACTGATTTCTCAGGATCTATGCACCCAGATAGCATGAAAATGTAATCACATGTCAGTTCTAGTATAATATATTTGTCCAATGAATATCCGTTTATCATCTTCATTTCTTCTTGGTGTAGCAGATTTAATGGCCAGTAGTGTATCTTCAGTTGTGCAGAATTGTGGTGTCGGCGCTTGTTACCGTTCGCCTTTTGTTCGTGAAATAAAAGACTTCCACAGCTCCAGTGGCTGTTTGCAGAAAAAGAGGTAGTCTACCAACCTGTCGTCACAAGTCTTTAAAAATAAATGGGAATGATAGAAGAGAGGGATGAGAAACCTCGATACGTATTACGCAGTCGCGTAAGTGACGTGCAGCCCAAATTTCCTACGAATCATTGCAATACCCTGCAGAAAGAATTTAAAGATTAAGTTTCACACAAAAGATAAAATAATTACAGCGGTCAACAGACGGGATTCATTTTTCTGTACATAAAGAAGCACTTTGTGTTAAATTTGCTGGCATGGAGCTCGTGAAAAATTGGTGGCACGAGTAGTAAAATATCTGAAGCCACGCGCATCATTCCACTGTCAGTTGCAACAATTTTCGACGGAATTGAACGGAGAACATATACACTCTATACAAGGGGATTTTTTCTAACGTGTACAAACTCTACGGATTAATCGAAGAGAGGACAAGGAACAAAAAAGGTCTAATGAACTTATGTGCAAAGTGTATGGTTTCCATGATAGAGACCATTTATTCAACCATACATTATTACAGAGACTACTGTCTAATACGCGCCGTACCGTGCAGCCACAGTTACAGTATGCATGGTTTCCTCCTAGAGGGTGGTACTGTTCCTCATACGTCATGCCCTAGCGCTCTGTCCTGCCACAGTAATTGGTAATGTTCCGTCCGATTCACTTCTCGTGCTGACTAACCTTGTAGGGGGTGTCACACTGCGTTGTAAGCAATGGTTCTGTATTCGAATCAAGAGCTTGCCGACATGGTGTTTACTTACGGAAGGGGAAATGGCAATGGGCGGCGGGCAGCAAGGCTGTATCAGGAGACATATACCCGCCGACAACGACAGCATCTAATGACTGCAACAGTGAAACTTCCTGGAGACTCGAACTCGGGACCTTTGCCTTTCGCGGGCAAGTGCTCTACCAACTGAGCTACCCGAGCACGACTCATGCCCCGTCCTCACAACTTCACTTCTGAAAGTACCTCGTCCCCTACCTTCCAAACTTTACAGAAGCTCTCCTGCGAACCTTGCAGAACTAGCACTCCTGAAAGAAAGGATATTGCGGAGACATGGCTCAGCCACAGCCTGGGGGATGTTTCCAGAATGAGATACTCTGCAGAGCAATGTGCGCTGATATGAAACTTCCTGACAGATTAAAACTGTGTGCCGGGCCGAGACTCGAACTCGGGACCTTTGCCTTTCGCGGGCAAGTGCTCTACCAACTGAGTTACCCAAGCACGACTCACGCCCCGTCCTCACAACTTCACTTCTGAAAGTACCTCGTCTCCTACCTTCCAAACTTTACAGAAGCTCTCCTGCGAACCTTGCAGAACTAGCACTCCTGAAAGAAAGGATATTGCGGAGACATGGCTTAGCCACAGCCTGGGGGATGTTTCCAGAATGAGATTTTCACTCTGCAGCGCAGTGTGCGTTGATATGAAACTTCATGGCAGATGAAAACTATGTGCCAGACCGAGACTCGAACTCGTGACCTTTGCCTTTCTCGAGGTACTGGCGGAATTAAAACTGTGAGGACGGGGCGTGAGTCGTGCTTGGGTAGCTCAGTCGGTAGAGCACTTGCCCGCGAAAGGCAAAGGTCCCGAATTCGAGTCTCGGTCCGGCACACAGTTTTAATCTGCCAGGAAGTTTCATATCAGCGCACACTCCGCTGCAGAGTGAAAATCTCATTCTGACTGCAACAGTGTTTCGCCGTTTATCTGAGACAGGGTGGTTTCAGGAAGCAGGAAATCATGAAGGACGTACCCGACTTTTAAATGGCTCTGAGCACTATGGGACTTAACTTCTGAGGTCATCAGTCCCCTTGAACTTAGAACTACTTAAACCTAAGGACATCACATACATCCATGCCCAAGGCAGGATTCGAACCTGCGACCGTAACGGTCGCGCGGCTTCAGACTGTAGCGCCTAGAACCGCTCGGCCACTCCGGCCGGCGACCGAACTTTGCGGCCAGTCTTCCTTCCACGTCGCATAACAGGCCGGAACTATCGGTGTTTCTGGCGGGTGACTTTACCTCTCCTGCTGGAAGAAGTTCCATCGATGATTCGAAGGATTATGTGGCTGCTACATGATGGTGCTCCAGCCCACTTCGCCGTTAACGTCCGGTCGCATCTCAGTCGTGTCTTCTCTGGTCGATGGATCGGACGAGGGGTCCAATTGCATGACCTTATCGTTCACCGGACCTCAACCCGTGCGACTTCTGGTTATGGGACCATCTCAAAAGTATCGTGTATGCAGAGCCCATTCCAATAGTGGAGACACTGGAGCAGCGCATTCACGTTGCCTTGGACACTGCTCGGACGCAGCCTTGCCGATGTGGACGTGTGAGACAGAACTTTCTGCGGCGTTACACGCATGTGTTGAGACACATGGAAACTATTTTCAACACATACTCTAACTGTGGCTGCGCGGTACAGCGCGTATTAGACCGCAGTCTCTGTAACAACGTATGATTGAATAAATGAACTCCAGCATGGAAACCATGCATTCCCGGACACAAGTCCATCAGACCTTTCTTGTTCCGTATCCTCTCATCGATCGATCCCTATAGTTTGTACACGGTGGACAAAATCACTCTGTGTATTACGGACAAGTACGCTGCTTATGTCAAGGGACATGCCTGGAACGATTTTTCGATTTAAAACTCTCTGTTGTTGGATTTCAAATGCCTCAAATGGCTTCGTTACAGGATCATTTAGTAATCGCGGAAGCGTTACGGAGATGATAGATAAACTCCAGTGGAAGACTCTGCAGGAGAGACGCTCAGTAGCTCGGTATGGGCTTTCGTTAAAGTTTCGAGAACATACCTTCACCGAAGAGTCAAGCAGTAT
The DNA here is from genome assembly GCF_021461385.2 of Schistocerca piceifrons. Taxonomy (NCBI): domain Eukaryota; kingdom Metazoa; phylum Arthropoda; class Insecta; order Orthoptera; family Acrididae; genus Schistocerca; species Schistocerca piceifrons. The sequence goes on along the minus strand of NC_060146.1, from coordinate 177,288,818 downwards.
ATTGCTCCCTCCTACGGATATCTCGCGAAGAGACCATGCGGATAAAATCAGAGAGATTAGAGCCCACACAGAAGCATACCGACAATCCTTCTTTCCACGAACAATACGAGACTGGAATAGAAGGGAGAACCCATAGAAGTACTCAGGGTACCCTCCGCCACACACCGTCAGGTGGCTTGCGGAGTATGGATATAGATGTAGATATAGGGACTTTACATCGGAGGTTGTCAGTCCCCTAGACTTACAACTACTTAAACCTAACTAACCTAAGGACATCAGACACATCCATGCCCGAGACAGGATTCGAACCTGCGACCGAAGCAGCACCACGGTCCCGGACTGAATCGCCTAGAGCCGCTTGGCCACAGCGGCCGGCTTGTTGAATTTATGGAGCAGAAATGAGTGCAGGAACGAAAATTAGAACATCCAGAATGAATTGCAGATCACGTATTTTAAGTGGACTTCACCACACACTGCTCACGGTAAGACATTGTAAGGTGAGAAACAACTTCGCTTTAATTCGACAGGGATGCATTTAAAAAGAAAATTGTGTTGTAGAAGTGGGCTCTGAAGAACACAGTCCAGTTCTCAAAGGTCACTGGCGTTACAGAAAACAGGAAGTTTTGACAGTTAATTTTGGCCTGGAAAGTATTGCACGGACAGTTTGCTAAATGTTTTGAGGAGACTGCCAGTGTTACATCTACTTTGGAAAAGTTTTCGAGACCGTTAGCAGTTTCAGTTGAAAGCGTCCCTGTCCATGAGCTGATTGATCCGCAGGATAATTTCCGTTTCAAAGGAAAATCACTTTAACGTTACAGCTGTCCAGGACGTCTACGTTGCTTTCTTCAGGTAGTTTCTACGTCTCCATATTGAGGTTGCAAAAGTGCTGCTATATTTCGACCCATAGCTGTGTGTCAAAGACATTTTTTTTCTACTATGAAACTAAGTAAGTCACGATTACGCAGCAACCTTACTGCGAAAATCTGTGAATTTGTCTGCATCTGTCCTTATACCGATAAGTTGACCAGATAAAAATTCTACGTCTTTAGTGGACCAAAAATGAATAACTAATACGGAAAATTGCAGTTGTTTGTGATGTATGTGCTTGAGAAATGTGAAATATAAAACCAAGTCGTACATAGTGCGACTGCTTTGCATTTAAATGGGATTGCGAAATCAGCGACTATTTTTAGACTTTTACGTACATCAGCACCTTTAAACCATACATTGTAGACTCAGTCTTGTTCGCCTTACCTGCATTATGAGACGTTACAACTAGAGGCATATTAGAACCAAAATAAGATGTTCCAATGTCCCTGGAGCGCCGGACAGCCACGCCATCTATGGCGCCTTTCCACGGTTCGCGCGCCTCCCCCTGTCGGAGGTTCGAGTCCTCCCTCGGGCATGGGTGCGTGTGTTGTCCTTAGCGTAAATTAGTTTAAGTTGGATTAAGTGGTGTGTAAGCCTAGAGACCGATGACCTCAGTAGTTTGGTCCCATAGGAACTTACCACAAATTTACAAATTTTTACAATTGACAAGAACAGGGGAAAGAATATAGTACAAGAAGAATGGGCAGCTTTGAGAGACGAAAGAGTGAAGGCAGCAGAGAATCAAGTAGGTAAAAAGAAGAGGGCTAGTAAAATCCTTGGGTTGACCAGAAAAGCGGTAAGCAATGACGTCACTTGTGCTGAAAGATTCAGGGCCAAGCTTATCTTTAAATACACCACAACGTACTATAGTAGCTGTTATCCACCCACAACCATGTTACGCAGCATCATTCTTCGTAAAATGAGATTTTCACTCTGTAGCGGAGTGTGCACTGATATGAAACTTCCTGGCAGATTAAACCTGTGTGCCGGGCCCAGACTCGAACTCAGGACCTTTGCCTTTCGCGGGCAAGTGCTCTACCAACTGAGCTACCCATGCACGACTCATGCCCCGTCCTCACAACTTCACTTCTGAAAGTACCTCGTCTCCTACCTTCCAAACTTTACAGAAGTTCTCCTGCGAATCTTGCAGAACTAGCACTCCTGAAAGAAAGGATATTGCGGAGACATGGCTTAGCCACAGCCTGGGGGATGTTTCCAGAATGAGATACTCTGCAGCGCAATGTGCGCTGATATGAAACTTCCTGACAGGTTAAAACTGTGTGTCGGGCCGAGACTCGAACTCGGGACCTTTGCCTTTCGTGGGCAAGTGCTCTACCGACTGAGCTACCCAAGCACGAATCTGTCAGGAAGTATCATTCTTCGTAAATGTAAAGTTCAGAACACCCCCAACAAAAAGCTATGGGTGTCTGTGTGAGGTATTTCTGGGCATCTGCGTGAGTCGCAGCACATGATTTGCTGCGCAACTCTGAGCCATTTGAAATATGGCGGCAGTTCAGAATCTGGCTGTGGTAACAGCAGCGGTGCTGGTTTTGCTCGACCGCTGCCGGAGATTTTGTGCACTTCCGGTTGCACAAAGGCGCCGATAAGGCTTCTTGTAAGCTATAAATAGCAGTGCGTAATCAGTATTGGCGCAGAGCTCGGCTGCTGCACGCGCAACTGCATTGGACGACTCAAGGGATGCAGCATTGTTATAGGAGAAGGCGCTCGGGCGTCATTGTTTACAAGTCACTTGACAATATAACAATGCGTTCAGTTTCTCCTTCCTCTCCCTCAGACAGCGTCAGAAATTTCTAAAGACGACTACAAAAAAATGTTTCGAACAGTGGAAGCACTGGTGGGACAAACGTATCAGTTGTAATGAAGAGGATTTTGAAGGAGACATGGTTGTTTTGCAAACAATTTGAAAATAATATAGCTTTTAAAAGATAATTCCGGTTTTTTTTGTGGTCATAGGTTTCCGATACTTCCTGATTACTGCCGACTGAAGACGTACGAGATGCAACAGTAGAAGAACCAAACAGAAAAGGCGGATGGGATATGTAATTTATTGCTCCTCCTCTTTTGTGCCTATCAATTTTCTATTGGTACGATCTGCTGTGTAAACGAAAAAAAGAATAACCCTTCTGCGTCTCAGTAATAATATTATGTAGATGTCAGTCGTTTTTCGTATAGAAAGCTATACTCTGTTCATCCAAATTGAACCTAGTGTAAACAATGTATGCTCTGCTACTAGCCATAGTTGCTTTGCTCAAAAAAATGGCTCTGAGCACTATGGACTTAACTTCTAAGGTCATCAGTCCCCTTGAACTTAGAACTACTTAAACCTAGGGTGACCAGATGCAATTGTTTAGAAAGGAGGACAAACAGCTTCAAAAAGGAGGACAAAATAAGAAAAAAGAGGACACATCAAACGGGTCAGCTGCAGATGTGGATACCACCCGTCAGTTTTGGACAAGTCACGTGACTGCTGGGAATTACCGGTACAACTAGTAGTTAATTGTTACTGATAGTCAGGTGGTGGTTAACTGAGCAATATAAAAAGAAAATTAAAAACATTGATCGTGGTGACAGTGTGGCGTCAATTGTTTTGTTATGTCAACAACACGGAATTATTTACAAAGCGAAAAACGTAAGACCATTCACCTCACTTCATTCGACGCACCGCTACCAACATCTGCAATTCAAGCAGCAGCTGACGACATGTAAACTGCACTTTAACCTTCCGAATACAAATAAATTGAATGACTACGAAACAGTGAAATAATACCATGACAGCTAATCTGTCGAGTTATTTCTTACCTTTATTGGCCACTGAGACGTACGTTCCAGCTCCACATACCTTACATTCCGCTTCAAATTCATTTCTCCCTTTCTTGAATGCCGGATATTTGCAGGAAAGGACATCAGAAAATGTACACTTTCGTTTAGGCATAGCCAAATATTTTACGTAACTCACTCGGTTAAAAATTACACTCACAAATCACACGTGCACTACAGGAAGCCAAGCCTATACAAAACGAAGATACGAAAACAAAATTTTAAATAATCGATATTTGCATTCGCTTATAGATCGATCAACAATAACATCGACAATCCTGGTGCCACCTACTAACACCGCCTTCGTGCGTGTTTATCACGAAAGCTGTGCCAATAGTTAAAGTATTTAAGAAATGAGCAATACAACGGGACGAATTGTAAATTTAACTGTATTACGCTCAACTTTGCGAAAAACCCGGACACTGTAAAAATCCGCCCGGACTCCGGACAAAGAGCTAAGAAGGAGGACATGTCCGGATTAATCCGGACGTCTGGTCACCCTACTTAAACCTAAGTAACCTAAGGACATCACACACATCCATGCCCGAGGCAGGATTCGAACCTGCGACCGTAGCGGTCACGCGGTTCCAGACTGTAGCGCCTAGAACCGCACCGCCACCCCGGCCGGCTTGTTTGCTCAAACATCTGGCGTCATAAGACTACTGGAATTACGCGTTACTTAGGTTTAGATACTTTGTTGTTGTTCTAGCGGGAACGAAACGTCGACGCTAATAAAAGCAATGAAAGTCTTAAATTCATTTCCTACGAAGTATGTTAAATGTTGAACCGACCCAGTTCCTGTATGAAATACGTGTCGTATTCAGAGTGTAAGTGTATTAGATTTTTATATTTTTTTTAGAAAAAGTGTATCGGGACATAATTCCAGGCTACTGTTGATACACGTGTTGGCTATTTTCACCACATAATCCATTGCATGTGGTGAGACGTGACACAAGCTTGTTTATGTCCTCCTCGAAGAACTCGCACACCACCTTCTTCCCCCGTTTCAGATCCTCTTTCTGCGCCTACTGGTAGGTCGAAATTTCAGTTTCATTCATGTTTGCCCTGAAGGATGTGAAAACATGATACTCTGAAGACGCCAAGACAAGGGAATAAGCGGGATGGTTCAAAAAATCCCAAGCAAATGAATCCAAGAGTGCCTGGTGGTTAAGCCTGTGTGAGGACGGGCGTTGTCGTGCCACAAGCAATCTCCTCTCGCCAGCATTTCCTTTCTTTCGACTTTGAATGTTCCATTTGACTTTTGTAGGGTCTCATACTATCGTTGGGCTTCGATGGTCTCCCCTCGAGGCAGAAATTCGATCGAAACGATGGCCTTTCGATCTCAAAACGCAGGGGCCATAATTTCTTTGCACGAAATTGGGGTCTTGAATTTTTTGACGCATGGGGAAATTGGTGTGACGCCACTGTGACGACTGTCTTTGTGTCTCAGGCGTGTCATGAGTCACCCAAATGGTTCGAATGGCTCTAAGCACTATGGGACTTAACATCTCATGTTATTAGTCCCCTAGACTTAAACCTAACTAACCTAAGGACATCACACACGTCTATGCCCGAGGCAGGATTCGAACCTGTGAGCGTAGCAGCAGCGCGATTCCAGACTGAAGCGCCTAGAACTGCTCGGCGACAGTGGCTGGCAATGAGCCAATCTCCAGCTCAGAAAATCCTCACCTCCATCTCAGAAAATCCTCACGTTCCAGCTCAAGACGTTCAAGAAACGCGAGGGCGCTATTGACACGATTTTTCTTGTGCTGCTCTGTCAGCTGTTTTGGGATCCATCTCGTGCAGTTTGCAGTATCGCACGTTTTCTGTGAGTTTCTCTTATAAGAGAGTTCTGGAGCGTTAGGAAACATCGCAGAAATTTCTACCACTGTTAATCGCCGGTCTTCACAGTTTCCTAGGTTTTTTTGCACCGATTCATCAATCAAAATAGAAAGTCTTTCCACTCCTGTGTTCTTCAAAAAAAAAAAAAAAAATGGTTCAAATGGCTCTAAGCACTATGGGACTTTATAGCACCTGAGGTCATCAGTCGCCTAGACCTTAGAACTAATTAAGCCTAACTAACCTAAGGACATCACACACATCCATGCCCGAGGCAGGATTCCAACGTAGCGGTCGCTCGGCTCTAGACTGTAGCGCCTAGAACCGCTAGGCCACTACGGCCAGCTATGTTCTTCATGAACTCTATGCACCACTTCAACACACTCGTTCTGTTCATAACACCTGCGCTCTAAACCGTTTTCATCATCGGAAAAAATTTCGGTTGGCGTTATTCCTTCCGCTAGTAGGAAGTTGAACGCAGCACTTGGCGGTATTTCTTACCGACAGCTTTCACGCAACTGGACACTACAACTTCAGTTTATGTATTACTGTGTTCTTGCGATGATCGTTCTGGTCACGGAATCCCCCCCCCCCTCCTGCCACTCAGTGTTGCCAAACCTAAAAAAAGAAACAGCCCGTTATGGTTACAGTACAGTTACTTTCTGGACACGACTCCTATCGACTCGACGGTCTGTTTCACTGTGCTTCATCTTCATTAAAACTACTGACAAAATTGAGGGACAGTCAATAAGAAACAGAGTTATTGCATGTAAAACATAGAAAATGATGTGTTATATTCATAGTAGTTGTTAGTTCCTCAATAAACCGAATGACAACAGCTCCATTTCAAATTTCAGATTCTCGTTAATAGCAACTTTTGTCAGGATGTGCGAGTGTAAACAAAGTACTAAAAACACGGTTGCCAGGGACAGTAATGCGTGCAGTGTTCGTGCCAGAAAAATACCTTTCAGGTGCGATTTTTACGACTCTGAGGATGATGCGCATAACTATTCCTCACACAGGGGTCCTGAATATGTGGTAATGACCTAACGCTGAAAGGATGCCAGACAAAAAAGAAGAATCATCTAAATGTGAATATTAGGTGTAAGCCTTGTAAGGGGATGTATCTCATTTAAAGAAGGAGGGAGCAATGAATATCTCACGTCAACATATTTTAATTTCAGGAATATACATTATTATAACGGATAATGTTTTGTTTATGTAACTAATCTGGAGCATAGAAAATACTAAAGTGCCCAGCGGTGTTTATGACTTCTCTGAACTGAACCTTGCCAGATTTGAAGCAAGTGCCGCAAAAGTGTTGAATTTGATTTGGGGAGTTCTCTGCCACGTTGGTCGAAATCAATGAGTGTCACTAAGGCAGTCTGAGTATTCTGAAAAGCATATAAAGCTGATGTTAACGTATTCAGTATGAATTTGCATCAAAACTCTTACAATGTGTATGTTAAGCGGCATGCCGGTAAGTTGAAACACACATCCGAGCTGAACGTTTGTGGAAGGAAGCTAAGCTGAAGTTTAACAACAAGAATTCTTGTACTGATCATGTTAAACAAGAGAGTGAAACGCTACATAATCATCCGCTTCAAAGGTAGGTACAAATAAAGTTTTCTTTCATCTGGAAAGTAAGTAGAACTTCAATCACGTTTAGTGTGTTTTTAATATACCAATAAAACGTCCGCCCCCGGTAGCTGAGTGGTCAGCGTGACGGAATGCTACTCCAAAGGGCCCGGGTTCGATTCCCGGCTGGGTCGGAGATTTCCTCCGCTCAGGGACTGGGTGTTGTGTTGTCCCAATCATCATCATTTTATCCCCATCGACACGCAAGTCGCCGAAGTGGCGTCAAATCGAAAGACTTGCACCAGGGGAACGGTCTACCCGACGGGAGGCCCTCGTCACACGACATTTCCACTTACCAATAAAACGTAAATTTTTCAGGATTCGTTCAAATACCATTTCCATGGATCCTCTGTTCGTCCATCCTAAAATTACTTAGAGTTAGCGTGTTTAAAGTACAGTGTTAAAACGCTGTTTAATACACTTTATAAATTAAACTTGATTTTATTAAGGTGTTTCAATTAATGTTGAAAACAAATCTAAAAAATTTCTTTTTTTACGTATTTTTACTCGACTCACGTAGTGCAAGCGAGAGAGGGGGGGGGGGGGGGGGTTCAATTTGATCACATCTTACAAAATTTCGCTAAGGGGGGACGAGGGGGTTCAAATTTTAAAGGAAAACCCCTAACATAATTAACGGACGTTCTGTAACTTACAGACGTACAGGTCAAGCCGCTTTCGTCAGCCCATTAAGGGATCATACGCATTGAGCAACCGCTCATTTCACGCTCACGCTCTCATATTACACGAAAGTTATATCGTGAAAATAACTAAATACCTAAATTCTTTAACCACCAATACGATGTTTGCCGTTATTTTATCACAACAAATCGTACCAATAACGGTTCGTCCTCGAGACATTCAACGAGCTGGTGCTTAAATACAGCGTACATTCCTAGCGTGTAACGTACTGTTATAACATAAAATCCAAGGAATATGTGCTTCATCTCAACATGACAAATACAGTATGGCGTCTTGCTTTGCGTTTGTGACCGAGGGAGCGTTCTTGCTTCCTATTGGTTCTATTTTATGTGGCACGTTGCCGAAATATCGCAGAATTTACTTTGTGTTTCAATTGATGAAATAGCTTCTCCACGAGAAATGGCAGGAGGTGACGTCACACAACTCGTAGAGCACCACGTCCACGTTAACCAACTCGTCCCACCTGCCGACGGTATAACACTGCAGTCGCTGACGTAATGCAGAAACTGAGCAATTTACCTGACAGGCAAAACGCCATTGTCATTGGTTTTGGGTCAATGGCGGAAGCATTTCCGAAATGAATAAGTTTGTAAACTGTTCGCATGCCGCCATGGTTAGACTATATCGTTCATGGCAAAGTGATGCTATCCAAAGTTGGCGTCAAGGCAACTGTGATGCACCATGGGCCATTGTTGTGTACTTAGATCCGCGTAGTCAGCGCGTACACAACTTTCCCACTAGAGCGCGCCCCGCTAAGCACAACAGCGCAGGCGCAGCGCTCGTCCGTCTCCGCACTACGAGATGGCGCTGCCTTAGAGACGGACCAAATTCTGCATCCGCCGATCCACGTATTAATATGTAACGCAGCCAATGAGATTGCTGCTAACGTAGAACCTTTTCTCCTCGCGGATCACACTCGCGCAGTGATACCTGAACGCGTGAGGTGTTATAACAAGTGTACAGACCTCTCATCAGTCAGTCTGCATGTGTCTGCACCGGTCTGTACCAGTCTGCATTAGTCTGTGGTCAAGTTTCAGTCTGCACCTAAGAAGGTTATCATATTCCTGTACATAGCCATGAAGATAAATGTATAAACATGTATCAGGGATATGTGAGAATAAGATTAATGTACCAAGACCAAAGGAACTTCAGATTGTCAATTGTAAATAGCATCCAGAATCAAGTTATGTGATGTTTATGCTTGTTATTATTTTAATAAATGTTTCTGAAAATTAATCAAGTTCTGTTTAAAGTTGGTCGCCGTCAATCTGCTACTCTAAGCGTGCAAGTGGCATTTCTATCGTCTGACCTAACGGCAGAAGATAAACACGCCATGATAAGACCACGAGAAATATTGCTGACACTCGCCTACTTCGTTAGAGCAACAAGTCAAATAATCTGATGGTGTCTGTACCGAAGGTCTTACAGTACGCACACCACTGCCGTAGATGACACGGACAAACAACGCCTGCGGAGACGTGTACGGACGAAAGGACAAGTAAGTCTTGGGCAACTGACCGCCCAGTGAACCAAGGGAACACCAGCAGTGTCTCCTCAACGACCGTTCAGCGAATGTTTGAAACCCATGCTGACTGCTGTCCATCGGCGTGACGTATCACAATTGTACGACCACTGAGTGACAACAAGTGACCTTTTCAGATGAATCGCGTTTATGCTACATCGGACAGATGACCCTTGGCGTGTGCAGGGAGAAACGCCTGAAAGCAATCACCTTGCAACAATATGGGGTATGGTCCACGCCGCAGGAGGGAGCGGTATAGTGCGGAGGATGTTCTAGTAGCATTAGCTGGGTGATCTCGTCATTCTGAAAGGCACAATGGATGAACATTAGTATGGTTCAAATGGCTCTAAGGTGACGTAACTTCTAAGGTCATCAGTCCCCTAGAACTTAGAACTACTTAAACCTAACTAAACTAGTGACATCACACACATCCATGCCCGAGGCAGGATTCGAACCTGCGCGGTTCCAGAGTGTAGCGCCTAGAACCACTCGGTCACCCCGGCCGGCAACACTATTATACATCAATCCTTGTGGACCATGTCCACCCCCACATGGCAGAAAATCCACAGAGATTCTGGTTGTATGTGAACTACGTTAGTGGCTAGAAACAATCAGTGCCTTTTCTCCGCGATACCAATGGAGATACTATAGAAGACAGTGCTGCCAAAGCAGAATTACTAAACACAGCCTTCCGAATTGCCTTCACAAAAGTAGACGAAGTAAATATTCCAGAATTCGAATCGAGAACAGCTGCCAACATGATTAACGTAGAAGTAAATGTCCTCGGAGGAGTGAAGCAACTTAAACCACTTAATAAAAGCAAGTCTTCTGGTCCAGACTGTATACCAGTTGGGTTCCTTTCGGAGTATGCTGATGCATTAACTCCATACTTAACGATCATATACACCCGTTCGCTCTGCGAAAGATCCGTACCCAAAGACTGGAAAGTTGCGCAGGTCACACCAATATTCAAGAAAGGTAGTAGGAGTAATCCACTAAATTACAGGTCCATATCGTTAACGTCGATATGGAGCAGGATTTTGGAACATATATTGTGTTCGAATATTATGAATTACCACAAAGAAAAGTCTATTGACACACAGTCAACATGGTTTTAGAAAACATCGTTCTTGTGAAACACAACTAGTTCTTTATTCGCATGAAGTGTTGAGCGATATTGACAAGGGATTTCAGATCGATTCCGTATTTCTGGATTTCGGGAAGGCTATTGACACTGCACCACACAAGCGGCTTGTAGTGAAACTGCGTGCTTATGGAATATCGTCTCAGTTATGTGACTCGATTTGTGATTTCCCCGGCCACTGTGGTCAAGCGGTTCTAGGCGCTTCAGTCCGGAAGCGCGTTGCTGCTACGGTCGCAGGTTCGAATCCTGCCTCGGGCATGGATGTGCGTGATGGCCTTAGGTGTAAGTAGTTTTAAGTATAGGGGACTGGTCACCTCAGATGTTAAGTCCCAAAGTGGTCAGAGCGATTAGAACCATTGTGATTTCCTGTCACAGTGGTCACAGTTCGTCGTAATTGACAGAAAGTCATCGAGTAAAACAGAAGTGATTTCCGGCGTTCCCCAAGGTAGTGTTATAGGACGTTTGCTGTCCCTTACGTACATAATCGATTTGGGAGACAATCTAAACAGCCGTATTAGGTTGTTTGCAGATGACAAGATCGAAACAAATCGCAAAACGATTTAGAAAACACATGTGAATGGTGCGAAAAGTGGCAGTTGACCCTAAATAACGAAAAGTGTGAGGTCATCCACATGAGTGCTAAACGGAATTTGTTATACTTCCATTACACGATAAATCAGTCTAATCCAAAAGCCGTAAATTCAACTAAATACCTAGATATTACAATTACGAACAACTTAAATTGGAAGGAACAAATAGAAAATGTTGTGGGGAAGGCTAACCAAAGATTGCGTTTTGTTGGCAGGACACTTAGAAGATGTAACAGATCTACTAAGGAAACTGCCTACACTACGCTTGTCCGTCCCCTTTTAGAATACTGCTGCGCGGTGTGGGATCCTTACCAGATAGGACTGACGGAGTACATCGAAAAAATTCAAAGAAAGGCAGCACGTTTTGTATTATCGCGAAATGTGGGAGAGAGTATCAGAGAAATGATACAGGATTTGGGCTGGAAATCGTTAAAAGAAAGGCGTTTTTCGTTACGACGGAATCTTCTCACGAAATTCCAATCACCAACTTTCTCCTCCGAACGCGAAAATATTTTGTTGACACCGACCTACACAGGAAGGAACGACCACCACGATAAAATAAGGAAAATCAGAGCTCGTACGGAAAGGTATAGGTGTTCATTCTTTCCGCCCGCTATACGAGATTGGAATAATAGAGAATTGTGAACGTGGTTCGATGAACCCTCTGCCAGGCACTTAAATGTGATTTGCAGAGTATCGATGTAGACGTAGATGCAGATGAACATGCAGTTCGCTTTTCCTCGGCAAGATGTCATCTACCAGCAGGACAATGCAACGTGTCACATACCTCGCAGTGTACACAAGCGGTACTAAGAACATTAGGATGCGTTACCTTACTCTTCTGGCCACCAAATTCCCCGGACTTAATCTTAATCGAGAATGTGTTGGAGTACATCAATCGCACTATACGCTTTTGGTTGGATTGTTTGGAGGAAGAGACCAAACATCGAGGTCATCGGTCTCATCGGATTAGGGAAGGACAGGGAAGGAAGTCGGCCGTGCCCTTTCAGAGGAACCATTCCGGAATTTGCCTGGAGCGATTTAGGGAAATCACGGAAAACCTAAATCAGGATGGCCGGACGCGGGATTGAACCGTCGTCCTCCCGAATGCGAGTCCAGTGTGCTAACCACTGCGCCACCTCGCTCGGTACTCTATACGCGCTGTCGTGTCCTGACATAGCTGGGAAAGGGGAAAAAAGGGGTTACTGGTCAGTCTGCGCTCTCGAGTGGTACAGAGCAGAAGGTAGAAAGACAATTCACAGTGAAGGCGTTTGATTGTTTTCTTCTATCTGAGCCAACACTGGTACAGGCATTTACTAGAAAAGCAGGTGGTGAGACTCGGTAGGGAGCGCGTTGTGGAGACTCTTGGACAAACAGAGTTTTGAAACAGTTTTTTATTCCAGACAGGACTAACTAAGACACTGGAGGCTAGTTCTAGGGTTAGAAAAATCACGAATAACACTGTTACAACAGAAACCAGTGCAGAAGTCCCAGGAGTGGATGCTAACCACAGTAGCAAACACTAGCAGCACCTTAAGGCAACAACTTTGTTGTAAAACAAAACATACTGAAAGTGACACTGTTCACGGAGTCACTCCAAGTAAGAGAGAAGACTTACGCGGAGCTGGACCGAGGCTGGAGTCGACGGACGCGGATTCGGCTCCCAGATCGTCTGACTGAGAACTCTGCCAAAATGCGGAATCTAGGGATTTTAAAGAGTCGTGTGGGGGCACTGTTTTTCCCATTTGAAGTCAACCAGACAATCCCGCAGGTCTATTGAAGGCGCCTGCCAATCGCCGTTTAGTTAAGTCCCCTTTACCGCTCCTAAGGAGGGGATGTTAATGCGGTTGCATTAAGTCCTTATTTGGTATCAGCATTGTTCAGCTGAAAGGTAAACGTAACTGCTCTGCTAGATAAGGCTTGCAACATTATTGTTATACGTCATTTAGCCCCGCCCCTCGGGCTCCCCGGAGTAGGGACTGCTAGGTCAACAGTTTTTGGCGCTTTCGCTCCCTTTCTAACGCTTGTGAACCTACTGACGATGCTGTTCTCAGGGCTGGTATCAAGCTGGCTTCATACGCTAGTACGTGCCTGTTGGTTACAAAGTTCTACGGTGGCAACCTACCACAGCGTCTAGACGACATATGAAGCTACATGTTAATTCCTTCAAGAGTAACTAGCGCCCTGGGACGGCGTCTGGGGGCGTCTGCATTTTTGCAAGGCTCTCCCCTCACAGTTTACTTCATGTAACAATATCTCTCCTAGTTTCGTCTGCCCTCAGCATCGTCTCTGCTTCCGCGCCTTGGGACGCCTCCATTCCCACAGCTTCAAGATTACAGTAGCAAGCAATAATCAATATATTACAGCGCGATGGATACTCGACTAAGAGACCGGGCACAGCTGGCCATAGTGTCAGTATGACTCCACATTCCCGCCGGTACCTTCTAGAACTTCACTGAGTCTCTTCTTGCACATCTCACAGAGGCCCTCACTGCGAAACGTGGCTTGCAATTTTTCCTCCTATCTATGTGATTATGTAGTTATGTAGTTCTCAATTCGATCGAGCAATCAATCATTCATAATAGGAAACACAATCATAACTCAGTCACTCAAAATGATTCAGAAATTTTACTTGTTAGAATGAAATCAGGCGATGATTCTTCTTCTCTGCAGGCTCGTGCTTTGCGGCAGTCTGCTAATCTGTACAAATAAAATGCCTCGTAATTTTGGGAGCGTTGTATAATCTACATCTACATCCATACTCCGCAAGCCACCTGACGGTGTGTGGCGGAGGGTACCTTGAGTACCTCTATCGGTTCTCCCTTCTATTCCACTCTCGTATTGTTCGTGGAAAGAAGGATTGTCGGTATGCTTCTGTGTGGGCTCTAATCTCTCTGATTTTATCCTCATGGTCTCTTCGCGAGATATACGTAGGAGGGAGCAAATACTACTTGACTCCTCGGTGGAGGTATGTTCCCGAAACTTTAACAAAAGCCCGTACCGAGCTACTGAGCGTCTCTCTTGCAGAGTCTTCCACTGGCGCTTATCTATCATCTCTATGACGCTCTCGCGATTACTAAATGAGCCTGTAACGAAGCGCGCTGCTCTCCGTTGGATCCTCTGTATCTCTACTATCAACCCTATCTGGTACGGATCCCACACTGGTGAGCAGTATTCAAGCAGTGGCCGAAAGAGTGTACTGTAACCTACTTCCTTTGTTTTCGGATTGCATTTCCTTAGGATTCTTCCAATGAATCTCAGTCTGGCATCTGCTTAACCGACGATCAACTTTATATGACCATTCCATTTTAAATCAGTCGGGAGACCTCAGGTCAAGCGGATATTTGGCTTTGATGAAGTTTAACCTTCCGAAGAAGTAATGGAGCTGTTGGATTATTAAATGCGGGTTTGTATCCAGTCTTTCGGAAGTTCCCTTCTGATTAAGAATTAAGAGAATTAATGATATTCATCGATATATTGCGTAGTTCTTAATCAGAAGGGAACTTCCGAAATATATATATACATATATATATATCCCTTTTAATCGAAAAATTTCGTATCAGTTATCTTTTGTCATAAATCTCAATATTCAGATTACAATTCTTCAAACAATGCTCAGACTAATCGGCACGATGATAATCTCGGAAGCTTTTTTTTCTAACAACCACCAGAGAGAGTACTACAAAGAATAATTATGCATTCATGGCATAGCTATTGCATGAAACTACTTTGCGCATGGATTCTGCGAGTATGAAGATAGAAAATAAGTAAACGTCATTCAGGGGTAGAATTGTATCAGAATAATTCATCGAATATAAAGAGATATTACAGGCTATTCAGGCTTTTGACACGTGGTCACATTATCTGAGAGTACAGTGTACAAAGTGGTCTGTGGGAGGGCTGGTGTAGCACTGTGAAACAGTCTGCAGTTACTCCTTGTGAAGTAGTTGGGTAGAGAGAGAGAGTGAGGACTCAGCTTTTCTCTCTTCCCGTCACTGACAAAGTAGAGCGGCGCTGAAGAGAGCAGAGCTGTCGGCACTCACCGCACTTGGGCAGCGTGACGATCCACACGTCGTCCGGTCGGACCTCCAGGTCGAGGATCCTCCGGGCGTCTCGCATGTACCTGGCCGGCATCACGCAGCCCGGGGGACGGACGCGAACGTGATCGTCCCTCAGCGGCCCGCGTATACTCGACACGAACTTCACCGCCAGCGGCGAGCGCAGCTTCTCCGCCCTCAGAGACATTTTATACCCTCACCTGTAACATTGTGAGCGTGGGGTTGATCTGAGATTCTGTTGGTTGGTTGTTTCGGGGAAGGAGACCAGACAGCGAGGTCATCGGTCTCATCGGATTAGGGAAGGACCGGGAAGGAAGTCGGCCGTGCCCTTTGAAAGGAACCATCCCGGCATTTGCCTGGAGCGATTTAGGGAAATCACGGAAAACCTAAATCAGGATGGCCGGACGCGGGATTGAACCGTCGTCCTCCCGAATACGAGTCCAGTGTCTAACCATGAGATTCTGTCATTCTGCGCAACGGATTAATCTAAGATGTACCCTTTACCCTGTGGCTCCTGCAAGATGCAATTTTAAAGAAAACTTCTCATGTTATTAATAGACGTTCTCTAACTTGAGACATATAGAGCAAGCCGCTTTCGTCAGCCCATTAAGAGATCTTGCGTATTGAGAAACCGCTCATTTCACGCTCACTAACTGCGAATTGGAGGTAAAAAGCGATGCAGTCATGTCCAATTTGTAAGAAAACAGTCGAAACGCAATTCGAGGTGCATTCAAGTTCTAAGGCCTCCGATTTTTTTTCTCCGGACTGGAAAGAGATGGAAACATGCGCATTGTTTTAAAATGAGGCCGCGTTCATTGTCAATACGTGCCAGAGATGGCGGCACCGTACAGCAGATGGAATTTTACCGCCAGCGGCGAGAATGAGAACTGTTTTAAATACTTAAAATGGCGACGTTTTCCTTACTTGAACAGCGTGCAATCATTCGCTTTCTGAATTTGCGTGGTGTGAAACCAATTGAAATTCGTCGACAGTTGAAGGAGACATGTGGTGATGGAGTTATGGATGTGTCGAAAGTGCGTTCGTGGGAGCGACAGTTTAATGAAGGTAGAACATCGTGTGACAACTAACAGAAACAACATCGGGCTCGCCCAAGCCGGTCTGACGACATGATCGAGAAAGTGGAGAGAATTGTTTTGGGGGATCGCCGAATGATTGTTGAACAGATCGCCTCCAGAGTTGGCATTTCTGTCGGTTCTGTGCACACAATCCTGCATGACGACCTGAAAATGCGAAAAGTGTCATCCAGGTGGGTGCCACGAATGCTGACGGACGACCACATGGCTGCCCGTGTGGCATGTTGCCGAGCAATGTTGACGCGCAACGACAGCATGAATGGGACTTTCTTTTCGTCTGTTGTGACAATGGATGAGACGTAGATGCCATTTTTCAATCCAGGAACAAAGCGCCAGTCAGCTCAATGGAAACACACAGATTCACCGCCACCAAAAAAATTTCGGGTAACCGCCAGTGCTGAAAAAATGATGGTGTCCATGTTCTGGGACAGCGAGGGCGTAATCCTTACCTATTGCGTTCCAAAGGGCACTACGGTAACAGATGCATCCTACGAAAATGTTTTGAAGAACAAATTCCTTCCTGCACTGCAACAAAAACGTCCAGGAAGGGCTGTGCATGTGCTGTTTCGCCAAGACAACGCACCCGCACATCGAGCTAACGTTACGCAACAGTTTCTTCGTGATAACAACTTTGAAGTGATTCCTCATGCTCCCTACTCACCTGACCTGGCTCCTAGTAACTTTTGGCTTTTTCCAACAATGAAAGACACTCTCCGTGGCCGCACATTCACCAGCTGTGCTGCTGTTGCCTCAGCGATTTTCCAGTGGTCAAAATAGACTCCTAAAGAAGCCTTCGCCGCTGCCATGGAATCATGGCGTCAGCGTTGTGAAAAATGTGTACGTCTGCAGGGCGATTACGTCGAGAAGTAACGCCAGTTTCATCGATTTCGGGTGAGTAGTTAATTAGAAAAAAATTGGAGTCCTTAGAACTTGAATGCACCTCGTATATAGCGACCTTAAAACACCAAGCAAGGCAGAGTTCGAAACTTCAAAAGCGCGAGCAGCCTAAAATGATCAACAACCTACAGCAACTCCTGTGTAAGTCAGCATTGTCTTCTGTCAAGCTTATACACAAAGGAAGTCTTACAAAGTTTGCGTCGACATACCTCTCGCTAGGGTAATTGGTTTCCACTGTACATATGTTTACACATACCAATGTACACTTGTCAGAAAACAACACCTAGAACGACTAGAGACAGGATGTTCATATTCACAGGACATGTACATTAGTATGTTCTGCAGAAATAATTAGCATTTGAATCATGTCGGGCCGCGGTATCAAGGTCAACATCGACATCGCTGCATAACATCACCTACCAGTAAAATGTGCCTGCGGCTATCGTCGTTATAAACCGACGGTAATGAATCCGTGTGATTTGAGAAGACGTGCAGGCTGCCTCGCAGACGTATGCGCGAACTGTACCGTCAAATCAGTGAGTATAAAAGACGGCGCATTATTGGCCTGTGATGGATCCATCCAGGAAATTGCTGCTCGTGTGGGACGAAGAGTTTCGGCCGTGAAACGGGCGTGTGCAGAATGGATCACGGAAGGCCGTCGGACACGATGAGATGGGTTACATCACACCACCTCGACCACCACACCAACCCCCACCCCCCACGAGAAGATCGACACTTACAAGGGGAGGCCGCCAATTGTGAAATTCAGATTCGATTCATACTGCGCATAATAAAAGCTCATGGCCAGAGGTGTAATGTGGCAAAGCACCAAGATGCACTTCTCAGCCGTTGTCGAGAAAATCGACAGTTAAAAGAAACCGTTGCGGTGAAATACTCTCTACGATTAATAATCTTCTACAGCGTCGTGGCGCAGCGGTAAGCGCTCAGGTTCGTAATTCGAAGGTCGCCGGTTCGAATCTCGCGCCATGAAATTTTTTTATTATTAGTTTTTTGTAATTCAAATATATATATAAACTATTAATGAATTGCTTATGCATGTTGATGAAGGCGGATCGCTCTCCAATTGTACCGCCTCCATTTTTCCGTTTGTTTAACAGGGTGTACCAAAGCTCTCCCGTCCGCACTGATTTTCGACGATGTTATAAGTTGCGCTAGGGACCGTATCTACATTCTTTCGAAGTTAGCAGGCAACTACGCTATTATGCGGCGGCTCGTTTCGGCCCATTCAACATCTGTCATTCAAGTGTAACGAGCGAGTAACGGAGTTTATATTTCATACCTGCCACAGCAAGTTTGTGTTCGTGGGGTCTCTATTCTAATTCGAACGTTTGACTTACGCTATACGTATTCGTTTCAGAATATTGTTTCTACGTCTTCCGTTAACTATACGTGGTTAACATTATGAAGATAATTAATAACATTTGTGAAATACAACTTTGTTTGCGGAAAACATAATGATGTTCGAAGTCGCCAGTTTTTCCACGACAAACGACTTTCAACAACTTATTATATGCATAATTGTTGCAACTGATTGCCGGGAATTATATATTTGAATTACAAAAAACAAATACTAAAAAAAAAGTAGCATGGCGCGAGAATTGATCCGACGACCTTCGGATTACGAATCCGACCGCTTACCGCTGCACGACGGTGTAGAAAATAAGTAATCGTAGAGAGTATTTCACCGCAACGGTTTCTTTTATCTGTCGATTTCCTCGACAACGGCTGAGAAGTGCATCTTGGTGCTTTGCCACATTACACCTCTGGCCATGAGCTTTTATTATGCGCAGTATGAATCGAATCTGAATTTCACAATTGGCGGCCTCCCCTTGTTAGTCCGAATGGCAATGCAGGACAGATCTGCATCTTCCTCGGCTCTGGTGCAATAGTAGATTAGTGCAACACATCGTACACTATCAACGGTGACATCCGCCGCT
Source organism: Schistocerca piceifrons (assembly GCF_021461385.2). Taxonomy (NCBI): domain Eukaryota; kingdom Metazoa; phylum Arthropoda; class Insecta; order Orthoptera; family Acrididae; genus Schistocerca; species Schistocerca piceifrons. The sequence continues at coordinate 177,269,671 of NC_060146.1, read as the reverse complement.
GTTTCTTACGGCATGGGTTACTTGCTCCGCCTACCATTGACGAATGTGCAGAAAAATGCTAGACGGTAATGGTATGCGGAAGGACGTCACTGGGGACAGGAATGTCATCAGACAGTGTTTACGGACGAATCGAGCTTCTGTTTGTTTGAAAATGATGACCGTATTTTGGTTCGCCACAGACAGAGTGAGTGGAATCACAGTGACTGCGTTCGCACAAGCCATCAGCGCCAGCTCAAGGTCTTATGGTGTGGGTACAGCCGCAAACCATAGTTGGCGCGTGTCCGGGGCACTGACCAGTGTGACCTACGTGAATGACGTCCTGCGACCCGCAGCCATAGCCTTACGGCGCAACGCCCCAGATGCCATTTTTCAGCAAGACAATGCATGACCACATGTTGCTGCATGAACACGTGCCTTCTTAGTGTCACAGGATGTCAGCCTTTTGTCCTGCCACGCAAGATCACCAGTGTGGTGTGTGGAGTTGATCTGCTATTCTGTTATTCTGTGCAACAGATTAATCTGAGATGTACCCTTTACCCTGTGGCTCCTGCAAGATGCAATTTCCACCCCCACACTACTATAGAAGTCAGACAGACGCTCCTAACGTTCTAAAGAGAAATGCCTGAAAAACTTTCAGCAATAAATATCTTCTGGAGTTGTCTGCTGTAAGGAAATGACACAAAAATTCACAAAATTTCTTACGTAACCAGTGGGATACTTGGGTACTGGAGTAGTGCTAGTTAGTGTAAGAAAAACATGAAACGAACGAAAGTTATTATTTATTCTGCAAAAATTCTGAGAAATCACAATGGCACTTTTAGATATGAATTGAACAAGTTACATCCTGGTTCTTTTCGGAATGTGGAGTTACCTCTCAAGGATAGGATTCGCTAATGAAATTTCTATACAAAGTTTAAGATGGTTGTTGACTTGGCAGAATGGCTGAGAGGCGCACCTACTCAGCTTGAATAATTATCTGTTAGAATGTTGGTAGGTACGGTCGACGCTGTCGCGTGTGAAATGCAGTGAAGTGTACCATTGTGGAGGAAATATGGGGCTCGCAGTAACTGTAGCGCACAATACCATAAGCTGCGATGACTGCTGTCTGCGCCGCTCGCTGCTGACAAATAAGATAACTCTCGTTCTATCTGGATTGACCTTCGCCAATCAAACTCTCTCTATGCCTTGATGAAGTCAAGGATTCCTATTCGCCCCTAGTCTAACTATTGGCGTGGTACACCGGTCAGATAAACAGTCCACCACAATGCCACTCAAAAATTTGCTTGCAGGCGTTTAACTATAAGTCTGTCTGTTTACACCGCACAATAAGCGTGTCATCCAACACAGTGAACAACGCTTAATCGCATGGACTCAATATAGAGTTGCACTTCGATTCAGTCTCGACAGAGGTGCTCTCCCAGTGAAGTACTGAGGAGAGACTTGTTCCTCGCTCCACGCCAGACGTGAAGGGGTATATCTTTCGGAATCTTCCATTACTCCTTCAGCTCAAGGCGTCAGAAATATCGTCTGCTAATCAGCATTGCTCTTCTAAAATGGGAAAATGACGTTTCGTTTAAGGCGACCAATCCAGAAATCTGTAGTATCGGCGTTTGGCGTTTGCTGTCTCCCTGTGAATATCTCTGAAACCGTGGGCGATGTGTAAAGAATGCGTAGGCTGACCACTCCCACACAATGTCGCACAATCTGCTTTTAAGCCAAACACGAGGTCGTTCCTCCTTTCCCTCGGGCGAACGCTGTCCGCTCCACGGGCGGCCAATGACAGACGTAGATGGGTTGGGACTGGCCTCCTGGCATGTGGTTGCCTCTTTCCAACTATAAGCTCCTGTGACCGTCGCGTCTGGAATGTATTTGTGTACGCCAGCCTCGAGTATTTCAACGACGGTGCGCACTTGCGATTTATTAGTTATTTGCATATCGTTTACATGAATTCATACAACATTGACTTTATCTTATCGAGTTTGGCTTCGAATGAAGCGTCTTGATGTGTGGAATATGATTGTGAGGGTGGAATATGTAAGCAATGAAGGTCAGGAGACAACATGAAACGTACGCGATACTGATTCCCATCAGCTGTCTAATTCTTGTTGTACCCTTGAGTCTGAACACTGGTTTCATCCAGCTCTTCACGTTATAATACCCAGCCTCTTAAACCTGCGTAAGTAGGATGAGGACATATTCAGACAAATGTACTTTGCGTATAACCAATAGATTTGACGGACTGTCAAAGTTTTTGTGAAGAGGAGCCTCTGGTAGCTGTGGGTGTAGGAAACGCGCAGCAGTCCTCAGCAGCTAGCAAGCCTATGTCAGCTACAAATTCTCACAGAAAGAAAGAGGTTCTGCTGATAGGTAGATCGCATGACAGAAGTGTTGGCTAACAGTTGCAGGAAGTGTTGCTGAGTGAGTGACAGGTCACCAGCATTGTGAAGCCTGGTGCAGGGTTCGCTCAGGTGACTGTTAACATAGGGGATATACACTACTGGCCATTAAAATTGCTACAACAAGAAGAAATGCAGATCATAAACGGGTATTCATTGGACAAATATATTATACTAGAACTGAAATGTGATTACATTTTCACGCAATTTGGGTGTATAGGTCCTGAGAAATGAGTACCCAGAACAACCACCTCTGCCCGTAATAACGGCCTTGATACGCCTGGGCATTGAGTCAAACAGAGCTTGGATGGCGTGTACAGGTACAGCTGCCTATGCAGCTTCAACACGATACCACAGTTCATGGCGTATTGTGACGAGCCAGTTGCTCGGCCCCCATTGACCAGACATTTTCAGTTGGTGAGAGAGCAGGAGGTTATGCTGACCAGGGCAGCAGTCGAACATTTTCTGTATCCAGAAAGGCCCGTACAGGACCTGCAATGCTGCTGTAAACGTCGTCGAACTGTTCGTGCAGATGGTTGTTGTCTTGCAAACGTCCTCACCTGTTGACTCAGGGATCGAGACGTGGCTGCACGATCCGTTACAGCCATGCGGATAAGATGCCTGTCATCTGGACTGCTAGTGATACGAGGCCGTTGGGATCCAGCACGGCGTTCCGTATTACCCTCCTGAATCCACCGATTCCGTATTCTGCGAACAGTCATTGGATGTCGACCAATGCGAGCAGAAATGTCGCGATACGATAAACCGCATCGCGATAGGCTACAATCCGACCTTTATCGAACGTGATGGTACGCATTTCTCCTCCTTACACGAGGCATCACAACAACGTTTCACCAGGCAACGCCGGTCAACTGTGCTGAAGTAGTTCTGGAGGGATCTCACACCATGAATCCTGCATGGCTGTGTATGACAAATCGGTTGGAAACTTTTCTCATGCAGCACGTTGTAGGTGACGCCACCGGCGCCAATCTTGTGTGAATGCTCTGAAAAGTTAACCATTTGCATAGCACAGGATCTTCCTCGTGTCAGTTAAATTTCGCGTCTGTAGCACGTCATATTCGTGGTGTAGCAATTTTAATGGCCAGTAGTGTAAAAACTGCATCGCTAGAAGTACTCAGGGACATATCGAAAAGTGCTTATGAGAAGTGCTTCGAGCATTGGAAGAAGCGTGGCACAAGTGTATTGTATCTGAGGGGGATTACTTTGAAGGGGACAACACGGATATTGACGAATAAATAAATATTTTTTCATAAAAATATGAAGTCACCTTACTTTTTGAACACACCTCGTAGATGTGGAACTGCTAGAGAAGGAACTAATTCTCTGTAAGTCGCTGATATTAATATACATGAATTGCACGGACTAGGGCGGACTACACAGACAGAGAGCTTCGTGTGGTTCTGCACGAAATCTGCGTTTCTACTTACGGTGCTGCTGTATTTGTTGTAGATGTCTGTTGTACCGCACCAGCACTTGAAGTGTAATCGAGCCAGCCTCACACAGCACTGGCCTTGCCTTCTCGTCGCTTGAATGGAATTCCTGATAACTCTGGCAAACAATGGCACGTGTATGCGAACTTTACGACTCTCCTACGCCGTTTCGCGTAAACAGGTGGTTGTGATAAACGAGATTGCCGCATGAATGGTCGAAATACGTTCACGGTGCTACATTTATCCTGATTCCGCAAGACAGTACACAGTGATTTTGTACTTTATTTATGCAATTTCAGCATTTCTGGGCAGCCACAAAATTTTGAATATATGAGGAATCGAACTGAGTATAAACTCTTTTCCTTTGCACCAGCAGAAAACGACCCTCGGAGTGATTTCCAGTAGGTTATTAATTTTTCGTTTACCTTTTGGGCCTTTTTTGGACTTTATTTTGAGTTCCTCGTGGAAATCTTCCTTAGACATGTGTTCACTAAAGTTAATCTCATATACACTGAAGAGCCAAAGAAACTGGTGCACCTGCCCTATATCGTGTAGGGCCCCTGCGAGCACTCAGAAGTGTCGAAACACGACGTGGTATGAACTCGAATAATGTCTGAAGTAGTCCTGGAGGGAACTCACACCATGAATCCTGCACGGCTGTCCATACATCTGTAAGAGTACGAGGGGGTGGATCTGAACAGCATGTTGCAGGCCATCCCAGACATGCTCAATAGCATAATGACATTTTCACTCTACAGCGCTGATATGAAACTTCCTGGCAGATTAAAACTGTGTGCCAGACCGAGACTGGAACTCGGAACCTTTGCCTTTCGCGGGCAAGTGCTCTATCAACTGAGCTACCCAAGCACGACTCACGCCCGGTACTCACAGCTTTACTTCTGCCAGTCCTCATAGCTTTAATCCCGCCAGTACCTCGTCTCCTATCTTCCAAACTTTACAGAAGTTCTCCTGCGAAGCTTGCAGAACTATAGTTCAATTCTTTTATCTTGACGGTTCGCGCATGCCCACCCAGACGCGGGAGACTGCTGCGTTGCCAATTGCATGCGCCAAGAGAAGCAGCGCCATAGTATAGTTCGCAAACTTAACGTTTAGGGGGGAACGCGCAGTTTATTAAGCGAAGCCACCACGGCCGCATTAACCCTTTCGCTGCTATAGAGACGTGCTCCCTGCATTCCTCGCTGTGCGCGATTTTGTCATCACTGCACTGCTCGCCTGTGCAGACACATAGTGTTTCGACTGTTTTGACACACTTTATCATACGATTTCACAAAAACTATTTGGCCCAAAAAATTTGATTTTTGCACATCTTCTTGACTGATACCTTCCCCGCATAAATGACTTAATTTTGTTTCGATGTTCAATGCAGTTATTGTGCAGCATTAGATGTAGTAAACCATTGCACGATTTTTTGGTGAGTTTGCAGAAGTAAAAGTCCATAGCGTATACTTTCCGTATGGTCGATTTTAGTTGCCACTTGAAATTTCAAAAAATTACATTCAAACGAATAAAATTCATGAGGTAAGACACTTCGATATTGTTTTTAAATAAAGAAAATATTAAAAGATTTGAACTTAGAATCTTTTGGTTAGCAACCAAACGCTTTAACCATTACGCTAACGCAGCTCATCACCCAACATACCTCCCGGAGGACTTTATACTGTGACGCAAAATACCGACAGACACTTGGTATGACTATGAATTATTCGCGTTTCGCCAAAGTACAATAGAAAATAAACAATTACCGCTGTTCTTTATTGCGAAAAAACGGTTAGTGAGAATGATACAAACACCTTTCCTTGCTATCGCCTGAGTTAGGAGGCTTATTACTTGTCTGGTTTAATTAATTAATAGAATATGAAGCAATTGGTATAAAGAACGCTTTTTCCAAACTTTCTATAAAAGAAAGTCTGCTATCAAGACATTGCTTTTGTTCAATTACTTTATTTATCACTGAACGTTTCTAAAACTGAAAACACTCGTCCATGCTCTGCACTGCAGTCGTGCTCGGGCAACGTCGTTCTCTGTTCATTGTCTGACTGTGTTTCGTGACGTCAGATGCGCAGAACGAACCTAAACTCGGCCGCCGTCGTAAATGACGCGCACTTTAACACTCCTGAAAGAAAGGACACTGCGGAGACATGGCTTACCCACAGCCTGGGGGATGTTTCTAGAATGAAATTTAGACTCTACAGCGGAGTGTGCGCTGGTGTGAAACCTCCTGGCAGATTAAAACTGTGTGCCAGATCGAGACTCGAACTCGGGTCTCGGTCCGGCACACAGTTTTGATCTGCCAGTAAGTTTCATGCTCAATAATGTCTGCGGAGTCGGGTGGTCAGCGAGTGTTCCTGGAGCCACTCTGTAGCAATTCTGGAAGTGTGGGGTGTCTCATTGTCCAGCTGGAATTGTGAACTGAATGTGTAGTCCGTCGGAATGCACAATGGACATGAGCGGATGCAGGTGATCAGACAGGTTGCTTACATACCTAGGACCTGTTAGAGTCGTATCTAGACATATCAGAGATCCCATATCACTCCAATTGCACAAGCCCCACACCATTACAGAGCCTCCACCAGCTTGAACAGTCCCCTGCTGACATGCATGATCCAAGGATTCATGAGGTTGTCTCCATACCCGTACACGGCCATCCGCTCGATACAATTTGCAACGAGACTCGTCTGACTAGGCAACATGTTTCCAGTCATGTCGGCTAGACGGGCCCAGGCGAGGCACACAGCTTCGTGTCGTGTAGTCATCAAGGGTACACGAGTGGGTCTTCGCCTCCGAAAGCCCATGTCAATGATGATTCGTTGAATGGTTCCCACGCTGACACTTGTTGATGGTCCAGCACTGAAATCTACAGCAATCTGCGCGAGAGTTGCATTTCTGTCACACTGAATGATTCTCTGTACCCATCGATGGTCTCGTTCTTGCAGGATATTTGATGTTTTACCGGGTTCCTGATATTCACGGTACACTCGTGAAATAGTCGTACGGGAAAATGCCCACTTCATCACTCCCTCGGAGATGCTGTGTGCCGACTATAACACCACGTACAAACACACTTAAATCTTGATAGCCTGTCATTGTAGCAGCAGTAACCGATCTAACAACTGCGCCAGACACTGTCTTATGTAGGCGTTGCCGACCGCAGCGCCGTATTCTGCCTATTTACGTATCTCTGTATTTGAATACTCATGGTTGTGCCAGTTTCTTTGGCGCTTCAGTGTAGTTCCTCCAGGAATCCTGATCAGTTAGAGTAGTTGCGACCTGATACACCGCAACGACTGGTCGGAATTTCCTCGGCTCTTCATATCTAATATCTTTTCGTTGGGCTGTCTTTTCTATGTTTTCCTTTTATCTGCTTGTTTCCATTTCTAAGATGACTATGTTTGCTGCGTATCTCGTTGCTTTTATTTTTATTTTTTCCTGTCTGAGACTAATTGTTTTAGTGATTGTTTCACGTATGGTCTTGGCGTCTTGACTATTTTTCGATTTGAAGAAGAGAATGCTCGACTGTTTTGATTTCGCTTGCTGTATGCGTTCTTCTACATTGCTCTTCGGTTTTGAAGCTGAGCCTGCGGCCACAACTGCCGCAAAAGATAGTGGAGTTGACTTACTTTCTCTTCTTAATCTTTGATTTTCTGCTTCCAGACAGTAAATTCGTTCCAGCGCATCTGGTGTATTAGCATTAACTACTTCCTTACCTGAACGCTCGTTTTCCTTTCTTAACTCGTCATTCTGCCCTTCTAATTTTGCTTGAGTGATGACGAGTACCCAAATTTCACTGTTGCTGGTATAGTTGTTAAGATTCTTTTATGGCTCAGTTCATTTTGAAGTTCCGCAAGAATATCGCCGACCACGGCGACCATTTCTGCAGTCGACGCATCTCAAGATGTTACCGATGCTGCCATTTCACCAGACGTACTTTGTTTTATAGCATCAGTTTTTCTACCACTCGGTGTGCTGCCATTCTGTTTCCCTTCTGAAGTAACCGTGATTATTATTTTTGGTGATCCGCTGTCGCTACAAGGACTAGCGGCGGCTGCCGGCTGCAGAGACCAAGTAGTTTCCTCCAGTATCCACGCTTTCACGTGGACATGGAGACAGCGCAATCGGAGAGGCACAAAGCGCGCGTCCCAAATTCTTCACAATGTAACATGTCGGGAGTAAAAATCACTTCAAATTTTCTAAAATATAGTCAATTTCTAGCCTATTTGGCTGTAATGTAGAAACAGAAAACACGGGGCACAAAAAAGTGGTCTCTAATTTATTATTTTTTGCAGGACGAGAATGAAATTTTTTGTGAACGTACTTGGAACATTTAGCTATAAGTTGGAATATATAAGTATTTTCTTTTATTTACACGTGAGCCATAATGGACCGTGAAGGAGATGTCAGGTTGCCACAACAGTCGGTAATGGATTTCCGACAGCCGTTGTGGCCGAGCGGTTCTAGGCGCTTCAGTCTGGAACCGCGCGACCGCTATGGTCGCAGGCTCGAATCCTGCCTCGGGGATGGGTGTGTGTGATGTCAGGTTAGTTCGGTTTAAGTAGTTCTAGGTTCTAGGGGACTGATGACCTCAGATGTTGAGTCTCATAGTGCTCAGAGCCATTTGAACCATTTTTTTCGACGGATTTCCTCTTCAAGACCGGTGATGACTCTGTCACATCGATTCACAAGAAGTAGCTCCCAGTTTACGGAGAGGACACAGTGGATCGCAGCAGTATCCAGCGGTGGTTGCTGAGGTTTAAAGAAGGTGATTCTTCTCTACTGGACAATCCACAATGCGGTAGACCATCGAAGGCAGTGAATGATGTGAATAAGGAGACCATTGATCAAATCATTCAAAATAACAGATGTGTGACGACACGGCATCTTGCTGAAATGACTCGTTTCTCATTGGGTAGTGTGGTATCACTGGTACAGCACCAGGGTGTTGAAAAATGTGGGCACGATGAGGAAGAATGTGTGTGAGCGTCTCATGAAGACCTTTACTGAAGAGTGGAAACAGTGTTTTGACGGCGTCATTACCCAGCATGAAACATCATTCTTGTTGTCCGAACCTGAGAGTAAAACACAGTCCATGGAGTGGCGTCATCCGAGTTCCCCTCGAAAGAAGAAACCAAGACTTTCACGAACAGCAGGCCGAAAGGTGATCGCCTCCTTCTTCTGGGATCAGTGTGGTGTCATTTTCATTGACTTTTTGGAACCTGGCTCCACAATTAACCGGGACCGTTACTGTTTGTCATTGGACAAGCTGCGACGTGCCATCAAGACCCACAGACCACAGCTTCAGAGTCAGTATATCAGACTACACCATGACGATACCAAACGCCATGCAGCCCTGATGACGCAGGAGGAAATCAGGAAAATGGGTTGGAAAATTGTTCCTCATCCTCCCTACAGTCCGGATTTGGCTCCGTCTGATTTTTACCTCTTTGGTCGTCTGAAGGCCCACCCGCGCGGTAAAACATTTCATAGTGAGAAAGACCTTATTTCCTGAGTCAAGCGATGATGTAAAAGTCAATCCCCAGAATTTTACGAAAGTGCATTTACAACGTGGAAAGGACGCTGGGCCAGATGCGCCACAGCTGCTGGAGTCCACATTGAGTAGGCTCAATGTATAGCTAAATGTTCCAAGTATTCTCCTCCCGCAAAAAATTAAAAATTAGAGACGACCGTGTAAAAATTTTTGAACGCCCTTTGTATTGTGTTGTATTGTATTGTATTGTATTAAACTGGGGACTTAGAAACGCCAGAGAGGCCTCGTCCCGCCGTAGCCCTCAGTGGTTCACTGACCCACAAAAGGCCACAGCAGTCCACCCACCCCACCGCCGCCCCACACCGAACTCAGGGTTATTGTGTGGTTCGGCTCCCAGTGAATCCATCCCTGGGAACGTCTCATACCAGACGAGTGTAACCCCAAATGTTTGCGTGGTAGAGTTGTGGTGTCACCGCCAGACACTACACTTGCTAGGTGGTAGCCTTTAAATCGGCCGCGGTCCGTTAGTATACGTCGGACCCGCGAGTCGCCACTATCAGTGATTGCAGACCGAGCGCCGACACACTGCAGGTTAGTCTAGAGAGACTCCCTAGCACTCGCTCCAGTTGTACAGCCGACTTTGCTAGCGATGGTTCACTGCCTACATACGCTCTCATTTGCAGAGACGACAGTTTAGGATAGCCTTCAGCTACGTTATTTGCTACGACCTAGCAAAGCGCCATATTCAGTTACTATGTCTTCTGAACAGATAATATTGTGACTCATCTACCGTCAAGAGCGACGTATATCATTAATGGATTAAACTATCAAACTAATTATGTCCGCTTTCTGAATTCTAATTCCTTGTCATGTGCCAGACCTCACGTCAGTATAGTTCTTCCCTCCTCACGCCAACCTGCGTGAGCTAAAACGCGTGCATTTCGGCCTCCACTAGTAACACGGTGTTGGCTCTTCTGCCAACACAACAAGAGTAATTATGGTGTACGCGTATGTGGAAACGGTGTTTGTGCAGCAATCGCCGACATTGTGTAACTGAGGCGGAATAAGGGGAGCCAGCCGGCGTTCGCCAAGGTAGATAGAAAACCGCCTTAAGGGGGGTAGGACGTCAAACGGGCCGCCTTGGAGCAGGAGAGACACCACAGGACATTTTAATTTCCACTGTCTATACTTTTACGAATAAATTCATAAAACTTTGGCAGCATGTCCAAGAAAGGATTAAGGATTCACAATGATAGCAGTGGAAGTTAAAAAAAATAACAAAATAATTTTTTTTACATGTGAAAGTTCATCATTTTTTTTACTTCTATTGGCTGCGTTTGTTGCTATAGGCACACGTTTCTTCATAAGAGAGATTCTTCGATGGCTTTTGCACAGCATACAAACCATACTTACAGGTGTATGAAACTCTAGAAATTATTTAATTTATGAAACAATGAGTGTGCTGTTATATTTTAAACTTCATGTTAAAAAAACCTCAAATTTTATAATTATCTCAATTTTTACGGAAAATTCTAGAGTTTCATACACCTGTAAGTATGGTTTACAAGTTGTGCAAAATTCATCGAAGAATCTCCCTTACTCATGAAGAAAAGTGTACCTATAACAACAAATGCAGCCAATGGTAAGTGAAAAAAGGTGAAATGCAAATGTCAAAAAAATAAATTATTTTCTTATATTTTTGAACTTCCAGCACTGTAAGTGTAAATCCTGAATCCTTTCTGGTAATTATGACAAAGTTTTATGAATTTATTTTTAAAAGTATAGACAGTGGAATTTAAAATGTCCTGTGGTGTCTCTCCTGCTCCAAGTCGTTCCGTTTGACGTCCTACCCCCTTAAAAGCGATCCACAGACTGGCCGGCACACGGGACCTCGACACCAATCCGCCGGGCGGATTCGTGCCGGGGACCGGCACGCCTTCCCGCTCGGGACGCAGCGCGTTAGACCACCAGGCTAGCCGGGAGGGCTACTTTGATTGTTGCTAATCACATACAGACGCCGTTGTTGCTGACTTGTCTGCTGTTTCTGCAGTCGCTGACGTCTTTCACCACTGAAGCCGATGTCCTCGTTGGTCGGCTGTTTGACCGCTGTTGACGGTGCAGCCGCTGCTGTTAATGTAAGCCGCGCTGGCATTACGCAAGCGGCACGCTACGACCCGGGCGGCGGTGTAACAGCTGTTACACACAGGCGAAATCACGAACAGTATTTACACGTCTTTTATGACTACAGTATCAACCGCACGGACTGCACTCACTTAACAGCGGCATCAATGACACTACATGCTCTCGCCTCCCGAGCGCGAAAGTTAGCGGATTCCGTTTCCCATCGTACATTGAAGCGCCAAAGAAACTGGTACTGGCATGTGCATTCAACAACAGAGATATGTAAACAGGCAGAATATGGCGCTGCGGTCCGCAACGCCTACATAAGACAACAAATGTCTGGCGCAAAAGTTGATCGCTTACTGCTGCTACAATTACAGGTTTGTACGTGGTGTCATAGTCGGCGCACGAGCGATCCAACGCAGGATCTCCTAGGTAGCGATAAAGTTCGGATTTTCCGGTACGATCATTCCCCGAGTGTACCGTGAATATCAGGAATCTACTAAAACATCAAATCTGCGGCATCGCTGCAGCCAGAAAAAGATCATGAAAGAACGGCACCAACGGCGACTGAAGAGAATCGTTCAACTTGAGAGAAGTGCAACCCTTCTGCAAATTGGGCCATCAACAATTGTCAGCGTAGGAGCCATTCCACGAAACATCATCGATACGGGCTTTCGGAACCGAAGGCCTACTCGTACACCCTTCATGACTGCATGACACACAACTCTACACCACGCCTGCGCCCGTCAACGCCGACATTGGACTGCTGATGACTGGAAACATGTTGCCCGGTCGGACGAGTCTCGTTTCAAATTGTATCGATGGGATGGACGTGTACGGGCATATAGAGAGCTTCATGAATCCATGGACTCTGCAGGTCAACAGGGGACTGTGCAAGCTCGTGGAGACTCTGTAATGATGTGGGACGTGTGCAGTTGGAGTGATATGGGACCCCAGATGCGTCTAAATACGACTCTGACACGTGATACGTGCTTAAGCATCCTGTCTGATCACCTTCATTTGTTCATGTCCATTGTGCATTCCGACTGACTTGGGAAATCCCAGCAGGACAATGCGATACCCCACACGTTCAGAATTGCTGCAGAGTTTCTCCAGGAAGACTCTAATGTGTTTAAACACTTCTGCTGACCACCAAACTCCCCAGACATGAACATTACTGAGCATACCTGGGATGCCTTCAACGTGATTTTCAGAAGAGATCTCCACCGCCTCGTACTCTTGCGGATGATGTAAAAGTCAATCCGCAGAATTTTACCAAAGTGCATTTACAATGTGGAAAGGACGTTGGGACAGATGCGTCACAGCTGCTGGAGGCTACATTGAGTAGGCTCAATGTATAGCTAAATGTTCCAAGTATGTTCACAAAAAAATTCATTCTCCTCCTGCAAAAAATTAAAAAATTAGAGACGATTATGCAAAATTTTTTGAACGCCCTTTCTATTGTGTTGTATTGTGTTGTATTGTATTGTATTGTATTAAACTGGGGACCTAGAAACGCCAGAGAGGCTTCGTCCCGCCTTAGCCCTCAGTGGTTCACTGCCCCATAAAAGGCCACAGCAGTCCACCCACCCCACCGCCACCACACACCGAACTCAGGGTTACTGTGTGGTTCGGCTCCCAGTAAATCCCTCCCCGGGAATGTCTCATGCCAGATTAGTGTAACCCCAAATGTTTGCGTGATAGAATAACTGTAGTGTACGCTTATGTGGAAACGGTGTTAGCACAGCAATCGCCGACATAGTGTAACTGAGGCGGACTAAGGGGAGCCATCCCGCATTCGCCGAGGAAGATCGAAAACCGCCTTAAAAACCATCCACAGGCTGGCCTGCACACCAGACCTCGACACTAATCCGCCGGGCGGATTCTGCCGGGGACCGGCACGCACGCCTTCACGCTCGGGAAGCAGCGTGTTAGACCGCATGGCTAGCCGTGTGGGCTACTTTGTTTTTGCTAATCACATACAGACGCCGTTGTTGCTGACTTGTCTGCTGTTTCTGCAGCCGCTGACGTCATTCACCACTGAAGCCGATGTCCTCGTTGGTCAGTGGTTTGTCCGCTGGTGTAACAACGGGCGGCGGTGTAACAACTGTTACACAAAGACGGAATCACGAACAGTATTTACACGTCTTTTATGACTACAGTATCAACCGCACGGACTGCACTCACTTAACAGCGGCATCAATGACACTACATGCTCACGCCTGCCGAGCGCGAAAGATAGTGGATTCCGTTTTCCAGTATAAACACATTGAAGAGCCAGAGAAACTGGTCAGACATGCGCATTCAACAACAGAGATATGTAAACAGGCAGAATATGGCGCTGCGGTCCGCAACGCCTATATAAGACAAAAAGTGTCTGGCGCAGTTGTTGATCGCTTACTGCTGCTACAATGGCAGGTTAACACGTGGTGTTATATTCGGTGCACGAGCAATGCAACGCAGGATATCCGAAGTAGCGATGAAGTTCGGATTTTCCGGTACGATCATTCCCCGAGTGTACCGTGAATATCAGGAATCTACTAAAACATCAAATCTGCGACACCGCTGCAGCCGGAGATAGATCATGCAAGAGCGGCACCAACGACGACTGAAGAGAATGGTTCAACTTGAGAGAAGTGCAACCCTTCTGCAAATTGGGCCATCAACAATTGTCAGCGTAGGAGCCATTCCACGAAACATCACCGATATGGGCTTTCGGAACCGAATGCCTACTCGTACACCCTTCATGACTGCATGACACACAACTCTACACCACGCCTGCGCCCGTCAACGCCGACATTGGACTGTTGATGACTGGAAACATGTTGCCTGGTCGGACGAGTCTCGTTTCAAATTGTATCGATGGGATGGACGTGTACGGGTATGGAGACAGCCTCATGAATCCATGGACCCTGCATGTCAGCAGGGGACTGTGCAAGCTCGTGGAGGCTCTGTAATGGTGTGGGACGTGTGCAGTTGGAGTGGTATGGGACACCTGATACGTCCAGAGGCTACCGTGACAGGTGACGCGTTCGTAAGTATCCTGTCTGATCACCTTTATCCATTCATGTCCTTCGTGCATTCCGACGGACTTCGGCAATTCCAGCAGGACAATGGGACACCCTACACGTTCAGAATTGCTGCAGAGTTTCTCCAGGAAGACTCTAATGAGTTTAAACACTTCCGCTGGCCACCAAACTCTCCAGACATGAACATTACTGAGCATACCTGGGATGCCTTCAACGTGATTTTCAGAAGAGATCTCCACCGCCTCGTACTCTTGCGGATTTATGGACAGCCTGCAGAATTCATTGTGTGAGTTCCCTCCAGCACTACTTCAGACATTAGTCGAGTCCATGCCACGTCTTGTTACGGCACTTCTTCGTGTTAGCGGGGACCCTACACGATATTAGGCAGATGTACCAGTGTCACTGGCTCTTTGGTGTACGTCTGTTAATACAAGATTTTTGAAACCCCCTCAAATGTACATAAACTATTTAATTTTTGAAACTTCCTGACAGATGAAAACTGTGTGCCAGATCGAGACTCGAACTCGGTACCTTTGCCTTTTGCGAGAAAGTGCTCTACCAACTGTGCTACCCAAGCACGACTCACGCCTCCTCCTCACAGTTTTACTTCTGCCAGTACCTCGTCTCCTACCTTCCAAACTTTACAGAAGCTCTCCTGCGAACCTTGCAGAACTAGCACTCCTGAAAGAAAGGATATAGCGGAGACATGGCTTAGCCACAGCCTAGTGTATGTTTCCAGAACGAGATTTTCACTCTGCAGCGGAGTGTGCGCTGATATGAAACTTCCAATATTTCATATATAACAAACTGTCATGTAATTATTTAGGATTACACAAAGCATAAAACAAAAACACGTAAGATGTTTCTAGTTATTCTTGGGCAGTGACATGTTCCTTTCCTTGTATCTTCCGTCTCCTGTACGAGAAATTACAACCAGACACGACGCATGTAATAACCATTTTGTCAAAACTCTAAAGGTAAAGTAGTTATGACAGTTTATCCGCTTTTCCTACGACTGTTTTATCATATTGCTATAATAAAGTGCTGGCTTCAGTAACGCCGATGATACTGTATGCGGTATTGCTAGTTTATTAATGTATGTCTGTGTCTTACACACAGACGAAATCACGAACTGTATTTACAAGTCTTTTATGATCACAGTATCAACTGCACGGACTGCACTCACTTAAAGCGGCATCAATGACACTACATGCTCTCGCCAACCGAGCGCGTATGTTAGTGAATTCCGTTTTCCACCATAAATATGTGATAAGACCGGAGCGGTCGTTAACGGACTACCGATACGGAGGCCATCTTACTGTCAATACGGTAATTGCGTTAGAACGGTAATAAGTATTGGTCATGTTTCTGCAATTTTTCAAACAGACAGCGTTATCGTGAGTTAAGCAATTCAGAACACGAAACCTCCTGGCAGATTAAAACTGTGTGCCGCACCGAGACTCGAACTCGGGACCTTTGCCTTTCGCGGGCAAGTGCTCTACCAACTGAGCTACCCAAGCACGACTTACGCCCCGTCCTCACAGCTTTACTTCTGCCAGTATCTCGTCTCCTACCTTCCAAACTTTACAGAAGCTCTCCTGCGAAACCTGCAGAAATAGCACTCCTGAAAGAAAGGATATTGCGGAGACATGGCTTAGCCACAGCCTGGGGGATGTTTCCAGAGTGAGGCGTGAGTCGTGCTTGGGTAGCTCAGGTGGAAGAGCACTTGCCCGCGAAAGGCAAGGGTCCCGTGTTCGAGTCTCGGTCCGGCACACAGTTTTAATCTGCCAGAAAGTTTCATATCAGCGCACCCTCCGCTGCAGAGTGAAAATCTCATTCTGGAAACATCCCCCAGGCTGTGGCTAAGCTATGTCTCCGCAATATCCTTTCTTTCAAGAGTGCTATTTCTGCAGGTTTCTCAGGAGAGCTTCTGTAAAGTTTGGAAGGTAGGAGACGAGATACTGGCAGAAGTAAAGCTGTGAGGACGGGGCGTGAGTCGTGCTTGGGTAGCTCAGTTGGTAGAGCACTTGCCCGCGAAAGGCAAAGGTCCCGAGTTCGAGTGTCGGTCCGGCACACAGTTTCAATCTGCCAGGAAGTTTGATATCATCGCACACTCCGCTGGAGAGTGAAAATCTCATTCTCAATTCAGAACAGTTTCCATAAAGTGTGGCTGGTCATTATCCCTTGTTGGTGTTGGTAACTACGAATATCAGTGTATCCCAAATTAAAATTTTGTTCATGTTACTTTAACATCTAAGCTCGCTCGAGTGTGTTTTGTCCAGCTGGTGCTTCATTATTCAATCCTCATCATTCTACGAATTCAGAGTCACGTCAGTGATTATCCAAATTTATCTTTCGCTCGTCTTTGAGCTGGTGACCGTAATATATTTTGCAATTTAATTTTATTCCATCATTATATTATGCAAGTGAAACTTCGTGGTTCCATGAGACCTCTTCAAGTCTCAGGCGTGTATGATGCATACATGCAGACAGGAGCGACGAATTAAAATGTGTACCAAGGCTGGGATTCAAACCAAGTCTCATGCTCGCTAAGCAGACGTGTGAAACACTGTGTCACCCTGGCACAGTGGCATTGCACAACTGCCTCCCTCGCCAATTCTCGTAGTGTGAGGCATGAATGGAAATTTGAATTGCCGAGGGAGGCATACTAGGGTAGTCCGTGCAGTTGTACAACGTTACTGTGCCAGGATGGCGTAGTGGTTAGGTCACCTGCCCACTGAGCCGGAGACCTGGGTTCAAATACCGACCTTGATACAAATTGTAATTCGTCGCTTCAGTCTGCATATATATCTCATAAATTACAAAAAATTATTTGCTATCTACAGTGAATCAGCAACTTGTTATCATTTCTACAGTGTAAGGTAAAAGTCTGGATACACCCTTGTAAAAGTCGAAGGGCGAAAGGAATAATAATGGCTTCTAATACGGAGTGTCTCAGGTAGGGGGCGCAACTTGTAGGAACTATGGCGACAAAGGTAGCCGTCTTTAAATCCACCTACTTGGATGTGGGCTATCTGTTTGAAATGGGAAGGGCATCATGTAGCACATCATTTTGGACCTCCGCTTTCTCAGGAATATACATGCAAAATCTGTTTTAAGGTATCTATATTTCTGTAAGTGTTACTATCTGTTTAAGTTTAGGACACTCGTCAGACATCGTAGCATATGCTCAATATGACCTCTTTTGCGCTGGAGTCTTTTTTGCCACTCCTGTTGCACACGTCGCATGATCTGTGGGTCAAGAGAGGCACACTCTTCCTCAATACACTGGCGAAGGTGGGCTACATTGTAGATTTTTATCTCATGCACAGTTGATTTCAAATGTCCTCACAGATAAAAGACGAGAGGTGTAAGATCAGGGGACCGTGTTGGCAATTCAACAGCAGCCATCCTGCCTACCCAGTGACCTCCAGACTGTTCATCCAGAAACTGACTTCAGTAGCCCAATGGGGAGTTGCACCATCTTGTTGGAGTAAGGCTGGGATTCAACAGCGTTGGAAGCACGGAATCACGGAGCATGTTAAAGTACCTCTCCCCATTCAAGGTTTCATCAATCACCTCTGGATCCACGATGCTTGTGAGCCAAATCCCACACCAGACCATCACTTTTTCACAACAAACACCTTCACAGGAATCCACACACGAGGGGTTTGCATCTGATCAGTAACGATGATTGTTTGTATACTTTTCCTTGTACATAAAAATTAGCTTCGTTAGTGAACAACACCTGTAGTATGAAGTTTAGATTCCTGTTACACCGATCCAGAGCCCATTCCGCAAACTGCACCTGCCGATCAGGTTCATGCTCCGAGAGATGATGATGCAACTGTAATTTTTACGGTTGCGATTGGTGTGTGTGCAACACACACCGAATTGAACGCTGACTGACACCGGATATTGCTGATAACCGGCGCGTACTGCAATGCAGTAACTAACGATGCCACAATTGCTGTTGCAGTCTCCTCGTCAGTGGCTGTTCTTGGACGACCGCTGTGCGGCGTCTTGCCTACCATAGAACCTGTTGGACGAAATTTGTCCAATAGCTTAGATACTGTCATACGTGAAACGTCATTTCTCTCAGGATGCCAGGCATTGAAGCCGGTAGCAATCACTCTGGTACTTCGTCCACCATTCGTTAACACAATTTCAGTGCATTGTGGGTCACCTGCAACAATAAACAGAATTGGTCACCTTCATGCAATTTACGACTTTAACAGGTCGTACTTCTACTCAAATGGAGATATCTTAAAACAGATTCCACGTGTGTATTCCTGAGGAAGAGGCGGTTCAAAATGATGAGCCACATGACCCCCTTCCAATTTGAAATGCGTAACCCAAATCCAAGATAGCGGACTTAAAGATGGCCGCCGCTGTCCCATCGTTCCCTATAAGTTGCGCCCCCACCTACAGACACCATTATGATTCCTCACACTGTTCTACTTTAGTAGGGGTGTATCCAGACCTTTGCCTCACTCTGTATGTATATCAATCGTTGTTGTTACCCATGCGCTAATGATCGGTCAATAACTACCTGCATTTTCTGCTCAACACTGTTCTTCGGAATTGATTCTTTGTTTCCATTAACTACGGACCATTAGGTACATGTGTCACGAAAGTTTTTATACACTAGAGAGTGCAGGTACCTTGTAAAGTGAGCATTGAGGTGGCTCACCTAGGGATGTCATCCGTCCCGACATATCGGGATCGTTACCCTTGTGAATCTTCTTGTCCCGACATCTCCAGAGGACCCAATTTTGTCCCGATTTTGCAAAACACTGTTATGAGCTTTGTTCAAGTAATGAGGTAACGCCATATGTTAGCGCAACATATAAAGGCAGCCTCAGATAGTTTTATTTATGTCAACAAGTTTATGTCGACAAGGTCTTCTCACAAAAGGCGTTGCATGTTGCGTACCCTGTATCGATCGTCTGGATCTAGCGCCATCATTCGAGAGAATACCAGACTTTTCGAGTAGAACGGTGCTGAAACTATTTTACTAGTGCCACGCGGAAGAATCGGGCAGTTCCCATTTGAATAGCGATCCGAGCAGATGATTCTTTCTAAACTAATACGAACAACGAGTGCACGTTAGTAAATTTTGAAGTGTTTACCGTGGTTATATAGAATGTGAAGTTACGGCAAGATAAAAGGAATAAAAGTGAGATAGTGTTAATACTTGCATCCTTCTTTACCTCCTCTGCATTACTGCAGATGACGTGTCACTGAGCACACTTGTACTGTGCATGCAGTACACGTGAGGTGCCTAGTTGTTTCCACTGCCCTCTGTGGAATACATAAGTTCTTGTACACTTCACTAACCTGCTTTCTTCATGATGATGATGTCTCCAACGCAGAAAACAGCACGCAGGTCGTGGATTCTTTTTCTTGAGGCTGAAATTAACTTCGCAAGGAACTGCTGCTACGAATAAACTGTAACTCATTTGGGATGCCACTCGCGTTTTTATTCATATAGATACGAGAAACTATCCTTGATCACAACGTATTGAATATATCTTTCCACAGTCATTATATCTGGCTAAAATAACATGAACACATCCTGCCACAGACAACATGTCTGTCTACTGGAACCGTCAGAACTGGAGAATAAAATTACATGAATCAAATACTACTATTACAGACAACATGTCTGTACCTAGCGACGGTCGGAACTGTAGTAAATAAAATTGCATGAAACAAATACTGCTATAACAGACAACATGTCTGTCTACTGGAACGGCCAGAACTGGAGAGCCGGACTGCCCGAGACACTTCGCGCGCCAAGGCAGCAAGGCGTGACCCGAACACCACCGAAGTGCTTCGACAGTAATATCGTCAGTCCTTTGTTTTAGTAATACTTTGATTTTAATAATTTTGAAATGACTGATTGATAGCTGGGTATTGAGAGATGTTTATTGAAAAAAATGAAGTAATTTGGATGGCAGGTTTAATTAATAATAGCAACTAAAGTTTAACGTTTTGGCGCTCTACCGCCGAACACAGCAGCCAATCACAGAGCAGCAGCATCATGCAGGCGGTCTTTCTCACGGGAATGGTAGCGAATCCAACATCTGTCACCGGTACCTCATCCCACATTGCGTCCTCTCTATGCTTCTTGCATCTCCACTGCCCTGGGAATAGCTTCCTGGAGCCTAATATGATGGCTGAATAAGCCAGAAATATTACAAAGTGTATAGTGACATATACTTCGATGACTAAAGAGTTACTGTCGACTGTTTATCGTCTAATAAACTTATCATAGCTTACAAAAAATGCCTAAGGATGGCAAGAGAAAGTGTCACTTTTCGAATGATCACACAAAACGGTGGTCTCTTGTCAAGAGAGGACATACGGATCAGGAAGTGTTCTGTGAGATTCGCAGCTGTTTCATCTCAGCAACTCACGGAGGTGAGGCAGATGTGAAGCATCACGTTTCTGCAAAGAATCACACAAATAGATTCGCTGTGGCATTGACATCAAAGCTGATTTCTACATCCATGAATGAAGAAGATACCCAGGAAGAACTGCTCATTGCTGCTGCAGAACAAACAACAGCTTATGAAGTTGTCAAGGATCATCAGTCCTTCAATATTCAGTTGAAGGAGTCTGATAGTTGGTCAAATGTTTCTTGTTAATGAGCTCTGAAAAGAACGGTTTCTGCTATTTAGTTGATATGTCATTGCCAGGAGCTCCTAAGGATAGTCTGGCTGCCTTACTATTCAACCTATATCTATCTGATCTACCTGACACTTCATCCAGAAAATACTGCTTTGCCGATGACCTGGCTCTAGCCGTAAAACACCAAGAAATGAAGACAACAGAAGAGATTCTAGCCAATGACCTGTCTGCATTAGATAATTGCTTCAAAATCTGGAGACTCCAACCCAGTGTGAGTAAAACAGAAGTGTGTTGCTTCCATCTAAATAACCGGCTGGCGAACGTAAAACTGGAAGTAAGTTTCAGAGGCAGAATTCTTCGTCATAATTGGAACCCAAAATATCTTGGCATCATCATGGATCGTACACCATGCTTCAAACAACACCTTCTTAACTTAGCTCAAAATTTGAGGACCCGAAACAACATCCTCCATAAGCTATGCGGAACTACCTGGGGATCTTCAGCAACTGCCCTGCGATCTTCAGCTCTGGGCTTGGTGTACTCAAGTGCTGAGTATTGTGCACCTGTTTGGACGAACAGTCATCATACCCAGCTGAATACGACAATGCGCATAATATCTGGCCCAATCAGAGCTACTCCAGTTTATTGGCTTCCACTGTTAACCGGTACAATGCCTCCTGGTCTACACAGATGTACTGCCCTTATGAGAGAATTCCACAAGAACTCCAGGAATTCTAACCTACCCGTGCATTGCGACCTGCCACTTTTCAATCGTAAGAGACTGAAATCACGACATCCAACTCTGTGCGATGCTGCTGACATGGTTGCTAAGGATTTCAAACTTCTTGAAGAATGGAAAGGTCGGTGGGAAGCAGTGACAGATGTGCACCTGCATAACATCTTCTCAGGTGCTAAACTTCCAAGTGGATTCGACCTACCACGCAAGACCTGGACTACTCTCAACAGAATCCGTACCGGCCAAGGTCGACGCAGTGATGCTCTAAGTGGAAGAAGCTGCCTGATCCAGCCTGTGACTGCGGGGCTCCATACCAGACTGTTCACCACACTGTCAGTGAATGCAGGATTCGAGTCTATCACGGCGCCAAAGAGGACTTTCTGCTAGCAACTCCAGATGCAGTGCGCTGGATTGAAGGACTGGATATTCAATTGTAAAGACAAACTTAAGTTTCTTGTGTATTAATATGTACATATGTACATGTAATTTAATTTCATGATATGTCTATATTAGCCATACGCTAAATAAATAAATAAAAAACAAATAATCAGTCCTTCAGAGCCCTTGACGGTATCGTAAAGTTGAATGCCGCAAAAGTATCCTGATTCAAAAGTCGCCGCAAAGCAATCAACAGCCAGGACCAAAGCTGTAGCGATTGTTAAAAATATTCTCGCACCACACGCCGTGTCCGAATGCATGAAAAAATTTGCATTAAGTTTCATTTTTCGGAGTAGGCATCGACGCATCGAACGGCAAGCCTGAAAAGTTGTTTTCTTTAATTGTTTAACACTTTACTAAGACTAACGGAATGCAACAGAAGTTATTCAAGTTTGATTCTCTGAATAACGAAACATCGGAGACAATTGCAACATTATGTCTAGAAAATTTAAGACAAATGCAAATTCCATTAGAGAAATTAATCGGTTTTTGTGGAGACAATACTTCATCGAGGCGGCCAGCGTAACGTGTTTCACCAAATCAAAGGAGAACTAGGAAAAATGTAGAGGGAATTGGATGCCTTGCCCATATTCTCCGCAACAATATATCAGGTGCTTCTGAAGTTTTGTAACTGTAGACAAGGAAATAATCGTCATGAAAGTATTTAATTATTTTTCAATACGGTATACACAGTAAGAACATAAAAGCTGAAAGACTTCTGCTTATATGTTGATGTCAATCAATAGGCTCTTCTATCTCATTGAAAAACCAGATGGCTGTCGTTAATGCCCGCAGTTGGGAGAATTCTTAATATTCCGATTCCATTAAAACAACTTTTTAACGCCGAAGACAGGGCCACCTAAATTAATTTCACACTTTTTTTAGTAGTTCGATCAGTGAAATTATTTTATGTTTGTGCAGTCAAATTCAGCTCTGTTCGAAAAAAATATAAAAAGCGTCGAGAAGAATAGCCACGATAACTGAAATAAGAAAAATATTAATCGACACTCAAAGAAGTCTGAATGAAAGGAAGACTGCCAGTTTTATTGGGATGCAAACAAGATCAATGAAAACAAATTAAAGACTGAGAACTCTAACCAAAAATAATTAATTTGATTTCGAAATTTGAGGAGGAAACAATGGCTTTCTGTATCATAACATTTGATTACTTAGAGAAATGTGCTATTTCTTTTAATAAATATCAAGTATTTGAATGGATGACGCCATGTGAAACCCCATATTGGGTGATGATTGAAAGCACTATTATACAACTAAAAATGGTGTCAAGATTTCATGCGCCAATTGTTTTCAGGAATATATACTATGTGATCAAATATACTATGTGAAACCTCGTTGAAAATTACTAACAAGTTCGTGGTGCCCTCCATCGGTAATGCTGGGACTGAATATGGTGTTACCCCACCCTTAGCATTGATGACAACTTCCACTCTCGCAGGCATACGTTCAATCAGGTGCTGGCAGATTTCTTGGAGAATGGCAGCCCATTCTTCACGGATTGCTGCACTGGGGACATGTATCGATGCTGTTCGGTGAGGCCTGGCAAGAAGTCGGCGTTCCAAAACATTCCAAAGGTGTTCTATATGATTCAGGTCAGGACTCCGTGCAGGCCAGTCCATTACAGGGGTGTTATCGTCGTGTAACCAGTCCGCCACAGGCCGTGCATTATGAACAGGTGCTCGATCGTGTTGAAAGATGCAATCGCCATCCCCAAATTGCTCATCAACAGTCGGAAGCTAGAAACTGCTTAAAACATCAATGTAGGCCTGTGCTGTGATAGTGCCACGAAAACAACAAGGGGTGCAAGCCCCCTCCATGAAAAACACGACCACACCATAACACCACCGCCACCGAACCTTACTGTTGGCACTATACACGTTGGCAGAGGACGTTCACCGGGCATTCGCCATACCCACACCCTGCCATCGGATCGTCACATTGTGTACCGTGATTCGTCTCTCCACACAACATTTTTGCACTGTTCAATCGTCCAATGTTTACGCTCCTTACACCAAGCGAGGTGTCATTTGGCATTTACCGGCGTGATGTGTGGCTTATGAGCAGCCGCTCAACCATGAAATCCAAGTTTTCTCACCTCCCGCCTAACTCTCATAGTACTTGCAGTGGATCCTGATGCAGTGATGGTCTGGATAGATGCCTGCCCTCTTCAGCTGTCGGCGGTCTCTGTCAGTCAACAGGCGAGGTCGGCCTGTACGCCTTTGTGCTGTACGTGTCCCTTCACGTTTCCACTTCATTATCACATCGGAAACACTGGACCTAGGGATGTTTAGGAATGTTGAAATCTCTCGTACGGACGTATGACACAAGTGAGACCCAATCACCTGACCACGTTCGAAGTCCATGCGTTCCGCAGGGTGTCCCATTCTGCTCTCACGCGATGTCTAATGACTACTGAGGTCGCTACCTGGTAGTAGGTGGCATCACAATGCACCTAATAAGAAAAACGTATGTTTTTTGGGGTGTCCGGATGCCTCTGATCACATAGTGTATGTATCCAAGAGCTTTTTAGAAAGTAAGCGTGACTCGGAAGAACGGAAGTGTAAACACTCTGCGAAAGAAAGACAGATTTACTTTCTTAAGGAAATCAAACATCCTGAACGCAAAATGCCAACTGCTAAAATTATGTGAATATTTGTTTTCTATTCCCACACACAGCGTCACCGTGGAAAGAGTATTTTGAGCTAACGTCGGCCCAATGGACTGATGAAAGTGCAGACAGGCACTGTGGAATCAATCTTACAGTGCCAGTTTTACTACAAGCTGACTTGCATTGAGTTTTGTAAACATGTAAAAGGGAAAGATGACTCGCTGAAAAAGATGGAATCTTCCAAAAGATATGGAGTACCAACTACTTGTGCTGCAAGAAGTTCCATTTAATTGCGCTCTAAATAAAAAGTGACTATATTAAATAATATTTTTACGTCATTTCTAAACACCCATCCCGGGTTCCCGGGTTCGATTCCCGGTGGGGTCAGGGATTTTGTCTGCCTCGTAATGACTGGGTGTTGTGTGCTGTTGGGTTGGGGTTGTTTTGGGGAAGGAGACCAGACAGCGAGGTCATCGGTCTCATCGGATTAGGGAAGGATGGGGAAGGAAGTCGGCCGTGCCCTTTCAGAGGAACCATCCCGGCATTTGCCGGGAGTGATTCAGGGAAATCACGGAAAACCTAAATCAGGATGGCCCGACGCGGGATTGAACCGTCGTCCTCCCGAATGCGAGTCCAGTGTCTAACCACTGTGCCACCTCGCTCGGTGTATGTGCTGTTCTTAGGTTACTTAGGTTTAAGTAGTTCTAAGTTCTAGGGGACTGATGACCATAGATGCTAAGTCCCATAGTGCTCAGAGCCAGCCAAACACCCATCTCAGACTGTTCCAACCAAGTTTCAGCCAGGTATGGCAACCCTGGGCTCACCAGTAGAAAGGCGCCAAGTCTAGGGAAGAGGACTTAGTCCAAGAAAATTGTCTGGCGATGGTGAAGGCCCAAAATCGTGGCTGCCGCTCGCTGACACACCCTGCTCCGGCGCATGGCGTACTCTTCTCGACGTAGTAGGTGCAGCCGTACTGCGAATAGCCATGCTAGAACTGGCGGGTATTTACAGTGGTTAGAAGCCCATTTGTTGTGTCGGTGCACTGCTTCCAGCCAGGCTGAGACTGCTTCCTGCTCCATAGCTGATTCACACGTGTGGAATACTGTTAAAAAAATGCCGAGAAATAAGTTGCTCCTGATGTTTCTCACAAATTTGCAGAAAAAAATTGGCGTTAAAATTTCCTGAGGGACTGTATTTGATACAGTTGAGGTGCAAATGCACTTTAACTGTATAGCGGAACTGGCAGCATAGCAGATATAGAATCTGGTGCAGTTCATGGATCGCTGGTTCAGGTCTCGTTTTTCGTTCAATTTGAAATACGTTCATTTCGTAATTGTAAAATTCATCATCATTTTTTATGAATAATGCTAGTCTTCTTGTTTTTAATTTCATATTGTGCGCAGAATTCCTGTCTTCATTTTAAATATAAATTCTTAAATATCGATATTTTACGAAAGATTATTACACTACTAGTCATTAAAACTGCTACACCACGAAGATGACAGAGGCGAAATTTAACCGACAGGAAGAAGATGCTGTAATATGCAAATGATTAGCTTTTCAGAGCATTCACACAAGGCTGGCGCCGGTTGCGACACCTACAACGTGCTGCCATGAGGAAAGTTTCCAGCCGACTTCTCATACACGAACAGCAGTTACCGGCATTGCCTGGTGAAACGTTGTTGTGATGCCTCGTGTAAGGAGGAGAAATGCGTACCATCACGTTTCCGACTTTGATACAGGTCGGATTGTAGCCTATCGCGGTTGCGGTTTATCGTATCGCGACATTGCTGCTCGCGTTGGTCGACATCCAATGACTGTTAGCAGAATATGGAATCGGTGGGTTCAGGACCCAACGGCCTCGTATCACTAGCAGTCGAGATGACAGGCATCTTATCCGCACGGTTGTAACGGATCGTGCAGCCACGTCTCAATCCCTGAGTCAACACATGGGGACATTTGCAAGGCGACTACCATCTGCACGAACAGTTCGACGACGTTTGCAGCAGCATGGACTATCAACTCGGAGACCATGGCTGCGGTTACCCTTGACACTGCATCACAGACAGGAGCGCCTGCGATGGTGTACTCGACGACGAACCTGGGTGCACGAATAGCAAAACGTCATTTTTTCGGACGAATCCAGGTTCTGTTTACAGCATCATGACGGTCGCATCCGTGTTTGGCGACATCGCGGTGAGTGCACATTGGAAGCGTGTATTCGTCATCGCCATACTGGCGTATCACCCGGCGTGATGGTATGGGGTACCATTGGTTACACGTCTCGGTCACCTCTTGTTCGCATTGACGGCGCTTTGAACAGTGGACGTTACATTTCAGATGTGTTACGACCCGTGGCTCTACCCTTCATTCGATCCCTGCGAAACCCTACATTTCAGCATGATAATTCACGACCACACGTTGCAGGTCCTGTACGGGTCTTTCTGTATACAGAAAATGTTCGACTGCTGCCCTGGCCAGCACATTCTCCAGATCTCTCACCAATTGAAAACGTTTGGTCAATGGTGGCCGAGCAACTGGCTCGTCACAATACGCCAGTCACTACTCCTGATGAACTGTGGTATCGTGTTGAAGCTGCGTGGGCATCTGTACCTGTACACGCCATACAAGCTCTGTTTGACTCAATGCCCAGGCGTATCAAGGCCGTTATTACGGCCAGAGGTGGTTTTCTGGGTACCTATTTCTCAGGATCTATGCATCCAAACTGCGTGAAAATGTAATCACGTGTCAGTTCTAGTATAAAATACTTGTCCAATGAATACCTGTTTATCATCTGCGTTTCTTCTTGGTTGTTGTTGTGGTTTTCAGTCCTGAGACTGGTTTGATGCAGCTCTCCATGTTACTTTATCCTGTGCAAGCTCCTTCATCTCCCAGTACCTACTGCAGCCTACATCCTTCTGAATCAGCTTAGTGCATTCAGCTCTTGGTCTCCCTCTACAATTTTTACCCTCCACGCTGCCCTCCAATACTGAATTGGTGATCCCTTGATGCCTCAGAACATATCCTACCAACCGATCCCTTCTTCTAGTAAAGTTGTGCCACAAACTCCTCTTGTCCCCAATTATATTCAATACCTCCTCGTTAGTTATGTGATCTACCCATCTAATCTTCAGCATTCTTCTGTAGCACCACATTTCGGAAACTTCTATTCTCTTCTTGTCCAAACTATTTATCGTCCATGTTTCTCTTCCATACGTGGCTACACTCCATACAAATATTTCCTGACACTGAAATCTGTACTCTATGTTAACAAATTTCTCTTCTTCACAAACGCTTTACTTCTTGGTGTAGCAATTTTAATGGCCAGTAGTGTAATAAAGCTTTCTTAAATTAAGAAAATATACCACTTTAATTTTAAGGCAAAAATGAAAAACCAGATTCTCTTTATTCGTACCTTGTCCATTGTTTTATACCACAGATGTACCCTCACACGAAACAGTGTGATATGTTACGGAATGCAATCATTTTCTCTGCGTCGAGCACACCATATAAATGCCGCATCTTTATGTTTTCCACTGTACCACTACAATGTGAACCCAACAAAGTACGGGTTGTCGCGGGAAATAAAAAGACTATTAAGCTGCCAGACGTACTGGAACTAAAGCAGGCAGCTTTTTCTCATGCCACTGCCCAACGGTGGTGGGATATACACTCCTGGAAATGGAAAAAAGAACACATTGACACCGGTGTGTCAGACCCACCATACTTGCTCTGGACACTGCGAGAGGGCTGTACAAGCAATGATCACACGCACGGCACAGCGGACACACCAGGGACCGCGGTGTTGGCCGTCGAATGGCGCTAGCTGCGCAGCATTTGTGCACCGCCGCCGTCAGTGTCAGCCAGTTTGCCGTGGCATACGGAGCTCCATCGCAGTCTTTAACACTGGTAGCATGCCGCGACAGCGTGGACGTGAACCGTATGTGCAGTTGACGGACTTTGAGCGAGGGTGTATAGTGGGCATGCGGGAGGCCGGGTGGACGTACCGCCGAATTGCTCAACACATGGGGCGTGAGGTCTCCAGAGTACATCGATGTTGTCGCCAGTGGTCGGCGGAAGGTGCACGTGCCCTTCGACCTGGGACCGGACCGCAGCGACGCACGGATGCACGCCAAAACCGTAGGATCCTACGCAGTGCCGTAGGGGACCGCACCGCCACTTCCCAGCAAATTAGGGACACGGTTGCTCCTAGGGTATCGGCGAGGACCATTCGCAACCGTCTCCATGAAGCTGGGCTACGGTCCCGCACACCGTTAGGCCGTCTTCCGCTCACGCCCCAACATCGTGCAGCCCGCCTCCAGTGGTGTCGCGACAGGCGTGAATGGAGGGACGAATGGAGACGTGTCGTCTTCAGCGATGAGAGTCGCTTCTGCCTTGGTGCCAATGATGGTCGTATGCGTGTTTGGCGCCGTGTAGGTGAGCGCCACAATCAGGACTGCATACGACCGAGGCACACAGGGCCAACACCCGGCATCATGGTGTGGGGAGCGATCTCCTACACTGGCCGTACACCACTGGTGATCGTCGAGGGGACACTGAATAGTGCACGGTACATCCAAACCGTCATCGAACCCATCGTTCTACCATTCCTAGACCGGCAAGGGAACTTGCTGTTCCAACAGGACAATGCACGTCCGCATGTATCCCGTGCCACCCAACGTGCTCTAGAAGGTGTAAGTCAACTACCCTGGCCAGCAAGATCTCCGGATCTGTCCCGCATTGAACATGTTTAGGAGTGGATGAAGCGTCGTCTCACGCGGTCTGCACGTCCAGCACGAACGCTGGTCCAACTGAGGCGCCAGGTGGAAATGGCATGGCAAGCCGTTCCACAGGACTACATCCAGCATCTCTACGATCGTCTCCATGAGAGAATAGCAGCCTGCATTGCTGCGAAAGGTGGATATACACTGTACTAGTGCCGACATTGTGCATGCCCTGTTGCCTGTGTCTATGTGCCTGTGGTTCTGTCAGTGTGATCATGTGATGTATCTGACCCCAGGAATGTGTCAATAAAGTTTCCCCTTCCTGGGACAATGAATTCACGGTGTTCTTATTTCAATTTCCAGGAGTGTAGAATATGAAGTCATAAAAGGAGAAAATGCGGCGCCTGGTGGCTTCGTGGATTCTGTTGTTGACCGACTCGTTATCAGCGTAGCGGATGGCAGTTCCAGAACTGAAATGTACTTCTGGGAATAGGATAAGGAAGGAGCTAAGAGATTACCAGACGACTGACTGTAATTTATAGCTTCAGTGGCGTCAGTATCAGGAATATGGCGAAACCCCTGCAGTATGTTTTCGCATCATACACAGTTCGCTCATAAAAATTACCCTGTGTTTAAGTCAGGAATTTTCATTTCTCTTGTTTGCAATTGGAATACTGCGTTGCGTGAGAACGAGAGCATTTTATGCTTTACGTCTGTTCACATAACAAGCATGTGATATCGGTGTTTTGCCGAATATTACTCCATTCGCTTTAAAAATTATGTGACATTCGAAGCTATACTGTTCGTATAATTTTCTTGTTTTACGTCTGAACTGCAGCTGCTCACATCATTGCTGATTAGTTGCACCAGCTGGCTGGCCAGTGCGGCGTTAAAGCTGTTGTCCTGCATTACCGCTCAGTCTACAGGGTGAAAAGTATTTAAACCGACAAACTCTGGGAGGTTGTAGGGGACATCAAAACAAATATTTTTCCGTAATGTCATTTTTTCCTATGAGGATTATTTAAACCGGTAGAGGCCGTATTACGATCTTCAGTTGTTAGAGGGCGTATTATTCTCTACAGTTGTAGGCAACTGCTGTCCACCAGTGTAGTAGTGCATTGTCTCTGTTTACTAATGGAGGATACACCTGGAGTGAGTACACTGATATAGTTGGTGCGTACTACGTAGCGCACCACAACGGACGAGCTGCACAGCGGGTTTATCAAGAACAATATCCTAATCATCGTATCCTGCATCATACGACCTTTGCTGTTGTGTACCAACGTCTGCGTGAGACCGGGTCATTTAGCAGATTACCTGGACAGGGATGCCGTCGCACGGTAAGAACGCTGCAATGTGAGGAAGCTGTCTTGCAGCATATTGAGCTGGATCCTTCAAACAGCACTCGTGCAATTGCACGTAACATGGGGACGAATCATACGGATGTAAGAACAGTCCTTCGAGAGCAATTGTTACGTCCATTTCACTTGCAGCGTGTCCACAACCTAGAACCAGTTGATTATCCACTCAGAGCACAGTTTTCGCAGTGGTACCCGGAACAGTGTGAAATGCATCCTACATTTCCATCCTCTGTGTTGTTCACCGATGAAGCAACGTTTGGGCGTGATGGAGTCTTCAACATGCACAGTTCGCATGTTTGGAGTGAGGATAACCCACATGCCACAGTTACTAGCGCTCATCAAGTGCGGTTCTTCGTTAATTTGTGGGTCGGTGTTGTTGGGGACTGCTTAATTGGGCCGTATCTGCTACCTAGGCCATTAAATGGCAGGCACTATTACATTTTTCTCGCCAGAGCATTACCAGAATTGCTGGAAGACATCCCACTCCCTAAAAGTCAACGCATGTGGTTCCAACATGATGGGGTGCCGGCCCATTTCAGTCGTCGTGTGCGTCGATTCCTGGACCGACGGTTGCGAGAAACGTGGATTGGCAGAGGTGGTCCTGTACCATGGCCTGCTCGATCCCCAGGTATGTCCCCTCTGGACTTTCTTGTGTGGGGAGAGATGCGCAACCTTGCTTAGGCAACTCCTGTTGCATCAGAAGAGGATCTGGTTGTCTGGATAGTAGTAGCAGCAGCAGAAACAATTCAGGCTACTCCTGGGGTTTTTGCCCGTGTCAGACAGAACATGATCCGACGGCGCAACCTTTGTTTACGTGTCAATGGAGGAATTTTTGAAAATATACTGTAATTGAAATTGGGTTGCGTTAATGTGTTGTCTGTTGGTCATACAAAAATTGAAAAGTGTTTGTTGGTTTAATTAATTTGCCGACAGAGAAATCTTCCTCTACCGGTTTAAATACTCCTCATAGGAAAAATTGACACTAGGGAAAAATATTTGTTTTGATGTCCCCTACAACCTCCCAGAGTTTGTCGGTTTAAATACTTTTCACCCTGCATGTGCGTGTAACACAGCAGAAGACGCATTCTTAAGATCGCACTTGACTGTACCGCACACAGCTTGGCTTCCGGTCCACGTGGAACGAAATCCAATGAAATTCAAGCAAACGCCGAAGAACGCACGGTCTAATGTTATTCTTAGGATGAATGATGATTAATTGAAACCCTCAGTTGCTGACAGGTGTTCTTGATGTACCTCGATGGGGACAGCTGAAGGTGTGTGCCCCGACAGGGACTCGAACCCGAGATCTCCAGCTTACATGGCAGACGCTCTACCCTTCTGAGCCACCGAGGACACAGGTGAATAGCGCGACTGCAGGGACTTTTCCCTTGCACGTTTCCCGTGAGACTCACATGCCCAACTGTCCACAATCTACATATGTAATGTACGTAGGTATATCAACATCTGTCGGCAGCTGAGGCTTTCAATTAATTATCATTTATTCTCGAGAAGCTGCACAGTCATCAATGGTATCTGTTCTTTCGAGAACAGTTACTATCTTCATATATAGTTAAAGGCTACCGGGCCACTGACCTTCGTCTGTGCGAATGCGCACAGGTTGCCCGAACTCTTACGGGAATCGTCACCTTAGTTGGCGCGAGTAATCAGTGGATGGGCAAATATCTATTAGGTACATTAGTTCCCCACAGTCGTTTAATGAACAAAGTAAGAGCATATGGACTATCAGACCAATTGTGTGATTGGATTGAAGAGCTCCTAGATAACAGAATGCAGCATGTCATTCTCAATGGAGAGAAGTCTTCAGAAGTAAGAGTGATTTCAGGTGTGCCGCAGGGGAGTCTCGTAGGGCCGTTGCTATTCACAATATACATAAATGACCTGGTGGATGACATCGGAAGTTCACTGAGGCTTTTTGCGGATGATGCTGTGGTATATCGAGAGGTTGTAACGATGGGAAATTGTACTGAAATGCAGGAGGATCTGCAGCGAATTGACGCATGGTGCAGGGAATGGCAATTGAATCTCAACGTAGGCAAGTGTAATGTGCTACGAATACATAGAAAGATAGATACCTTATCATTTAGCTACAGAATAGCAGGTCAGCAGCTGGAAGCAGTTAATTCCATAAATTATCTGGGAGTACGCATTAGGAGTGATTTAAAATGGAGTGATCATATAAAGATGATCGTCGGTAAAGCAGATGCCAGACTGAGGTTCATTGGAAGAATCCTAAGGAAATGCAATCCGAAAACATAGGAAGTAGGTTACAGTACGCTTGTTCGCCCACTGCTTGAATACTGCTCAGCAGTGTGGGATCTGTACCAGATAGGGTTGATAGAAGAGATAGAGAAGATCCAACGGAGAGCAGCGCGCTTCGTTACAGGATCATTTAGTAATCGCGAAAGCGTTACGGAGATGATAAACTCTAGTGGAAGACTCTGCGGGAGAGACGCTCAGTAGCTCGTTAGGGGCATTTGTTGAAGTTTCGAGAACATACCTTCACCGAGGAGTCAAGCAGTATATTGCTCCTTCCTACGTATATCTCGCGAAGAGACCATGAGGATAAAATCAGAGAGATTAGAGCCCATACAGAAGCATACCGACAATCCTTCTTTCCACGAACAATACGAGACTGGAATAGAGGGGAGAACCGATAGAGGTACTCAAAGTACCCTCCGCCATACACCGTCAGGTGGCTTGCGGAGTATGGATGTAAATATAGATGTAGATACATTACATATGTAGATTGTGGACAGTTGGGAATGTAGGTCTCACGGGGAACGTGCAAGCGATAAGTCCCTGCAGTCGCGCTATTCATTTGTGTCCTCTGTGGCTCAGATGGGTAGAGCGTCTGCCATGTAAGCAGGAGGTCCCGGGTTCGAGTCCCGGTCGGCGCACACATTTTCAGCTGTCCCCATCGAGGTATATCAACAACATCTGTCGGCAGCTGAGGGTTTCAATTAATAACCATTTATTCTAGAGAAGCTGCACGGTCATCAATGGTATCTGTTCTTTCGAGGACAATCTTCATATATCTCAGGATGAACACACTGTAGTAATACGTAAACGACCCTGTTGCTGCAACAGGTGTGTCGATGCTTTGCTTATGGCTTCTTCAATAATTGCTACGGCTGACTGCTATTTTTCGCACTACCGAACAGCAGAAAAATAGTGACGGCGCTGCACTGTAAACGGCGGGTGGGCAACCAGCTGCCCGAGGCTCGGGACCGCCTCTCGATTGGTTTCAGTCAGGCCTGCAGAAGAAATTCATGGGAAGCGATAGCGATACGCCAGCGTTGTACTCCGCCCGGGACACATTTTCGTTTATTTCGGCGGCGCTCGGCTCGCACAGGGCAGCCCACGGTCCAGATAATAAATATAATTGATACATATAATAGAGACTTTAGTTATAAAAAATACACTGAAGCGCAAAGAAAATGGTATAGGCATGCCACAACACGACCCTGCGGTCGGCAACACCTATATAAAACAAGTCTCTGGTGCAGTTGTTACGTCGGTTACTTCCGCTACAATGGCAGGTCATTAAGATTCAAGTGGATTTGAATGTGATGTTATACTCGGGGCACGAGCGATGGGGCACAGCATCTCCGAGGCAGCGATGAAGTGGGGATTTTCCTGTACGATCGTTTCACGAGCGTACCGTGAATATTATGAACCAGGTAAAACAAATTTCCGACATCGCTGCGGTCGGAAAAACATCCTGCAAGAACGGGACCAACGACGACTGAAGATAATCGTTCAACGTGACAGAAGTGCATCCACTCCGCAAATTGCTACAGATTTCAGTACTGGACCATCAACAAGTGTCAGCGTGCGAACCATTCAACGTTACATCATCGATATGGGATTTCGGAGCCGTGTACCCTTCATGACTGCACTACTCAAAGCTTCATGCCTCGCCAGCGCCCGTTAACATCGACATTGGACTGTTGATGACTGGAAACATGTTGTCCAGTCTGACGAGTCTCGTTTCAAATTGTATCGAGCGGATGGATGTGTATCGGTATGGAGACAACCTCATGAATCCATGGACCCTGCAGGTCAGCAGGGGACTGTCCAAGCTGTTGGAGACTACGTAATGGTGTGTGGCGTGTGCAGTTAGAGTGACATGGGAACGCTGATACGTCTAGATACGACTCTGACAGGTGACGCGTAAGTATCTTGTCTGATCACCTGCATCCATTCATGTCCATTGTACAATCCGACGGACTTGGGCAATTCCAGCAAGACAATGCGACAACCCACACGTCCAGAATTTGCTACAGAGTGGTTCCAGGGACACTCTTCTGAGTTTAAACACTTCCACTGGCCACCAATCACCTCATACATGAACATTATTGAGCATATCTGGGATGCCTTGCTGTTCAGAAGAGATCTTAACTCCCTCGTACTCATACGGATTTATGGACAGCCTTCGAGGATTCATGGTGTCAGTTCCCTCCAGCACTACTTCAGACATTAGTCGAATCCATGTCACGTCGTGCTGCGGCACTTTTGCGTGCTCGCGGGGACACTACACGATATTAGGCAGGTGTACCAGTTGTTTTGGCTCTTCAGCGTATTTATTTATATCTAACCAAGAGTGAAATACCAATTTTCATAGTTTTAGCATTAAAAATACTTTCATAATAAAACAATTTCTTAAAAATTTGATGCTCTATTTCACCAGCTTAGCGGCAGAATTTACAAAAATTGTAAAACATGTATTTTTTATTTTCGACCAAGAAGTCAAATACCATATTTCGGAGATGAAACTTTAAAAATCCTTTAGTTGTTCTTTAATAGTAATCTATTTTCAAGAAAACATTTACGGTGTATTTCACCCCATAGGGGTTTAATTTCCAAAAATACTGAAGCATGTGTTTCTTTGTTTCTGACCGAGGAATCAAATACTGATTTTCGTAGGTCTAGCTCCAAAATTGCCTTAATACCGACATATTTTCGATAAACCTTTCACCCGCTCTTTCACCCACTTGAGGATGGAATTTCGAAAAAATCCCACCTTTAACGACGCCTACAGTATAAAATTAACACCCCTCCAAAATTTCACGTTTCTATCTTTAGCGGTTTAGGCTGGCCAAAGAGGGTCAGTCAGTCAGGACATTGTTTTATATATATACATATATATATGTAGCATTTATAGACGTTTATTGCTCCATGGTGACATTTCAAGAAGCCTGGCATCGCACCTTTACATGTTACATTTATACACCAGTCGTAAACAATGCTTCTTTACTAACGATCTTGCAGGATTTTGCAAGCGAAGTTTTAACATAGTTATTTTAATACGTCGTAAGTACAGAAACAATATTCACCATGTGTAAATAAATATATACACCTCAAGATGTGGTGAACATGAAATTTATGTACTTTTAAAAAAGGGTGTTTTGAAGCATAATTTCTGAGCGTGGGCGGTCGTGAAAGGGCTGCGAATCATATCAGTGCGTTATCCGATGAATATTAACGTCTCGGGTGCTATAGTTTTCACTTTATGAACTAGGAGCGAAGTTTTCGCGTCTCCTGATGAGGTGGCCCACGAATATAAGTACATACATGAATCAGGTCCCCAAACGTTGCCCATGTATGCTCTAAACAAACAAAAATTCAACTGTGTAACTATTTTTTTCGAGGTGGTAATTACGAGAGGCGTTGAATATGTAATGCAAGACTTTTTTTCTGAAAGCACGTTCGTTTTATTCAAGATTTCAATGCAACAAGTTACTCTCCACTCTTTTGGCTACAAAAGCCTATTTTACAACATAAATTCTGTGCAAAGCGAGGGCCTTACACCAGCTTACTGGACGGTTCTGTACGCCCGCATGTTACCACTCTGCTGGTCAACTTTGAAGCCAACTTATTGCTTCATCAGTAATCTTCCCATCATCCAAATATTGCCTCCTGTAGAGTGCGTCCTTCATAGGTGCGAAAAGATGGAAGTGAGAAGGTGAATGAGGAAGGACAGCCCACTGAAGTTTTGTAAAATCCGGGCTGTTGGGTAGATGAGGAAGAACAATCGAATGAAGTTTTGTGAGCTCCTCTCGGGTGCATAGTCTTTTGTGTGTGTGAATTCCTAAGGGACCAAACTGCTTAGGTCATCGGTCGCTAGACTTACACACTACTTAAACTAACTTATGCTAAAGGCACGTAACGTGTATCCACAGGACATGTGGCCTGTAATTGAAGAAGTGTCATGATTATCTCTCCATTGGCAAAAGATTCCGGAATAGTCCCCCATTCGGATCTCCGGGAGGGGACTGCCAAGGGGGAGGTTACCATGAGAAAAAGATTGAATAACCAACGAAAGGATAACGTTCTAGGAGTCGGGGCGTGGAATGTCAGAAGCTTGAACGTGGTAGGGAAACTAGAAAATCTGAAAAGGGAAATGCAAAGGCTCAATCTAGATATAGTAGGGCCAGTGAAGTGAAGGGGAAGGAAGACAAGGATTTCTGGTCAGACGAGTATCGGGTAATATCAACAGCAGCAGAAAATGGTATAACAGGTGTAGGATTCGTTATGAATAGGAAGGTAGGGCAGAGGGTGTCTTACTGTGAACAGTTCAGTGACCGGGTTGTTCTAATCAGAATCGACAGCTGACCAACACCGACAACGATAGTTCAGGTATACATGCCGACGTCGCAAGCTGAAGATGAACAGATAAAGTGTATGAGGATATTGAAAAGGTAATGCAGTACGTAAAGGGGGACGAAAATCTAATAGTCATGAGCGACTGGAATGTAGTTGTAGGGGAAGGAGTAGAAGAAAAGGTTACAGGAGAATATGGGCTTGGGATAAGGAATGAAAGAGGAGAAAGACTAATTGAGTTCTGTAACAAGTTTCAGCTAGTAATAGCGAATACCCTCTTCAAGAATCACAAGAGGAGGAGGTACACTTGGAAAAGGCCGGGAGATACGGGAAGATTTCAATTAGATTTCATCATGGTCAGACAGAGATTCCGAAATCAGATACTGGATTGTAAGGCGTACCCAGGAGCAGATATAGACTCAGATCACAATATAGTAGTGATGAAGAGTAGGCTGAAGTTCAAGACATTAGTCAGGAAGAATCAATACGCAAAGAAGTGGGATACGGAAGTACTAAGGAATGACGAGATACGTTTGAAGTTCTCTAACGCTATAGATACAGCAATAAGCAGTAGTACAGTAGGCAGTACAGCTGAAGAGGAATGGACATCTCTAAAAAGGGTCATCACAGAAGTTGGGAAGGAAAACACAGGTACAAAGAAGGTAGCTGCGAAGAAACCATGGGTAACAGAAGAAATACTTCAGTTGATTGATGAAAGGAGGAAGTACAAACACGTTCCGGGAAAATCAGGAATACAGAAGTACAAGTCGCTGAGGAATGAAATAAATAGGAAGTGCAGGGAAGCTAAGAAGAAATGTCTGCAGGAAAAATGTTAAGACATCGAAAAAGATATGATTGTCGGAAGGACAGACTCAGCATACAGGAAAGTCAGAACAACCTTTGGTAACATTAAAAGCAACGGTGGTAACATTAAGAGTGCAACGGGAATTCCACTGTTAATTGCAGAGGAGAGAGCAGATAGGTGGAAAGAATACATTGCAACCTCTATGAGGGTGAAGATTTGTCTGATGTGATAGAAGAAGAAACAGGAGTCGATTTAGAAGAGATAGGGGATCCAGTATTAGAATCGGAATTTAAAAGAGCTTTGGAGGACTTACGGTCAAATAAGGCAGAAGGGATAGATAACATTCCATCAGAATTTCTAAAATCATTGGGGGAAATGGCAACAAAACGACTATTCACGTTGGTGTGTAGAATATATGAGTCTGGCGATATACCATCTGACTTTCGGAAAAGCATCATCCACACAATTCCGAAGACGGCAAGAGCTAAAAAGTGCGAGAATTATCGCACAATCAGCTTAACAGCTCATGCATCGAAGCTGCTTACAAGAATAATATACAGAAGAATGGAAAAGAAAATTGAGAATGCGCTAGGTGACGATCAGTTTGGCTTTAGGAAAAGTAAAGGGACGAGAGAGGCAATTCTGACGGTACGGCTAATAATGGAAACAAGTCTAAAGAAAAATCAACACACTTTCATAGGATTTGTCGACCTGGAAAAAGCATTCGACAATATAAAATGGTGCAAGCTGTTCGAGATTCTGAAAAAAGTAGGGGTAAGCTATAGGGAGAGACGGGTCATATACAATATGTACAACAAGCAAGAGGGAATAATAAGAGTGGACGATCAGGAACGAAGTGCTCGTATTAAGAAGGGTGTAAGACAAGGCTGTAGCCTTTCGCCCCTACTCTTCAATCTGTACATCGAGGAAGCAATGATGGAAATAAAAGAAAGGTTCAGGAGTGGAATTAAAATACAAGGTGAAAGGATATCAATGATACGATTCGCTGATGACATTGCTATCCTGAGTGAAAGTGAAGAAGAATTAAATGATCTGCTGAACAGAATGAACAGTCTAATGAGTACACAGTATGGTTTGAGAGTAAATCGGAGAAAGACGAAGGTAATGAGAAGTAGTAGAAATGAGAACAGCGAGAAACTTAACATCAGGATTGATGGTCACGAAGTCAATGAAGTTAAGGAATTCTGCTACCTAGGCAGTAAAATAACCAATGACGGACGGAGCAAGGAGCACATCAAAAGCAGACTCGCTATGACAAAAAAGGCATTTTTGGGCAAGAGAAGTCTACTAATATCAAATACCGGCCTTAATTTGAGGAAGAAATTTCTGAGGATGTACGTCTGGAGTACAGCATTGTATGGTAGTGAAACATGGACTGTGGGAAAACCGGAACAGAAGAGAATCGAAGCATTTGAGATGTGGTGCTATAGACGAATGTTGAAAATTAGGTGGACTAAGGTAAGGAATGAGGAGGTTCTACGTAGAATCGGAGAGGAAAGGAATATGTGGAAAACACTGATAAGGAGAAGGGACAGGATGATAGGACATCTGCTAAGACATGAGGGAATGACTTCCATGGTACTAGAGGGAGCTGTAGAGGGCAAAAACTGTAGAGGAAGACAGAGATTGGAAAACGTCAAGCAAATAATTGAGGACGTAGGTTGCAAGTGCTATTCTGAGATGAAGAGGTTAGCACAGGAAAGGAATTCGTGGCGGGCCGCATCAAACCAGTCAGTAGACTGATGACCAAAAAAAAAAAAAAAAAAAATGCTAAGAACAGCACACACACACATGTCCGAAGAAAGACTCGAACCTCCGGCAGGACAGGGCACAGTCTTTTGTGAGGCCCTGAGTTGTCATGGAGAAAGAGAAGGACGTTTGCATTTTTGTGACGACGAACACGCTGAAGTCATTTCTTCAGACTCCCAGAAGACCATAACCTTGAGTTTACTAGCTAACGGTGCGGCTTTATACTTTTTCGGGGGGGGGGGGGGGGGGGAAGAGGTTTTTTTTTTTTTTTTTTAGGGCGCACAGAGACAGTGGTCATTAGCGCCCAGACTAAGTTACGAATTCACTGCGAGGCACAAGGTTAAAACAGCAGCTAATAAGGACAACACTATAAAAGGTACATTAACAGGCAAGGGATTAAAAGGAAACAGCATAATCAAATGTCATTAGACACGTTTGTCAAGTGGATAAAACGAAGAACGCGAGCAGCTGCTCCTGGGCCATCCGCTAAAATTTCGTCCAGAGTACATGGCAGGCCAATATCAATGCGCAGTGTATTAAAATTCGGACAGGACGTTAAAATGTGGCGAACCGTCAGCAATTGCCCACATGGGCAGAACGGCGCCAGCGCAGCCGTCAGCAGATGGCGATGGCTGAACCGGCAGTGTCCAATCCGTAACTGGGCCAAAACGACCTCCTCCCGCCGAGAAGGGCGTGAAGAGGTCGTCCAAGCCGTGGGGAGAGGTTTCAGCGCCCGAAGCTTGTTTCCAGTAAGTGTAGACCAATCGGTATGCCACAGTGATAAAATGCACTGACAAATGACCCTGCTAAATCAGATGAAGGCACACAACAAGAAGCTGTCCGAGGCTGGAGGACCGCAGCCTTGGCCGCCGCATCTGCAGCTTCGTTCCCAGGGATACCGACATGGCCAGGAACCCAAATAAAGGTAACCAGAGAACCGTCGTCCGTCAGCTGCTGAAGAGAGCGTTGGATCCGGTGCACGAATGGGTGCACCGGATATGGATCACTGAGGCTCTGGATGGCGCTCAGGGAATCAGAGCAGATGACATAAGCAGAATGTCGGTGGCGGCGGATGTAAAGAACAGCCTGATAGAGGGCAAATAGCTCAGCTGTGAAGATCTAACAATGGCCATGGAGCCGGGATTTTTTGGCGCCGCTCCATGGATTGCTGTTTTGTTCCGATTCGAAGTGATTAACCTATGTTTCATCACCTGTGGCCATGCTCGACAAAAAATTGTCACTATCAGTCACGTAACGAGCAAGTTATTGCGCTCAGATGGTCCATCTTTGCTTTTTACGATCTTCTGTTAGGCAGCGCCAAACCCAGCAGGCACATACCTTTGAGTACCCCAACTGGTGGTCGAGTGTGTCAGCAGTATCAGAGACGCCTAATCGAGCAGCGAGGTGTTTGTAATCCATCGATCACCACGAATGAGAGTGTCCGCACGTTCCGACATTTCAGGAGTCACAGGTGTGTGCGGGAGATTGGGCAGGTTTGCACGACTTTGTTGCGAGGATGACAGACGCCTCTCCCAGCGATTCACCATGATTTTGTTCATTTCCAGGTCTCCATAGACACTGTGGAAGTGATAATGAATATCTGCAGTTGTCTGGTTTTCCAGCAGAAGAAACTCAGTGACAGCTCTCTGCTTGGAACGTATCTGTTACAGATCCCATTTTGAAGACTACGTATAGTGTCGCCATCTATCGGAACTTCATGAATCTATAGGGGCTAAAGTAGGGCTATTCCACGCTGCCCCACGCTGCATTCTCT
The DNA here is from genome assembly GCF_021461385.2 of Schistocerca piceifrons. Lineage (NCBI taxonomy): Eukaryota > Metazoa > Arthropoda > Insecta > Orthoptera > Acrididae > Schistocerca > Schistocerca piceifrons. The sequence goes on along the minus strand of NC_060146.1, from coordinate 177,227,674 downwards.
CAATGGAAACTGGGCGAGAAAAAATGTGTTGCTTTACTTACTGAACACCCCTCGTAAAACTGTGAGGCTACAGCTCGCATTTGTGGTGAGCAGGTTAACTCGGAGCGACTGAATGGTTTCACGGCAAGTTAGTGAGACAAGAGGAGATTTATTGAGCAGCTGATCAGGTATTGGAGTGTCCAGCAGGCTCCAGCCAGCACCGCGGCCGCCGGACTGCGCCGGAAGGCTGCCACTGGAGGGGACGGCTCGTGCTGTAGTCTGTCATCATCGGGAGGCTTGCCCGTGACGAAATAGATCCATTCGGCGTAGCCACCGGCGAACCAGAAGGTGCTGTACTTGACGGGGGCACCGCAGTGGGTCTCGTTGGGGTTCTCGAGCTCGCGGTCCCTGATGAAGCCGTACACCGTCCTGTTGAGGACGAGAGGCCCACCGCGGTCGCCTTTGCACACAGACTTCATAGGTTCGAGGCGCGAACACAGCACTGGTTTCTGTCAAAAAAGAAACACACATCAAAACACGTGTTAGTAGTGGAAGACAGCAGTTAAGTGGCCAGGGTAGGAAAAGCAGCAACTGCAGATTTTTTGCCCTGAACAGTGCTGCTACCTGCCGAGAGAAGGCCAATCTACACTGATCAGCTGGAACATTGTCACCACCTATCTAACAGCCGGTATGTCCACCTTTGGGCCGGCCGGTGTGGCTGTGCGGTTCTAGGCGCTTCAGTCTGGAACCGCGTGACCGCTACGGTCGCAGGTTCGAATCCTGCCTCGGGCATGGATGTGTGTGATGTCTTAGGCTAGTTAGGTTTAAGTAGTTCAAGGAAGAGTACGCGTGGGGAAATTGGAGTCAGAAGAAATTGTAATAAAGAACGGACTTAAGCAGGGAGGTGCCCTGTCTCCGCTACTTTTTAATTTAGTCCTAGAATATATTGTACGAATGGCAGCAGATGATTCAGAGGGTGTGCAGTTAAACGGAAATATTAAGATATTAGGGTATGCAGATGATCTAAACATCATTAGCGATAGGAAAGAATCTGTAACAGCAAATGCGAATGCGTTAATCAAGGCTAGTGAAGATGCAGGTCTAAGGATAAGTGAAGACAAAACTAAATACCTGGTTAATACTAGAATGCCAACAGCAGTAGATCAGGAAATGTTAAGAGTTGGAGACATGCAGTTTGAAAAAGTGAATACATTTAAGTATCTAAACGTGGACGCCACTTCGAGAAATGAGATTGTATCCGAACTGAAGAAGAGATTACGGGCGGGAAATGCGTGCTACTTCTCACTGAATAGATTACTTTCATTACGGATATTGTCTAGGAATTTAAAGATTAGAATATACAAAACTATTATTCTACCAGTTATGCTATATGGGTGTGAGACTTGGTCTCTCACTGTGCAAAATGAAAAGCCGTTTCGAGTATTTGAAAACAAAATTTTGAGGAAAATTTTCGGAGCAAAAAGGGATGATATTAGCGGAGAGTGGCGAAAACTGCGTAACGAAGAGGTTCACGAACTCTATTCAAGCCCTGACATAATCAGTATTATTAAATCACGTAGGCTGCGATGGGTGGGTCACGTAGCTCGAATGGATGCAGCGCGCAGATTACTGGTAGGGCACCTAGAGGGAAAACGCCCTGTGGGGAGACCGAGGCGTAGATGGGAGGACAATGTGAAGCCTGATTTAAGGAGCATAGGTATTGAAGGTGAATGGAAGGAAATAGCCCAAGACAGGGACAGATGGCGAAAATACATTGCTGCGCTAATGGACTCTCGAGTCCGGTATGACCAGTGAGTGAGTAAGTAAGTAAGTTAGTTATAGGGGAGTGATGATAACAGATGTTCAGTCCCATAGTGCTCAGAGCCATTTTATCCACCTTTGGTCCAGTTAACAGCGGTAAAACGCATCGTGACATGGATGCACTGAGGTCCTGGTAGGTCGCTGGATGGAATTGGTACCACGTCTGAACACACAAGTCACCCAATTCCTGTGGCGATTACCTCTGATCCCACCTTTAATCACTTCCCAAATGTGTTCGATCAGGTTCAGGTTTGGCGAGTTGGAGGCCCAGAACATCAACTGGATCTCGCCAATGCATTCCTCGAACCACTCCATTGCACTCCTGGACTTGTGACATTGCGCATTATCTTGTTGAAAAACACCACTTCTGACAGGAAACCTGACCATCACGAAGGGGTGTACATGATCCGCAACCAGTGTACGATACTCATTAGCCATCATGGTGCGTTGCACGAGCTCCACTGATCCCATGGATGCCCACGTGAATGTTCCCCAGAGCATAACAGAGCCGCCGCCAGCTTGTCTGTCTCGCAGTACAGGTGTCAGGGAGTTGTTCACCTGAAAGACGACGGATTCGCGCCTTCCCTGTGGAATGATGAAGAAAGTGTCAGGAGTCATCAAATCATTCAAGGCCCTGACACTGCGCAAACGTCCAGTTCCGATGGTCATGTGACCGTTTCAGTCCTAGCTGCCGATGTCGTGGTGTTAATGCATGGGTCGTTGCCTGTGGATGCCCATCGTTGGGAGTAATCGTGCACTGTGTGTCACACATGTAGTCTGTCCAGCATTAACGTCTGATGTTAATTCCGACACAGTTGGCTGCCTGTCGTGTTTTACCTAGACTACGACGTCCAACACCTATAAGGCCGCCCAACCCCACAACTTGGTTTCACCACGTGTTGAAGACATTCACCAAAGCACTCCTTGAACACCCGACAAGTCGTGCAGTTTCCAATATGCTCGCGCCGAGCGTCCGTATTATCACAGTCTGCCCTCGGTCAAACTCAGATTTCGCGCCTTCTCCATTCTACACACGCACAGCACGCTCACTGATGCATCATACCGTACGTGTGACTGACGAGCAGTCACTCATTGAGGCGACGCTGCTATCGCTTGGACGAGTTTATATTGAGAGTAGGTCGGTGATTATAACGTTCCGGCTGATCACTGTATTTCTAATGTACAACATCAATATCATTGTTGTTAGTCGATTTAATAGACAAAGCCTGTCCCGCTGTTTTCCAATACTGACTTTTCTGATTTTCAGTTGTCTACATGTACATCTGCATGACTCTCCTGCAACTCAAATTTAAGCGCCTGGCAGAAGGTTCATCGAACTACCAGGCACGTTTAGAAAGTATGTGTACTGTGACCATAATGGGCTGTGGTTTTTTTTTTTTTTAGGATTGGCAACAATGAATGGTAAAGAGGATCCTCTGATTACAGCGAGCATTGCAGGAGGACGGTAGTACGAAAACTCACGTTTTAGTGTCCAGTTGCACGAAAGATGTCGGTAAGCAATCTCGACAGGTGAGAGCCATGTGATGTGATCCGCTTCCACCTAGCGGCAGGAATATGTAACGATTTTTTTTTTTTCGCAAATCAAAACGGTTTGCGGCGAAGGTGTTCTGAACAGAACAGGTGTGCATAAGTGGTTCGTGGAGTTTAGTCGAGGCAAAACAAATGTTCATGACAAAAAGAGAAGTGAAACAACTTCCATACTGACTGACGAGTCGATACAGAAAGTCGAGATAACTGTTCGAAAAGACTGCCAATTGACAGCGGATGAAATTTCTGCGATGTTTACACATTTCTCCTGAACTCGCTTATACGAGATACTCAGAGAAACACTGGGATACCGGAAATCGTGCGCAAGATGGGTCCAAAAACAGCTGACAGAGCAGCCCAATAAAAATCGGGTCAGTAGAGTCCACGAGTTTCTTGAGCAGTTTGAACTGGAAGGTGAGGATTTTCTGAGCTGGAGATGAAACGTGGCTGGCTCATTTCGCACCTGAGACAAAAAGACAGTCGCCGCAGTGGCGTCACACCAATTCTCCATCTGTCACAAAATTCAAGACCACAATTTCGTCCAAAAAAAAATCATGGCCTCGGTGTTTTGGTACCGAAAAGGCACCATTTTCGTCGAATTTCTGCCTCATGGGGAGACCATCAATTTACAACGATACTGTGAGTCCCTTAAAAAAACTCGAAAGGAGCATTCAAAGCAAAAGTTGGGTAATGATAACGAGAGAAGTGTGCATGTTGCACAACGCCCGCCCTCACACAGACTTAGCCAGCGAGGCGCTCTTAGACTCATTTGGTTGATATGTTCTGAACCACCCCCCGTACTCCTCTAACTTGGCGCTTCAGATTATCATCTTTTTTTACTTCCTTTGAAACTTCTTTATTTAAATGAGTGTCTCTACTTAAATTGCTGAATGACTGAGAAGATGAAACTTCTCCGTTATTTGATTTTGAAACAGCTGAGTAAAACTTAACGTACTGAGCCTACTTTCTCTTCACTTTTTCTTATCATGTCAACACTGACCCACAATATTCTAGCGCAACGCAATCTGACTGCTCAAAAAAGCTACAACCTGGTTTCAAATAATTAATCTGAAAGAATGGTCCTGACCAAAAAGAAATCTTAACAATAACCTATACATTTTATTAAGCACTTGCCTCACAAAAATCTTCATTATGCGAACTACTGCAAAACAGCGGGCGTCAATACTGCCAGCTAAATAAAAGATTCCAACTACTAAATCCACTAACTACTAATAGGCATGTGGTTAGCAAAGGAAAGATTTTGTTACAAATCAAATAACGTATTTTTTATCTTAATAATGTGACATCCAGTTCAGAAGCGAATATAAATCGTCATTGACATCTAGTACAAAGGTGTATAGTCATGAATAACATTCAGTCTCGAAGTCGAACATGTACAGATCGTTAACCTACGCTAACACTTCAGACCTCTACCCTCCATCAATGCTAACTTCTCACATCGAACATCGAACACTGTTGGCTGATCACCTCCAACTGCCCAACAGTACATCCATCACTGCTGGCTACTAACTTCCAACTGCCCAACACTACTGGCGATTAACTTTCAACAACGAGTCCAACCAGCCACAGAGTCTCTTACAAAGAAAGTGCAGTCAGAGATCGAATGCAAAGCGCTACACAGCGCTGCCAGCACAGAAGCAGCCCACTTACACCTTGAAGGCTCACATGAGTAGAATGAAATTTCCAACAGGCGAGTAGATTCAGAAGTAGGGGAGGAGTTAGCGGGAGAGTTCTTCGTGGCGGGCATAAAGAAGCTTGAGCCATCGCCCACCCCATGGACTGAATGGGTGGCGATTATGAGACAAAGTAGTCAACAGCTGTATCAACAATATCCTGTAAGTTTTTCAAATGCATTACTTCTAAAAACTACAAAAATCTATACTTTCTGAGGCAACGGCCTTGCAGCAGTGGATACACTGGTTCCAGTGATATCACCGAAGTTAAGCGCTGTCGGGCGTGGCCGGCACTTGGATGGGTGACCATCCAAGCCAACATGCGCTGTTGCCATTTTTCGGGGTGCACTCAGCCCCGTGATGCCAATTGAGGAGCTACTCGACTCAATAGTAGCGGCTTCGGATGAAGGAAACCATCATAACGACCAGTGGTTCTAGGCGCGCAGTCCGGAACCGTGCGACCGCTACGGTCGCAGGTTCCAATCCTGCCTCGGGCATGGAGGTGTGTGATGTCCTTAGGTTAGTTAGGTTTAAGTAGTTCTGAGTTCTAGGGGACTTATGACCACAGCAGTTGAGTCCCATAGTGCTCAGAGCCATTTGAACCATTTTTGACCGAGACAGTGGTGTGCTGACCACATACCCCTCCTATCTGCATCCTCCCCTGAGGAAGACACGGCGGTCGGATGGTCCCGATGGGCCACTTGTGGCCTGAAGATGGAGTGCTTTATAGTTTGTGAGCATGCCTCGTACTTTCAGAGGACCTGTCTATCGTTCTATTTCCGAACAGCGCACGGGAAATCGAACACTTAAATTTTCCCGAGTGGCTCTTATTTCGCTTCATTTATTACAATGAACATTTCTTCCTATGTAGGTGGGCGCATTTGTAGGAGAAAGTTGGTGACTGAAACTTTTTATGTGAAGATCCAGCCGCAACGAAAAACGTCGACGACTGTTGAAGTTTTCCCGTCGTGCTGAATATTCGACGAGCTTTCGGGATTGCAGACGGATCATGTTATCTTGATACTATTTGATCAAGTTCCATACTTGTTATCTCGTTGAAGCTCTCTTACATGCCTCTTTCAAATGCCTCGAAAAAACTACATAGCTCCATTACAAATGAACAAAGTAGGTGTCACAATTCAGCGACTAAACGATAAAAATTATTAGGTTGGTGCATAAGTTTGTAGCGTTTCTCAATAAGATTAATAAACGCAACACATACAAATAACAGACGTCAATGACATATTCGCCTTCACTATTTACAACACTCTGCCAACACTGGGGTTACTTTTCGATTCCGCGACTGTACCTATCACATGGTTTTGAATTTTGAGGAACAGAACTCATCGAGCTATATTCGGAGCACATTTTCCTCTGGAAAGAAAGTTCCTTGAACGTAGTTCGATAGAGACCGGGAAAGGAGAAAACCTGAGCGGGGTGCGGAAAGACTTCCCAACCCAACTCCTGTGTATTGTCTCTTCTCAGTCTAGCAGAATGCAGGAGGACGTTAAGGTGGCGAAGCATCACTTTACGCAGTCTTCCTTATAGTTGTCCTTGGACTGCGTCTGCAAGACAGTTGTTGACAATAAATGTCAGTGGTGATGGTTACCCCTCGGGGAAACAATTCGGAGCCCACCACACCGTCGCTGTTTTACTACACTACTGGCCACTAAAATTGCTACACCAAGAAAAATGAAGATGATAACGGGTATTCATTGGACAAATATATTATACTAGAACTGACATGTGGTTACATTATCACGCAATTTGAGTGCATAGATCCTGAGAAATCAGTTCCCAGAACAACCACCTCTGACCGTAATAACGGCCTTGATACACCTGGGCATTGAGTCAAACAGAGCTTGGATGGCGTGTACAGGTATAGCTGCCCATGCAGCTTCAACACGATACCGCAGTTCATCAAGAGTAGTGACTCGCGTATTGTGACGAGACAGTTGCTCGGCCACCATTGACGAGACGTTTTCAATTGGCGACAGATCTGGAGAAAGTGCTGGTCAGGGCAGCAGTCGAACATTTTCTGTATCCAGAAAGGCCCGTACAGGACCTGCAACATGCTGTCATGCATTATCCTGCTAAAATGTAGGGTTTCGCAGGGATCGAGTGAATGGTAGAGCCACAGGTCTTAACAGATCTGAAATGTAACGTCCACTGTTCAAAGCGCTGTCAATGCGAACAAGAGGTGACCGAGACGTGTAACCAATGGCACCCCATACCATCACTCCAGGTGATACGCCAGTATGGCGATGACGAATACACGCTTCCAATGTGCGTTCACCGCGATGTCGCCACACACGGATGCGACGATCATGATGCTGTCAACAGAACCTGGATTCATCCGAAAAAATGACGTTTTGCCATTTGTGCACCCAGGTTCGTCATTGAGTACACCATCGTAGGCGCTCCTGTCTGTGATGCAGCGTCAAGGGTAACCGCAGCCATGGCACCAGTAACGACACAGGACAGGTATGATCGGTGTTGTTCACGAACCAACTGATGAAAAGGAAACAGAGATGTACATAAGGCCATCCATCGATTTTTGTGATTTTGGCTTAGAACATGCGGTACCCATACACCTGATTTTTGAACCTTCCCCGTTGCATACAAAGGTCGCACGGTGGTAGAATGATCACAGTTCACACATTTGCCCGTTCTAGAGTGTACTGACGTGGATCGTTGTGGATAAACGATCTTCATCAAGCACCGAAGGTCTTCTTGAACGTGGAAAGTCACTAACGTCAAAACAGTCTTCCTTAAAACGAGAAAGCCGGCCGTGGTGGCCGAGCGGTTCTAGGCGCTTCAGTCCGGAACCGCGCTGCTGCTACGGTCGCAGGTTCGAATCCTGCCTCGGGTCGGGCACGGATGTTTGTGATGTCCTTAGGTTAGTTAGGTTTAAGTAGTTCTAAGTGTAGGGGATGATGACCTCAGATGTTAAGTGCCATAGTGCTTAGAGCCATTTGAACCATTTTAAAACGAAAGAACTATTTTCCTGCGCTGTCGAGTGGCGCAATGTTTCTAGCTGCCTCCGCAACTGTCTCCCCTCTACTAAACTCAAATAGAAGAATATATCGGAAATAATCCGATTTCTCCGCTGGGAATTCCATTTTGTAGCATCCATAGCTCCATTCACTATCTCCAAATGACAACGTGTAAATTCTATAGCAACAGTGATCTACAAATAAAAATGACGATCGACAAATAAACCCATACCAACGGGAATACCGTTATGAGAAACATAAGCGCAACGAACTTATGCACCAACCTAATACAGAGGGTTCAAAAAAAATGTATCCACTGTTTAAAAGTCCATAACTGGCAAACTAATTGACGGAGTTGTCTGATCTTTGGTAATGTAATAGTTTGTAGTTCCGGCAATCGCCACACAACCGTTGTATTGCGTTGTTCTGTTTTGTCAGATGACAGTCGCCATATAGTCAGAGTTTTTAGTTCTTAGTTGCGCCTAGTTACTCGAGTAAACATGGCTCGCGAAAGGGTTAATTTCGATGAAAGGAAGTCAGTTTTGAAGTGGTATTTTAAGTACGAAAACATTAATGAGGTTCAACGGCAATGGCGAATTGAGTATCAAACAGAGCCACCGACACGTTTCACGATTCGTCGCATTCGAGACAAGTTTGAAGCCGAAGGCAGTGTTAAAGATGAACACTAACAACGATCTGAACTACTCGTAACAGTAAAAAGTCCTGCTAACTGCTGTCGTGTGTTACAACAATTCATTTCCTCACCACAGAAGTCTGTGAGACAGTGTGCCCGTGAAACTGGAGTGAGTCGCTCAAGTGTTCGGCGAATTTTGAAGACAGGTAAGTGGAAGTGCTACATCCCACGATTGCTACACGTATCCACCACGTTCCCCTGACCTAACTGCTCTGGACTTAATGCCTGTGGGGAACACTAAAGGACGTCGTTTATCGACAAAAGCCACGCACATTGGATGGACTGCGAGAATCCATCGTACATTCTACACCTACATCTACATGATTACTCTGCAATTCACGTTTAAGTGCTTGGCAGAGGGTTCATCGAACCACAATCCTACTATCTCTCTACCATTCCACTCCCGAAAGGCGCGCGGGGAAAACGAATACCTAAACCTTTCTGTTCGAGCTCTGATTTCTCTTATTTTATTTTGACGATCATTCCTACCTATGTAGGTTGGGCTCAACAAAATATTTTCGCATTCGGAAGAGAAAGTTCGTGACTGATATTTCGTAAATAGATCTTGCCGCGACGAAAAACTTCTTTGCTTTAATGACTTCCATCCCAACTCGCGTATCATATCTGCCACACTCTCTCCCCTATTACGTAATAATACAAAACGAGCTGCCCTTTTTTGCACCCTTTCGATGTCCTCCGTCAATCCCACCTGGGAAGGGTCCCACATCGCGCAGCAATATTCTAACAGAGGACGAACGAGTGTAGTGTAAGCTGTCTCTTTAGTGGACTTGTTGCCTCTTCTAAGTGTCCTGCCAATGAAACGCAACCTTTGGCTCGCCTTCCCCGCAATATTATCTATGTGGTCTTTCCAACTGAAGTTGTTCGTAATTTTAACACCCAGGTACTTCGTTGAATTAACAGCCTTGAGGATTGTGCTATTTATCGAGTAATCGAATTCCAGCGGATTTCTTTTGGAACTCATGTGGATCACCTCACACTTTTCGTTATTTAGCGTCAACTGCCACCTGCCACACCATACAGCAATCGTTTCTAAATCGCTTTGCAACTGATACTGGTCTTCGGATGACCTTACTAGACGGTAAATACAGCATCATCTGCTAACAACCTAAGAGAACTGCTCAGATTGTCACCCAGGTCATTGATATAGATCAGAAACAGCAGAGGTCCCAGGACGCTTCCCTGGGGAACACCTGATATAACATCAGTTTTACTCGATGATTTGCCGCCTATTACTACGAACTGCGACCTTCCTGACAGTAAATCACGAATCCAGTCGCACAACTGAGACGATACCCCATAGGCCCGCAGCTTGATTAGAAGTCGCTTCATGTGCATTCATGTGCAAATATCCAACTGGACACGTTACAGTCAGTAGTTCGAGCTGCAGTTCGGCGGCATCGTTTGTGTGTGGATGTTTATGCTGACCATTTCGAACACCTACAGTGATATCTTTAAGTTGGACTTTAAGCTACACTTTCACCAAAAATGAGACAATTCCGTCAATTGGTTTGCAAGTTATGGACTTTTAAACAGTGGATACATTTTTTTTTGGACCCCTCTGTATGTCTATAGGACAAGTGGAGGCTGTTTTTTTTAAATGCCCAGTAAACAGGGTGGTTCGCAATTCCTACTACAGGCTACAAGGACTCCGTGAATGTAGAAGAGGGTATCAGTGATCATAAGTCAGTGGTTGCATCAATGACTACAAGTGTAATAAGAAATGCCAAGAAAGGAAGGAAAATATATTTGCTTAACAAGAGTGATAGGGCACAAATCGCAGAATATCTGAGTGACCACCATCAAACGTTCATTTCTGAGGAAGAGGATGTGGAACAAAAATGGAAAAAATTCAGAAACATCGTCCAGTACGCCTTAGATAAGTTCGTACCGACTAAGGTCCAAAGCGAGGGGAAAGATCCACCGTGGTATAACAATCATGTACGAAAGGTACTACGGAAACAAAGAAAGCTTCATCATAGGTTTAAGAGTAGTCGAATCATAGCTGATAAGGAAAAGCTGAACGAAGCGAAAAAGAGCGTAAAGAGAGCAATGAGAGAAGCATTCAACGAATTCGAACATAAAACATTGGCAAACAATCTAAACAATAACCCTAAAAAGTTTTGGTCATATGTAAAATCGGTAAGCGGATCTAAATCCCCTATTCAGTCACTCGTTGACCACGATGGCACCGAAACAGAGGACGACCGAAGAAAGGCAGAAATACTGAATTCAGTGTTCCGAAACTGTTTCACTGCGGAAAATCGTAACACGGTCCCTGACTTCAGCCGTCGCACGGACGCCAAAATGGAAAATATTGAAATAAACGATATCGGAATTGAAAAACAACTGCTATCACTTAGTAGCGGAAAAGCATCCGGACCAGACGAGATACCCTTAAGATTCTACAGTGATTATGCTAAAGAACTTGCCCCCTTTCTATCAGCAATTTATCGTAGATCTCTGGAAGAACGTAAAGTACCTAGCGACTGGAAGAAAGCGCAGGTCGTTCCCATTTTCAAGAAGGGTCATAAATCAGATGCGAATAATTATAGGCCTATTTCGCTTACGTCAATCTGTTGTAGAATAATGGAACATGTTTTGTGTTCTCGTATTATGACGTTCTTAGATAATACAAATCTCCTTCATCATAACCAACATGGATTCCGCAAACAGAGATCATGTGAAACTCAGCTCGCCCTATTTGCCCAAGAAATTCACAGTGCCGTAGACACTGGCGAGCAGATTGATGCCGTATTCCTGGACTTCAGGAAGGCATTTGATACGGTTCCGCACTTACGTTTAGTGAAAAAAATACGAGCTTACGGAATATCGGACCAGGTTTGTGACTGGATTCAGGATTTCCTAGAAGAAAGAACACAACATGTCATTCTTAACGGTTCAAAATCTGCAGATGTAGAGGTAATTTCGGGAGTACCGCAGGGAAGCGTGATAGGACCTTTATTGTTTACAATATACATAAATGACTTAGTTGACAACATCGGTAGCTCCGTGAGGCTATTTGCAGATGACACGGTTGTCTACAAGAAAGTAGCAACATCAGAAGACTCGTACGTACTCCAGGAGGACCTGCAGAGGATTAATGCATGGTGCGACAGCTGGCAGCTTTCCCTAAACGTAGATAAATGTAATATAATGCGCATACATAGGGGCAGAAATCCATTCCAGTACGATTATGCCATAGGTGGTAAATCATTGGAAGCGGTAACGACCGTAAAATACTTAGGAGTTACTATCCGGAGCGATCTGAAGTGGAATGATCACATAAAACAAATAGTGGGAAAAGCAGGCGCCAGGTTGAGATTCATAGGAAGAATTCTAAGAAAATGTGACTCATCGACGAAAGAAGTAGCTTACAAAACGCTTGTTCGTCCGATTCTTGAGTATTGCTCATCAGTATGGGACCCTTACCAGGTTGGATTAATAGAAGAGATAGACATGATCCAGCGAAAAGCAGCGCGATTCGTCATGGGGACATTTAGTCAGCGCGAGAGCGTTACGGAGATGCTGAACAAGCTCCAGTGGCGGACACTTCAAGAAAGGCGTTACGCAATACGGAGAGGTTTATTATCGAAATTACGAGAGAGCACATTCCGGGAAGAGATGGGCAACATATTACTACCGCCCACATATATCTCGCGTAATGATCACAACGAAAAGATCCGAGAAATTAGAGCAAATACGGAGACTTACAAGCAGTCGTTCTTCCCACGCACAATTCGTGAATGGAACAGGGAAGGGGGGATCAGATAGTGGTACAATAAGTACCCTCCGCCACACACCGTAAGGTGGCTCGCGGAGTATAGATGTAGATGTAGATGTAGATGTAAAGGGGGCTTAGCACAGGAAGTCTTTGACACTGGAAAGTGTGTCCTTCACAGAGAAGAGAACAATACGTTCTAGAACATTGCTCATACCATCAGCTCGTGTAGCGCCCACAGACCGGATCTCATTGTCCACGCCCTATGCATAGCGTGAAGAAGGGGATTTGAAAGTGATCCATTTCAAACTAATTTTATATCCAAACGGTACATTTCCGGATGTGGGGTCCTTGCCAAAATTGCACATATTAAGGGTAGTTTCTGGTCGAGAGGCACGAAAAATGGATGAAACTTGGAATTTTTTCATACAAGGGATGTCTTCATTAAAAATAATGGTTTTACACTTTGATATACTTACCTTCTTTGTGAAAAACATTTTTTTATATCATAAAAAATTACCAATGGCGGCGTCAGCATGGTCTGTGCGAAGTTTTGTACAGACTCGTGGCTATTTCTGAGGCCCGTAAATAAATGTAGGGCAGCCATCACGACGGTGTTTTGAAAAATACTTCGAAAAAACAAAATGACACCTATTTAAAAAACATATCAATTTCTTGACATGTTTTGCTAAGTTCAAATGCTTAAAAAAACACATTCAAAATTCCGAAAAAAGAAAACAATCTCTCTAAGCCTCGCTATATTTAATTATCTTTCATTAAAAAAAACTCAAATGAATCAGTTATTCTGACGAGGCTTTAGAGTGCTTCGTGTACTGGAAAATTTTGTTTCGAGAAAAACGCGTTGAAGTGTGGAGTCAATAAAAAGTTGTTTCAAAACTTGCGGTTAATTTTCTATCCCAGGACTGTAGAAACATCCTTCCTCTTCCTCAATCATGCCCTGTTTCTGAATTGCGTGCTGTATTTTGTCAATCAGGGCTCTTTTAACAAATTATGGCATATACAAATAAAACAATTTTCTGCGCCAGTCACTTGTTTATTTTGCCACTACAGCTTTCGATGGTTCACGCCATCATTGTCAGTTGGATAATTGTTTATTTACATAGCAGGTTTTGGTGAGGAGTACAGAAGCGTTTTCATTGCCGCAGACCAAGGCCAGTGTAGGTTATGTTGCGTCTTTTGCTAATGATAAAAAAATTGTTTGTTTAGAAAAGGCACTTCTGAGATTCAGACAGTTAACTGCACTTACAGGAGCAGCAGACTCGTAAATAACATTGCGCTGCTTGTTGTATATCGTCCCCACTGTACATTATGTTTACATCGTTACTTCAAATATGTTTTACACGTTACAGATATTCTTGCTAACATTGGGTACAAAGATAAAAGATTTAATGTTTTCTACATAAATGCGTTTCTCAGACAGTTAACTGCACTTACAGGAGCAGCAGACTCGTAAAAAGCATTGCGCTGCTTGTTGTATATCGTCCCCACTGTACATTATGTTTACATCGTTACTTCAAATATGTTTTACACGTTACAGATATTCTTGCTAACATTGGGTACAAAGATAAAAGATTTAATGTTTTCTACATAAATGCGTTTCTATTTTTTTTTAATATGTATGGACTGCAACAGAATACGAACATGAACACAGTTCAAATATTATATTAATTTCTTATCTATAAAAAGATGACACTATATCATAAATACATACTGTAGGTAGAAATCATTGAGAAATAAATGGGAGTGGTTATATTAACTTCTATGCACATTGGAACTGTAAATTACGAGAAATAAGCACTGTCAAAGCTTTTGAAAAAGTTTGTTGAGCTGTCACTACGGTCGTTGAGAATATATTCCCTAAGTTCCTTCTATGGATATAGATTTCCAGTTCTTCAAACAGGGACATTCTGCGTCCTATGTTCCATTTATCTACTATTTTAAGTTTGCTTTCTACACTGTCGAATAGATATCCGGTATCTTTTATATGGGAAGTTATTGCAATCTGTGTAGGAGTTGTATCGGAAGGCGTTTGTGTCTTTTTTGAATCTGCCGTGGAAATTACGGTCTGTTTGACCTATTTCCTGAGGTGGACATTCTCATAATTTACAGTTTTAATGCACAGCAATTAATGTAAGCTCTCCCATTCATCCCTCAATAAGTTCAGCCTACAGTATGTATGTATGATCTAGTGTAATCTTTTCATGCATAAGAAATAAATATAACTAAATTGTGCGTATGTCCATATTCCAGTGTAACCCATTCATATTTCGTAAAACTAAAGGAAAGCAAAAAAATGCTTCAAATGGCTCTGAGCACTATGGGACTTAACATCTGAGGTCATCAGTCCCCTAGACTTAGAACTACTTAAACCTAACTAACCTAAGGACATCACACACATCCATGCCCGAGGCAGGAGTCGAACCTGCGACCATAGCAGCAGCGCGGCTCCAGACAAGCTCCTAGAACCGCTTGGCCATAAAAGGAAAACATTTATGTATATAATCGTTAATCTTTTGAGGCCAATTCACACAGGCCTTCATGTCACGTCACCTCTCGTCAAAACATTCTGCAATGCATTTCAAATGGCGGCATCCACAGTGACCGTCTTGTCCCGTCACATTACGTCACGGCACCGTCAAGGTTTCTCGGGAAGAAAGTTTTGAAAGCTGACGTCATCCACCCTTGCTCATCACGTGATGGTCATGCTCATTTCTCCACGATACACTGCCATTCGGACATCTCCGTTATTCGTTTCGTTGTGACTTTCGTGGTTAATATCAGATGTTTGTTGTTCGTTATTTATTATAAATTGTTTGGTTTTGCTATTTCTTTTGTTAATGTTTATAATAAATGACGAAATATTAATTGAAGCATTGGTGCAGTAGTCTGAATTGGACGACATGAGCGTACTAAATCACTTTGCCCATTACTACATCTATAAATTGGTTTTTCTGCATAGCGGTACAGTATTTAATATTTTACAATGAAAGCGATTTTAGTGCGGCTGCAAACTGAAGTGAAAAAAGAACTGCGGGTAGAATCAAATTGACTATAATCCGTTCATCATAAGAATAAACCTGATGTAAACATTGCACTATGCATTCTTCCGCGTTTGTGGGAACCTCATTGGATTTCCGTTTCACGTGGGACTGCAGCCAAGCTCTCTCAAGTATTTTTTTTTCCTTTAATGAGTTTCGATTCCCCCTAAAGGGGGCGGGCTGGCAGTAGCTTATTACGCCGCTCTTCAGCCTACAGAATTTGTGTTAAAAAGATGAAGATAATAAAAAAATAATAACAGATGGTGATAAAATCGGTGACAAAGGTAAAATGGCAGAAAATTCAGGAGCTTAGAACATAAAACACAGGGTGGATGATGCTAATAAAATACACAGGAAGGAGAAAAATAATAGACAGACAATTAAAAAACATGGCGACAGTCTGGGTTCTGTTCGCGAGAGATATAAAAAGCACTCCCAGCGACAGCATGATTTCTGTTCGCAACACTGTGGAAAGACGCACAACACTGAACATTCACTTAAACACTGCACTAAAAAGTTGGCACAAATATGACATACCCCACCCAAGAGCAGGTGGGCGGAAACTGGTCAGATGACAGGGGAAAGGGGGGGGGGGGGTGAAAGAGAGGAAAATTGAAGGGGGAGGGGGGAAAGGAGCCAATGGAAGATGAGGATCCACAAGAGGGGTGGGGGGTGCTGAGCAGACGTGCCAGGGAGTGGGGAAGGCAGAGGAGGGGAGTACAAAAGGACTCGGGGGGGGGGGGGGAGAAAGGAGATAGGGAGAGGATAGGCGGGGAGAAAACACAGGATGGAAGGGGGGGAGGAAGAGGGAGCCCAGGGAAAGGACGGAGGAAAGGAGGGGGGTGCGGATCAGAGTTGATAGGAGGGACAAATGGAGGGAGAGAGGGCATCATCCGGGAGGGGGACTCTCTCGAGTACTGTCAAGTACGATAATAAGGGTTCGTTTTGTGCTGTGCGTTAGGCGCACATCGAATTAGCGATTGCTCAAACTCTTACAGGAATCGGTAGATTGACTGCCGCGAGTAACGAGTATAGTGAGCAGGGGCATTACAAGTGAAGTGTGTCGACAGTAAATTGGAAATGTGCATCTCACGGGGAGCGTGGCAGAGGTAAGTCCCTGCAATTGCACTATCCTCTGTGAGCTCGATGGTTCGGGCGGATAGAGCGTCTGCCATGTAAGCAGGAGATCCAGGGTTCGAGTCCCGGTCGGGGCAAACATTTTCAACTGTCCCCGTTGATATTTATCAGCGCCTGTAAGCTAATGGTCTGGATTTCATTGTAATTTCATCCTTCAAACAATAGTTGCAGGGTGTTTGCTTTCAGACGTGTAACACCATGGTTGCCAATGGTCAACTGTCCGATGAAGCAGTAAACAAGATTCAACTGAAAAGACCGCCTGTTCCACTCAGTGGACGTCCACATGCGATACTGGCGAGCAGTTTACAGCAGTCGTCGCCCTCCAGTAGCAGTCAGTATGGGTGCATCGACCAAGTGAGAGTTGGCAATACTCTCTTAGGATGTAAAGGTTGGCTACAGCGCGCATACACAAGCTCTGGAATCTAAGATGTTGTTGTCGCGCCTCGCAGTGCACGGATTAACTGGTAGTAGAGATGGGCAAACTGAAACACGTAACTGTTTCGAAACAAATGAAACAGTACAATGTAATGTTTCGATACGCTGTTTCGAAACAGTGAAACAGTTTTTTGTTTTGTAATCTAATAAACCTACACATTTTATCATCTTGAATGTGTACTGTATAAGTATGTCCATATAAACACAAATGAGGTTCGAGAGCGCTAATCATATCGCAGAAAGTATGAAACTATCACTTAGGTGTCTTGGCAGTTTCGTATTTCCTGCAGCTAATGCGCTGCTTTCGTGTCGTGTGACTCATACTTTTCAATTGGCTGAGGACAGCCATAGCTGAAGACAGAAGAACCACCACGAACGGAACTGGAGGTGGGAGCAAACATCAGAAACCACGGATATGCTACTGGGATTCCCACATTCTGTTAGTATGGGTAATATACCCATCCTGCTAATTTCCATGCACACAAAGGGAATCATTGTGGATAATAGGCACAGTGACTATAGACTCTCAAATAACGCCAAATAATTCGAATAAATAACAAAATATAACAGAAAAAAATTTTGTCTTTCAAGGTGTTCGAACCGTTACTATAAATTCACCATGCTTCCCAGCCCTTCCCGTTCACCATTACACTGTCAGTGATATGTCAAACATATTGCTTGCAGTTATACCTACATCAAATTAATGTATATGTGTAATAACTGTCACTCTACGCCTTTTTTTATTCAAAATGTTGTAGGGTTGCTTGCGTTTCTTAATATGATTACTGTACATGAACAGAGAAGCGTATGTTATAAAAAGTGTAATTTAATTGAATGATTTTCACATTTATTATTTTGAATGTGAATAGTATGCGTTGTTTTATTGTTTGGTTAGTGTTTATAAAGCAAATGTTACGCCATTTTGCCGGCCGAAGTGGCCGTGCGGTTAAAGGCGCTGCAGTCTGGAACCGCAAGACCGCTACGGTCGCAGGTTCGAATCCTGCCTCGGGCATGGATGTTTGTGATGTCCTTAGGTTAGTTAGGTTTAACTAGTTCTAAGTTCTAGGGGACTAATGACCTCAGCAGTTGAGTCCCATAGTGCTCAGAGCCATTTGAACCATTTTTTGTTACGCCATTTCGGAATAGGACAGTCAGCTAGAAACGAAGCTTTATTTTCGGATATCTTAAGCTTCATGTTCTTGCTTGTCAAAAAGATTTCGACACTCTTGAAAGTGTTTCATGAAGTGGTATGTTGTGTTTCAGTACCTGTGCCGAGCCCGAATCTCGTCCGACACAGAGCGGAATGAAACATCACTGTTTCGATACAATTAGTCCGTTCCAAGCACAGGTGGACTGAAACAGCCTTATTTTGAAACAACGATACAGTTTCTGTGTCTGGCTCGAGATCGAATCTGGTCCGGTTGTCCGAGACAGGGTCGGATTGAAACACCACTGTTTCGAAACAGTGAACCACAGCCGTTCCGAAACACTTAAACAGTTCCACGTACCGATACACTGTATCGAAACATAGAAACAGTGGCCAAGTCTTAACTAGTAGCAATTTGGAGGCCAGTGTAGGAGCCCGCCTGCTGTGGAGCGCACGTGTGTTGGGCGAGGTGTCGTCGCCGAGCTGCCGTACTGCCGTGTCCGCCAGCAGCGACACAGGATTTGGTATTGAGTTGATATTTTTTATAATTTGCAGCGCGCTCATTAATTTAAAGAAAAGGGTTTGTGTATGTGCGTAGCAGCAGACGGTAATTTTGATAATGATAGGAGTTGAATTCTTAAGGGGAAACCATTGTTAGATTAAGTATTGATTTTTGTCACTGATTTCGGTTGTAATTGTCAGGGAATTGTTTCACTATGTATTCAATTGAGAAGTATTTCAGTCTGTCTCAAGAGTTTGATTAATCTGTAATATTGCTTTAATGCCACTGGAGGCAGATTTACAAACGATGCGATTGTTCAAATAGCTTCTAGCGTTTTGTTAATTGAATGAGAAAGAATCACTTTCAGAATATAGTTTTTTGTTTGGCTTATCATTTATCGAGTTTAGATTTGAGCAAACCCTTTCTCTTGAATTATATGTAGTTGTAGTAAGCAGCAGTAGCCGCAGCAACAGCAGAAGCCGCCATACAGAACATGCATTGCACTCAGCATGAATAATAGGTTTTTTTATGTCTTTGTTAAATAATGTAATGCAGCAGATCAAACAGTGGCAGCAGAAAGACCAAGTAAGTTATTTGTTGCGCACAGGACAAAAAAAAAAAAATAAAGTTTTGGCGATCTCTGTAATAGTAAAGTTAACAAGAGTACAAGCACGAGATTTTCAGTAGAAAACACGAGATAAGAACATACAAGGTGCATTCAAGTTCTAAGGCCTCCGATTTTTTTTTCTCCGGACTGGAAAGAGATAGAAACATGCGCATTGTTTTAAAATGAGGCCGCGTTCATTGTCAATACGTCCCAGAGATCGCAGCACCGTACGGCAGATGGAATTTTACCGCCAGCGGCGAGAATGAGAACTGTTTTAAATACTTAAAATGGCGACGTTTTCCTTACTTGAACAGCGTGCAATCATTCGTTTTCTGAATTTGCGTGGTGTGAAACCAATTGAAATTCATCGACAGTTGAAGGAGACATGTGGTGATGGTGTTATGGATGTGTTGAAAATGCGTTCGTGGGTGCGACAGTTTAATGAAGACAGAAGGTCGTGTGATAACAAACCGAAACAACCTCGGGCTCGCCCAAGCCGGTCTGACGACATGATCGAGAAAGTGGAGAGAATTGTTTTGGGGGATCGCCAAATGACTGTTGAACAGATCGCCTCCAGAGTTGGCATTTCTGTGGGTTCTGTGTACACAATCCTGCATGACGACCGGAAAATGCGAAAAGTGTCATCCAGGTGTGTGCCACGAATGCTGATGGACGACCACATGGCTGCTCGTGTGGCATGTTGCCAAGCAATGTTGACACGCAACGACAGCACGAATGGGACTTTCTTTTCGTCGGTTGTGACAATGGATGAGACGTGGATGCCATTTTTCAATCCAGAAACAAAGCGCCAGTCAGCTCAATGGAAGCACACAGATTCACTGCTACCAAAAAAATTTCGGGTAACCGCCAGTGCTGAAAAAATGATGGTGTCCATGTTCTGGGACAGCGAGGGCGTAATCCTTACCCATTGCGTTCCAAAGGGCACTACGGTAACAGGTGCATCCTACGAAAATGTTTTGAAGAACAAATTCCTTCCTGCACTGCAACAAAATCGTCCGGGAAGGGCTGCGTGTGTGCTGTTTCACCAAGACAACGCACCTGCACATCTAGCTAACGTTACGCAACAGTTTCTTCGTGATAACAACTTTGAAGTGATTCCTCATGCTCCCTACTCACCTGACCTGGCTCCAAGTGACTTTTGGCTTTTTCCAACAATGAAAGACACTCTCCGTGGTCGCACATTCACCAGCCGTGCTGCTATTGCCTCAGCGATTTTCCAGTGGTCAAAACAGACTCCTAAAGAAGCTCGCGCCGCTGCCATGGAATCATGGCGTCAGTGTTGTGAAAAATGTTTAAGTCTGCAGGGCGATTACGTCGAGAAGTAACGCCAGTTTCATCGATTTCGGGTGAGTAGTTAATTAGAAAAAAAATCGGAGGCCTTAGAACTTGAATGCACCTCGTAGAGCTCGCGACTTTCACAGGCGCCTGCTGCGGAAGTCCATACGTAGCAACGTCCGCTGAACAGTCGTTCAGGGGTCAGTTCTGGTAGCCCTTGGCTGATCTGGACGGTCAGTTGCTCAACAGCTGCACGTCAATTCTGCCGTATACATCTCTGCAGCTGTCGTTCATCTGTGTCATCTACGGACCATGCCACATCACAGTTGCCCCGGTGTCGGTTTTGGATATCGCCATGTTGGCATGCACGGTATAGTCTAACCACGGCAGCTCGTGAACATCACACACTTAGCCGTTTCGGAAGTGTTTCCACACTTGGCCCGAAAGCCAATGATGATGCCCTTTTGCACGTTAGTTAAACTGCTCCATTTCCGCATTACGACAACGACCGCCATGATTTCCGCGTCCCTCTGCTATGCTTTATACACCCTCCACTGCCAGTGCTGCCACCTGCTGTCTGTGACAGATTATTGCAGACTTATCGAAACTAGGCGGTGGTCACAGTAATGTCACAGAGTACAGCTACAGTGGTCAGACATTAAGCCCGTCCTTAAACGTTGGGTTGGGTTGGGTTATTTGGGGCGGTAGACCAAACTGCGAGGTCATCGGTCTCATCGGATTAGGGAAGGATGGGGAAGGACGTCGGCCGCGCCCTTTCGAAGTAACCAAACCCGGCATTTGCCTGAAGCGATTTAGGGAAATCACGGAGAACCTAAATCAGGATGGATGGCCGGACGCGGGATTGAACCGTTGTCCTCCCGAATGCGGGTCCAGTGTGCTAACCACTGCGCCACCTCGCTCGGTCGCGTCCTTAAACGTAAATATAGATATGCAAAGAAACAATACATGCAGGCGCAAACTTAGTCTCCATCAACCAAAACGAGACACTGGCGGCGTGCTATCGCCTATCAAGGACATGTAGGTATAGCACAATTAAAGAGACCTAGAAACGAAGGATTTTCCGTAATATAGGAAATATATTTTATCATTACTGATGACGTATGTGCAGGAAGCCACTGATTACTATGTAGCAAAGCAACTAAAACTGGACATGTTCCAATGGATGATTTTCCACACCGGATTTCTGCTACGAGTTGAGGAGCTGGAAAGGCCCCCTCGTTCGATCAATTCTTGAGTCTGATTGTCAGTCGCCGGCCGGAGTGGCCGTGCGGTTCTAGACGCTACAGTCTGGAACCGCGAGACCGCTACGGTCGCAGGTTCGAATCCTGCCTCGGGCATGGATGTGTGTGATGTCCTTAGGTTGGTTAAGTGTAAGTAGTTCTAAGTTCTAGGGGACTGATGACCTCAGATGTTAAGTCCCATAGTGCTCAGAGCCATCTGAACCATTTTGATTGTCAGTCTGGGATCCTTACCAACACACTTGCGTGCCCAATATTTGAGTAATATTCGTCAGTCTTGACCCTTATCAAGACCCACATATAATCAATTCTAGACTATTGCCTATTAGTCTTGATTCCTTACCAACACACCTGTACGCCCGATTCCTGAGTATTAGCCATCGGTCTCGACCCTTAATAACCTTAAAAAAGCACTCCGCCTTCAGGCCACGAGTGGCCTACCGGGACCATCCGACCACCGTGTCATCCTCAAGGGAGGATTCGGATAGGAGGGGCGTGGGGTCAGCACACCGCTCTCCCGGTCGTTATGATGGTATTCTTGACCGAAGCCGCTACTATTCGGTCGAGTAGCTCCTCAGTTGGCATCACGAGGCTGAGTGCACCCCAAAAAACGGCAACAGCGCATGGCGGCCTGGATGGTCACCCACCCAAGTGCCGACCACGCCCGACAGCGCTTAACTTCGGTGATCTCCCGGGAACCGGTGTATCCACTGCGGCAAGGCTGTTGCCTTAATACCCTTACGTGACAAATTCTTAAATATTGGTTTTCAATCTGGGATCCTTCCAAACGAAGTTGCATGTCAAATTCCTGTGTTTATACAACAGTCTGAACACTCATCCACAATTTACAGGATCGATTCTTTAATATTATTTATCAGTCTCGCATCCTAGCTAACACCCTTTCTCGATCAATGTTTCAATATTATTCGTCAGCCTGGGTGTGGTATCAACGTTCGATATTACACTTGTTAGGGGTTGAAAATATCGACCGCGGTACGTAATAGATATAGCTGGTCCCGCGAGTCGCGACTAGCGCCGCTCCGCGGCTTGTGACAAGTATCTAGCGAGCTCTCGTCCACTCTTGCTCGGGACGTCAAGTAGTAAAGTAGCAAGGCCTTCAGCTGATAGGGAGCAACCTCTAACAAGGCGCTTAGTCAAGTATGGGAAAAGTAATGCCTCTCTAGATATGTTTGTAATTATATGTATGCAGCATATGAAGAAGGCTGTAACGCAAGTACAATATACAGGATGGTCCATTGATCGTGACCGGGCCAAATATCTCACGAAATAAGCATCAAACGAAAAAACTAAAAAGAACGAAACTTGTCTAGCTTGAAGGGGGAAACCAGATGGCGCTATGGTTGAACCACTAGATGGCGCTGCCATAGGTAAAACGGATATCAACTGTTTTTTTTAAATAGGAACCCCCATTTTTATTACGTATTCGTGTAGTTCACAAAAAAATATGAATGTTTTAGTTGGACCACTTTTTTCGCTTTGTGATAAATGGCGCTGTAATAGTCACAAACATATGGCTCACAATTTTAGACCAACAGTTTGCAACAGGTAGGTTTTTTAAATTGAAATACAGAACGTAGGTACGTTTGAACATATTATTCCCGTTGTTCCAATGTGATTTATATACCTTTGTGAACTTACCATTTCTGAGAACGCATGCTGTTACAGAGTGATTACCTGTAAATACCACATTAATGCAATAAATGCTCAAAAAGATGTCCGTCAACCTCAGTGCATTTGACAATACATGTAACGACATTCCTCTCAACAGCAAGTAGTTCGTCTTCCGTAATGTTCGCACATGCATTAACAATGCGCTGACGCATGTTGTCAGGCGTTGTCGGTGGATCACGATAGCAAATATCCTTCAACTTTCCCCACAGAAAGAAATCCGGGGACGTTAGATCCGGAGAACCCGCGGTATGGTGCTTCGATGACCAATCCACCTGTCATGAAATATGTTATTCAATACCGCTTCAACCGCACGCGAGCTATGTACCGTACATCCATCATGTTTGAAGTACATCGCCATTCTGGCATGCAGTGAAACATCTTTAAGTAACATCGGTAGAACATTACGTAGCAAATCAGCATACATTGCACCATTTAGATTGCCATCGATAAAATGGGGCCAATTATCCTTCCTCCCATAATGCCGTACTATACATTAACCCGCCAAGTTCGCTTATGTTCCACTTGTCGAAGCCATCGTGGATTTTCTGTTGCCCGATAGTGCATATTATGCCGGTTTACGTTACTGCTGTTGGTGAATGACGCTTCGTCGCTAAATAGAACGCGTGCAGAAAATCTGTCATCGTCCCGTAATTTCTCTTGTGCCCAGTGGCAGAACTATACACGGCGTTCAAAGTCGTCGCCATGCAATTCCTGGTGCATAGAAATATGGTACTGGTGCAATCGATGTTGATGTAGCATTCTTAACACCGACATTTTTGAGATTCCCGTTTCTCGCGCAATTTGTCTGCTACTGATGTGCGGATTAGCCGCGACAGCAGCTAAAACACCTACTTGGGCATCACCATTTGTTGCAGGTCGTGGTTGATGTTTCACATGTGGCTGAACACTTCCTCTTTCCTTAAATAACTAAGTATCCGGCGAAGGGTCTGGACACTTGGATGATGTCGTCCAGGATACCGAGCAGCATACATAGCACACGCCCGTTGGGCATTTTGATCACAACAGCCATACATCAACACAATATCGACCTTTTCCGCAATTGGTAAACGGTCCATTTTAACACGGGTAATGTATCACGAAGTAAATACCGTCCGCACTGGCGGAATGTTACGTGATACCACGCACTTATACGTTTGTAACTATTACAGCGGCACCTATCACAAAGCGAAAAAAGTGGTCCAACTAAAACATTCACATTTCTTTATGTACTACACGAATATGTAATAAAAAATGGGGGATTCTATTTTAAAAAACGCAGTTGACATCAGTTTGACCTGTGGCAGCGCCATCTAGCGGGCCAACCATAGCGCCATGTGGTTTCCCCCTTCAAGCTAGACGAGTTTGTTCTTTGTAGTTTTTTCGTTTGATGCTTATTTCGTGAGTTATTTGGCCCGGTCACCATCAATGTACCACCCCGTATATAATTTTTTACCAACGACTACTGATTATTTCAGTCGTTGCAGATACAAACTGTTGTGTACATAGTTCCGCGTAGTCAGCGCATACACAATTTTCCCAATAGAGCGCGCCCCGCTAAACACAACAGCGCAATGGCAGCGTTCGTCCGTTTCCGCACTACGAGATGGCGCTGTCTTAGAGACGGACCAAATTCTGCTTCCGCCGATCCGCGTATTAATATGTAACGCAGCCAATGAGATGGCTGCTAACGTAGAACCTTTTCTCCTCGCGGATCACAATCGCACTGTGATACCTGAACGCTCGAGGTATTATAACGAGTGTACAGACCTCCGATTAGTCAGTCTGCATTAGTCTGTAGTCAAGTTTCAGTCTGCGCCTACTAAGATTACCATATTCCTGTACATCGCCATGAAGAGAAATGTATAGACACTTTGTCAAGTATCAGAGATATGTGAGAATAAGATTAACGTACCAAGACCAAAGGAACTTCAGATTGTCAATTGTAAATAGCATCCAGAGCCAAGTTAAGTTCTTTTATGCTTGTTATTATTTTAATAAATGTGTGTGAAAATTAATCAAGTTCTGTTTAAAGTTGGTCTGCTATTCTAAGCGTGCAAGTGGCATTTCTATCGTCTGACCTAACGGCAGAAGATAAACACGCCACGATAAGACCACGAGACGTATCGCTGATACTAGGCTACTTCGTTAGAACGACAAGTCAAATAATCTGATGGTGTGTGTACCGAAGGTCTTACAGTACGCACACCACACAAACTATGCAGCCAGATCCTTACCGATTTCACTGCCAAACCTGCAATATATGTTTCTATTTAGCATTGGCCACCTGTCATCATAACAACTGACAACGATAATCATAACACTGGGACCCTTATCAACATTCTTACACGAACAAAGTCAAATGGCTCTGAGTACTATGGGGCTTAACATCTGAGGTCATCAGTCCCCTAGAATGTAGAACTACTTAAACCTAACTAACCTAAGGACATCACACACATCCATGCCCGAGGCAGGTTTCGAACCTGCGACTGTAGCGGTCACGCGGCTCCAGACTGTAGCGCCTAGAACCGCTCGGCCACACAGGCCGGCTATATTAACAAATCTTGAGTATTGTCCGCCAGTCTGGAATCCTTACACTTGCACGACCAACTGCTTGCACGGGTTCGCAGGAGAGCTTCTGTAAAGTTTGGAAGGTAGGAGACGAGGTACTGGCAGAAGTAAAGCTGTGAGTACCGGGCGTGAGTCGTGCTTCGGTAGCTCAGATGGTAGAGCACTTGCCCGCGAAAGGCAAAGGTCCCGAGTTCGAGTCTCGGTCGGGCACACAGTTTTAATCTGCCAGGAAGTTTCAACTGCTCAGTGTTCGTCGGAGTCGGTACTTTACCAAGTTGAATGAACGAAAGAGACATAAAATACTCAAAGAGGAACTGAAAACGTATCACGGTTTTCCAAGGCACTGAGAGAGTGTGAAGGTGATGCTCAACAAACTGCATTTGGAGGCATTACATGAGAAACGACGTACATCTGGGATAGCTTCAGTCTCAAAATTCTAAGATACCACGATTTAAGGCGAGTCAAGAGAATATTCTGCTGCTTCAAAATCATCTTGCACAATGATCCGGACGCTAAAATTAGAAACTTTGGGCCTATACAGAAGGGTACCAACATTCGTATTTCCCAAGTGCCATCTGCAAATAG
Organism: Schistocerca piceifrons; assembly: GCF_021461385.2. Taxonomy (NCBI): domain Eukaryota; kingdom Metazoa; phylum Arthropoda; class Insecta; order Orthoptera; family Acrididae; genus Schistocerca; species Schistocerca piceifrons. The sequence continues at coordinate 177,200,916 of NC_060146.1, read as the reverse complement.
AAGCAGATAAAGGGCGGCAAATTAAGGCGGGGGTGGAGGGCGGAATTAAAACTGGTACGCTATGTAACCTCTACCACACTCCGCACAATGGCTTTTGCAGTATAGCTGTAGATGTACATTTTAAAAGAATCATAGCGATGCCCAGCTGTGATACTTACCCCGAGATCACTAGAGCAGTTAACGCCTGGGATCGTCCAGAAGTTGTCCGCCGTCTTGATTCCCACTGTTTTACCCACAACTGCAAAGCCGACGGCAGTGGCAGAAATGTTTAACTCCGCGGGGTACCTGTAGCAAATATCACATTCATCAAAACGAGCTCAAGCTTTGCAAAGAGCCCACGAGATCCGTATAAGCGTGAATGTATCAATTTTGTGGACATGAAACAAAAGTGACAGTGACAGTCCAATGAAATATTTCATATACTGTCAAGAGGCGATTCCTAAAAACGGTATGCTGCGGCAGTTGAATTATACCAGACCACGACTCGGAGCCAGGTTCCCTGCCTCTGACTACAAATAATATTAGCGATTAGTCTGCCTGACCATGCCTCCAGACTTTCATTGACACTACTGTTTACACTATTGCAGCATAACCTTCAGAAGGACTTTGCAACTGGAAAAGGTGTACGCAGGCGAGCAGCCTATGTTATTAAGGGGATGTTCACTACCTTTGGACCGAAAAAAGCATGTTTTCGAGAATTTTTTTCTCGTGATGGGTTATAGATATCAATTTCAAATTTGGTCAACATGTTTACTGATATTTCCTCTACAAACTGGAATTTTTTCGACCGGAAATGTCGAAGAGCAAATGCGGAAGTGCCGTCGGAACGAAACAAAATTTCGATGTAGACCTCCACGCGCGGTATGTCGCAGGTCAGCCGGCTGGTCTGAAATCAAAACAGAGTTGAAGTTACCGAAGTATATGCTATTCTTTAGGAGTTGTACCTCACTTAAGTTATTTGGACCATAGGAAACAAAATCGCGGCCATTTGAAAAAAATAGGGTTTTTGCATCGATTTTTCGACTTCGTCGGCCAAGTAAAAATATTTATAGTTGATGGATCGAAATAAAAGTGGTACAACTTCTAGACAATTTAGTTAGCTTCGTCGGAATCCCTTTTTACCTAATTTTACAGTAGGCTGTGTAGATCTTCGTTTTCTCTTGATAGCTGCTCGTCAGGCTATTGTCTCCGTTGATTTTCTCCCTCCGATTCTTGAAGTAGGTAGGTATGGAAATGATTTTTTTTCTAACTCTTGATCTTGCTGTTTTTCATATTCATTTATTGCTTGTACTTATTTACGACCATACGAAACTGAGTTGCAATGAAATCTGACATTATCGAATCTTCAAACTGGCCAATATCATTTACAAGAATACATCAGTCACTTGCACTGTTTCTATGAACTGCTCTACGTGTTATCACAGTAAGAGATCTTAGTTGCAATTGCAACTGCTCTCGACTGGCGGACTTTTATCAACGCTACCGCACCTCTTTGGTCAGAGATAGCAATGCCTTGTCTTCGCTGCTTCCGAACAAAGAGCGCGTTTACAAGAAAATTTATTTATTTATTTTAATATTAATTTACAAAAATGATAATTTAAATAATTAATTGTGTAATTTCATTTGAATAAAAAAATAAACATTTTCCTTTTTCGTCATTTGCGTCGGTGGGGAGGGGTCTGTTCCACTACATCCCCAAATAGCAAAACTCATTTACTACTTTAAGTGTCTCATTTCCTAATCTAATTCCCTCAGCATCACCCGATTTAATTCGACTACATTCCATTATCCTCGTTTTGCTTTTCTTGACGTTCATCTTACATCTTCCTTTCAAGACACTGTCCATTCCGTTCAGCTGCTCTTCCAGGTCCTTTGCTGTCTCTGACAGAATTACAATGTCATCGGCGAATCTCAAAGTTTTTATTTCTTCTTCGTGGATTTTAATACCTACTACGAATTTTTCTTTTGTTTCCTTTACTGCTTTCTCAATATACAGATTGAATAACATCGGGGAGTTACCATACGGCGCGATAAAAAAAAGTCATTTCGAGAAAAACGCGTTTGAAATTTTGACTACATAGAACTGCAATATTACGCAACTTACGTTTAATCTAATATTCCGCGTCCATAAACTGGTCCTTCCTCTTACTCATAGAGGGCGTTCTGCTCGATCTGGGCCATCCTGCGCTGGTCCAGAGCCGCTCGTACGACCGGTGACAAGCGGTTTTCGGCCGCTCGAATCCGGTGGTCGTCTGAATTTTTGACGGACTGCATCGAAGGCCGACGTCCATCGCTGTCATAGACTTCAGAACTGCTGAATACCCTTCGCTGAAGCCGCTCACTGCCAGGAAAGCCGCAGTCTCTACAGTCTTCGCACCAGAATGCAAATGCTGGGGGTGGGAGGTGGGGAGGTGGGGGGTGGGGGGGGGGGGGGGGAGGGGGGGAGGACTTCCAAACACGTGCGTTCAAACTTCCATTTGAATTTTGTGTGTACCTGTCCTGCACCGGTACAATAACTCGTCCTCAGAAAGAAAAAAAACTGGTGCGTGAAAAAGGCCGATTTCTGGCAGGTGCATTTTTTTGTCCAACCGCGAATAACAAACATTTCCGTTCCGTATTCGGAAAAACCATTTCAGAGGTGGATTCTAAACACTTTTATTGATCCAAAAATGCAATTTTAAAACATCGATAGTATAATATATTTTTCCAATGAATACCCATTATCATCTGCACTACTTCTTGGTGTAGCAATTTTAATGGCCAGTAGTGTAGCTTGGCCGAGTATTTCTCCAGGGAACTTCCAACGGCTTGTTGAGTCCACGCCACGTCGGTTTGCTGCACTACGCCAGGCAAGAGAGATCCGAGACGATATTAGGAGGTATCCAACGACTTTTGACACCTCAGTTTAGTGCTGGCTCGGCACCCTGCAACGCGGCGTTCCACCCTTGGTGGTGGACATGGTTAGTAGACGGTGGAGCTCAACACTCTGATTCCACACCCAGCTTTATGATCGGACTCTAATCCGGCTGAAGGGAATGTAAGTGCCCCTAGCTCAGCTGGTAGCAGCATTCTTGGGCACCGCTCACTCGACCAGTGCACTCTCGCACTAGTCATCGGTCTAAAGCGCGGCTAAGCTATTACAGCCTCATCGAGGAGCGTCACCAGCTGGGTCAAGCCACTTACTGAAGAACCTTCAGCTAGCCCTCGTCCTGGTCTTCAAACGGAACCTGTCGAGACGAGACCACCCCATGGGTGGCATCACCTGACTGATACTCCAGTCTCCAAGGCACCTGGGTTCATTTTGGGGCATTTCCACTTTCCTGGCAACCACCTGTTATTGCATCCTGTGTACATAAGCCTGGCTGCAAAGCCTTGCCATGCCAGAAAGCTAAAACCTGATTCCATACTGGAGAATCTTTCCCACAGTTTCCCGCAAATATATCATCGCTGTCTGAAATGGTCACCCACTGACCCTTGTAGAAACCAGTTCTAACACTAGCTCCAGCTTCTACGCACTACATCTTGATATTTTCTCGTGATGAAAGGCAAGGCGCTTCATAAAGCGCGTTAACCCAGTGCTACTATTTCTTCATAGGCCAAGTGTGAACCTCTGGAAGTAGTCAAAAGTCACAGATCAAACATCAGTGTCAATGAAAGTTTGTCACACCCAGATGCAGAGGCAGCTAGAAATTCGGTTCCAGGATTCGATTCGGTTTTTCACTGTCACACCCGCATCTCGTGGTCGTGCGGTAGCGTTCTCGCTTCCTACGCCCGGGTTCCCCGGTTCGATTCCCGGCGGGGTCAGGGATTTTCTCTGCCTCGTGATGGCTCGGTGTTGTGTGCTGTCCTTAGGTTAGTTAGGTTTAAGTAGTTCTAAGTTCTAGGGGACTGATGACCATAGCTGTTAAGTCCCATAGTGCTCAGAGCCATTTGAACTGTCACACCCACTATCGAGCAAAATATAAGTTATCAGCAGTTCTACATAGAACGCTCCATAGATGCCTGGGATCTTAATAATAATAACAACAACAATGAAATATACATGCTGCTTAAACTAATCATAATAATTTGTTTACATTATGTCATTCTTCACCTAATTTTGCAGAACTCGGACTTTTGTTGACTGCTCGCAAAATAAAAAAAAATCGTAAATAAATACGATAACAAACGCGCACGCCCTTATGTAGTCAGTACAACCCTTGTTTGTGTCTCTCTGGGTGCTCTACTTTGACCACAAAAGGTAGCAGAGATACACTGAAGAGCCACAGAAACTAGTACACCTGCCTAACATCGTGTAGGGGTCCCGCGAGCACACAGAAGTCCTGCGACAGTACGTGGCGTAGAGTCGATTAAGGTCTGAATTACTGCTGGAGGGAACTTACACCATGATTCCTGTAGGGCTGTCCATAAATACGTAAAGAGTACGAGGGGGTAGAGACCTCTTCTGAACAGCACATTGCAAGGCATCCGAGATATGCTCAATAATGTTCACGTCTGAAGAGTTTAGTGGTCAGCGGAAGCATTTAAACCAAGAAGAGTGTTCCTGGAACCACTATGTAGCAATTCTCTACGTGTGTCATCGTCCTGCTGGAATTGTCCAAGTCCGTCGGAATCCACAACATGAATGGATGCAGGTAATCAGGCAGGATGCTTAAGTACCTGTCACCTGTCAGAGTAGTATCTGGGCGTATCAGGGGTCCCATATCGCTCCAACTGCACACACACCACACCATTATAGAGACTCCACCAGCTTGAACAGTCCCCTGCTGACACGCAGGGTCCGTGGATTCGTGAGGTTGTCTACATACCCGTACACGTTCGTCCGTTCGATACAATTTGAAACGAGACTCGTCCTACCACGCAACATGCTTCCAGTCATCAACAGTCCAATATCGGTGCTGACGGGCGCAGGAGAGGCGTACAGCCTTGAGTCATGCAGTCATCAAGGGTACACGAGTGGCCCCTCGGCTCCGACAGCGCATATCGACGACGTTTCGTTGAATGGTTCGCACGCTGATACTTGTTGATGGCCCAGCACTGAAATCTGCAGCAATCCGCGGAAGTTTCCTGGCAGATTAAAACTGTGTGCCGGACCGAGACTCAAACTCGCGACCTTTGCCTTTCGCGGGCAAGTGCTCTGCCAACTGAGCCCTGTGAGGACGGGGAGTGAGTCGTGCTTGGGTAGCTCAGTTGGCAGAGCACTTGCCCGCGAAAGGGAAAGGTCCCGAGTTCGAGTCTCGGTCCGGCACACAGTTTTAATCTGCCAGGAAGTTTCGTATCAGCGCACACTCCGCTGCAGAGTGAAAATCTCAATCTGAGGAAGGACTGCACTTCTGTCACGCTGAACGATTCTCTTGAATTGTCGTTGGTGCCGTTCTTGCAGGATCTTTTTCTGGCCGCAGCGGTGTCGGAGTGTTAATGTTTTACCAGAGTCCTGATATTCACGGTACACTCGTGAAATGGTCGTACGGGAAAATCCGTACTTCATCGCTACCTCGGAGATGCTGTGCCCCACCGCTCGTGCGCCGACTGTAACACCACGTTCGAACTCACTTAACCCATTACTGGCGATTGTCCCTTTTTTGGGATGCGTATATTTTACTTATTTCTACATAAGCAATGGAGCTTTTAGCCTTTATTGTTGCACCTGTAGGTTCAACTAACATCTATAATGCCTGTAAATGTAAAATAAATAACTTTTTTCTAAGTACTTCATGTTAGGAAAATTACGAACTTGCCGATTTTTTGTTCTCGCACTTGGCAGCACTGTGTCTGCTGGTAGTTCCTGGACGACAATGAGCTGTGATTTAGTTGTCTGGGCGTGTTTGTTATGAACATGTGGATGTCCGTGTAAGATTATGTATACTTCTGATATATTTTATGCGTCCCAATAATGGGACAATGGTATGTTACACTATCATTTATTGTTGATGTGCCCATATGAGTGGCGTAGAGCTACTGGACAAGCAGGTATCACTTTATAGGACGAGGATAAAGTCAAAGAAATGGTGGTGGCCATTATTCACACAGTGATAGATATCTGCATAGTAAACACATAGCGTGCATGCCAAATTGCTAACTCTAATGAAAAGCTCTCACTTTTGGATGTCCGACAAGAAAACAAGATCAGTACTAAAACGCAGAGGACCACAAGGAAGCAAATTGATGGGAGGGCGGGTGAGCACAGATGTACGACTAGATCCTGGAAATCATTTCATTGTGCCAAGTAAAACACAGAAGAGATGTGCTTACTGCAAGAAAAAAACAACAAAAGTTTGTGATAGGTGCAATATTGGTGTACACAAGTGTTTTGCTTCATTTCATACTGAATAGACATTCAATAATATTAAAACATTCTTTATTTATTGTTTGTGTTGTTTCTTATGCATGGAGAATAAGGTTGTAAATTTGGATAGCGCATTTGGCCAATGTCCCAAAAATGGGACGGTCTATTGTTTTTGTTCTAATAAACTGAAAATTTTCAAAACAACTTTTTATTCAATTACTCACTCAATGTAACGTATTTATGTATAAAAGTTTGCAAAAAATGATCCGATAGAGTTTTGGCCAGTAATGGGTTAAATCTTGATAACATGCCATTGCGGCAGCAGTAACCGATCTAACAACTGCGCCAGACACTTTTGTTATATAGGGGTTGCCGACCCCAGAGACGTATTCTGCGTGTTTACATGTCCCTGTATTTGAATACGCATGCCTATACCAATTTCGTTGGCGCTTCAGTGTATTTCCTGGGTCTCTTCTTGCTCTTTACGGACCCTCACTTCTCTTCATTTATTTAAAACTTTTATCACGCAGTCATCAAACTGATGACTTTCGTATATGTAATTACTCCTCAGAGGCATTATAGGACTAATTTGAAACATATTAATGACAATACATATCCGTTACATACATACAGCAGTACTGGACGTAATAACAATAATAAAAATAATAATAATAAACTCTTACAGGAAGTAAATGATATCAATCATGTTTTAGAAACATTTGCTGAAAAAATTAAATAACTGTCCTGGTTCTTAAAATTCATTATGTCAAAACAAACATTTATTACATATAATCATTTAACATACTTCTGAACCATTTTGCTTCAAATGTTCTTATAGTTGCTGGTTGCTTGTTAAGCCTTATTCGGCGATTGATAAATGAACTACGGTTGGCTATTGATTCAGTTCTATATCTTCACTGTCTGTCTAATACCATCATTGCATTTATCTACTTTCATTCTATACAATATAACGTTATCAGTTTATAGAAACACAAGGAACGCTTTGTTAGATATTTATGTTTTACAAAGGACTGTCGACAAGACTCTCTGTATCTAATCCATGAAACAAACTAATTGTACTTTTCTGTAGTACTAATGTACCACTGAAAGTATGAATGCAGTACATAGTTCCACATCGTAATTATTAATTGATGGATAAATTTTTCTAGACTGAAACTTTTTTAATACGCTCTAAGACAAAAAAGCGACACACCACGAAGGAATTATCCGAATGGAGCGGAAATCGGTAGATGTGATGTACATGTACAGACAAACAACTAATTATAATTTCAGAAAGGTTGGATGATTTATGCAAGAGTAAGAGCTGGACAAATTGAGGAAGTCAGTAACCCAGTGCTGGCCAAAGTAAGGTATGACAACCACGGAGACGAGCGTTGGAAACCCTCGCCGTTTGCAGTCGGGCATTATCTTGCTGAAGTGTAAGCCCAGGATGGCTTGGCATGTAGGACATCAAAATGGGGCGTAGAATATCGCTGACTTATCGCTGTGCCTTATGGTTGCCACGAGTGGAATTTCATTGGCTGGAGTAGAATTGTTTCCAGTAATGAATCCCGCTACGACGTGAGTCCCGATGAACAGCAAAGACGTGTCTGGAGATGCCCTGGGCAGTGGTGAGACACCAACGTGACTGCATCCCGCTGTACGGCCCGAGAACCAGGAGTGATCGTCTGCAGTCCCATCTGTTTTCACAGCAGGACCCCTCTGGTTGTCATCCATGTACAGCGTAGAGGTACGTCGACGATTTTCTATCCGCCATTTTGTTGCCCTACAAGGCAAGCAATTCTGGGCTTACATTTCAACAAAACAACGCCCGACTGCATACGGCGAGAGTTGCCACTGCTTGTCTTCACACTCAGCAAACCCTACCTTGGCCAGCAGGGTCGCTGGCTCTAGCGAAATGAGAACGTTTGGAGCCTTATGGGCGGGGCCCTCCAACCAGGTCGGGATTTTAATTATCTAACGCACCTATTTTACAGAATTTGGCACGATATCCCTCAGGAGGATACCCAACAAGACTATTAATTAGTGCAAATCCGAACAACTGATTGCGTAATGGCCCAAGGTTGGCCAATGTGTTATTGATATGCCCAGTTTTGCGAAGCTCTTTCTCTTGAATAAATCATCCAATTTTTCTGAAATTGTAATCATTTGTTTTTATGTACAAGTACATCACATCTACCGATTTCTGCCCCATTCGGATAACTACTGCGGAATGCACAGTTTTTTTTTCTTCTTTGTCTTACAGCATATATTTCTGAGAAGTACATTTGACAGTTGTGTACAGTGTTACTACATTCCAGTAAACATGCCTGGCTGAACACAAACAATCCTCCGATAATTTTCCAAAATACGCTCTCTGATCAACGACCCGTCATGAAACTTCCTGGCAGATTAAAACTGTGTGCCGGACAGAGACTCGAACTCGGGACCTTTGCCCTTGGCGGGCAAATGCTCTACCAACTGAGCTACCCAAGCACGGACTCACGCCCCGTCCTCACAACTTTACTTCTGCCAGTACCTCATCTCCTACCTTCCAAACTTTACAGAAGCTCTCCTGCAGGGTTCGCAGGAGAGCTTCTGTAAAGTCTGGAAGGTAGGAGACGAGATACTGGCAGAAGTAAAGCTGTGACTACGTGGCGTGAGTCGTGCTTGGGTAGCTCAGCTGGTACCGCACTTTCCCGCGAAAGGCAATGGTCCCGAGTTCGAGTCTCTGTCCGGCACACACTTTTAATCTGCCAGGAAGTTTCATATCAGAGCACACTCCGCTGTAGAGTGAAAATCTCATCCATTAACGACCCATCATGTTAGGCGAGGGCGCTAACGCGCTGCTTCCTGGACTCGGGTAGGCGTACTGGTCCCAGGTCGGATCCGCCTGGCGGATTAACGACGAGGACCGGTGTTCCGGCCAGCCTGGATGTGGTTTTTAGGCGGTTCTCCACATCCGACAAGGTGAGTACTGGGCTGGTCCCCATGTCCCACCTCAGTTACACGACTCGCAGACATCTGGAAAACGTTCGCACTATTTCACGGCTTACACTAGACGCAGACTGGTGGTGTACTATAATTCTGTCCCAGGGGGCACGGGGTGGCGACAGGAAGGGCATCTCGCCAGCCTCCGCCACTAACATCGCCACATCCATAGTAACAAGGCGGACCCTGCGTTGAAGTGGGATAAAGGCCCCACAAAATGGTGATGATGATGATGCTATCTGATCAACAGTTTCTATCGCACCTATGCAATGCAGATGACCACTAAACAGCACAAGAGGAGGCCCCATCACTATAAGAAAAGGCGGAGATTATTGAATATCAGTAGAGAAGCAGAAACAGCAGACTGGGGCTTTCACGGAGCTCATTGACTTTCCAGGGGGTCAAGTCACTCGAAGTCACCTAAGTAACAAATCCGTTAGAATCACTTCAACCCTTCTAAAGCTGCCCAAGCCAACTGTTGGGGATGTGCCTGTGAAGTGGAAAAGCAAAGGAATAACCACAACTAAAACGAACACCAAGTAGGTCTCATGTAATGACGGCTGGGGACCATCTAACTTTGCGCAGAATGGTTGTAAATACCCCACGAAATCAGCGGCAGGAAACACTTGTGAGTTCCAAAGTGGTACCAGGAGTCCAGCTAGCGTAATTACAATGTGTAGAGTGTCAATAAGAATGGGGTACAACGGTCGACCGGCTGCTCATTAGCTACACCTTCTGTAAATGGAAGGTGGACGGGGAAGGACAGAAAGGAAAGGGAAGGTAAGGGATTACTGACGTTAGCTACATCGGGACATTACGCGGAATCAGCGGTGAACGGTGAAAATGTGTGCCGTACAGGGATTCAAAACCTTAATCTCCTGCTGGCTACGCATGTTCGTTAACCGCTGCGCCACCTGGGGGATAGAGTTCATTGCTATTGCGCGGTTTATCCCGGTACGCCTCACCACCGACCGACATTCCGACCGAGCACCACCCATCCCCAGTCCCTGTCCACTCCCTCCATGGTCGCTACTCAGATTCCCGCAGGACGTCGGACGTAATTGTGCATCTGTAGGGAGTGATAAGTGAAGCTTCACTGACTAAAGAGCGAAGTCACTTGGTACATAACTGGAAACAAGCGATTTGGAGATATGAATCGCGCTATATCCTGTGGAAATCCGATGGAGGGTCAACGTGTGTAGTGCGAACACTGATTTACAGAGGAGGTGGTGTTACGGTACATGTTTTTCGTGGATAGGACGTTTTCCCCTTGTTGTTGTTGTTGTGGTCTTCACTCCAGAGACTGGTTTGATGGAGCTCTCTATGCTGCTCTATCCTGTGCAAGCTGCTGCTACATCTACATCTACATACATGCTCCGCAATCCACCATACGGTGCGTGGCGGAGAGTACCTCGTACCACAACTGGCATCTTCTCTCCCTGTTCCACTCCCAAACAGAACGAGGGAAAAATGACTGCCTATATGCCTCTGTACGAGCCAGAATCTCTCTTATCTTATCTTTGTGGTCTTTCCGCGAAATGTAAGTTGGCGGCAGTAAAATTGTACTGCAGTCAGCCTCAAATGCTGGTTCTCTAAATTTGCTCAGTAGCGATTCACGAAAAGAACGTCTCCTTTCCTCCAGAGACTCCCACCCATGAAGCATTTCCGTAACACTCGCGTGATTATTAAACCTAACAGTAACAAATCTAGCAGCCCGCCTCTGAATTGCTTCTATGTCCTCCCTCAATCCGACTTGATAGGGATCCCAAACGCTCGAGCAGTACTCAAGAATAGGTCGTATTAGTGTTTTATAAGCGGTCTCCTTTACAGATGAACCACATCTTCCCAAAATTGTACCAATGAACCGAAGACGACTATCCACCTTCCCCACAACTGCCATTACATGCTTGTCCCACTTCATATCGCTCTGCAATGTTACGCCCAAATATTTAATCGACGTGACTGTGTCAAGCGCTACACTATTAATGGAGTATTCAAACATTACGGGATTCTTTTTCCTATTCATCTGCATTAATTTACATTTATCTATATTTAGAGTTAGCTGCCATTCTTTACTCCAATCACAACTCCTGTCCAAGTCATCTTGTATCCTCCTACAGTCACTCAACGACGACACCTTCCCGTACACTACAACATCGTCAGCAAACAGCCGCACATTGCTATCCACTCTATCCAAAATATCATTTATGTAGATAGAACACAACAGCGGACCTACCACACTTCCCTGGGGCACTCCAGATGATACCCTCATCTCAGAGTAACTACTGCACACTACCTCCTTCTGAATCTGCATTGTGTATTCATCTATTGCCCTCCCTCAACGATTTTTACCCTCCACACTCCCCTCCAATACTCAATTGGTGATTCCATGATGCCTCAGAACATGTCCTACCAACCGAAACCTTCTTCTAGTCAACTTGTGCCACAAATTCCTCCTCTCCCCAATTCTATTCAGTACCTCCTCATTAGTTGAGTGATCTAACCATGTAATCTTCAGCATTCTTCTGTAGCACCACATTTCGAAAGATTCTATTCTCTTCTCGTCTAAACTACTTATCATCCATGTTTCACATCCATGCATGGCTACACTCCATACCAATACTTTCAGAAATGATTTCCTGACACATAAATCTATACTGGGTGTTAATAAATTTCTCTTCTTCAGAAACGCTTTTCTTGCCATAGCCAGACTACATTTTATATCCTTTCTACTTCGACTATCATCAGTTGTTTTGCTGCCTAAATAGCAAAATTAATCTACTGCTTTAATTGTCTCATTTTCTATTCTAATACCTTCGTTATCACCTGATTTAATTAGACTACATTCCATTATCCTTGTTTTGCTTTTGTTGATGTTCATCTTATATCCTCCTTTGAAGACACTGTCCATTGCGTTCATCTGATCTTGCAGGTCCTTTGCTATCTCTGACAGAATTACAATGTCATCGGCAAACCTCAAAGCTTATATTTCTTCACCGTGGATTTTAATTCCTACTTCAAATTTTTCTTTTGTTTCCTTTATCGCTTGCTCAATATATAGATTGAATAACATCGGCGACTGACTACAAGCTTGTCTCACTCCCTCCCCAAACACTGCTTCCCTTTCATGCCCCTCCACTCTTGTAACTGCCATCTGGTTTTTGTACAAATTGTAAATAGCCTTTCGCTCCCTGTATTTTACCCCTGTCACCTTCAGAATTTGAAAGAGAGTGTTCCAGTCAACATTGTCAAAAGCTTTTTCTAAGTCTACAAATGCTAGAAACGTAGGTTTGCCTTTCCTTAATCTTTCTTCTAAGATAAGTCGTAGGGACAGTATTGCCTCACGTGTTCCAATATTTCTACGGAATCCGAACTCATCTTCCCCAAGGTCGGCTTCTACCAGTTTTTCCATTCGTCTGCAAAGAATTCGCGTTAGTATTTTGCAGCTGTGACTTATTAAACTGATTGTTCGGTAATTTTCACATCTGCCAACACCTGCTTTCTTTGGGATTGGAATTATTATATTCTTCTTGAAGTCTGAGGGTATTTCGCCAGTCTCATACATTTTGCTCACCAGATGGTAGAGTTTTGTCAGGACTGGCTCTCCCCAGGCTGTCAGTAGTTCTAATGGAATGTTGCATAATCTCGGGGCCTTGTTTCGACTTAGGTCTTTCAGTGCTCTATCAAACTCTTCACGCAGCATCGTATCTCCCATTTCATCTTCATCTACATCCTCTTCTATTTCCATAAAATTGTCCTCAAGTACATCGCCCTTGTATAGACCCTCTATATACTCCTTCCACCTTTCTGCTTTCCCTTCTTTGCTTAGAACTGGGTTGCCATCTGAGCTCTTGATATTCATACAAGTGGTTCTCTTTTCTCCAAAGGTCTCTTTAATTTTCCTGTAGGCAGTATCTATCTTACCCCTAGTGAGGTATGCCTCTACATCCTTACATTTGTCGTCTAGCCATCCCTGCTTAGCCATTTTGCACTTCCTGTCGATCTCATTTTTGAGACGTTTTTATTCCTTTTTGCCTGCTTCATTTGTTGCATTTTTATATTTTCTCCTTTCATCAATTAAATTCAGTATTTCTTTTGTCACCCAAGGATTTCTACTAGCCCTTGTCTTTTTACCTACTTGATCCCTCTGCTGCCTTCACTACTTCATCCCTCAAAGCTACCCATTCTTCTTCTACTGTATTTCTTTCCCCCGTTCCTGTCAATTGTTCCCATATGCTCTCCCTGAAACTCTGTACAACCTCTGATTTAGCCAGTTTATCCAGGTCCCATCTCTTAAATTCCCACCTATTTGCAGTTTCTTCAGTTTTAATCTACAGTTCATAACCAACAGATTGTGGTCAGAGTCCACATCTGCCCCTGGAAATGTCTTACAATTTAAAACCTGGTTCCTAAATCTCTGTCTTACCATTATATAATCTATCTGAAACCTATCAGTATCTCGAGGCTTCTTCCATGTATACAACCTTCTTTTATGATTCTTGAACCAATTGTTAGCTTTCATCAAGTTGTGCTCTGTGCAAAATTCTACCAGGCGGCTTCCTCGTTCATTTCTTACCCCCCAATCCATATTCATCTACTACGTTTCCTTCTCTTCCTTAGCCGGCCAGAGTGGCCGTGCGGTTCTAGGCGCTACAGTCTGGAGCCGAACGACCGCTACGGTCGCAGGTTCGAATCCTGCCTCGGGCATGGATGTGTGTGATGTCCTTAGGTTAGTTAGGTTTAATTAGTTCTAAGTTCTAGGCGACTGATGACCTCAGAAGTTACGTCGCATAGTGCTCAGAGCCACCCTTCTCTTTCTTTTCCTACTATCGAATTCCAGTCACCCATGACTATTAAATTTTCCCTTCACTATCTGAATAATTTGTTTTATCTCATCATACATTTCTTCAATTTCTTTGTCATCTTGTGATCTTGTCATATTGCACTTAAAAAACAATGAAGCTGGGAGGATGTGAAAACATTTTTCTTTATTGTATACTGTGTATAGGAGAAAAACAGTTCTAAGACGATTCCTTGTGTCAGCATGACAATGCATCCTCTCGCAAAGCAGTATCTGTGAGGCAATGGTTTGTGGACAATAACGTAGTTAAAACGAACTGACCTGCCCAAAGTCTCTATGTGAACCAAATGGAACACCTTTGGAATGAGTCAGAACGTCGACTTCTGTGCAGGTCCCCATGTCTGACATCACTATCTTCTGTGGAATAGACTGCCATTCCTCAACAGAAATCCCGACGCATCACTGAAAGCACCCGCAGCAAAGTTCAAGCCGTCATAAAGGTAAAGGGTGTACCACAAATCATTCTCCAGGTAGCATATGAACTTAATACGATATACCCAGAATAGGAGCGGTAGTAAATAACAAGGAGCGTAATGTTGTGTCGTCCATTGACTTCCAGAATTGGGTAGCATGTAACAACATTTAAAAAAAAAAATTTTCATCGTGCTACGAGGGCTATCCACAAAGTACATTACGTTTTGGAATGAAAAATAAATAAAGTATTGGAAATTTTTTTTATTATATACAGATGAAAGCCACACTTAAATACTACTTTTCTACATAGTTGCCATTTACATTAAGGCACTTATCGTAGCGATGGACGAGCTTGGAAATTCCTTCGTCGTAAAATTCAGCCGCCTGCGCCTTCAACCACGTGGTTACCTCTTCTTTTGCGACAGAAAAGGTGCGATTTTTGTGGATTTCCTGGAAAGAGGCACTACAACAAACTCTCAAAGGTATTGCCAAACTCTGCACAACCTCAGAAGAGCAATACAAAACAAGCGCAGGGGAAAGTTGGGCTCAAAGACCTTGCGACAACGCCCGGGCCCACACGGCAAATGCCACTCGTGAAGTTCTCGAATATTTTAAGTGGGAGTTGTTTCCTCATCCGCCGTACAGTCACGACCTGGCACCGAGCGACTTCCACTTATTCCCAGCAATGAAGAAGTGGTTGGCTATACAGCGTTTTGATGACGACGCACAGCTTCAAGAAGAGGTAACCACGTGGTTGAAGGCGCAGGCTGCCGAATTTTACGACGAAGGAATTTCCAAGCTCGTCCATCGCTACGATAAGTGCCTTAATTTAAATGGCAACTATGTAGAAAAGTAGTATTTAAGTGTGGCTTTCATCTGTATATAATAAAAAAAATTCCTATACTTTATTTATTTTTAATTCCAAAACGTAATGTACTTTGTGGATTGCCCTCGTATTTTAAAGCTGGTGTAACTGTGGAAGATACTCACGAGCGGTCTGGCGTCAGTCTGCCAAAACTCACATAGCGCCTATAGAAAATGAAGGGACGATGCGTCTTCAGCAGCACCACCATCTCCGGTGGACTTGAGTAATAGTACTGCGACACAGTGCGAATTTGGACGTTTGTTCTTTCGAAGGTCTTGTTTCCGATGTAGTTCACATCGCCGGCCAGCACGATACCTGCGGAAACAGGACAGTGATCAGTCTGCCGATAGTGGTTCACTACTTACCAGAAATTACACTGACGAGAAAAAACCGCAGCACCAAATGATAATTAATGCAGAGTTATGAAATTTCGGGAATACGTTTGCCTAGGTAGCATATTTAAGCGATTATTTCAAGATGTGAGGGCGAGATAAGCCATTGCACTACGGTCGCAGGTTCGAATCCTGCCTCGGGCATGGATGTGTGTGATGTCCTTAGGTTAGTTAGGTTTAAGTAGTTCTAAGTTCTAGGGGACTGATGACCTCAGAAGTTAAGTCCCGTAGTGCTCAGAACCATTTCAACCATTTTTTAAGCCATTGGAGATGTGTAATGCTGGTTCATCAATAACCGGAGTAACCGCCAGAAAGTTGAACGCAAGCATGCAAACGTGCATGTACCGTGCTGCACAAGTGCCGGATGTCTGTTTGTGCCTGTTGCACTTGGTCGGCCTTCCAAGCTAATTATGTTAGTGTAGACCAGGTATGGCTCAAATTCAAAGATACAGTCTCGACAGCAATAGATTCATACCGCGTAAGTTAAGAGACGGGACTGATCCACCATGGAACACAAAACACGTCAGAACACTGTTGCAGAAGCAACGAAAAAAGCGTGCCAAATTCAGAAGAACGCAAAATCCCCAAGACTGGCTAAGTTTCACGGAAGCTCGAAATTTAGTGCAGACGTCAATGCGAGATGCTTTTAATAATTTTCACAATGAAACATTTTGTCAAAATATGGTACAAAACCCAAAGAGATTCTGGTCGTATGTAAAATACACCAGTGGCAAAAAACAGTCAATACCGTCACTGCGCGATAGCGATGGAAATGTTACCGATGATGGTGCCACTAAAGCAGAGTTACTAAATACAGTTTTACGTAATTCCTTCACGAAAGAAGATGAAGTAAATATTCCAGAATTCTAAACCAGAACAGCTGTTAGCATGAGTAACATAAAAGTAGATATCTTAGATGATGCGAAACAATTCAAATCACCTAAGAGAGGCAAGTCTTCCGATCCAGATGGTATACCAGTCAGGTTCCTTTCAGAGTAGGCAGACACAATAGCGCATTTTTTAGCAGTCATATACAACCGCTCACTTGATGAAAGGTCTGTTCCTAAAGACTGGAAAGTAGGACAGGTCACATCAATATACAAGAAAGGAAATAGGAGTAACCCATTGCATTACAGACCCATATCACCGACCTCAATTTGCAGTAGAATTTTGGAGCATATACTGTACTCGAACATTATGAATCACCTTGAAGGAAATAACTTATTGATACATAACCAACACGGATTCAGAAAATATCGTTCTTGTGCAACGCAGATAGCTCTTTATTCCCATGAAGTAATTAGTACTGTCGACAAGGGATCTCAGATCGATTCCATATTCCTAGATTTCCAGAAGGCTTTTGATACCGTTCCGCACAAGCGACTGTTAATCAAATTGCGTGCACATGGAGTATCGTTTCAGTTGTGTCACTGGGTTCGCGATTTCCTCTCAGAGAGGTCACAGTTCGTAGTGAGACGGTAAATCATCGAGTAGAACAGAAGTGATATCTGGCGTTCCGCAAGGTAGTGTCATAGGCCCTCTGCCGTTCCTGATTTACATAAATGATCTAGGTGATAATCTGAGCAGCCCCCTTAGATTGTTTGCAGATGACACTGGAATTTACCGTCTAGTAAAATCATCAGACGATCAATTACAATTACAAAATGATGTAGAGAGAATTTCTATATGGTGCGGAAAGTGGCAATTGGCACTAAACAAAGAAAAGTGCGAGGTCATCCACATGGGACTAAAAGAAATCCGATAAATACGATAAATCGGACAAATACCTAGGAATTACAATTACGAGCAACTTAAATTGGAAAGACCACACATATAATATTGTGGGGAAGGCTAAACAAAGACTGCGCTTTGTTGGCAGAACACTTAGAAGATGCGACAAATCCACTGAAGAGACAGCCTACATTACACTTGTCCGTCCTCGGCTGGAATATTGCTGCGCGGTGTGGGATCCTTACAAGGTAGGACTGACAGAGGACGTCAAAAAAGTTCAAAGAAAGGCAGCTCGTTTCGTGTTATCGCGCAGTAGGGGCGGGAGTGTCACTGATATGATACGCGAGTTGGGGTGGCAGTCACTAAAACAAAGGCGGTTTTCTTTGCAGCGAGATCTATTTACAAAATTTCAGTCACCAACTTTCTCTTCCGATGCGAAAATATTTTGTTGACATCCACCTACGTAGGGAGAAATGATCATCATAATAAAGTAAGAGAAGTCAGAGCTCGAACGGAATGATTTAGGTGTTCCTTTTTCCCACGCGCCATTCTAGAATGGAATGGTAGAGAAGTAGTATGAAAATGGTTCGATGAACCCTCTGCCAGGCACTTAAGTGTGAATTGCAGAGTAACCATGTAGATGTAGATAGGGACGGTTAGTGCTGTTTCTGGATGACTCTGGAGTTGTTGTCCGATGATGTCTGTATGTGCTCCATTGGAGACAGATCTAGTGATCGAGCAGGAGAAGGCAACATATCGACGCTATACAAAGCAAGTTGGGTTATAACAGCAGTATGCGGACGAGCGTTATACTGTTGGAAAACACCAGTAGGAATACTGTTCATGAATGGCAGCACGACAGGTCTAATCACCAGACTGGCGTACAAGTTTGCGGTCAGGGTGTGTGGGATAGCCACGAGTGTGTCTAAGTTGTCATATAAAATCGCACACCAGACCTTAACTCCAGGTGTAGGTAATATGTATATAGCACGCGTACAGGTGGTTGCAGGCCATCAACTGGCCTCCTAACCAACACACGGCCATCACTGGCACCGAAGCACAACCAGCTTTCGTCAGAAAACGTAACAGAGCTGCCCTCCAATGAGTTTCCGCTTGACGCCACTCAAGTGGCGGCGGTTTGGCGTCAGTGGAATGCATGTTACAGGGCGTCTGGCTCGAGCTATTCTCGAAGTAACGGATACGTGACAGTTCGTTGTGTCACTGTGGTGCCAGCTGCTGCTCAGACTGCTACTGCAGATGTACGCTACTGGCCATTAAAATTGCAACACCAAGAAGAAATGCAGATGATAAACGGGTATTCATTGGACAGATATTTTATACTAGAACTGACACGTGATAACATTTTCACGCAATTTGGGTGCATAGTTCCTGAGAAATCAGTACCCAGAACAACCACCTCTGGCCGTAATAACAGCCTTCATACGTCTGGGCATTGAGTCAAACAGAGCTTGGATGGTGTGTACAGGTGCAGCTGCCCATGCAGCTTGAACACGATACCACAGTTCATCAGGAGTAGTGACTGGCGTATTGTTACGAGCCAGTTGCTCGGCCACCATTGAGACCAGACGTTTTCAATTGGTGAGAGATCTGCAGAATGTGCTGGCCAGGGCAGCAGTCGAACATTTTCTGTATCCAGAAGGCCCGTACAGGACCTGCAACATGCGGTCGTGCACTATCCTGCTGAAATGTAGGGTTTCGCAGGGATCGAATGAAGGGTAGAGCCACGGGTCGTAACACATCTGAAATGTAACGTCCACTGTTCAAAGTGCCGTCAATGCGAACAAGAGGTGACCGAGACGTGTAACCAATGGCACCCCATACCATCAAGCCAGGTGATACACCAGTATGGCGATGACAAATACACTCTTCCAATGTGCGTTCACTGCTATGTCACCAAACACGGAAGCGACCATCATGATGCTGTAAACAGAACCTGGAGTCATCCGAATCAATGACGTTTTGCCATTCGTGCACCCAGGTTCGTCGTTGAGTACACCATCGCAGGCGCTCCTGTCTGTGATGCAGCATCAAGGGTAACCACAGCCACGGTCTCCTAGCTGATAGTCCATGCTGCTGTAAACTTCATCGAACTGTTCGTCTCGCGGTTCTAGGCGCGCAGTCCGGAACCGTGCGACTGCTACGGTCGCAGGTTCGCATCCTGCCTCGGGCATGGATGTGTGTGATGTCTTTAGGTCAGTTAGGTTTAAGTAGTTCTAAGTTCTAGGGGACTGATGACCACAGCAGTTGAGTCCCATAGTGCTCAGAGCCATTTGAACCATTTGAACTGTTCGTGCAGACGGTTATTGTCTTGCAAACGTCGTCATCTGTTGACTCGGGGATCGAGACGTAGCTGCACGATCCATTACAGCCATGCGGATAAGATGCCTGTCATCTCGACTGCTAGAGATGCGAGGCCGTTGGGATCCAGCACGGCGTTCCTTATTACCCTCCTGAACCCATCCATTCCATATTCTGCTAACAGTCATTGGATCTCGACCAACGCGAGCAGCAATGTCGCGATACGATAAACCGCAATCGCGATAGGCTACAATTCGACCTTTATCAAAGTCGGAAACGTGATGGTTCGCATTTCTTTTCCTTACACGAGGCATCACAACAACGTTTCACCAGGAAACGCCGGTCAACTGCTGTTTGTGTATGAGCAATCTGTTGGAAACTTTCCTCATGTCAATACGTTGTAGGTGTCCCCACCGGCGTCAACCTTGTGTGAATGCTCTGAAAAAGTAATCATTTTCATATCACAGCATCTTCTTCCTGTCGGTTAAATTTCGCGTCTGTAGCACGTCACCTTCGTGGTGTAACAATTTTAATGGCCAGTAGTGTGGTACAGTGCGCCACAGCCTTACGCCGAACACGGTGGTCTTCCCTTTCGTCCAAACATGGTGGTCTTGCGACCGTACGTTCTCCTGACACAGCTTCCAGTAATCGTGTACACGGACTATATTCCTGAAAGGCTTTTCTGCATATTGCAGAAGGAAAATCCGCTTCTCGTAGCCCTATTACACCGCTTTTTTCTTGCTCATTGGGGCGTTGATAAAGGCGCCTTTGCCGCCTTAAAAGCATTCTTGAGTAACGTCTACTCACCACGTCCAATCTCAAAAGTCTCTAATACTAACGACCGTTACAGCGTGTATTTAAAGCAAATCTGATTTGCCACACTTATGCGACTGGCGCGAAATTTGAATAGATATCTTTCTCAAGTAGAAACACGCCTACCAACTTTCATTCATGTCGCACAACTCCTGCTAGCTGTTGCAATTTTTCTTTTACCAAAAACTATTCGCTTACACCATTGGCGACGAATCACAGGAAACAGTTACTGCCTTAAAGTGGCTAGAAGTAACCATGCGAAGTGATCTAAAGTGGAGCGACCACATAAAAGAAATAGTAGGAAATGCAAATGCCAGACAGATTCATTGGGAGAACCGTAAAAACAAACACCACTCACAAGGGAACATTTCCAAGTGGCAATAAATCATCTATTATTAAAGATGGTGGGTGTATAGAGGGGAAAAATATTGCAATACGTATTTTTTTTTATTTTGTCCAATTTCACTTTTAAGGGGTAAATCACACACAGAAAGGTACTCGTAATTTGGCAATTAGATTCAGAGGGAATGGCTTCGAAGCCATGGAATATAAAAGAATGTGTTTCATTTAAAAGTTAAAATGTAACTGATTTTCAGGAAAACTGCGCAATTAACTTCTGAAAAAAACTGGAAATTTGCAAATTATCCTCACAATTAATTAATTTTGTAAAATAGAAACTTTTGTCACACGTAAATTAAATAAGCTTTCGTGCTACATACATTCATGAGCAATAAAGCTGTTTTTTTCGAAAATAAGTTATACAAGATATGCTGTCAGAGCATGTGCAACATACCTGATTATTCTGATTATTTGTTTTACTTTGGTTCAAATGGCTCTGAGCACTATGGGACTTAACATCTGAGGTCATCAGTCCCCTAGAACTTAGAACTACTTAAACATAACTAACCTAAGGACATCACACACATCCGTGCCCAAGGCAGGATTCGAACCTGCGACCGTAGCGGTCGCGTGGTTCCAGACTGAAGCGCCTAGAACCGCTCGGCCACTTCGGCCGGCCCACCGTTCAGAACTTATCATTCGATCACAACCCTGTCGTCAGCTGCATTAGCTAGGCACTAGACCAAACCCACCACACCACCCAGTAAGTACTATTATCAACTGGCATCCGTCTAATTCCTGGCTGAACAACAATGTTCAACCGACAGAATATGTATCAGCCCCGGCATCCATCGATGACGCCATTTCAAACCTGACTGCCAAGATCAGGAGAGCATTTCAGTAGGCATCGCTTAGAACGATACACACACTAAACATTTTCTCCACTGTTGTAGGATCTCAAGTCGCTCAAAAGTATAGCTCAGAGTTGCTAAAAATCCTCTGGGCAAGTTTTTGCGGCAACATATGAGACTCAAAACACCTTAGACCTGGATAATGGTGAAGACTCAATGTCTCGAACTAAACACTAAGCACATGCACTCCGAGATGAAGTGTAACAGCTAGAACCAGGCCTTACTACCCTGGCAGAAGTAAGAAAAATCATCGCTCACTTTGAAAATCACACAGCGCCAGATCCAGACGGAATTACCAGTGAACACCTTAAACATCCTCCGAGGAAGCCAACTGTGCTCTTAACGCGCATCTGAAATAACTGTATGCTGGAAAGATATTTCCCTACTACATGCAAGGTAGCCCAGTTGACGCCAGTACCAAAACCAGGAAAGGACTTAACACGCCCGGAAAATTACCAGCCAATAAGTTTACTCTCGACCGTTTCCAATATCCTCGAAAGGCTATTATTGAAGACAACGATATTTTACCTCCAGACCAATTTCTCTTTCAACCTTCATTGTCTGCAGAACTGCAACCAATCTGGGTCTGCGAATTTATCACATACAATCTTAATATGTCCATTTATACAGCGGCAGTTTTCTGGACTCGAAAAGACATACGATCGAGTCTGGTGGGAGAAATTACTATTCAAACTAGCGAACTTGGAACTACTCCTGGACTACAGCCTCAAGACTATCGACACATTTTTGCACAACAGGCAGGTACTAGTGAAGATCGAGGGGCAGTAGTCTAGCCCCAGACTCCTCACAGACGGCATCCCTCAAGGTTCTGTATTGTCCCCACTGCTCTTTATCATCTATGTCAATTGCATTCCGCTATTGCCTCGGGTGGTGCTTGCTCAGTTCGCGGATGACGCCATCTTGGTGACAGGTGGATGGAGGGTCAAAGCGGTCATCACTCACCTACAACGTTAGCTCACGGTGGTAGGAGATTGGGCCAAGGAAAACAATTACTGTCAATGCACACAAGACGAGAGCTGCGATGTTTACCCGATGCCACTCCGATATGAGAGACAGGCTGATTCTCCACTACCAGGAAATCCTGTAGGGCAACAGTGTGAAGTACCTTAGGGTCATATTCGACAGTAAATTACTTGTCAAGCGGCACGTATGGGATAAGAGGATCAAGATTTCACAACTCATCTACCAACTGGCCAGCTCGCAGAGGAAGGTCAATATGAAACTTTGTTTCACAGGGTAACAGTGCTCCCAGACGTTTTATATGGTTGTTCCACGCGGGAGACAACCAGCCGTTCTAATTTGAAAACCATCCAGACTTTACAAAATTGATGTCTTTATGGACAAAACAGAATCCATACCACACACGTCACATCACGTCGAATGTGTTGCATGAATAGCTCCTGACCAGTGATACTGGCTCCAGGTGCCTGGGGCGATTATCAAAGTCCGACAGCAACTAACCACCTCACCTTTCACCTACACGCTCTAAGGGCTAAAAGACAAATCCCAGTGTGCTTATCAAGATTATAATAAAGATAAAGTTACACTTTGACCATCCACAGGGGAAGTCCAACCATTAATTTGGTAGTGTTTCGTCACAACCATAAGAAAAGCCCTTGCTGCTGCTGCTACTACCACAGAACTGCACATCGCTGCACGATCTATGGACCTCGCTGCACGCCTCAGGACTTCTCTCTCACGAAACGCTCTTTGGATTACTACGCATCGCACGGATTTCTGGACGTGGCCATCAACAAGAAAGTTTCTGCAGATTCTTCTTCGGACGGCCGGTACTTGTCAGTTTTCTCTTTACCTGTGATGTTGAACAAACTTGTTGCCGAACTGACATGAGTCATTTTACTGTCTATAAAGTACATCTGTTTACCAAAAGGGAATATGGTTCAAATGGCTCTGAGCACTATGGGACTTAACTTCTAAGGTCATCAGTCCCCTAGAACTTAAAACTACTTAAAGCTAACTAACATAAGGACATTAAACACATCCATGCCCGAGACAAGATTCGAACCTGTGACCGTAGCGGTCGCGGGGTTCTACACTGTAGCGCCTAGAACCGCTCGGTCACCCCGGCCGGCTCAAATTTCGAACATAAGAACTATACAGTTGAATTTTAGAGAAACAGAAAGCAGGGCAAAAGGTCACATTCATTTATGCAGCATAACCAATACAAAGTTACGTCAATGAAATAGCTGTATCACTGGGTAAAGTATGTTCCTCATGATGGTTCGGTACGTTGTAAGATTAAAGTAACGCAGCGCTGGACGTTACAAAACTGGAGGCTATGGATCATCGACTGGTTATCCATGATACTGACCTTCAAAAGTGGGCCTTGAAATAAGCAGGGAAGTAAAGTGGCATAATTTCAAGGCAAGCCCCAAATGGCTATTGAATTTTAAAAAGAAGCACGAAATTATATCTTTGAAAGCAGCAAATTTTATAACCAGACTCAAACGATAAAAAGTATCCCTACGAGGTAATTTTACCAGTTATAGTCCAAGTTAAGGAGCATATCAGCGTTTTTGTGGCTGAGAATTTGTACGACTCTGTATTATTGGTAAATTTTTAGGGTAGTCAATGTCAAAGAACTGTTTCGAGTGTTGTAACTGAGGACATAAAACTTGCTCATCTGGTGACCCCAAAAGGCACGTCTGCGCAGGTACAGCCACTGGACGTATACGGCTTTCCATGAGGGAAGAAATGTATAAGAAAATTTTCAGATCTACAATACTGGCCATTAAAATTGCTACATCACGAAGATGACGTGCTACAGACGCGAAATTTAACCGATAGGAAGAAGATGCTGTGATATGCAAATGATTAGCTTTTCAGAGCATTCACACAAGGTTGGTGCCGGTGGTGACACCTACAGCGTGCTGACATGAGGGAAGTTTCCAACCGATTTCTCATACACAAACAGCAGTTGACCGGCGTTGCCTGGTGAAACGTTGTTGTGATGCCTCGTGTAAGGAGGAGAGATGCGGACCGTCTCGTTTCCGAATTTGATAAAGGTCGGATTGTAGCCTATCGCGATTGCGGTTTATCGTAACGCGACAATGCTGCTCGCGTTGGTCGAGATGCAATGTCTGTTAGCAGAATATGGACTCAGTGGGTCAGGAGGGTAACACAGAACGCCGTGCTGGATCCCAACGACCTCGTATCACTAGCAGTCTAGATGACAGGCATCTTATCTGCATGACTGTAACGGATCGTGCAGCCACGTCTCGATCCCTGAGTCAACAGATGGGGACGTTTGCAAGACAACAACCATCTGCACTAACACTTCGACGACGTTTGCAGCAGCATCGACTATCAGCTCGGAGACGATGGCTGCGGTTACCCTTGACGCTGCATCACAGAGAGGAGCGCCTGCGATGGTGTACTCAACGATGAACCTGGGTGCACGAATGGCAAAACGTCATTTTTTCGGATGAATCCAGGTTCTGTTTACAGCATCATGATGGTCGCATCCGTGTTTGTCGACATCGCGGTGAACGCACATTGGAAGCGTGTATTCGTCATCGCCATACTGGCGTATCACCCGGCGTGATGGTATGGGGTGCCATTGGTTACACGTCTCGGTCGCCTCCTGTTCGCATTGACGACACTTTAAACAGTGGACGTTACGTTTCAGATGTGTCACGACCCGTGCCTCTAGCCTTCATTCGATCCCTGCGAAACCCTACGTTTCAGCAGGATAATGCACGACTGCATGTTGCAGGTCCTGTACGGGCCTTTCTGGATACAGAAAACGTTCGACTGCTGCCCTGGCCAGCACATTCTCCAGATCTGTCATCAATTGAGAAAGTCTGGTCAATGGTGGCCGAGCAACTGGCTCGTCACAATACGCCAGTTACTACTGTTGATGAACTGTGGTATCGTGTTGAAGCTGCATGGGCAGCTGTACCTGTTCACGCCATCCAAGCTCTGTTTGACTCAATGCCCAGGTGTATCAAAGCTGTTGCACCCAAACTGCGGGAAAATGTAATCACATGTCAGTTTAGTATAATACATTTGTCCAATGAATACCCATTTATCATCTTCATTTCTTCTTGGTGTGGCAATTCTAATGGCCAGTAGTGTAGTTCTGATGCATGATTTGATATCAATCACTCCTTGAGAAACAGTAGAATAAAGCTGCAGTTACTAGTACCTAGCCCATTCTCTTCACCGAGGTTTTCCAGTGTATTGAAATACGTTTGGTACAAATCAGGATGTTTAGAGTATCGCCTGCCATAATTTGCGACTCCTGCTGAATTTAGTTGTCATTGACTTGTACATCGTGTGTTTTATGTGAAGAAATGTCGCTCATTTTGTGTGCATGACGTACAAAAATTTTATCTTATAAGAATTTCTTTCCAGATTATCATTACTGTAACGAATTTGTATCATAATAATGACTTACCTATTATTTTAAATTAACAGAATACACATTTGTGAAACAGTAAAATAAAGAAACAGACGCATAAATAGAAAACGTAAAGTAAGAATTACCACAATACAACAAAAATATGCGCAACAAATAAGTAGAATAATAATGAAAGTTTAGATGTTTTAATTAGGTATGTTGCACCTACTCCAACACAACCTATTTCCATAAAGTGCTATTACAGTAACCATCTTTACTGCACATGAATAAGTGTGGCGCAAAACCTTCTTACATTTACGTTGTAACAAAGTTTCTATTTTGAAAAATTCATTTATGGTGGTGAGATAAATTGCAATTTTTACTTTTTTTTTCAAAAGTTGATTATACTGTTTTCAAGAACATTAGTTACATTTCAGCTTTCATATGAAATACAATTTTCGTACAGTGCCGGAAAAAAATCGCAACAATAACAGTTGTGTGATATAAACAAAAGTTGGTAGGCCTGTTTCTGCATCTGAAAGATGTGTCTTCAGATTTCGCACCAGTCATGTGAGAGTGACGCTATACTATGAGGAAGCAGATCAGGTTTGCTGTAAACGGTCGTGAGCTTTAGTTATCTTTTGAAACTGGACGTTAGTCAACAACGCCTCTAAGGCCACAAAGACGCCATTATGAACACCTCACTGAGTTTGAACGAGGTCGTGTAATAAAGGCTACGTGAAGCTGGGTGTCCCTTCTGCGACACTGCAGAAAGACTTGGCAGGAACGCAGCCACTGTACATGATTGCTGGCAGCGGTGGCCACGGGAATGTACAGTCGCAAGAAGCCCGGGCTCCGGACGGCTACGTGTTGCTACCGAGAGAGAAGATCATCGTTTTCGCTGTTTGGTTGTGGCGCATCGTACTGCATCTACAGCAGAAATTTCAGCAGCAATTGGTTCAAAAATGGTACAAATGGCTCTGAGGACTATTGGACTTAACTTCTACACCTACATCTATATTTATACTCCGCGAACCACCCAACGCTGTGTGGCGGAGGGCAGTTTACGTGCCACTGTCATTACCTCCCTTTTCTGTTCCAGTCGCGTATGGTTCGCGGGAAGAACGACTGTCTGAAAGCCTCCGTACGCGCTCGAATCTCTCTAATTTTACATTCGTGATCTCCTCGGGAGGTATAAGTAGGGGGAAGCAATATATTCGATACCTCATCCAGAAACGCACCCTCTCGAGAACTGGCGAGCAAGCTACACCGCGATGCAGAGCGCCTCTCTTGCAGAGTCTGCCAATTGAGTTTGCTAAACATCTCCGTAACGCTATCACGGTTACCAAATAACCCTGTGACGAAACGCGCCGCTCTTCTTTGAATCTTCTCTATCTCCTCCGTCAACCCGATCTGGTACGGATCCCACACTGATGAGCAATACTTAAGTATAGGTCGAACGAGTGTTTTGTAAGCCACCTCCTTTGTTGATGGACTACATTTTCTAAGGACTCTCCCAATGAATCTCAACCTGGCACCCACCTTACCAACAATTAATTTTATATGATCATTCCACTTCAAATCGTTCCGCACGCATACTCCCAGATATTTTACAGAAGTAACTGCTTCCAGTGTTTGCTCCGCTATCATATAATCATACAATAAAGGATCCTTCTTTCTATGTATTCGCAATACATTACATTTGTCTATGTTAAGGGTCAGTTGCCACTCCCTGCACCAAGTGCCTATCCGCTGCAGATCTTCCTGCATTTCGCTGCAATTTTCTAATGCTGCAACTTCTCTGTATACTACAGCATCATCCGCGAAAAGCCGCATGGAAATTCCGACAATATCTACTAGGCCATTTATATATATTGTGAAAAGCAATGGTCCCATAACACTCCCCTGTGACACGCCAGAGGTTACTTTAACGTCTGTAGACGTCTCCCCATTGATAACAACATGCTGTGTTCTGTTTGCTAAAAACTCTTCAATCCAGCCACACAGCTGGTCTGATATTCCTTAGGCTCTTACTTTGTTCATCAGGCGACAGTGCGGAACTGTATCGAACGCCTTCCGGAAGTCAAGGAAAATAGCATCTACCTGGGAGCCTGTATCTAATATTATCTGGGTCTCATGAACAAATAAAGCGAGTTGGGTCTCACACGATCGCTGTTTCCGGAATCCATGTTGATTCCTACAGAGTAGATTCTGGGTTTCCAAAAACTGCATGATACGCGAGCAAAAAACATGTTCTAAAATTCTACAACAGATCGACGTCAGAGATATAGGTCTATACTTTTGCGCATCTGCTCGACGACCCTTCTTGTAGACTGACTACCTGTGCTCTTTTCGAATCATTTGGAATCTTCCGTTCCTCTAGAGACTTGCGGTACACGGCTTTTAGAAGGGGGGCAAGTTCTTTCGCGTACTCTGTGTAGAATCGAATTGGTATCCCGTCAGGTCCAGTGGACTTTCCTCTGTTGAGTCATTCCAGTTGCTTCTGAGGTCATCAGTCCCCTGGAACTTAGAACTACAGTAAAAACTCGATTAACCGTCACTCTTTAAACCGTCAGTTTGCGTTAACCGTCACTGCTGTAACAGCATAATAATACTGTAATAACAGAATGCTCTAAGGTGCGGTGACGCGTTCACTTTGTTTATTTACTCTATTTTAGTGGGGAGTGAACGTACCCGCCCGCCGTAGAATGGTACATAAAATATACCTTCAGTTGACGTGCTAACACATCTCCCCCTTTTCTTGTCTTTGTCTCACTTGTGAGTCAGCGATCACCACTGGATCGGTTTCCAGTTGTGGCGAGAAGACAAATTGTCGTAGTGTATCTAGCGGGCTGTGCCGTGTTACAAAAAAACGTGTTTTCCACTTGAATAAGCTTTATTGACTAATATTTTACACTACCGTATTTAGTGCAGGTGTGTGTGATACAGTGACTTGATAAAATATCTGAAAAACGTAAACGTGTTGTTTTAGGACTTAATCAAAAACTTGAAATTATATAACGCTTAATAAATGGCGAAATTGCGACAAGTGTAGCGCTGGTTTATGGTACTGGACAGTTAACGATATAAAACGTGATGCTGATAAAATAGAACAACATGTGTCAACAATGCAGAGCATGCATGGAGATGTGCGAACAAGAAAGACAATGGAACCTGCAAAATATGATGAATTGGACACTGCAATGTACCGATGGTTTATACAAGGAAGAAGTCAGGGGATTCCACTTTCAGGGCCTATAATAATGGCCAAGGCTGTTGAAATGAACAACAAACTTGATGGTGACTCGTGTTTTAAAGCAAGTATCGGATGGCTCGACAAGTTTAAATTTCGTCATGGCATTAGCCAACTTGATATCAGTGGAGAAAACCTCAGCGCGGATAGCTCTGTAATTGCTGAGTTCCGGGAACAATTTAAAGAAAAAATGGCTGAATTGAATCTTGTTAGGAAGCAATTTTACAATTGTGATGAAACTGGGCTTCATTGGAAGGCTTTACCACAAAAGACATTAGCATCACTGTCTGAAAAAGCTGCTCCAGGTTTCAAAGTACAAAAAGATCGCATCACTGCTATGGTTCGCGCAAATGTGACCGGCAATCATAGGCTACCCCTACTTGTGATTGGGAAATCAAGAAAACCTCGTGCATTCAAGAATTTGAATTTGAATGCTCTCCCTGCTCAATACTACGCCCAGAAGAGTGCTTGGATGGATCAATCCATTTTTTCTGACTGTTTTCACAAATCATTTGTACCTCAAGTTAGAGCACATTTGGCTGAAAAAAAGTTGCAACAGAAAGTGCTATTGCTATTAGACAATGCCCCAACGCAACCTACTTGTGAAATGAAAAGTGATGACGGCAACATAACATGTCTCTTCCTTCCAGCAAACACAACTTCACTTATACAGCCCATGGATCAGGAAATCATCGAAAACATGAAACGATATAGAAAAATATTTATCGAAAGTTTGCTCTCATCTGATGAATCAACATCCATAAAACAGTTTTGGAGGTCTTACAGTATTAACGATGCCATTTTTAATGTTGCCAGTGCATGGAGTGATTTGTCAGTGTCAAATCTCAAGAACGGCTGGAATAAACTTTAGCCTCAACGGAGAGGTGAAGAATCGGAGGAACCTGAGTGTGTGACAATTGACGAGGTGGTCAATTTGTGCCCTAATTTACAAATCAGCACAAATTTGACGTCAGAAGAAGTATCAGAGTGGTTAGAGTGTGACAAAGTGGACGGGGGTTCTCAAATTTTGAGTGATGACGAAATTGTTGCCAGCATAAGTGCCACCAAAGAAGAAGAAGAAGAAGAAGGGGCTGATGAAGACGAGTGTTCAAACCATGAAGAAAAACAAACTGTTAGCCATTCAGAGGCCGAAACAATGCTGTCCAAGTGTATAGAATGGTTTGAAAGTCAAGTAGAGGCTAATGCAACGCAGGCACTACTGCTCCGAAAAATACGAAATATTGCCGCGGTGAAAGCTCGAACATCAAAAAGGCAGAAGAAATTGACTGACTATTTCCAAGCTAGATAAACTATTTCACCTGTAAGTTTATAGTACAGTACAGTACTGTACATTACGTATTTTGCAACTTTTGTAGCTACTGTACGGATGTTTTTATCACGTAATAAATAGTTTTATTTGCTATTATAATCGTGTTTAATTTGTTTTCGCTCCGAAATATTATTATATTACTGTGAGAGTGATGTGTGTATACATAAAATAATTGATTGAGGTTATGTTTTGGAGGAATACAGTGTTTCTGTTATCCGTCTATTCGCTCAACCGTCACGACCACGGTCCCGAAGATGACGGTTAATCGAGTTTCCACTGTACTTAGACCTAACTAACCTAAGGACATCACACACATCCATGCCCGAGGCAGGATTCGAACCTGCGACCGTAGCGTCGCGCGGTTCCGGACTGTAGCGCCTAGAACCACTCGGCCACCCCGGCCGGCAGCAATTGGTACCACAGTGACACTAGGAACTGTTACAAATCGGTTATTTCGAGGACAGCTTAGTACCAGACGTCCTGTAGCGTGCATTCCGCTGACATCAAACCACCGCGGTTTTCAACTTCAGTGTCGTCAAGCGAGAGGTCATCGGAGAGCAGAGTGAGGGTCTTGTGTTTTCTGGTGGAAGCTGCTTCTGCCTCGGCCGTTTTTTTTCGGTTAGAAGGAGGCCAAGTGAACGCCTGAAACGAAACTGTCTGCGTGATAGACACACTGGATCTACACCTGGAATTATGGTTTTGTATGACATCAGAAGCACTCTCCTGGTTATCCCAGGCATCCTGACTGCAAAATTGTACGCCAGGCTGTTGATTCGACCTGTTGCGTTGGCATTCACGAACAGTATAGCTGGGCGTTTTTTCCAACAGGATAACGCTCGCCCTTCTGCCGCTGTTGTAAGGCGACATCCTCTACAGAGTCCCGACAAGTTGCTTTGGCCTGCTCGAGCACCAGCTCTGTCTCCATTCGAGCACATATGGAACATCATCGGACGACAATTCCAGCGTCATCCACAAATCGTCCCTGTATTGACCAACCAAGTGCAACAGGCATGGTATTCCATCCCACAAACAGTCAACCGGCACCTGTACAATACGATGCATGCAAGTTTGCATGCTTGCATTCAACATTTTGTGGACTACATCTGTTATTATTGCCAACGGCCTTGCCGCAGAGGTAACACCGGTTCCCGTCAGATCACTTTAGTTAAGCGGTGTCGGACTGGGCTAGCACTTGGATGGGTGACCATCCGGTCTGCCGAGCGCTGTTGGCAAGCAGGGTGCACTCAGCCCTTGTGAGACAAACTGAGGAGCTACTTGATTGAGAAGTAGCGGCTCCGGTCTCGGAAACTGACATACGGCCGGGACAGCGGTGTGCTGACCACATGCCCCTCCATATCCGCATCCAGTGACGCCTGAGGGCTGAGGATGACACGGCGGCCGGTCGGTACCTTTGGGCTTTCATGGCCTGTTCGGGAGGAGTTTTTTTTTACATCTGTTATTATTGTACCAGTAGTTCACTTCTGCAATGGCTTATCTCGCGGTTACATTAACCTGTGATCTTGCAATGTCAATCATTTAAATATGTTTCCTGGAAAAATGTATTCCCGAAATTACATTCGACTGGCCAACTGCTGCCTGTAAGGCAGTACAAGGAGCGATCTGTGATCATGGGATATGTGATCAGCATGTCGTCAGTCCCTTCAGCCATTATTGTCAGGAGGTGAATCCTGGTAATGTCGCTGATTCTATATTCAAGCCTCTGAGCTTCAAGAAGTCTGAGTAGACATGGTGCAAGACCTCCCTATCTTAGGGGACGTACCAGGTATCGAAACCGGCTCCTTGCGCACGAAAGGCAGCTACGCTATTCATTTTCTCTTTTATGGTCTTTCTTTCTATCTATTTCTTTGTCGTTTTTCTTTAGTGGGTCTGTGAAGATGTCACGTGAGAGCTTTCAATTCTGTAGATGAGAAGGTCACTCAGTTTTCTTTTTGTTTTTTTTTCTGCAGAAAGTGTCCAGTTCCTTGACCAACCACGCTGATCTACCGTTCGGCTTACTCTTGGCTGTCAGTTCTTAACCCGTTACCAAAATTCGTAAATAAAGTGGGATCTGAGCTATGATACTGTAGCGAATAAGCACGATACCACTGCTCTTCACATCCTTGGTCAACTTCAGTTCTGGTATCAAGTTGTTAAGATGGCTGTAAAACGCTTCTTCAAAGTTTCGCGGAAACCTGAACGTATTTGTAGCAGCGAAGTAATAATCAAAATACACTAAGCGCTGTGCGGGCTAAAATACGGCGTCCCAAAATCTATTTACTTTAGCTACAGGAGATGCTGCGGACAGAATTCTAGTTCTGCGCTCCCGAATGGTCAGTCCATAGATATACAGATTGAGCACAAAGTCTCGCCCTGATTATAACAATATAACAGAGAATAACCGTTTGACATAATAATTTACATTTGATGCCATTACATAGGTTAGTGTTACCAGTTTTTTTTTTAAACCACTTACGTTAGTAAACCTCAACGTGTGCCCAGTTGGGAGGGGGGGGGGGGGGGGGACGCTCCATCTTGCTAGAAAATTATCCATGGTTGATATTCTTCTAACTGCGGGGCTTTGATAATGCTTGATTTCCTGGATGAAACATTTCCGGATCGGTGGATTGGAAGGAACGGTCCAACACCCTGGCCACCCAGCTCTCCAGACATTACGCCCCTTCACTTTTTTTTCTGGGGCTATATTGAGGACAGAGTCTTCGTCACACCAGTTGCTGACCTCGACGAACTGAAAGCTAGGATACAAGCTGCTGTGGGTACTGTGACAGAACACATGTTACGAAACACCTGGCAGGATCTAGAATACCGCCTCGACATTTTCCGAGCTACAAAGGGAGCACATGTTGAGGTTT
The DNA here is from genome assembly GCF_021461385.2 of Schistocerca piceifrons. NCBI lineage: Eukaryota > Metazoa > Arthropoda > Insecta > Orthoptera > Acrididae > Schistocerca > Schistocerca piceifrons. The sequence continues at coordinate 177,167,157 of NC_060146.1, read as the reverse complement.
ACTAACGTAAGTGGTCTTAAAAAAAAAACTAGTAACACTAACTTATGTAACGGCATCAAATGTAAATTATTATGTCAAACAATTATTCTGTAATAAATTGTTATCATGAGGGCAAGACTTTGTGCTCACCCTGTGTATACTGTATGGTCATAGCAGCAGTTGTTTATTGTTCGAAAGTGTTATGTCTTTTCGTCGTTCTCTGAGTTATTCAAATAAAGTATGCCGCATCTAATCCGTGAATGAATGGGTGCGTGCAGTTGAAGTTTACATCTGTACTGGTTCATTTAAGGAAAACTCCTGAAATTTTTTTTCTTGAAAAAATCTTGATCTCCATTACTCCTCCTAAAAGAAATGCTCAGACGTTATAACGAAATGGTGGTCCAGTGGTTGATACCTGTAATTCTAAACGTAACCGTTAGCCTTCAGTTCCAATAGCGGAAGTTGTTGCAAAAATTACGTAGAAAATTATTGGCAATGGGAAAGAAAGAATCCGTCATGAGGGTTTCGATACTAGCCGATGTCAAACGTACATCTTGTCACCCGTAGATAAGTTCTTAAATCTGACACCTTCCAACCATTCAGGTGTTACGTCTGCTAGAGAAAGAAAGAGGGTTAAGCGTTGCAAGTCGTTGTTTAAAGATTATTTATGTCGAACATCTGCTATTTCACTTGCACTGGCAGAAGTGCAAAGTTTGTAGCCTATCAGTCCCTTTTCTGATAAACCAGGTACCGAAATGTTTGGAAATACTAACAGACGGTTCAAGGGAAAATGGTTACCATCAAATTACGATAAGCCACAGTACACACGATTCAGTACTTTCATATAACTCCAGAACCGATAAAAATAGTCACCTCAAGCACTGAAATAATAAACAGAAAGTGTTTACGTCTTTGATGCTATAGATAGATCACAACCTTAATTCAAAAACCTATTTCCTAGAGTTAATAAAGCGTTTTAGTTCAGCTGCACAATTGCTACTGATGACTTAAAAAGTGAGAAGCTAGTTTATTCTTCATTTCTCCATTCACTAGTGACTTTCAGAATTATTCTTTGGGGAAACTCAATTTACAGGGATAATATTTTCAGAATATAAAAGCGTTTTGTTAGAACTGTATCTGGTTTTACTTCCAGAACATCCTTTTAAGGCCATATTACATCTGTCCACTGTAGTTATAAGCTACCATTTGCTGCTTTAAGGTGATAGCACTGGTAACCTTTTTCGGAAAACTAATCGTAAAAAACACGAAAATCTATGCCTTGTCCTTTGTGTTGTATGAAACTTTGTACATTCATGTGTAAATTACATAGCAGGGAGCATGCAATGCAAGGAATATGTATGGAAAGAGCCTAGTGGACTGCACATTGTAGGCATGTAGGATCCATAATCTCATTTCTTAGTATATTCCTTCTACTTTTGTTGGCCTAAACACATAGTCTCAATTTTTAGCGAAGTTTGTTTACTGCATCTACTGTAAATTCGATTTAGAATTTTATTTTCTCGTAATTCTCATGTTCTGTATAAAAATATACACTACTGGCAATTAAAATTGCTACACCAAGAGGAAATGCAGATGATAAACGGGTATTCATTGGACAAATATATTATACTAGAACTGACATGTGATTACATTTTCACCCAATTTGGGTGCATAGATCCTGAGAAATCAGTACCAAGAATCACCACTTCTGGTCGTAATAACAGCCTTGATACGCCTGGGCATTGAGTCAAACACAGCTTGGATGGCGTGTACAGGTACAGCTGCCCATGCAGCTTCAACGCGATACCACAGTTCATCAAGAGTAGTGACTGGTGTATTGTGACGAGCCAGTTGCTCGGCCACCATTATCCAGACGTTTTCAGTTGGTGAGAGATCTGGAGAATGTGCTGGCCAGGGCAGCAGTCGAACATTTTCTGTATCCAGAAAGGCCCGTACAGGACCTGCAACATGCGGTCGTGCATCATCCTGCTGAAATGTAGGGTTTCGCAGAGTCGATTGAAGGGTAGAGCCACGGGTCGTAACACATCTGAAATGTAACGTCCACTGTTCAAAGTGCCGTCAATGCGAACAAGAGGTGACCGAGACGTGTAACCAATGGCATCCCATACCATCAATCCGGGTGATACGCCAGTATGGCGATGACGAATACACACTTCCAATGTGCGTTCACCGCGATGTCGCCAAACACGGGTGCAGCCATCATGATGCTGTAAACAGAACCTGGATTCATCCGAAAAAAATACGTTTTGCCATTCGTGCACCCAAGTTCGTCGTTGAGTACACCATCACAGGCACTCCTGTCTGTGATGCAGCGTCAAGGGTAACCGCAGCCATGGCCTTCGAGCTGATAGTCCATGCTGCTGCAAACGTCATCGAACTGTTCGTGCAGACGGTTATTGTCTTGCAAACGTCCCCATGTGTTGACTCGGGGATCGAGACGTGGCTGCACGATCCGTTACAGTCATGCGGATAAGATGCCTGTCATCTCGACTGTTAGTGATACGAGGCCGTTGGGATCCAACACGGCGTTCCATATTACCCTCCTGAATCCACCGATTCCATATTCTGCTAACAGTCATTGGGTCTAGACCAACGCGAGCAGCATTGTCGCGATATGATAAAGCGCAATCACCATAGGCTACAATCCGACCTTTATCAAAGTCGGAAACGTGATGGTACGCATTTCTCCACCTTACACGAGGCATCACGACAACGTTTCACCAGGCAACGCCGGTCAACTGCTGTTTGTATATGAGAAATCGTTAGGAATCTTTCCTCATGTCTGCACGTTGTAGGGGTCGCCACCGGCGCCAACCTTGTGTGAATGCTCCGAAAAGCTAATCATTTGCATATCACAGCATCTTCGTCCTGTCGGTTAAATTTCGCGTCTGTAGCACGCTATCTTCGTGGTGTAGCAATTTTGATGGCCAGTTGTGTATCTAGCTTCTTAACCGAAAAAGCTTCCATTGCTATAAATAGAATTTATGAGACCACCCATATCAACATTAAACTGCCACGCAACATTTAGCGCCTCTAATTGCGTCTTGGCCTTAAATTACGCACAGTGTGTCTCGCTTTACGTGAGACGCGTTACACAATTTTATCTGAATAAATGGAGCACTAAAAAGATTTAAGGTCCGGATTTGGCGAGTGTTCCACACAGACTGAGAGGTATATAGCTATCCCTCAAAACTTGGCTCACTAATCTGTAATGTGCTTGACCTTAGAAGTGATGACCAGTTGCTTCTCCTGCAAGTTCTGTTACCATTACTTGCAAACTGATGACGATCACATGTTGGTGAGAGAGCACACCATCAAACTCTTTAGTGTCCATCATTATTAACAAATTATACCAATTTTTGCAGGCATCTTAGCCCACTTGCAGTTCAAACAATTATGTAAACGAAGTGTCCACAGCCAACACAGAACATGCAGTATTTTGTTTTTCATACTCAACAGAAATTATCGAAATAATTTGTTTCCGAAGAAGCGAACATCCCAGTTGCAGATTGTCTGTCGAACGTCTTCCAGTGACAACGAAGGTTTGATTTCCAGCATTTCGAATAACTACTGGCCGAATTTAAAATGGCAAATGCTGTTATAATCTACTCATTAAGAGGTATAAGTCAAAGATTTAACACAGTAAGTCAAATACTAAAGTTACGGATTGTGTATATGTCACGAAGACTGACCACGGCCGAAAGAACGGTAAGCTGACCACATGCCCTTCCATATGCGCTTTCAGTTACGTCTCTCGCTTGAGGATGACACGGTGGTCGGTCGGCGCCACTGGACCCTCTGGAGCCTGTTCTGACGGAGTCAGTCACTCACACTCATTTCAAGTATTCGAGAGTGAGCGCACTTAGCGACTTCCAACAAACTTCACCCATAATTTCAAATCTTAACTAAACTGTTTCCTGTTGGCCTACCCTTGAAAATGATTTACTATATTGTTGCTGTTCATGCGGTAAAACTCAGCATCAGACATAACGTTTCAATTTATTACTGCTGTACTACTATATTCGCCAGCATTTTGCACACAGTATCCCAATGTACTACTGTTTGTACCTACAAAATTATATCATTGAACGACACACAGTCTTGAAGACTGAGATGCATGAAAAACTAGCCTTTGCTTAAAATGGAGCGCAAATTACCCCGACTGCTCTCATCCAGTGTTTCATAATGACAGCATTAGCGATTTCCAGCAAACTTTAAACAATTTCAACCTGTTTAACAGAAATTTCCACCATTTCTCTGTAAATTACTAACTTAATGACTCAATCACAACAAATGAGAGGTAGACGTAGTTGTAGAAATCGGTTGACATATGGACGTGACGAATAAGGTCACAGTAATGTGATAGCTGTCTAATACGCAACACAGCTTGTCAATGATTATTCGCCGTGCACATTGTTAGCCATATTGGGTAATTTCCAAGAATGATTGCCTATCGAAGTCGCTGGGTCCAAATGATACATATCGAACGTGCGATCGGAAATCGATCATGCGACTCCGATGACGGGCGTTGTGATCAATTATTTGTGATCATTTTCATATGTTTTCCATCGTTCCCTTACTTGCTCTAAATTACATACCTCCGCGATTTATTTGTGAGTTACTAGGGAAACCCAGGCTATTTATGTCGTTAGTGAGTGGAATGTTTGGTGTTCTTGACGTTTCTTCGGCAGATTCTCTCACATGGAAGAATCTAATTCCATGTTTAACCAGCGTAGAAAATTGCTCGACTTTTTGTCGTAAATATGGAGTACTACCGGACGAGGAAAGAAGGGACTGTGTAGAGCGTCGTGATGCGAAGTGTGTAAAACTTCGTAAGAACTGTTTCGATGCTGAAATACCGTTACAATTTCATTGCGGAGAAAGAGTATCAGGAAGAATGCATAGTTCGACTCTTCCAAATTATCCATCCAGACCACCATAATGGGCTTTCACATGGCGACAACGACGACGACGAGTAAGGTAAGTCGTCTCCTTTGCAATTACAAGTATTTTTGTAACTCTCTTCTTATGTCGTAGTTGTAGTGACCAACATAAATATACTCATAACGCTCGCCATTAGAGTCTCATGATCGATTTCCGATAGCACGTTCGTTATGTATCGTTTGGACCTAGCGACTTCAATAAACAATCATTCTTGGAAATTACCCCATATTGTGTGTCTTTGATTCGTACTCAGACCCTGTAATATGAAGACTGGATTATCAGACCAAGTATATGTTATTTCGACGATACATGTTATTCAGGCAAATTGAACATATTAGGCCATTTCAAACTTCTATAAAGCCGAAATCATGATTGTATGAAATAAATTAACAGTAACTTACAGTTAAACGGCGGAAATTTCTTTCAAAAGTTTTTCTCGCTTACATGCAAAACGTCAAATATTTAACAAAAATGGTTCGAATGGCTCTGAGCACTATGGGACTTAACTTCTGAGGTCATGTCCCCTAGAACTTAGAACTACTTAAATCTAACTAACCTAAGAACATCACATACATCCATACCCGAGGCAGGATTTGAACCTGAGACCGTAGCGGTCGCGCGGTTCCAGATTGTCGCCTAGAACCGCTAGTGCAGCAGGGGATACAACCCTTCGGCTTTGACCAACGACGTCATACATTAGTCATAGATAGTAATGTCTTCACTTCGAGGCATAGATAATAAAACAGTTCTGTGTTCCGGATAAGCACTATCATTGTACATTAAAATTATTCGCAATGATATTGAGGTAATTTGAAGTATTAGTTTGTTATTGTAGAACAATTTATACTGTCTTATTTTCGTTTTTAGGAATGGATTTGTCTGTTTGTGGGTATGTAATTCTCGTTACTGTGTGTCTAGGCGAGCTTCGGTTATTCCTCGATATTTCCGTGTGGTAAGTTCAATTTTCCATTTGCTTCTTTCACTGTATTTCACTATTTTGACATATTTCACTGGTTTATTCCACCAATATGAGTATTTTCGTGTAGTGAAGTACGTAATAGAAATTTCTCAGCTGTCGATCTTCTTTCGTTTCCCAGCACTAGTATCAGTACGACATTTTCGAATGCCAAATAAAATTTGTATCCCGTCCTTCACTTCGCCTTTACACTGACGACACAACTAAAATTTGTATCCCGCCCTTCACTTCGCCTTTACACTGACACCATATATGTAATTGGCGAGCAAGATACAAATGTTGCGTATAGCTATATAGCTCAAGTAACGAATGGGATACTATTAGTGTCCGAGGCAACAAGAAAACTGTACCCCATAGTGAAGTACGGGATACAAATACTACATGTGTCGTCGTCTTGTCTCCGTGTAGTTCAGTTGTGGTGTAGATTGCAAATGTAACTTACGCCTATTTCCATCTTTTCGTTACCAGTGTACATATATAGAGGTCAACGGAAGTCTGGTATACATATATTACATACGTAGGTCCTTCTGTCATCAGTAGTACTGATTTGTACGTAAGAAAGGACTGTTAGTAATAGCGGAGACGAAATAAACAACTCATCTACAATTTGTATCCCGTGTTCCACTTAGGGTTTACTGAAGCGGAGGAGGAGGAGAAGAAGGAGATTAGTGTTTAACGTCCCGTCGACAACGAGGTCATTAGAGACGGAGCGCAAACTCGGGTTAGGGAAGGACGGGGAAGGAAATCGGCCGTGCCCTTTGAAAGGAACCATCCCGGCATTTGCCTGAATCGAATTAGGGAAATCACGGAAAACCTAAATCAGGATGGCCGGAGACGGGATTGAACTGTCGTCCTCCCGAATGCGAGTCCAGTGTACTGAAGCGGAGGATACATCGTTCAAGTGAAGAACAGGACAGTAATGCTAGTGATAACTACGAAATCTACTTACGACAAACTCTTATTCCGTACTGTACTTAAGCAACACACTTCGAGTGAGCTTTTAATTTGTATCCGGTGTTTCATTTACGGTTTAGTGAAGCTGGGGATGCATAGTTCATGTGAACAACGGGACAGCAATGCTAGTTGAAACTAAGAAATCGACGTACGCTGAACTTGTGTCCCGTACTGCACTTAAGCAATACAGTTCTAAAGAGTTTCGAGATACAACTGACATACATGTAACGTGATGTATTCTTTGCTAGTAATATATTTCGTTCATTTCTTTCCGTTGTATTTTTCGGAGAACAACCATCGCACCCCCCTCAGATTTAGTTATAAGTTGGCACAGTGGATAGGCCTTAAAAAACTGAACACAGATCAATCGAGAAAACAGGAAGAAGTTGTGTGGAACTATTAAAAAAATAAGCAAAATATACACACTGAGTAGTCCATGCGCAAGATAGGCAACATCAAGGATAGTGTTAACTAAGCAGTGCCGTGGTCCCGTGGTTAGCGTGAGCAGCTGCTGAATGAGAGGTCCTTGCTTCAAGTCTTTTCTCGAGTGAAAAGTTTATTTTTATTTTCGCAAAGTTATGATCTGTCCGTTCGTTCATTGACGTTTCTGTTCACTGTAATAAGTTTAGTGTCTGTGTTTTGCGACCGCACCGCAAAACCGTGCGATTAGTAGACGAAAGGACGTGCCTCTCCAATGGGAACCGAAAACATTTGATCGCAAGGTCATAGGTCAACCGACTCCTCCACAGGAAAACACGTCTGATATATTCTACACGACACTGGTGACGGCATGTGCGTCACATGACAGGAATATGTTGTCGACCCACCAAACTTGTATACTTGGCGAATGGGTAAAAAGATTCTTCTACCTTGCCCGATTTAGGTTTTCTTGTGTATGTTTTAATCACTCCCAAAAAAGTGATGAAAACATGAGTTGTCGCATAAACTGCAACAAATGAATGCAACAGTTTCACATTCGCACAGTTTTCCCTGTGCTCTGTCAAAACATATGTTTTTAACGTTTTCAAATTTTTCCGTTTGTAGACCGTCAAGTTCTGCATATGTCCAAGCAAATCTGAACATGTCCTGGAATTTTGGAGAGCGAAGTTAATTAAGTGTGAGTGCGTGAACTTCGATAATTGTCCGAAAATAAAAAATTAAACTTTTCACTCGAGAGAAGACTTGAACCAAGGACCTCTCGTCTCGCAGCTGATCGCGGTAACCACAGGACTATTTTTTTTTTTTTTAATCTCATTTTGTTCGCTTTTGTTCGTCGCAACTGCTCGGGACGGACGTCGTAAAACACCCTTTTAAGTTCGTTATTGATCGATTAACTCAGTTTTTTTTTTTTTTTTTTTTTTTTTTTTTTTTTTTTTTTTTTTACAGAGGGCAGCTACCCCTCTGACCGAACACGCTGAGCTACCGTGCACGGCGCTCCTGAGCTAACAAGATCCTTGATGTTGCCTGTCTTGCGCATGGACTACTCAGTTTGTATATTTCGCTTATTTTTTAAATAGTTCAACACAAACTTCTTCCTGTTTTCTCGATTGATCTGTGTTCAGTTTTACAAAGCCTATCCACTGTGCCAACTTATAACTAAATCTGAGGGCGGTGCGATGGGGAGGTTCCCTTGTAAGATACAAACACGCGATATCGTTAACGTGAAAATAGTTCTGGCCCTTATATATGTGAAGTACAGTTTTTGTCTCTTGCATTCCTTTGTTTCTGAACATTCTTCTCAGCTCTTTCATCTTTGTAATACATGCTCTCTGGCCAATTCTGACGTCATTGGTCAAAGCTGACGGGTTGTATCCCCTGCTAAACTAGACCCCGGCCGGAAAATATTTAACACTTTAGCCCATTTCTAAAGTAGGTAATCAGAAGTTTGAAGCTTTGCGTTCGACTCTGTAAGGAATCTGGGGTTTGCACAATAACAAAAACCACTGTTTAGGCAGAAAATCAAAAACAAATACCATGACGTGACGTCACAGTGAACACACCCACTACGCCGCTGCTTAACCTCTCGAGTTCCAGGCCATCAGCATCCTATTTATCCCTCAAATAACCTTGCAGAAGGTAAGGAAAGTATTGGCGCCTGTCTCTTGAGTCTTCCATATTTCACTTTGGAGTTACAAAGGTCCTGTAATAAGATTAATGACCAGTTCCACGTCTCGTATTTACGACACGCTGAAAGCGAAGAGGTTCAGAGCGACGAACAGTATTGCGAATTATCCCAGGGCGTTAGCTACAACGGTCCTTTCTATGTAATATGTGAAAAAATGTTGTTGGCTGTAGTTTTTAGATCACTGCCACTTACCTTCATGATATCTGGTAGTGTCGCCTGGGACACACGAAGCAGCCGTTAGTACGTATCGCCTCGCCACAATGGTCCCACTACATACGGTCCCCACCGCGTCCGATTTGATTATGGTTAGCACTGCATAAGTGTGTTCGCCCAATGGCACCGTCGTATAGTTCTTATTGTCGACTACCCTTCCATAATCACATGGTAGTTGTTTCTCGTCGACGTCTCGGAGGAACTGAATCGCTTTCCCGACCTCGTATTCAGTATTTAGCGCGAGAGATAACGCTGCGGAGCACGTCAGCAATTGCCAAAACATTGTCACGGCATTCCAAGCGCCCGGCCCGAAATGGAGGACGAAAATGGGTCCGCATGTCACACCAACCTGACGGCTCCCCGAGAACAGACTACGCTGCACCGCACAAACAACACTTGGCGCTTGGGATGCGCGTCAGAGAACTTACATTCTTTAATACACCGGCAGTTGTTTCTATATGCAGTAGCGATCCCTGGTGTGAAAATTGTTAAGGAAACGCTCGTTTCGCACTAGTTCCCGCGAAAAAGACGTCATTTTGACGTCGCACCCAATATCGAAGTCCGCATGGTCGTCTATCGAATTTCGTTAGATTACATTAGATTAGATTAATACTAGTTCCATGGATCATGAATACGATATTTCGTAATGATGTGGAACGAGTCAAAATTTCCAATACATGACATAATTAAGTTAATTTAACAACATAATTTAATATAACAACTTTTTTACTTTTTGTTTTTTTTTAATTTTTTTATAATTTTTTGTTCGGGTTTTTTTTTTCTTTTTTCTTAATTTATGTCTAAAAATTCCTCTATGGAGTAGAAGGCGTTGTCATTCAGAAATTCTTTTAATTTCTTCTTAAATACTTGTTGGTTATCTGTCAGACTTTTGATACTATTTGGTAAGTGACCAAAGACTTTAGTGCCAGTATAATTCACCCCTTTCTGTTAGATTTAATCTTGAATAATGAAGATCATCCTTTCTCCTAGTATTGTAGTTATGGACACTGCTATTACTTTTGAATTGGGTTTGGTTGTTCATAACAAATTTCATACGATAGTATATACACTGAGAAGCTACTGTGAATATCCCTAGATCCTTAAATAAATGTCTGCAGGATGGTCTTGGGAGGACTCCAGCTATTATACTGATTACACGCTTTTGTGCAATAAATACTTTATTCCTCAGTGACGAATTACCCCAAAATATGATACCATATGCAAGCAATGAGTGAAAATAGGCGTAGTAAGCTAATTTACTAAGATGTTTTTCACCAAAATTTGCAATGACCCTTATTGCATAAGTAGCTGAACTCAAACGTTTCAGCAGATCATCAATGTATTTCTTCCAATTTAATCTCTCATCAACGGACACACCTACAAATTTTGAATATTCTACCTTAGCTATATGCTTCTGATTAAGGTATATATTTATTAATGGCGTCATACCATTTACTGTACAGAACTATATGTACTGTGTCTTATCATAATTCAGTGAGAGTCCGTTTACAAGGAACCACTTAGTAATTTTCTGAAAGACATTATTGACAATTTCATCAGTTAATTCTTGTTTGTCCGGTGTGATTACTATACTTGTATCATCAGCAAAGAGAACTAACTTTGCCTCTTCATGAATATAGAATGGCAAGTCATTGATATATATTAAGAACAACAAAGGACCCAAGACCGACCCTTGTGGAACCCCATTCTGGATAGTTCCCCAGTTTGAGGAATGTGCTGATCTTTGCATATTAGGAGAACTGCTTATTTCAACTTTCTGCACTCTTCCAGTTAGGTACGAATTCAACCATTTGTGCACTGTCCCACTCATGGCGCAATACTTGAGCTTGTCTAGCAGAATTTCAAAATTTACACAATCAAAAGCCTAAATATTGACATGTGAGAGACTTTGCGCTTTTTTATGGTTCAAATGGCTCTGAGCACTATGGGATTTAACATCTGAGGTCATCAGTCCCCTAGAATTTAGAACTTCTTAAACCTAACTAACCTAATGACATCCCACACATCCATGCCCTAGGCAGGATTCGAACCTGCGACCGTAGCGGTCGCGCGGTTCCAGACTGACGCACTTAGAACCGCTCGGCCACATCGGCCGGCCCAGCCTAACGATCGATACGGGTCTTTCACAAGACCTTACTGAAGATTTACAAAAGAACGTTAATCCTGAAATGATTTGTTATTGCCATATTGAAATGCCACATAATGATTTATCCACGGTTAATGCTATCATGTAAGAGTGCTCTCTCAGCAGTGAGTTATTACCGTCTATAATATACCAATTAAGCATGAAACGCGCTTGTTTTATAATTTGCAGTACGCTGTTACGAGTTAACGTAATATTGAAAATATATCACAAACACGTCACCATTATCATTAAATGTCACTTAAAAATGCATCAACGATATAGCCTTCCACATTATTAAGTGCTATCGTAATAGAGAACTTTGTGGTTACTGGGTTCGCATCGCATCGCTTTTTTTTTTCCACAAACTGACAACCGGCACCTGTATGACACAAAGCATGCAAGTTTGCAAGTTTGCATGCGTGCATTCAATGTTCTGGCGGCTAAACCGGTTGTTAATGTACCAGCAATAGCCTGTCTCACACATACATTAACCTGTGATCTTGCAATATTAATCACGTATGTAACCACAAATATATTACCGAAGTATCACTACTCTACATCAATTATTTTTTGGTGATGCGATTTTTTTTTCAACAATGTAGTTGGTGACGACTTTAACCTACGGAGAATATGTGGACCGGGAAGTTTATGAATTCATTGCAAGGGGTGCAGTACATACACTACTGGCCATTAAAATTGCTACACTACGAAGATGATGTGCTACAGACGCGAAATTTAACCGACAGGAAGAAGATGCTGTGATATGCAAATGATTAGCTTTTCAGGGCATTCACACAAGGTTGGCGCCGGTGGCGACACCTACAAAGTGCTGACATGAGGAAAGTTTCCAACCTATTTCTCATACACAAACAGCAGTTGACCATTGTGGCCTGGTGAAACATTGTTGTGATACCTAGTGTAAGGAGGAGAAATGTTACCATCACGTTTCCGACTTTGATAAAGGTCGGATTGTAGCCTAAATCGATTGCGGTTTATCGTATCGCGACACTGCTGCTCGCGTTGGTCGAGATCCAATGACTGTTAGCAGAATATGGAATCGGTGGGTTCAGGGGGGTAATACGGAACGCCGTTCTGGATCCCAACAGCCTCCTATCACTAGCAGTCGAGATGACAGGCATCTTATCCGCATGGCTGTAACGGATCGTGCAGCCACGTCTCGATCCCTGAGTCAACAGATGGGGACGTTTACAAGACAACAACCATCTGCACGAACAGTTCGACGACGTTTGCAGCGGCATGAACTATCAGCTCGGAGACCATGGCTGCGGTTACTCTTGACGCTGCGGTTGATAAGATCTTAATAAGTCGGCGGTAACAGAGCACTGTTTGTCCGGGAAACACTAGATGGATCCCGGCTCAGACCTCTAAATATTGGGACAGCGTTATAAGGGAGGCTATCCAAATTCGCACCAGGGAAGATCTTATCAACCGAGATTGAGGCTACAATCTCAGCAAGGCTTGGGACCCGGCATTGAATGTAATTAAGAAGACTCTCAGCAAGAAGTACGAACTGGCGACTAGGGCGGACGTAGCAAGCACATCGACCCTACGGCAGACTCCGACGCCCACGTCTTCGCGACCGCCGGCGCGCGGGCGCGGACGGCGAAGAGAGCGGCCCGCGGGGGGGAAAGCATTTAAATCGGCCGCCAGCCCTCAGGAACTCATTTCGTCAGCGCACCTGGCGATGGCGCCATGTCTGATCGCCGAAATATTGTGCCCGTTGGACACTATGAACCGGCAGTATACCCATGGACTGTTCGAGCGACATGTTTCCTGTCATCAACAGTCCAATGCAATGTCGGTGTTGACGGGCCCAGGCGAGGCGTAAAGCTTTGTATCGTGCAATCATCAGGGGTATACGATTGGGCCTTCGGCTCCGAAAGCCCACGTCGATGACGTTTCGTCGAATGGTTCCCACGGTGGCAGTTCTTGATAGTCCAGCATTTTTATCTGCAACAGTTTGCGGAAGGGTTGGACTTCTGCCACGTTGAACGATTCTCTTCAGTCGTCGTTGGTCCCGCACTTGCATGATCTTTCTCCGGCCGCTGCGATGTCGGAGATTTGATCTTTTACCAGGTTCCTGATATTCACAGCACACTCGTGAAATGGTTGTGCAGGAAAATCCCGACTTCATCGCTGCCTCGGAGACGCTGTGTCCCATCGCTCGTGCGCCGACTATAACACCACGTTCAATCTCACTTACAGCTTGATACCCTGCCATTGTAGGAGCAGTAACCGATCTAACTGCGCCAGACGCTTGTCGATTTATAAAGTCGTTACCGACCACAGCGCCTGCCTGTTTACATATTTCAGTATTTGAATACGCGTGCCTGTACCAGTTTCTTTGGCGCTTCAGTGTATAAAAGGCAGTGTCCTGACTTAACTGATTGACTCTCCGTCACCCAGCACAAAACGCTAAGAACAGAAACTTGAAATTTGAATAAGGTGTGGATCTTATATTGTAGGCGTCGTTTAAGAAAATATTTTTCGAAATTCCAACCCTAAGGGGGTGAAATAGGGGATGAAGGGATTGTTGAAAAATGTCGCTATTAAGGCAATTTTGAAGCTAGACCTATAAAAACTGGTATTTGGTTTCTCGGTCAGCAGTAAATAAATAGATGCGAAATGAGAGTGCTTTTGCCGGCTGAGGTGGCCGAGCGGTTCTGGGAGCTATAGTCTGGAACCGCGCGACTGCTACGGTCGCAGGTTCGAATTCTGCTTCGGGCATGGATGTGTGTGATGTCCTTAGGATAGTTAGGTTTAAGTAGTTCTAAGTTCTAGAGGATTGATGACCTCAGCAGTTAAGTCCCATAGTGCTCAGAGCCATTAGAACCATTTTTTGATAGTGTTTTTAAAGTGACAGTGATTGTTTGAAGTTGCATGATAGGGCAATATTGCAACCGATTGAAATATCGATAACAGTTTCCATTCCGCAGATTTATAAAGCCAATTATGTTGTGAATATCGCATGGTAAATAATAAGTTATCAAAAGATTTTTTTACTTTTGGTGTGCTATAATAATGAAAACTTACCGGTACTCCTTTACTCCTGCCTCCGTCACACTGTTGATGTGTGACATATTCAGCACAAATGTGGAAAACGTCTCGTCATAGTTCAAATGGCACTAAGCAATATAGGACTTCACATCTTAAATCACCAGTCCGCTAGACTTAGAACTACTTAAACCTACTGGGCCGGCTTCAGTGGCAGAGCGGTTCTAGGCGCTACAGTCTCGAACCGCGGTCGCAGGTTCGAATCCTGCCTCGGGCATGGATGTGTATGATGTCCTTAAGTAAGTTAGATTTAAGTAGTTCTAAGTCCTAGGGGACTGATGACCTTAGCAGTTAAGTCCCATTTCACACACATTTGAACATTTTGAAGATGAAACAAGGAAAATCGGAGCTCTGGGCGTACGGGGAAGTACGTGCTTCTCTGGCAGCGAGAACTGCGACGTTTCCTGTATGGCGAGATTAGTTCAGCTATCATATTTCCTGGTTGGCGTTACATGTTCTCAGTCGTCCTGCTAGTGAGTCTCTCTTCATCTCTGTCTCTTTACACGTGTGCAAAACACGCCTACAATTCGGTAAGTGCAAACAAAAAGCTCTCATGAGTTCATTACGGTAATTACATTGTTTCACATTTCGATAGACGTTTATACGTACCATGTTCTCGTAAGTACGATACAAATATGGCATTTATCGAAACGCCTCGAAACAATGACGCATTTACTACTACCCTGTAAAACAAAGAATTTTGTTGTATACGCCCACAATGTGATCTTCATTATTACAGATGTAAGTCTGACATTTGGGCCTTGGCGTTGTCTTGAGGTTTCTGTTCAGCTTTAGATGTCTACTGAAATAATAAGTGGTCTAGCCAACTGCTAATAATGCCACTAGCCTGTTTACACTCTTGTACGATTGTGAGTGTTGTTTTAACTTCGTATGCGCGTGCCTAGCGACATAAACTGCTCTTTTGAAACATTAGCATTAGCGAAACATTGTACGATAAACCCACGTCAAGTAGTCTAGTTCCAGAGATGGTCCACGTTAAGGTTTTCCGATTTTGTGTGAATGTTTTCTAAACGACCCGAAAAAGATGCATTTCTAGCGCATAAATTTTAATACCGGTATCGCAGTTTCCCAAAACTGTGGTTCAGTGTGTATTATACTTTTGTGGGACAATATGTAATTACAATACAGGTCATTAAAATTGCTACACCAAGAAGAAATGCAGATGATAAACGGGTATTCATTGCACAAATATATTATACTAGAACTGAAATGTGAATACATTTTCGCGCAATTTGGGTGCATAGATCCTGAGAAATCAGTACCCAGAACAACCACCTCTGGCCGTAATAACGGCCTTCATACGCCTGGGCATTGAGTCAAACAGAGCTTGGATGACGTGTACGGGTACAGCTGCCCATTCAGCTTCAACACGATACCACAGTTCATCAAGAGTAGTGACTGGCGTATTGTGACGAGCCAGTTGCTCGGCCACCATTGACCAGACGTTTTCAATTGGTGAGGGATCTGGAAAATGTGCTGGCCAGGGCAACAGTCGAACATTTTCTGTATCCAGAAAGGCCCGTACAGGACCTGTAACATGCGGTCGTGCATTATCGTGCTGAAACGTAGGGATTCGCAGGGATCGAATGAAGGGTAGAGCCACAGGTCGTAACACATCTGAAACATAACGTCCACTGTTCAACGTGCCGTCAATGCGAACAAGAGGTGACCGAGACATGTAACCAATGGCCCCCATACCATCACGCCGGGTGATATGCCAGTATGGCGATGACGAATACACGCTTTCAATGTGCGTTCACCGCGATGTCGCCAAATACGGATGCGACCATTG
Organism: Schistocerca piceifrons; assembly: GCF_021461385.2. Classification (NCBI taxonomy): domain Eukaryota; kingdom Metazoa; phylum Arthropoda; class Insecta; order Orthoptera; family Acrididae; genus Schistocerca; species Schistocerca piceifrons. Next base: position 177,150,911 of record NC_060146.1, on the reverse strand, counting down.
TGATGCTGTAAACAGAACTTGGATTCATCCGAAAAAATACCTTTTGCCATCCGTGCACCCAGGTTCGTCGTCGAGTACACCATCGCAGGCGCTCCTGTCTGTGATGCAGCGTCAAGGGTAACCGCAGCCACGCTCTCCGAGCTGATAGTCCATGCTCCTGCAAACGTCGTCGAACTGTTCTTGCAGATGGTAGTTGTCTTGCAAACGTCACCATCTGTCCACTCAGGGATCGAGATGTGGCTGCATGATCCGTTACAGTCATGCGGATAATATGCCTGTGTTCGCGACTGCTAGTGATACGAGGCCGTTGGGATCCAGCACGGCATTCCGTATTACCCTCCTGAACCCACCAATTGCATATTCTGCTAACAGTCATTGGATCTCGACCAACCCGAGCAGCAATGCCGCGATACGATAAACCGCAATCGCGATAGGCTACAATCCGACCTTTATCAAAGTCGGAAACGTGATGGTACGCATTCCTCCTCCTTACACGAGGCATCACAACAACGTTTCACCAGGAAACGCCGGTCAAATCATGATAAATCGGTTGGAAACTTTCCTCATGTCAGCACGTTGTAGGTGTCGCCAGCGGCGCCAACCTTGTGTGAATGGTCTGAAAAGCTAATCATTTGCATATCACAGCATCTTCTTCCAGTCGGTGAAATTTCGCGTCTGTAGCACGTCATCGTCGTGGTGTAGCAATTGCAATGGCCGGTAGTATATACGTGTCGGCGGGTTGCGCGGCGCCTTCGCCGGCTGTTGCCGCTGCATCTGCCGGCTATCGCTATAGTTCTCGGACACAAATACTTCGCGTATGCCTCCTACTCTGAGAGACTGAGTGTACTGGTGTTCTCTTTTGAGTTTATCTGTGAGGTTAATCGCTTCAAATATTGTTGCTAGACGTCATTATTGCAAATGCTAATATTGCCACTAGCTTGTTACATTACGCTGCTCTTGTATGAATGTGATACCGTTATTTTAACTTCGTATGCTTTCCCTGCCCGGATGTCGCTGGGCCGGGTCCTCAGACAGATACACCCTGCTCGTAAGACCTGAGTTTCTCCTGGCGTATACAATATTCAGATACCTTACGTTGCAGTTTGTGCCTTGAAAATGGTGGAGTGTACTTCCCCAGAAATATCGGCGGTCGCTGTAAATACACTACTGGCCATTAAAATTGCTACACCACGAAGATGACGTGCTACAGACGCGAAATTTAACCGACAGGAAGAAGATGCTGTGATATGCAAAAGATTAGCTCTTCAGAGCATTCACACACGGTTGGCGCCAGTGGCGACACCTACAACGTGCTGGCATGAGCAAAGTTTCCAACCGATTTCTCATACACAAACAGCAGTTGACCGGCGTTGCCTGGTGAAACGTTGTTGTGATGCCTCGTGTAAGGAGGAGAAATGCGTACCATCACGTTTCCGACTTTGATAAAGGTCGGATTGTAGCCTAAATCGATTGCGGTTTATCGTATCGCGACACTGCTGCTCGCGTTGGTCGAGATCCAACGACTGTTACCAGAATATGGAACGCCGTGCTGGATCCCAACGGCCTCGTATCACTAGTAGTCGAGATGACAGGCATCTCATCCGCATGACTGTAACGGATCGTGCAGCCACGTCTCGATCCCTGAGTCAACAGATGGGGACGTTTGCAAGACAACAACCATCTGCACTAACACTTCGACGACGTTTGCAGCAGCATCGACTATCAGCTCGGAGACGATGGCTGCGGTTACCCTTGACGCTGCATCACAGAGAGGAGCGCCTGCGATGGTGTACTCAACGATGAACCTGGGTGCACGAATGGCAAAACGTCATTTTTTCGGATGAATCCAGGTTCTGTTTACAGCATCATGATGGTCGCATCCGTGTTTGTCGACATCGCGGTGAACGCACATTGGAAGCGTGTATTCGTCATCGCCATACTGGCGTATCACCCGGCGTGATGGTATGGGGTGCCATTGGTTACACGTCTAGGTCACCTCTTGTTCGCATTGACGGCACGTTGAACAGTGGACGCTACAGTTCAGATGTGTTACGACCCGTGGCTCTACCCTTCAAAATGGTGCAAATGGCTCTGAGCACTATGGGACTTAACAGCTGTCCCCTATAACTACTTAAACCTAACTAACCTAAGGACATCACACACATCCATGACCGAAGCAGGATTCGAACCTGCGACCGTAGCGGTCTCGCGGTTCCAGACTGAAGCGCCTAGAACTGCTCGGTGACAAAGGCCGGCTCTACCCTTCATTCGATCCCTGCGAATCCGTACATTTCAGTAGGTTAATGCACGACCGCACGTTGTAGGTCCTGTACGGGCCTTTCTGGATACAGAAAATGTTCGACTGCTGCCCTGGCCAGCACATTCTCCAGATCTCTCACCAACTGAAAACGTCTGGTCAATGGTTGCCGAGCAACTGGCTCGTCACAATACGCCAGTCACTACTCTTGATGAACTGTGGTATCGTGCTGAAGCTGCATGGGCAGCTGTACCTGTACACGCCATTCAAGCTCTGTTTGACTCAATGCCCAGGCGTATCAAGGCCGTTATTACGGCAAGAGGTGGTTGTTCTGGGTACTGATTTCTCAGGATCTATGCACCCAAATTGCGTGAAAATGTATTCACATTTCAGTTCTAGTATAATATATTTGTCCAATGAATACCCGTTTATCATATGCATTTCTTCTTGGTGTAGCAATTGTAATGGCCAGTAGTGTATTACCTGGCTTAATTCCCTTAAGTTGTTGGAAAACCGAGCGCGTGTCTTCTGTACTGTGCGACGTAGTGTTTAGGTGCTTCGTTATGTTTCCTGTCGAATTTCCATTCAGTATGGAATACACGAAGTATTAACAAGTGTTTATTGCGTTGAACTACGCAAAAACAGAATCGTGTGTGGAATGTAGGCTTGAATTCATACGAGAATTTCCTGGTGTGCATATTCCCGATGATTCGACGATACGTAGATTAGTGAAGAAACTTAAAGAGATTGAATCTGTGTTACAGAAACGATGGACTAGAGAACCTAGTGTTTTAACCGAAAATAAATTAGACGAGATAGAGGAGGCCTCGGAAAGAAGTCAACTAACTCTCTGCGCCGTTTAGACTTCAGACTGGTGTGTCAAGAGCAACTCCTCACAGAGCTGTGTACAGACTGAAATTGAAACTATACAAAATAACGGTAGTTCATCAACTGAGGAACTCAGATACTGTTGCTCGGGGTCGATATTGCAACTGGCTGTTACAGTCTGTGCACGATAGGGAAGTTGATCCCGAGATGCTTTTTTTCTCGTGAATCATGACTGTGTAAGCTTATTTTGACCGTCGCTGACACATGAGACCGCAAACCTTCTTTCCTTCCCGCCTGGGCAAGCTGTGCAGTGACTAGAGTACATGTAAAGCTTACTGGGACATGGTAAATGCTAGCTACAATGAAGTCGATAATTCGATTGTAATATTGGCATTTTAATTTGATATCGCCCACAACTGACAAAATTTACAAAAAAAATGGGAATTTCTTTGTCCACCCACACACTCCTGAGAATGGCACATTAACAATTTGCAATTACGCGCCCCTATTACCGGCAGCTGCGTTGATAAATACTCGGCACCTCTCAAGGATAACTACCAGATCAAGAATATTAGTGGAAGTGGTTAAGCGTTGGTGAAAATCTCGCCTCTGAGCACACAAAGAGCTCTAACTGCAAAACTCTACACGGAACACGCGTTGGTGCAGTGCTGCGATACAGACCGTATATCTCCCTTCGAAGACGACGGCCAAGACGCCGTCTCCAAGTCTGTACCGCTCGATGGCTGAAGGCGAAGTCCCCTCTCACCACAATTCTCCCGTCTCACACGCATACGAAAACGCGGCGAAACAATACCCCGTTTCGGCCAATGTCGAACGCTCTATCATCGCCGAAATCCCTCCAACGGCATTTCTGAGATCTACCCAATGATCGAGTAGGTTATATCGCCCCCAGGCAAACGAAATTCCCGTCTTCGCCTCGTGCTGCCCAGCACAGGTGGCTCCGGATGCCGGGCCATCCCCAAAAGCGCCGTATTGTCCCGCGTTTCCGGTGACCGCTACCTGCCGCCCACGGCAGCCCGGCGAGCTACGGCCAGCTGCAGACTTTATATTCCACAATTCTCAACTTCCGACACTTATCACCAACCCTTTAAGTTTGCGACTTAATCATGAAGACATGCAGGGAATACTGCTCGAGGGTGCCTCACATTTATCATAATTCAATAGAGTCATGATCTGATGCCCTTGCCAGTCCCTTTATTATTAATACTAATGTTGGTAAGATAACGTTTAAGTGCCCATGTCCTGGCACCTTACAACTGCGTCAGTCAGAGTACGTTGGAGCTCCGAAAATCCTCACGAATTACATCAACAACCTCGGCATGATGTGGAAACAGGAGTGTGATGAGCAATTAGTGCAAGAGGAATTATTTGCCCAGTCTTTTACCACGAAACAGTACTTTCTGACAAGTATCTGAACAATTCACTGCATCACAGAGTGAAACTTTCGCTCTGCAGCAGAGTGTGCGCTGATATGAAACTTCCTGGCAGATTAAAACTCTGTGCCAGACCGAGACTCGAACTCGGGACCTTTGCCTTTCGTGGTCAAGTGCTCTACCACCTGAACTACCAAAGATAGTAGAGTGCTTGTACGCGAAAGGCAAAGGTCACGAGTTCAAGTCTCGCCCCCACACACAGTTTTAATGTGCCAGGAAGTTTCATATCAGTGCACACTCCGCTGCAGAGTGAAAATTTCATTCTGGAAACATCCTCCAGGCTGCGACTAAACCATGTCTCCGCAATATCCTTTCTTCCAGAAGTGCTAGTCTTACAAGTTTCGTAGGAGAGCTTTTGTGAAGTCTGGAACGTAGAAGACGAGGTACTGGCCGAAGTACAGCTGTGAGGAGGGGTCATGAGTCGTGCGTGGTTAGCTCAGATGGAAGAGCACTTGCCCGCAAAAGGCAATGGTCCCGAATTTTAGTCTTGGTCCGGCACACAGTTTTAGGCCGCCAGGAATTTTCAATACACTGCATCCTTTTTTTTTTTTTTTTTTTTTTTTTTTAAAGAAAAAAAACTAAGGCTGTGTTCACAGTGGCACCGACAACAGTTATCAGATCCGATAACATCAGCCGACAGCGTAGTCATAGTGTGTTCGATCTCCTTCATCAGTTTTTGGCAGGATCAAGGAGGTTAGGTGAGGTTAGAATCTATTCACCTCGTCGTCGGAGCTGAATCACTTTCCGGCCAAATGTTCTTTTAACCTAGGGAACAGGAGATAGCCACTGGGCACCAAGTCAGGACTATAGGGTGGGTGGGTGATTATGTTCCACTGAAACTGTTGCAGGAGAGCAACGGTTTGCCAAGCGATGTGTAGGCGAGCGTTGTCATGGAGAATGTGTACACCCTTGATCAACATTCCTGTTTTCAGGCTCTGAAATGCCCATTTAAGTTTTTTCAGAGTCTCACAGTAACTGTCAGCATTAATTGCGGTCCCAGTGATTCAGCTCTGACTACGAGGTCAAAGAGAAGGGGTTCATAACTTTCTGAACAGCGTGGCGGCGAGCTGGTATGACATGGGCACACAAAAACTGCCACAGCATCTACAAAAATGCATCAACAGAAATGGTGATTATGTCGAAAACTAGCTAAATGTTCAAGCTGTAAACTTATGTAAACCATTGCAGAAATAAACAGGTCTATGTACTTATAAAAAAAATAGGAGACCTTACCTTTGGGATTACCCTCGTAGTTCGTTTAGGAAGGTCATCTTTCATGCCCCTGATGCCTACTAGCTTGCTTACAAAGTATGCAAGTTTGATCCCTTCTATTTTTATATAGTTGCAGGTTACCAAGAATACTCTTGTATCTCATAAGGAACAACTGACCCCTAGTTGCAAGAAAGTTATTATCAGCTGAGAATATAAATAGCCATTAGCTGTGTAATGGAATGACAGTAGCGAAAATTTGTGACGGACTCAAATCCAAATTTCCCGCTTATCGTGCAGTCGCCTTACCATTATGCTATCCGAGCACATCTCACAAACAGACCCAGACTTTCATATGTTGTCAACTGTGTGTCTACAACCTGCACTCGTACAATCATCGTGTATGTTTCCGTACAGGGGAGACATTTTAATTGAAAGTCACTTGCTCGGTGTCGGTGGATAAATACTATATTGCAGTGCGTGTGTTGTTCAGAAGTATGATGCACTGTGACAACTACAGGCATCGTGAAATACATAAAAAGTAAGACGACCAAGCGAGAAATATGGGTTTGAGTCCCAGTCCGACACAATTTTCATTGTTGTCATTCCCTTATACAGCTGATGGTTGTCCATATTTGCAGCTGTGGATATATTTCACTTGTTTATTTGTTTCATAATGGCTGAAGTAGCTGCAGAAGAAACATTGCATCATACTTCTGAACAATACTGGCACAGCAATATATCAGATCCATACTTACACCGGCCACCATTTGAAAGACTTTTCTTTGCATTACAAAATAATTAAGGCTTTATTAAATATTGCCTTCTTCCCTGAAGGTACACGATTATAAAGCAAAATTTCTGAGGCAAAACAGTACTTCAGAGAATAATATTATAAGATTAAGTAATTTGCTGCAAATCAGTAGTAAATGTGTGCGCCTACTAAGTGTGCATTTAATGAAAAATGATGCACGAGGTTCCTTTAATTTCTTTAGAACACTGTTACATAAGAAGAAAGTGATAAACTGTCAAAAGATACATGTGTACTGAGTCTTAAGCATAAAATAATTGTTACTGTAAGAGAAAGTTTTCAAAATAAATTTTTATATGGATTTATCTTTCGTTAGAGTAATATGAAATTAGCAAGGTGTAAGATTCATTCTGCAATACTGCAAGAACTAAAGAATCTTCTGTGCATCATTACAAGGTGTTCATTATTACTGTAACAAAGGAATATGTTGTTAGTTAGGTAAAGCCACAGGACACAGTCTTGTTCAGAAACCCCAAAGAAAAGGGAGTTACACTTGACATTGAGAGTATATTGTCCCAGGAATACTGTCTTTGTAGTATTTTCCTGTGTGTGATATTATAGCTCTCGTTTGGGTTTTGTGTTGTCATGCAAACATTTTCACAAGAGATCCCTGTATACAGGTCTTATAATCTCCATCGCAGCAATGTCAGCTATATAGCTTTCGCTGAAGTCACTCAGCAATCTATAAAAGTGGCTAAGAGTAAGTTGAAGATTGTCACCAGTTAAAATCTGGGGGTCACACTGCTCTCCTCATAGTTTCCACACTCTTCTCAGCATTCCTTACAGTGACAAAACCATAAGCAAACTGCAGCTGATCAATTGCACTGTCAGTAAGTCTACCCTTTCATGTTGCTGTTTTGCAGTACTCCACTTTTTCTCTTTCAAGGTTCTTTCATTTCTGAATGTATGCACAACACTCCAGTTCCTTAATTTCAGTATTTCCTTACTCCCTTGTGTGAGTTACTCTTTGGATAGCACTGGAATCCTGTTACATGTTGTAAATGCTGTGAATGTATCTCTCTAAAATTTTTAATATTAGTTCACTCTCCAAGCTTTCAGTGAACCCACTAACACTCATGTAGAGGTAAACCAGCCATAGGCTTCACAGAATTATATGAGCTATTACACCTAAAATGTCTCTCTTGGTATTCTGCTTTTGCCAGTATAATTACATCAGTTCATACACAAGCCTCAAATTTACTTCATGTCATCTATTACTGGTGGATATTGACTAATAGCACATGGTGCAAAAGCTAATTTGGAGCAAGCCCTTTTCAGCTACTGCTTCAGTGGCAGGTGCAGTGTTACGTGGCTTTATGCTTAATTACAGACTTACTATTTTATCAGTTGATTTGTTTTCACCACGTAACACCCGCTGTCTACGTCCTTCTGCATTGCTGAGCGATGTATCACTTTTCCTTCTGACGCCGCAACTCTTCCTTTCCTATATCTTTACTACTTTTTATCTATAAAAATGATGAACTATTGGTTTTTGCCATTTAACAACTTTTTAATAACTGTGGAAGTATTACAGGCATGGGGTCCCACCTAATGTGTCACCCATCTATACGTTTTACATGAACCTTTCAAGATTCGATCGATCTGTTTACAAAAGAAAGCAGAATATCTCTTCCTTTGATGTTGTCCAACAACGGCCTAGGAAGCCATTCGTTTTATTCCTTGCCCACTTGCCGCTACGTTGAACTTTCGTGGTGATCGTTGGGCGACGTCTTCCACATTATCTGCAACATAAATAAACCTTCTTCCCACAGTATTTCTGAAAACCCAAAAACAAACTTAAAGAACATAATAATAATAACTGTTCTTACAATTATTCGTATAAGTCTTGGTCGATTTAATGAGGGGTGGGACAGGCCTAAGCCTCGTGACACCACACAGGATACTGAGAAAATGCAGTCAGTTTACACTGAGGTGACAAGTCATGGGATAGCGATATGCACATATACAAATGGTAGTAAAATCACATACACAAGGCATAAAATGGCAGTTCAAAGGTGAGCTGTCATTTGTATACGTGTCATTAGTGTGAAATGACTTCCTACGTGATTATGGCCACACGACGGGAAGGGTTTGAATGTGGAATGGTAGTTGGAGCAAGACACATGGGACATTCATTTTTGGAAATAAGTAGGTAATTGAAACTTCCTGGCAGATTAAAACTGTGTGCCGGACCGAGACTCGAATTTGGGACCTTTGCCTTTCGCGGGCAAGTGCTCTACCAACTGAGCTACCCTAGCACAACTCACACCCCGTCCTCACAGCTTTACTTCTGTCAGTACCTCATCTCCTACCTTCCAAACTTTACAGAATCTCTCCTGCTAACCTTGCAGAACTAGCACAGCCTGCGGGATGTTTCCAGAATGAGATTTTCACAGTTTTAATCTGCCAGGAAGTTTCATATCAGCGCACACTCCGCTGCAGAGTGAAAATCTCATTCTGGAAACATCCCCCAGGCTGTGGTTAAGCCATGTCTCCGCAATATCCTTTTTTTCAGGAGTGCTAGTTCTGCAAGGTTAGCAGGAGAGCTTCTGTAAAGTTTGGGAGATAGGACACGAGGTACTGGCAGAAGTAAAGCTGGGAGGACGGGGCGTGAGTCATGCTAGGGTAGCACAGTTGGTAGAGCACTTGCCCGAGTTTGGGTCTTGGTCCAGCACACAGTTTTAATCTGCCAGGAAGTTTCATATCGGCACACACTCCACTGCAGAGTGAAAATCTCATTCAAGTAGGTAATTCAGAATTCTGAGATCCACAGTGTCAAGAGTGTGCCAAGAATACCAAATTTCAGGCATTATGTCTTACCACGGACAACGCAGTGGGCAATGGCCTTCGCTTAATAACCGAGAGAGTTGTCAGTGCTAACAAACAAGCAACACTGCATGAAATAGCTGCAGAAATCAACGTGGGACATGCAACAAATGTATCTGTTCTGACAGTATGGTGAAATTTGGCATTAGAGGACTCTGGCAGCAGACAACCAATGTGAGTGCCTTTAATAACAGCACAATACCTGCAGCACCTCTCCTTGATTCGTGGCTGTATCGGTCGGATCCTGACTGGAAAACTGTGCCCTGCTCAGTTTCAGTTGAGAAGAGCATATGGTAGGGTTTCGAGTGTGGCGCAGACCCCATGAAGCGATGGACCCAAGTTGTCAACAAGGCACTGGGCCAGCTGGTGGTGGCTCCATAATGGTGTGGGCTGTGCTTACGTGGTATGGATTGGTCATCTGGTCCAACTGAACTGATTGTTGACTGAAAATTGTTATGTTTGGCTACTAGGAGACCATTTGCTGTGATTCTTGGACTTCATTTTTTCAAACAGCAATGAAATTTTTATGGATGACAGTACACCATGTCACTGGACCACAATTGCTCATGATCAGCTTGAAGAGTGTTCTGGAAAATGTGAGCAAATGATTTAGCTACCTGGATTGCCTGACACAAATCCCATTGCACATTTATGGAACATATCGAGAGCTCACTCTGGAAACAAAATCCTGCACTAGTGACACTTTCGCAACTGTGGACAGCTATAGAGGCAGCAGGGCCCCACTTCCAATAACTCAGCGAGTCCTTGCCACTTCGAGTTGCTGCGCTACACCTGGCAAAAGGAGGTCTGACACGGTATTAGGAGGTATATCGTGAGTTCTGTCACCTCAGCATACAAAGGAGATTGCTTAAAAAAATACTTACGTGACCCGTATTAGAATATTCCTCATGTTTATGACTCATACCATATGGACCTAAAAGGGGACATTGAACATATACAAAAAAAGGGCAGCACAAATGGTCAGAGGGTTGTGTGACCCACTTAAGAGTGCTCAGGAAGTGCTGCAAAAGCTGACTGGGAGACACCTGAAGATATATACCAACTATTCCCAAATAGCTGATTTACAATGTTTCAAAAAACGTCATTGAGGTTGAAGAGTGCACACAGAGACAGTTAAGCCATCATTTTCTGTGCTTCATGTTGAAGCAGAATGGGATTTAATCCTAATACATAGTGCAGTGGGAAGTGCACTCTGCCACACACTTCAGAGGCTTACAGAATACTGACATAAATTTGATACGGTTTTCTGTTTGCAGCAAAGTTGTATCTACAAACTTTGCACATCATGATGTGCTGAGCCATAAAATCAACAATGGTAAAGCTTTTTGATGCTCACTCACAATACTGAAACTGTTGTTGTCCTCTTATTGTGAACATGAAAATTTTATGACTCAAGCCAAGAGGTTACTGCTTTCCGGTAAGATATGCTTGTAGCTGTATCACTTTTGTGGATATTTCTTAAAAAGTACAGGTTCCCAATTTGCCAAATGGTCTCATCCTGTACATGCTATTAGGAGAATGCAAATGCCTCTAAAATAATGAAATAAAAATAGATATATAACAAGCTACACCACAGTCACTGTAAACATAAAACCAAATAAACTGCTATATGTAGGTAGTGTTCCAAAGATAGATTGCATACGGCTCTCCATCCTAGTCTTCCTATTCTGTGCAACCCTACTTCCTTTTATACTGCTTGCTCTACTGAAGCCTAATGTCTTCCATCTAATATTTACTCCAGCTGCACATGTGCACCCACGCGCATGCACATGCGTACACTCACCCGCACATTACCCAAGTGCGCACGCACTCACCTGCCGGCGCATGCACCCAACCTCCCAGGTGCACATGTCCTCACGTGCACAGACATGCACATGTGTGCCCAAGTGCATGCGCGCGTGCGTGCACTCACTCACACTCACACTCACACACACATACACACACACACACACACACACACACACACACACACACACACACACACACTACCAAATAGACTTTTTCTTGATGCCTCAGAATGAGTCTTACCAACTGATTCCCATTTTTAGTCAACATGTGTCATAAATTTCCTATATCTGCTGTTTAGTTCTGCACCTTTTTGTGAGTCATTCAGTTTACCCACCTAATCTTCCATCATTTTTCTGTGGCACCACATTTCAAAATCTGCTTTTCTTGTTTGTTGTCCACATTTCACCTCCATAGAAGGGTGCAATCCAGATAAATATTTTCAGAAAAGACTTCCTAATAGCAACATTCACCTTGAAACCACCTTTTCAAGATACTATCACTTCCTTACAAGCAATCTTCCAAATGCTTTGCCACCTCTGATGAATAAAATGTAATTTGCAAACTTCCAAGTTTTTCTTTCTTCTCACCGAGGTCACCAAACTTCTTAATTGCTGTAGGGAATATCAGACATCCTAATGTGGCCACATTGACAGTAGATGTACAAATTACAGAAGTAAACAATGGAAAATGCAGGATGGAATAACAACAGTGTTATGAAAAAGATAGATTATGTAATTTGACTGATAAAAAGTGCAGCGGCAGAAGAATGTACATATAAAGCCATTAAATTTTGCAAGCTTTCAGAGCCAGTGGCCCGTTCTTCTGGTAAAAGAGCTGACAGGAAAGAAAGAGGGGTGAAGGAAAATGAGGCGAGATTTAGAAATAGAGTTCACAAAGGACTGTTGAGGTTTAGGAAAAAGGGTAGAGTTCGAAAAATTTACCCGGAACTCCAGGTCAGAGGAGACATACTGGATGGGATGAGAAAGAAAGACTGATTGTTGTCGACGGCACTGTATGGTATTTGAAAACCTGAAAGCTTAAAGACTGAAGATAAAATGCAATACAGAGATTACTCCCAAAACATCATTTATGAGTTAATAACAGTGGAAAGCTAAGTACATAGTATCTGATGGAGCTGGGAGGGGAGCGGCAAAAATAGAAGGGTCAGAAAACGAAAAATGAAGTAAACTAAAAGGGAGTGAAGAAAGGAATAGTTACTGTGAAGAAATGCTGAGACCAAAGAAATTATCGTGAATTAAGGTGAGGTGGTTGGCGAGAATCAAGGACATGTTGTAGCGCCAGTACCCACCTGCTGAGTTCTGAAAAATGTGTGACTGGGGGAAGTATCCAGATGGCATGTGTGGTGAAACATGCACCAAGGTTTTACAGCATGCTCTGCAACAAGATATTGTATGTTACCAGTATACACCCTCTGCCTACTCAGTGTTATCGTGGTCTCGAATGTATTAATCGACCAGAATAGGGGAGAGTTACCGGACAGGATGAGAAAGAAAGATTGATTGATGGGGACTGCACTGGTCAAGCTTTGAAAACCTGAGAGCTTAAAGGTGGAAGATAGGGAATACACAAGACAGAGATTACTGCCAAAACATTGTGCATGAGTTAGTGACTGTGGAAAGCTAAGGGCATTGTATGTGGTACAGTTGGGAGGGGTGGGGTGCATGAACAAATAGGCAGGTCAGAAAATGAGAGATATAAAAAACTATAAGAGAGTTAAGAAATGAGTATTTACCGTGAAGAAATGCTGAGACTGAAGAAATTAACATAAAATAAGCGCAGGTGGGTGACATGAACTGAGGGCATGTTGTAGTGCCAGTTTCCACCTGCAGTGTTCTGAGAAACTGATATCTTGAAGAAGAAACCAAATGTCACGTGCAATAAAAACAGGCACCACAGTCATGACTGTCATGTTGTACAGCGTGCTCTGCAACAGGATATTGTGTACTGCTATTATACACATTCTGCCTATGCCTATTCATCCTAGCTGATAACTTGGCAGCAGTCATGCCAATGTAAAATGCTGAACAATGTTTACATAATGGCTGGTATACGACATGATGCCTCTCCCTTTCATATTATACGATTTTCCAATTATAGGGCTGGTATAGTTGTAGCAGGAGGTTGCATACGACAGGTCTTACAGTGAGCAGCCATTATGTAAACATTGTTCAGCATTTTACATTGGCATGACTGCTGCTTTGAGAAGGCTGTGACTTCCTAAAATCATGCCCTGAAATGTGGGCCATTCTGTCTGTCATTTTGCCACCACACATAGAATAGCTTTTCATCACCTTTCCAGTACCCGCAATATCCTTGTCAGACTCTATGTTCCTTCTACATTCATCTGCCTACCATATGGCTCCTAACACTGTGATAATCTCACTGTAAGACCTGTCGTATGCAACCTCCTGCTACAACCAGACCAGCCCTATAATTGGAAAATCGTATAATATGAAAGGGAGAGGCATCATGTCATATACCAGCCATTATGTAAACATTGTTCAGCATTTTACATTGGCATGACTGCTGCCAAGTTATCAGCTAGGATGAATAGGCATAGGCAGAATGTGTATAATAGCAGTACACAATATCCTGTTGCAGAGCACGCTGTACAACATGACAGTCATCACTGTGGTGCCTGTTTTTATTGCACGTGATATTTGGTTTCTTCTCCAAGATATCAGTTTCTCAGAACACTACAGGTGGAAACTGGCACTACAACATGCCCTCAGTTCATGTCACCCACCTGCGCTTATTTTATGTTAATTTCTTCAGTCTCAGCATTTCTTCACGGTAAATACTCATTTCTTAACTCTCTTATAGTTTTTTATATCTCTCATTTTCTGACCTGCCTATTTGTTCATGCACCCTGCCCCTCCCAACTGTGCCACATACAATGCCCTTAGCTTTCCACAGTCACTAACTCATGCACAATGTTTTGGCAGTAATCTCTGTCTTGCGTATTCCCTATCTTCCACCTTTAAGCTCTCAGGTTTTCAAAGCTTGACCAGTGCAGTCCCCATCAATAAATCTTTCTTTCTCATCCTGTCCGGTAAGTCTCCTCTATTCTGGTCGACTTTTCCGAACTCTGACCCTTTTCCTTAGCCTCACTAGTCATTTTCCTTCACCCCCTCTTTCTTCCCCTTCAATCTTTCTGTCAGAAGAAGGATCCATTGGATACAAAAGCTTGCAAACTTCAATACTTTTATATGGGCCTGCAATCACTTGTTGGATAGATTTTTTATCCATCCAATTTCATTATATTTTCAAAAATTGAATATTTTCATCTAAAAAGATAGGTAGTTATTCTCCATGTAGAGGAAATGGGTCACAGGTAGGCACCCATCACAGTCACATCTGCCAGAGACAGTATTTTTTTTTTTTTTGGGGGGGGGGGGGGGGGGGGGGGGGTTCGTGCGCGCTTAAAAGAAGGCCTTTTGGCTGAAAGCTCAACATTATAGCAGTCTTTTTGTTGTGCCCATCTGTGTTTCAACCTCTGTATGGTGAGTAGCTATCTATCCTTTATTCATAATTGCAGAAACAAAACACACACCTCGTCAGTACAATGAAACAAGTGACAAACTAGACACTGTCATTTCAAGTTGGACTGGCTGCACACACTCTGTTTTTAAATTGCAGTTTTATGAACTTCAAAAAAATCTTGACATGTGAGGTCATGAATATGACATTTAAATAACAGATTAAACAAATTCATTTCTTTACTGCATTTTCATGGCCCATTTGCCTACCCTAATCAGATTTTATACTTTCAAGCTAGTTTTCATACTGTTGCTTAGAAAATCTGCTGAATCCAGCAAATGGAGATGATTGTCAAAGTGTACCTTTGGTGAGTTTGTTGCTTCATGTTGCAGTTAGCTGATCTATAACTCCATTGAAAATCTGTAATATATGGGAGACTTTTCTCCTGAACCACAGCAACTGTTAATGATTCATTATATGTCTACATACATATTCTGCAAGCAAATGTAAAATGTGTGGCAAGAGGGTATGATGTACCACTGCTAGTCATTTCCTTTCCTGTTCCACTCTGATAGAATATAGGAAAAATGACTGTCTATATGTCTCCATATACTAATTACTCATTTCTTATTTTTGTGGTCCTTATGAGAAATGTCTGTTGGCTGCAGTATGATCATTATGCAGTCAGCTTCAAATGCTGGTTCTCTATTTTTTTTTTCACTAGTGTTCCTTGAAAAGAACATCACCTTCCCTCCAGGGAATCTGGTTTGAGTTCCCAAAGCATCTGCATAACATTTGCATCTTGTTCGAACCAACTGGTAACAAATATAACAGACCATCTCTGAATTGCTTCAGTTCCTTCCTTTGATCCAACCTGGTGAGGATCCCAAATACTCAAGCACTATTCAAGAATAGGTCACACTTGCATCCTATATGCAGTCACCTTTACATCACACTTTCATAGAATTCTACCAGTAAACTGAAGTTGACCATTCATGTTCCCTACCGTAATCCTTCCATGCTCCTTCCATTTCATGTAGCTAATGCAAAGTTACTCAATCAAAGTGACTGTGTCAAGTAAGATACTACTAATGCTGTACACAAACAGTACAGATTCGGTTATCCTACTCATCTGAATTAACGTACATTTTTCTACATTTAAATGTAGCTGCAGTTTATCATATCAACTAGAAATTTTGTCTAAGTAATCTAGTACCTAGTACCTACCATCTCTCAGTGGCAACATCTTCCTTTATACCACAGCATCAACAGCAAACACCTGCAGATTGCTGCTCACCCTTTCTGCCAGATTGTTTATCTAACTAGAAAATAACAGTAGTCCTGTCACACTTCCCTGGGGCGCCCCTGATGATACCTTTGTCTCTGATGAACACTCACTGTTGGGGACTACTTGTTGTTGTTGTTGTTGTTGTTGTTGCTGTTATTGTAGTTGTTGCTGTTGTGGTCTTCAGTCCGGAACTGGTGTGATGCAGCTCTCCATGCTGCTCTATCCTGTACAAGCTGCTTCATCTCTGAGTAACTACTGCAACCTATATCCTTCTGAATCTGCTTAGTGTATTCAACTCTTGGTCTCCCTCTACAATTTTTACCCTCCACGGTTCCCTCCAATACTAAATTGGTTATCCCTTGCTTCCTCAGAATGTGTCCTACCAATTGATCCCATCTTTTAGTCAAGTTGTGCCACAAATTCTCTTCTCCTCAATTCTGTTCAGTACCTCTTCATTAGTTACGTGATCTACCCATTTAATCTTCAGCATTCTTCTGTAGCTTCTACTCTCTTCTTGTCTAAACTATTTCTCATCCATGTTTCACTTCCATACATGGGTACACTCCGTACAAATACTTTCAGAAAAGACTTCCTGGCACTTAAACCTATACTCAATGTTAACAGGTTTCTCATCTTCAGAAACGCTTTCCTTGCCATAGCCAGTCTACGTTTTATATCCTCTCTACTTCAACCATCATTAGTTATTTTGCCCCCCAAATATCAAAACTCTTCTACTACTTTAAGTGTCTCATTTCCTAATCTAATTCCTTCAGCATTACCTGATTTAATTTGTCTGCATTCCATTATCCTCATTTTGCTTTGGTTGCTGTTCATCTTATATCCTCCTTTCCAAACACTGTCCATTCTGTTCAACTGCTCTGCCAGGTCCTTTGCTGTCCCTGAGAGAATTACAATCTCATTGGCAAACCTCAAAGTTTTTATTTCCTCTCCTTGGATTCTGTTTCTTACACCAAATTTTTCTTTTGTTTCCTCTACTGCTTGCTCAATATACAGATTGAATAACATTGGGGATAGGCTACAACCTTGTCTCACTCCGTGTTCGACGACGGCTAACCTTTCATACCTCTCGACTCTTATAACTGCCATCTGGTTTCTGTACAAATTGTAAATAGCCATTCTCTCCTTGTATTTTATCCCTGCCACCTTCAGAATTTGAAAGATAGTATTTTGATCAACATTGTCAAAAGCTTTCTCTAAGTCTACAAATGCTAGAAATGTAGGTTTGCCTTCATAGGGTCAGTACTGCCTCACGTGTTCCATCATTTCTATGGAATCCAAACTGGTCTTCCCCAAGGTCGGCTTCTACCCATTTTTTCATTTGTCTGTGAAGAATTTTTGTTAGTATTTTGCAGCTGTGACTTATTAAACTGATAGTTTGGTAATTTTCACACCTGTCAGCACCTGTTTTCTTTGGGATTGGAATTATTATGTTCTTCTTGAAGTCTGAGGGTATTTTGCCTGTCTCACACATCTTACTCACCAGATGGTACAGTTTTGTCATGGAGCCTGTCCCAAGGCTATCAGTAGTTCTCCTGCGGCCTTGTTTCAACTTAGGTCTTTCAGTGTACTGTCACATTCTTCATGCACTATCATATCTCCCATTTCATCTTCATCTACATCTTGTTCCATTTCCATAATATTGCCCTCAAGTGCATCGCCCTTGTATAGATCCTCTATATTCTCCTTGTGGTGTCACCGCCAGACACCACACTTACTAGGTGGTAGCTTTAAATCGGCCGCGGTCCATTAGTACACGTCGGACCCGCGTGTCGCCACTGTGTGATCGCAGACCGAGCGCCACCACAAGGCAGGTCTCGAGATACGGACCAGCACTCGCCCCAGTTGTACGGACGACGTTGCTAGCGATGCACACTGACGAAGCCTCGCTCATTTGCAGAGCAGATAGTTAGAATAGCCTTCAGCTAAGTCAATGGCTACGACCTAGCAAGGCGCCATTAGTAACATTGCCTGTATCTAAAGAGTCTCACTTGTATCGCCACAATCTCCAGATGTACCAAAAGGATGGATTAAAGTTAAGTACTCCAGAAGCTACGTACTTTTCTTTATAGCATTCATTACGTATCCTGTTTCAGACCTCACGCCCATCTGCGTGAGCGTAGCGCGTACCTTTCGGCTTCCTCTCATTGTGTCTAGGCTGTCTTGTCTAGACACAACACTCCTTCTACGTTTCTGCTTTCCCTTCTTTGCTTAGAACTGGTTTTCCATCTGAGTTCTTGATATTCATATAGATGGTTCTCTTTTCTCCAAATAAAAAGGACTACTTACTAGCTTTTATTACTTAATAAGTCTTTGAGCTCCTCTGAGACCCTATTCCATATGCCTGTACCTCCATTAACAGTCTTCAGTGGGATACCATGTCAAATGCTTTTCAGAAATCTAGAAACATGGAATATGCCTGTTTCTCTTCATATGTAGTTTGCAGGATATCTTGTGAAAAAAGTGCGGTGGGAGTTTCACATGAACAATGTTTTCTAAACCTGTGCTGATTTGTGGACGTATGCTTTTTGGTCTATAGGAAATTTACTATATACCAACTCAGAATGTATTCAAGAATTTTGCAGAAAATCAGTGTTAAGGATATTGTCTCTAATTTTCTGGGCCCTTTCTTGTACTGTTCCTGTATACAGGGGTCACTTGTGTATTTTTCCAGTTGCTTGGGACTTTGCACTGGGCAAGAGATTTATGATAAATGGGAGCTAAGAAAGGGGCCAGTCCTATTGAGCGCTCTTTTTAAAACCGAATTTGGATCTCATCCAGACGTGGCTAGTTAGTCGCTTTCAACTCTTTGAGTCATTTCTGTACGCCAGCGATTCCAATTACTATGTCACCCATATGGAACTCTTGTTGATGGTCAAAGGATGGTATGTTTGTACAATTCTTGTGTGTGAACAATTTCGTAAATGCAGAGTTTAAGACTTCAGTTTTCATTTTGTTATTTTCAACTGCCACTCCAGACTGGTCAATGAGTGACTGGATGGAAGCCTTAGACCCACTTCATGATTTTACATAGAACCACAGTTTTTTTGGGCTCCTGGCCAGATCTTTCACTAAGGTATTACGGTGGCTGTTGTTGTGTTCTTTGCTCATAGATCTTTTCTCAGATTCACAAATCTCTAACTTTTGCCCGTCAATTTAGCTGCTAAACCATGGTGGGTCTTTAAGGTACATATTTGTCAAAAGCATGATTTACAATCTGTTTAAACTTTGCCCAAATTCGTATATGACCATCCTACTGGAACTAAATGATTACACTACATTCTTTAAGTGAGATGCTAATAACTGCTTATCTCCTCTTCCTAAGAAACAATCTCTTAGTCTTCTTGCCTGCTTTATTAACTTTAGTAACCATTGTTGCTATGCTATCATAGTCACCTGAGGTTCACTGGTGAATGTAATTGTCATCTTCATGACTCAAAATTAGAATATCAGCAAAGAACATGCTGTAAACCTTTTTCAAAGCTGAATCAACATATTAAAAAAATGTGGTGGGGTTATCAAACTCAGCTGCTTAGCAAAAGGAAGATTAAGTTCTGTTTAAACTGTCACATGCTACTTTGTAACTAACTGGCCTCTGGTACAGAAAGGAAGTGTGTGAAAAGTCCACCACTAGTTTGTGTTCTTTCGGAACTTCACCTCTTGACTATGGAGGGTCAGTAATTGTAATTTAAAAGACTGCATCAGACACAATGTTAATCAGGGACAAATCTGCATAAGCAGTGAAGTGACATCTGCATGTGGCTTTAACCCCAACAGCAGCAGTCTCAGGCAAGTAAGAATGCACAAACTCTTCTGATATACTCAGCTATTGTCAGATGTGCAAGAAAAAATTGCACACTTCTACTCATGCTGAGAAAATTTAGATTTTCACGCTGACACAACAGCAGTTGGCACTCTTTCTATCATCATCATTTTGGGGGGGTGAGGGAGAGGGAGATGGAGATGGATGAAGAGAGAGAGAGAGAATTTTTACTCTTAGAGGGTGGTTAAAAACAGCTAGAAAGTTGAATTGTGGAAATAAAGGTGTGCTAGTACCAATAGGGATAAACCAGAGCAATGTTCTGTCTGACCAAATAAAGATTGGAGTACTTGAATTTTTTGAGGATGATCAGCTCAGTAGACTCTGCACTAGTGGAATAAAAGTTCAGAAACAGTAACATCTACTGCTAAGCAGTTAGAAAGAAATGTAATTGCCTGTCAAAACAAATGTGGGCAAGACATTTGCTTTTTTAGATTCTTTAAGCTCTGAACAAAATGTTGTGCCACAGCACGAATATGAGAGAAGTACTGCATCAACGTTGGAGCCGCCTGGAAAGAATAAAATGCATACGAATCACACATCTGATTTGCACAAGGGTGTGAATCCTGATGAAAGAGAAGTACAGCAGTTTATACAAATGAGTTCGGCATTACTCAGAACTAAGCAACTGCCAATGAATGATTTTGTCACAGACATGGCATCAAAAACCACTAACCTGACCATCCATCACTTATTTCCAAAAATTAGATGTTGTCTCTCAAAAGTTAACCAAATCGTGCACTGTTTGATCATCTAGAGAGTTATATCTTTCTCATCCAGGATTCTGTCCAAGGGTTTCATTGGAAAAACAGTCAAGATACTGTGCACACCACTGCGGTCAACTTTGTGAGAAATGAGCAGATACACAGCAAAAGCTTTTGTTCAATTAGTGACAGCCCTACTGCATTAGATGATTGCACGTCATGTTTTTCTGACTAAATGTCTGCAACAAAAAGTGACAAAACTGTAGTAAATCATATACTTTAGTGATGGGTGTGCAGCCCATTACAAAACTGTCAAGAATTCCAGCAACCTATGCTGTTGCCTCTAAGACATGAATGTTAAATGCCGAGTGAAACATTTCTGGGACTAGCAAGGGAAAATTTATGTGTGGTGGGACTAGAGGCATCATGAAATGATTGGCTGCATGAGCTAGCTTACACTGCCTGAATGAAAATGAATTCCACACACTTTTGGGTTTGTGCACTTTATGAGCAAATCTTGGAAGAGAAATTTAATTTCTTTTTGTCAAGAAGGCCCAATTCAGAGAAAGATTTACCATTATGTTGTATGTGAGTTGGGGGCAGGGGGGAAATGAAAGTAAATTACAATTGCCGGGGGGGAACTTGTGATTTGTTGGCAAAATATCCAAACTAACTGACAATCCCTTATAATGTATGGTTTTGACACTGCAACCAACAATGCATGTATGACAATACGTGATGGTCAACTGGTTTTACAAAATCTCATTTGGGGGGAATGACACAGTGATAAAAATGATGCATCCTCATGGCCCTTCAAAACTTTTACACTGATAAGTTTGAAATTATATGAACAGAATCCCTGATCAAAATATCATGACAAATCTGCTCATTCCTTCCACATCATCATTGGGCAAGTAGTAGCACAGTTTTCCAGACACAATCAAAAAGTCTCTCATCCATGGCCAGTTTTATGTAGTTACCGCCCATGAGCCTTGGGTGAATGGGGTATCTGGTTTTTGGTACTAGTGGAAAAAGCTACCATAGACTAACACAAACTTTTAATCTTAACGTAACTGACAACTAATTTAAGAATCCTTTGTCTTAAGATACTCTGAAATATCGATCTAAATGAGAAACTTTACTGGATAGTTGTTTAATTTCAAGTAAAAAGCAGTTGTGGGAATTTGATACTTTGTTGAAAAAGAAAACTAATTCAAATTGTGATTAATGCAAATATAAGTGGATGTTTAAAAGGCACTTATTTTTCCAGAAGTTTTATTTGGTCAACTGCACCCCCACATATATAAAAAGGTGTTTTTAATGAGCTATATGACAACAAGCTCATGAAAGAGCAGCTTCCTAATCCAAACTAAAGAAGTCAAAGTACTAAATTAGAAAAATTTTGTCGCAACATAATTTATTGTCAGCTTTGAATGCTGCTTGGAGCAAAAATAGTTAATGAAAGGATGAAACCTACAGAACAAACCATTGTTTCTATTTGCAAACACAATCTGAATGAAAACAGAGATATTACAGAGGGAGTCTCTAGAGCATGTCACGTGGAATCACCCAAGTGTTATTTAATACTAGCCAAAACTCAAAAATGCATTTCAGTTTTTGCAATCACAATGAGGAATGCAAATTCTACAAGAAGAGTAGTAGAAATTATCCACAGAACTACCATTTGATATCCATGACATAGATTTGTTGTAGAATCTTGGAAGACAGTCTAAGCTGAAACATAATGAGGTATCACAAACAGAATGATCTAGATGGTAACCAGCAAGGATTCTGAAAACATCAGTCATGTTCTTTTCTCAGGTGATGTACTGAAAGCTTTGGATGAAGGGACTCAGGTACATGCAGTATTTCTTGATTTTCAAAAGGCATTTGACTCTTTACCACCACTACACTTATTATCAAAATTATGATCATATGGTGTATAAAGCAAAATTTGTGACTAGACTGAGACATTTTTGTTAGGTAGGATGCATCAAGTTATCTTAAATGAAGAGTCATGGACAGATATGGAGAAGTAACTTTGGTTGTGTAATGCAGAAATGTGTTGGGACCCTTACTGTTCTTGTTTGAAATTAATGATCTTGCAGTAACCTCAGACTGCGTAAATATCCAGTCAGATTTGATAAGATCTCACAGTGGTGCAAAGATTGGTAACTTGCTTCAAATGTTCAGAAATGTAAAATTGTGCATTTCACAGAATGACAAAACATAGTGTCCTGTGACTGTAGTATCAATGAGGCACAGTTGAAATTGATCAACTCATACAGATGCCTAGGTGTAACATTTTGTAGCAATATGAAATTGAATGAGCATGTGGGCTCAGTCATAGGAAAAGCAGTTTGCAGACTTCAGTTTACTGGCAGAACACTGGAGAAATGCAATCAGTCTACAAAGGAGATTGCTCACAAACCACCCTTGGAACACAGTCTAGAATATTGCTCAAGTGTGTGGTACCCATACTAAATAGTAACTAACAGGATATTGATTGTGTACAGAGAAGAGCAGCACAAATGGTCACAGGTTTGGTTGATCCAAGGGAGTGTGTCAGAGAAATACTGAAGAAACTAACTGGCAGACTTTGGAAGAGAAACATAAACTACCCCAGAAAGCATATCTTCAGCATCCCAAGAACCAGGTTTAAATGATGAACTTAGGAACATACTGGAACCCCCTACATATTGCTCAGCATTTAAACAAGCTTCTCCTTGCACTCCATATGTGAATGGAATGAGGAAGAAATCATAATACCTGGTACAATTTGACATACCCTTCTCCCATGCACTTCTCAGTGGTTTTCAGAGTATAGATGTAGATGTAGATTAATGTTATGTGTCAAGTGATGAACAAACAGCTTGTTATTGTTATGAAGAACAGAAAATGCTGCCAGGATGAAATAGTTGTTCAAAGATAAATTTCCATTTAGTTATGTTGGTCAAGAATGTAAAGATGCATAAAAAGATGTGTGTGCAACTGACAGTGAAATATACCTGAGTGGTACATACATCTCACTGGAGGAAAGTTCACTTGTTGTAATTGATCTTCTTAATAGATAGGTGTCGGACATATTCACCTCTGAAAGCCATCAATGTTTGGTTTTTCAAAATTTTGAATATTAATATTCAGTGCTAAGAATTATTCTTCAGAATAACAGCTGCCAACTACATAATTTCTAACTTGATGCAATTGTACTTATGTGATTGCCTTTGAATACACTCAGCTATGATTTGTGTGGCCCACTTTTGTAATTTATGGGTCTGTTATTACTCCAGAAGAGTTCCCCATCTTGCAGTAAATATTGTATGAAAGAAAAATAAGTGTTCAAGCATTTCTGCATTGCAATAATTTGTATGTATACTTAAAATTTTACATCATATTTTTATCTGGTCTTTATACATGGTTTTCCATCTTAAATTACTCTCAAACAATGTAAAATCCAAGATGTGAAAATGGCAATAGTATGAAAATGATAGACTGATACTCACTACATAGTGGAGATGTTGAGTCGCAGAGAGCACTGCAAAAAGACTGACAGACAGCTGTCTCCAGTCACCAAGACCAGACCTCAGCAGCCAGAGACGTTGGCCAAAAGCTAACTCTTTTAGCATTGTTTCTGTTGTGCCCATGTGCAACTTGAATTACTCTTAGGTCATACAACTAAGAATTTTCTGAGGGAGAGACCTCATGAATGGTATGGCTCCTAAACTACAGTTCTATGGATTCTTCTCTGCATCTTAATTGGCAGAAGTTCATCATTACTGTTTTCTGGCCAATTATTAACAAACACATATTACTAATGAAGTAACAAATTTTAAATGCCAATCTAAAATTATGTTGGCACTTCAATTAATAAATTCTGTAAACACCACACAGAATTTCACCATATCATGTTTCATCTGTTATCATGATCAAACATACAATAAAGTATTAAATAATAAATTGTGGAAAATCTTTTTGTGATGCAGTGTGTTGGTATCTACCTGATATATCGTAGTAGAGTTGTGACTGCTACTATTGCTCCCAGATTAGAAAGACATAGAAGCAGTGGTTGTAAGGCAGTTGCTAAAGGTACCCATTTACACTGTTCAAATTAAAGTATTGTAGCATATGTTATATATCTAATGTGAAAACAAAGTATCTACTCCTACAAACAACAAGGGTTGGAACTTGAGTAATGGCAACTATTTATTTACAGCTCATACAAAATAGATACATGTTTCAAAGTTTTACTGACCTTCAAAGTAGTCACCAGCATTGTGTATAACCGGTTGCCAGCGATGTGGAAGTCATAGGATACTCTTAGCAGTGCCAGTTGTGTTGACAGTTCGAGCCCGACAAATTTGTAGCAGTTCTGAAGCGAATGCCATGAAGTGTTTCCTTCAGTTTAGAAATCAAGTTGAAGTCATGAGGGCTTAAGTCAGGAGAGTGCAGTAGGTGGTATAGCACTTAGCAGCCCCATCAGTCAAACAAATCAGTAACAGCTTGCACTGTACATGCTTCAGCATTGTCCTGCAAAATTAAGGTCAGGTCCTGCAGAAAGTGTCATCATTTCTGTCTCTGTGCTGTTCATTTTTGGAACACAACCTACTACCAGCTTAGAGAAAGAAGTGATGACACTTTCTGAAGGACCTGAATATCATTTTGCAGGAGAATGTCAAGCATGTACAGTGCAAATTTGAACGAGATAGGCTGAAGGGGAAAAAGATGGTTGGAACTGTGTAAAGATAACAAGCAATGTGTGAAAGGGGAACAGCTCTTCAACTTCATCTGCATTTGAACTTGCAGTAGTGAATAAACTTGACTTGTTACCTGGAGTAGGAGAGGAAGAGCCTCATCCAGTTGTAGGTCATAGTAGGTTGTTGCAGACTTCTAGCAAAGAAACTAAGTGTAAGTCGGTACCAAAAGGGAGTAGGAAGGAAAGAGTCCTGCTGCTAGGCAGTAGACCTGGGAGGGATGTAGGCCATTGTGCAGAACAAATTAGGAACAGGGACACCAGGTCACAAGTATTGTGAAGCAAAGTGCTAGCCTTACTCAGGTGACAGAGGACATAGAGAATTTGTTCAAAGACATTGGCAAAGAGGATCAGGTTATTCTAGTAGGTGGAGTGGGGAACAGCATGGCTAAGGACAGAAATTACTACATTAGGAGTGATATGGATGAAATAGGAGAAGCAACTACACACACAAATGGGAGTTTTGTGGAGCTCCTGCAGTATCATGACCAGCCCTGGATTAACACGGTTGTGAGCCATGTGAACACAGAGCTGAGCAGGCTGCTGCTGACTGAAATGAAAACTCATATGAGTACAGTGCCTGTTGCTAAAGTCAGGAGATGGATATATATTAGGAACGACCTAGAGCTGATTAGGAAAGACAGGTGGGCTAAGCTTCTTGCAGAAAATATACAGGGGGACTGGCACCATCACACAAGATAATTAACAGAAAATGTTAACATTTTCATAATAAAAAGAAGGTGTGGATTTAATGAATATGGTTCCAATGGTCGCAATAAGACACATTGGCAAAATATTTGTGTTCGATATACAACAATCTACATACAAATTTGAGTAGATCATTGTAGTAAATTACATTGTTATTATTATTGTTGTTGTTACTAATTTTTTGTAAACTTTGGAGAAGCTTTATCTATTGTATTATGCTGCATATTAATTGAAGTTGTTCTACTTTGAAACCTGTTTTTTTACTTTAAAATTCTACTTTTCCCACTTTTTTGGTGAAAAAATTGCTTTGACATCTGTAGATAGTAACAGTTCACATATTAATAGTCTACATATTTCTGTTGTTCAAACTGCCAAATTGTTTTCCATGAGAATGAAGTCTTTTGAGATGGCCCTGTTGTATAAAACATTCTCGGATCTTTTGCCACATCAGTTTAGGGTAAAACCTTGAGCTCTCAATGATTTCCACCATTGTCTTCATCAGTAATGACTGACAGCTGTTTCTGTCAGAAGAAATGGTGGAAATTGTCAAAAGCTTGAGGTTTTATCCTGAACTGACATTGCAAGAAGTTCAAGAATGTCTTTCATGAATTCTTCAATGATGTAGTAACATTTTTCTACTAAAATGCTATAGAATAATCTTTCCAAAGAGCCAAGGACTATGTTTTATATATTCCTACCTTGTAGTTTGTTATTTATATTTTAGCATCTTGTACAGCTGGGTCTGAGGATAAAGCCTTAAATGATGTGAGGGAAGTTTGAAGTTCTTGTGATGTGTAGGCCTACCATAGCTACAGTTAAAGCAGTACTTTTTTAAGTTTGCATAGGTGACATGACTCATTTTTATGGGTAGCCACGTTTATAATGATTTTCTTCTGAAGAATTAATATCCTTGTGCTGTTTGTAGAATTTCTCCAGAAAATCATCCCATACCGAATAAATGATTCAAAATAACTGCGACTAAGAGTTTTCTTGTTTCCAAACGGGTGATACCAGATAAGAAAAACATTACAAAAGCTAGAGTATTCAATATATTTTTTAAGAAATCTGTATGAAAGTTTAGACTTTTGTGAAGGATTAGGCTCAAGAATTTCACATGGTTAACTTACGTCATCTATTGGTTATTATGAGCTATTTTTACAGGATGCATTGCTGATTATTTAGATACAAACTGCTTTATCTGGGTCTTTGTCACATTGGGACTGATGACCAAGCAGTTTGATTCCTTCCCCCCTCCCTTTAAACCAACCAAGCATCTTTGTGACATTGTTTTAGTCTATTTTTATGGAACCAAGTTTCAAGTTTTCGTAGAGCATCTCGTGCGTTATCGGGAATCTTTTGAGCAGTGTCATTTTCTATCAGGACCAAGGTGTCATCTGCAAACAAGACTGAGTGAGCATCAATATTTAAATCATTTACACACAACAAGAACAGTTGTGGACCTGGTACTCAACCCTGTGGGACCCCTGGAGAAACTGTTTTCCATTTGAGTGGTAGTTAACTGAGTATGATGTTAAAATTACTCTTTGGTTCCTTTCTGTCAGATGAGAATGCAGTATCCTTCATTCCCTAGCTCTTAAGTCAGTTTTATATATTTGACAAAACTCCAACAACTAGTGACCGATAAGAAACTATAGTGCAGTGATTGCTGCAAGAGACATTGTTGCAGACATTAGTATGACAAAGCTGCTGCTCTATTTGCCTGTAAAAGAAAATAAGCCTGTGATATAGGGTAATCAATCTGCTGTCTTATCACTGCTATTTCAGCACAGTTGAATTGTGAAGTGTATTTGCAGTTTGTGAATAAAGTACCAGCATAGCTATACAGTTTATTGGAAATAAATGAAAATTGGTGCTGGATCATGACTTGAACACATATTTCGCAGTTTTCCATGACCAGCTGCCTTAACCATTTCAGTTATCCAAGCAAGCTTCACAAACAGATAAAAATTTCATATACCAGTGTTGCTATCCATAGTGCTCACACAGTTATGTGATTCCCACACAGGGAGGGATTTAGTTTTCTCTCAGGTTGCCTTGGCTTTGACATGAAATACTGGACAGTCCAAATAAAAGTGGCCTGGATGGGTGGATATGACTGGATGTGAACGTATACCTACACTACTGGCCATTAAAATCGCTACACCATGAAGACGACGTGATACAGACGCAAAATTTAACCGACGGGAAGCAGATGCTGTGATATGCAAATGATTACCTTTTCAGAGCATTCACACAAGGTTGGCACCGGTGGCAACACCTACAACGTGCTGACATGAGGAAAGTTTCCAACCGAGTTCTCATACACAAACAGCAGTTGACCGGCGTTGCCTGGTGAAACCTTGTTGTGATGCCTAGTGGAAGGAGGAGAAATGCGTACCGTCACGTTTCCGACTCTGATAAAGGTCGGATTGTAGCCTATCGCGATTGCGGTTTATCGTATAGCAACACTGCTGCTCACGTTGGTCGAGATTCAATGACTGTTAGCAGAATATGGAATCAGTGGGTTCAGGAGGGTAATACAGAATGCCGTGCTGGATCCCAACAGCCTCATATCACTAGCAGTCGAGATGAGAGGCATCTTATTCGCATGGCTGTAACGGATTGTGCAGCCACGTCTCGATCCCTGAGTCAACAGATGGGGACGTTTGCGAGACAACAACCATCTGCACGAACAGTTCGACGACGTTTGCAGCAACATGGACTATCAGCTCGGAGACCATGGCTGCAGTTACCCTTGATGCTACATCACAGACAGGAGCGCATGGGATGGTGTACTCAACGATGAACCTTGGTGCACAAATGGCAAAACCTCATTTTCTCAGATGAATCCAGGTTCTGTTTACAGCATCATGAAGGTCGCATCCATGTTTGGTGACATCGTGGTGAACTCACATTGGAAGCATGTATTCATCATCGCCATACTGGCATATCACCCGGCGCGATGGTATGGGGTGCCATTGACTACACATCTCAGTCACATCTTGTTCACATTGACGGCACTTTGAACAGTGGACGTTACATTTCAGATGTGTTATGACCCGTGGCTCCACCCTTCATTCGATCCCTGCGAAATCCTACATTTCAGCAGGATAATGCATGACCACATGTTGCAGGTCCTGTATAGGCCTTTCTGGATATGAAGCTGTTTGACTCAATGCCCAGGCGTATCAAGGCCGTTATTATGGCCAGAGGTGGTTGTTCCGGGTACTGATTCCTCAGGATCTATGCACCCAAATTGAGTGAAAATGTAATCACATGTCAGTTCTAGTATAATATATTTGTCCAATGAATACCTGTTTATCATCTGCATTTCTATTAGCTGTAGCAGTTTTAATGGCTAGTAGTGTATAATCACACCCCATGATGTGCACACTCTGTGTATGCCTGCCACGTATTTCACACCAGTTCAGAGTGTAGTATAGGCTGTGTCAGTGTGAGTGGAGCAGTTTAAAGAGAATGATGGTATGCACAATGAAGCAGCAAGTGTTTATTGTGGAAAGTTACATGACAACAAAGTCATGGAAACAGTGCGGTCAGTTGTTTACTGAGAAGTTTAGTGCTGTCAATGTGCCAGCAAAGAATCCTGCACAACACTTAGTCTGAAAATGTCATCAAACAGGATCTGTTTTGAACAAGTCAAAAAACATTCCAAAACAAGCCCACACACCAGAAACTGTGGCTGCAGTTCAGAGTCCTACCAAATCACCCCTGTGCCTGTCGCAAGAGATCAACATATCACAAGAGATCACTATATCATGTCGAACATGTGGATGAATACTCCACCTGGACCTGCACCTGCTTCCCTACTGAGTGTCTGTTATTCATGCATTAAAACCAGCAGATGCTCCTCTGCCTCCAGTTTTGTGAGTGACTGTTTGCTGAGGTAACAATGAATGGCTTGGACATGGATCTGTTCTTTGTGGCTGATGAAGCCTGGTTTCACCTGAGTGGTTATATCAGTTCACAGAATCACAGGTTCTGGATAGAGGAGAATAAACACAACTTCCACTAAACACCAATGTGTGATCAGAAGATTGGGGTTTAAAGTGCAGTGTCTGCACACTGCATTATTGGTGCCATCTTCTTTCATTACATGCTGACTTTGGCACATTACATTGCCAACATTTTGAAACCATTTGTGGCAGCATTAATGGAGGAGGAAAAGACCTGTAGTTACTTCCAACTGGATGGAGCAACTGCCCATATAGTGACCAAACCTTGGAGCACATTTACACAATCTTCACAGCTAACAGAGTTGTTACCAGAGGTCACTCTAGCCACCCAGATCGCCTGACCTTAGGTGTTTGATTACTTTGTGTGGGGAGCCCTCGAGTCTAAGGTGTATTGCAACAGCCCTCATAGTCCTCAAGAACTGAAGCAGAACATGTTGGATGAGACTGCAGCAATTCCAGCAGTCCAGCTTTGATCCGCCTTCGGCAGCTTGGTGACCAGAGCACAGAAGTGCCAAGGAATGAAAGATGGCCACTTTCAACATCTGCTGTAGCACCTGTATTTCCTTTCCTCTGCTGCATTTCTTTGTACCCTGGAACTCTATTTTCCAGGCCACTTTCATTTTCCCCAGCCTGTACTTTAGTGCAATGTCTTTATTTCGTATTGTCTGTAAAGTTTGTGTTATAACTTCAAGCTGAACAAATATATTTCAAGGAAGACGCAATACATGAAAGTCACAGATCAAGTAAACAGAGTAAGATGTGTGTACACTTTAACAGTCAAATCATAACTGAGTCCAAGTCTAGAGGCCGCTGGCAGGCTGGCCGCTTAGGTGGTACAGCTGCTGCATGGCTGGCAGACAGCGCCGCATGTAGTGGATGCGCGTAACTGCACAGCGGCACTTTGAAAGATCGGCGAGTCACAACACTTTTCCCCCCTTTGAAGTTTTTGCACGGGTCTTGATGGAGGTGGCCTGTAGATTGCTAATGTCCATAGGTGTTGTTTGACTGGCCGTAAAGTCTCGAGGAGGAGGCTTCCCGTACGGATGGAAGTGTCCCCGATGATAACAGGTCGAGATGACAGGAGACGTGGGGGTCAAATCGGCTGGGGGCCCGTGCACCAATCTGCCCATTGTGGCAAGTCCACTTGTTATAACAGGAGACATGGGTGATGTGTCCGCATCCGTAGGAGAAGGAGGCGAGTAGAGTTGCTCCGACAGATGATGGTCATCTGGTTCCTGCATGGGCACGTCTCCTGGTGGTGTCAGTTCTTGTGCTCACACTGATATGATTGTGAGAGGACTGCGTTGCAAGTAATGAGAGATTCCAGTATCCCAAGCGTCAGGTAGAGCCAAAGGTGGTGTAGCGGCATCCGGAACAGGTGTTGCCGGCACACGAGGCCGAAGCTGGTCTGAATGACGCACTGCAAACCCGTGTCCATCTGGATTTCATACAGGCGTTGGCCATGGTGTCGTAAGATGCGGCCAGGACTCCATTTTGGCCGCCTGCCATATCCCCGTACCCATACAAGGTCGTTGGCGGTGAACAGGCCAAGTGAAGGCACCCGCGGCCATGAGGTGGAAGGCCGCAGAAGATGAAGTAGCGTGCAGGGCTGTCGGCCATGTAAGAGCTCAGCTGGGCTGTGGTCGCCCATGGGGATGAAACAGTAAGAAGCCAGAAATTGGAGAAGCGTATCATCAGCAGAAGAAGTCAGGAGTTTCCTCATCTGAGCCTTAAATATACGGACCAGTCGTTCAGCCTCACCGTTTCACTGTGGATGGAACGGAGGGGCCGTGACGTGCATGACACTGTGACGGGCACAAAAATCCGCAAAATTGGAAGAGGAAAATTGCGGACCATTACCAGTAACAAGAGTAGAGGGAAGGCCTTCCAAAGAGAAAATGCGAGCTAGAGCATTGGTTGTTGCCGTGGTGGTAGGCGACGTGCAATGGACAATGAAAGGAAAGTTAGACTAGGTGTTAATAACGAGAAGTGAATAAGTACCTAAAAAAGGTCCCATGAAGTCAGCAAGAATACGCCCACAGGGCTTCTCAGGTGAAGGCCACGGTGACAAAGATGTCTTCAGGGTGGCAGCCTGTGGCCCACAAGGGCCGCAGGCAGTGACCATGTGTGCGATTTCAGAGTCGATGCTGGGCCAGTACACATGACCTGTGCCTTTGGTGAAGGAGGTGCAAGACCAAAGCATACTAAGACGCAGGTACCACAACATGTGGCGAAGCATTTTCAGTGGAAAGGAGGATAACACCATCCCTAGCCGTGAGGCGGTAACGCAAAGCTGAGTAGTTCGACAACGGATCAGAAGTCTTAGCGGACGGACAATCTGGCCAACCCTTCTGAATACAGCATAAAACCTGGGAGAGGGTAGGGTCAGAACCCGTAGCAGCTGCCAGCCGGTCCCCGGTGATGGGTAACCTGTCCACAACCCGCGGCTCGGCAACATCCAGGTGGAAACACAAAAGTTCATCCCTATTGCATGCCAGATCAGGACCCATGGGAAGGCGAGACAGTGCATCAGCATTTGCATGTTGAGCTGTCAGCTGGAAATGAATCTCATAATTGAAACGAGACAAGTAAAGAGCCCAACGCTGGAGGCAGTGTGCAGCCTTGTCGGGAAGTGACGTTGATGGATGAAATGAGGAAACAACTGGTTTGTGATCCGTAACAAGATGAAATTTGGATACATAGAGAAAAACAGCAAAGTTATGAAGAGCATAAATAATGGCCAAAGCTTCTTTTTCAATTTGAGAATACTTTTGTTGGGCATCCGTGAGCATTTTGGAGGCATAAGCAATGGGTTGTTCAGAACCATCAGAAAAACAGTGCGCAAGGACTGCACCGACCCCGTATTGAGAGGCATCTGTGGCAAGAACAAGATGTTGGCCAGGTTGATAAGTAGCCAGGCACAGGGCCTGTTTCAGCATAGTCTTCAGTTTCTGGAAAGCCACATCACATGATGCGGACCAGTGAAAAGGCACATTTTTATGCAACAGGTGATGCAATGCCCAAGCCACCAAAGCAGCAGATGGTAAAAACTTGTGATAGTATGCTATTTTCCCCAAGAAGGCCTGCAGTTCCTTAACAGATGTAGAGTGAGGAAGGGCATCGATCACAGCAACAGTTTGCTGAAGCGGACGAATACCATCCCGAGAGAGTTGAAACCCCAAGTACGTGATGGATGCCTGAAAAATTTTGCTTTCTGAAGATTACATTTAAGACTGGCAGTCTGTAAGACATGAAAAAGAGTGCTGAGATTTTGAAGATGTTCGTCAGTGGTGGAGCCAGTGACAACAATATCGTCATGGTAATTTATACACCCAGGGACAGTGAGCAATAATTGTTCCAAGAATCGCTGAAAGAAAGCAGGGGTGCTGGCAACCCTGAATGGCAATCATTGGTATTGATAGAGGCCGAAAGGCATGTTAAGGACCAGAAACTGCCGGGAAGCAGCATCGAGAGGAAGTTGATGATAAGCTTCTGACAGGTCAAGTTTAGAAAAATACTGGCCTCCAGCAAGTTTAGTGAACAATTCTTCAGGTCGAGGCATAGGGTAAGTGTCGATAAGGCATTGAGCTTTTACAGTGGCTTTGAAATCACCACAGAGATGAATATCACCATTTGGCTTAGCAACGACGACGACAGGAGGGGACCACTCACTGGAAGTGACAGGAAGCAATGCCCCTGAAGCAGTGAGACAATCCAGCTCCCGTTTGACCTGATCACAAAGCGGCACAGGAATGGGCCATGCCTGAAAAACTTAGGCCGAGCAGTGGGTTTGAGCATGATATGGGCTTCAAAGTCGTTTGTACGGCCTAACCCAGGAGAAAAAAGGGACAAAAATGTCATCGACAAGGAATCCGATTGAGCATATGGAATGGCATCAGAGACGATATTGACAAAGTCATCTATGGAGAACCCAAAAATGCAAAAGGCATCGAAACCAAAAAGATTCTCCGCATTACCATGGTCGACCACAAATATGGGAACAGTGCAAACGACAGATTTGTAAGATACCTCAACATCAAATTGTCCCAAGAGAGAAATCTTCTGTTTGTTGTAAGTCCGTAATTGCCTAGTGACAGGTGACAGGATTGGAGAACCCAACTGAAGATGCATCTGAGAATTGATGATAGTGGCAGCAGAACCAGTATCCAACTGCATGCGAACATCTCGACCAAGTATTTGGACAGTGAGGAATAACTTCCCTGAAAGGGAAGAAGTACAATTGACAGACAACACAGAATCAGAATCAGCGTCTTGTTCATCAACATCATGTATGCAGTTGGATTTGCAAACAGATGAACATGACCCTTTTTTTTTGCATTTGTGACACACGGCCCAAGGTTGTGGATGATCTTTTTGTGAATGTTTCGTAAAACACCGCGACATGAAGGAAGTTGCCGTGGGTTTTGCTGCAGTTTCTTAGAGGTTTGTTTACGGTTAGGTCGAGGCTGTGCTTGGAAGCGTATTGCAGCTACGTCGGCCGGTGGGGACATGCCACACGCTTCATCAACATCGCACAGAGGTTGTATTTCCCTGACGTTGCCCCATGCCTCTATTTGCATTCCAGCGGCACGAGAAATTTCAAAAAATACTGAGCAATGGATAGGACTTCATCTAGAGTCAGATTTGCCAACTGAAGGGCACGTTGCCTAACTACTTTGTCAGGCACCGATCGGATAAAAGCATCCCGTACCATGGAGTCGACATAGGATTCTTTGTGAACTTCAGTAACAAATTGACACTTTCTACTGAGGCCGTGAAGTTCAGCAGTCCAAGCGCAATAGGATTAATTTGGTTGTTTTTGACAATGATAAAAGGCAACACGAGAGGCTACCACATGAAATGTATTAGCAAAATGTGAATACAGTACCACCATGACTGTACTATTAACTGGAAATATTAAAATTTGTGCCAGACCAATTAAGTGACCACTCATGGAAATCTAGGTTTGAGTCCTGATTTGACATAAATTTTCATTTGTTTCCAGTAAATTGGGCAGCTATGGTGGTACCACATTCACATACATTTCATGGTTTAATACAGATATCATCATCAGAAGTGTCTGTTTCCAAACGAACATTACATCAAACTTCACAGACACAGACAATTACACACACTGCACTAATGTAACCAACTGAATTGGTTTGGAGTGATGTTAACACCTACATTAAAAATAATAACAAGTCTTTTAACATAACAGAATTGGAAAATTTATTATTTGAATGTCTTGCTACTATAGATACCACCTCTTTGAGGAAGAAAATAAATCATGCTGGTAAGATTAATATTGAAACACAAACTATAGATGGCACTATAAATGTAATATAGTAATGATGATGACAATGGTTTTGGTGTCAATTTGAATGATAGTGAGTTTGGAGAACTGGATGGAACTGTGCCATTGAACCATAAATTGGTTAGTGTAAGTGTATCTGGAATTAATTCCTTCACTCTGCTACTGGTTATTCACCTGTTTCTTTATTTTGCTCTACAAATGTTGATAGCGAGTTCTTTGTTGTATTTAGGTTTACATTATCATACCAAGTTTTATGTGCTGCCACTATGGTAACAATCAGAATGACTTCTCAAAGACAATGACATTAACTTCAGTTGTTATTTATTTATTTTGTGGTTTTATTTACTATTAGACACTTTTTCTTTGTATTGTTTTTGCCATTGTCAGAAAATGTTCTTCAATGTACTCACATACATGTTATTATGCGACAGCTTATATATGTGGTGACTGTAACCCACATTTACAAAATGTACTTGGGTAGTACCAGCGGTGAGTGTGTATTATGGCATGTATTACAGTCTCACAATTGCAGTATAGCCAAATACACGTGAGCTGTCGAATGATTCATTTCACCAGCCTGGGTATAGTGTGCCAGTTTTGTTTTTTTGACAAATACCTGTCCATAGATCTGAATGGGGGACTATTTTGCCTTTAGAATATCTTACCCTGGAAATTAAACAATGGAAAGTCTAGGATGGAATGTAACAATATTATGAAAAGGATAGTTGCTACTCGCCATTTAGCAGAGATGCTGAGTTGCATACAGGCACAACATAAAGACTGTTGGAAACCGAGCCTTTGGCTGAGAAGGCTTCCTCCAAAATTAGACAAAACACACACACACACACACACACACACACACACACACACACACACACACACACACGACCTCAGTCTCTGGCAGTTGAGGCCAGTCAGCTGCCAGAGACTGCGGTCATTTGTGTGTGAGTTGTGTTTGCCATTGGGTGCGTGTGTGTATGTTGTTTAATTTCAAAGATGACTTTGTTGGCTGGAAACTCACTTTGCAACAGTCTTTATGTTGTGCCTATTTGTGACTTAGCATCTCCACTATATGGTGAGTAGCAACTATCCTTTTATAATATTGTTATCCTGGGAATCTTTACTCTATGATAGAATGGAGCTGCATGTTATCAGGGGGAAAAAAGACATCTGAAGTTTCCCCTTTCTTTCAATCATTCACCTCTCCAGTATAGTGAGACCATGTTGGCTAATGTTACAGAGCCAGTTGAGTCAGTCATCAGACTATTCCCTCTGCAACTACTGAGAAAGTTGCTGGCACTCTTCAGGAGCCCCAGGGTAGTCTGGCCTCTCCCTTGATACTCCTCCAACATGGTTGTGCCTACAGCACAGCTATATGTATCATTAAGGTGCACAAGCCACCCCCATCTAAGCATGGGTCATGGTTCATTGGGAGAGGGGAGTGAACAATGTCCAGCAATATACTGGCAGGTTGATGGAAAAAGTCGGTTTTGCGTGTGAGAGCAACAATTATTAAACTCATTTACATACATTTAACCTCTTCCAGAAGAAAGCAATAGGCAGAAATGCACAGATTTAAGGCCCATGTCAGAACGAGGAAATGCTTTTTTTGTATCATAATATGTTTTATCAAACATGAATGAATGAATAGTTCTAGTATTGGGAAGTTTCTGCCATCTAGTTCCAGTTATACTGTTGTTGTTGTTGTGGTGGTGGTCTTCAGTCCTGAGACTGGTTTGATGCAGCTCTCCATGCTATTCTATCCTGTGCAAGCTTCTTCATCTCCCAGTACCTAGTGCAGCCTACATCCTTCTGAATCTGTTTAGTGTATTCATCTCTTGGTCTCCCTCTACGATGTTTACCCTCCACACTGCCCTCCAGTACTAAATTGGTGATCCCTTGATGCCTCAGAACATGTCCTACCAACCGATCCCTTCTTCTAGTCAAGTTGTGCCACAAACTCCTCTTCTCCCCAATTCTGTTCAATACCTCCTCATTAGTTATGTGATCTACCCATCTAATCTTCAGCATTCTTCTGTAGCACCACATTTCGAAAGCTTCTATTCTCTTCTTGTCTAAACTATTTATCGTCCATGTTTCACTTCCATACATGGCTACACTCCATACAAATACTTTCAGAAATGACTTCCTGACACTTAAATCTATACTCGATGTTAACAAATTTCTCTTCTTCGGAAACGCTTTCCTTGCCATTACCAGTCTACATTTTATATCCTCTCCACTTCGACCAGCATCAGTTATTTTGCCCCCCAAATAGCAAAACTCCTTTACTACTTTAAGTGTCTCATTTCCTAATCTAATTCCCGCAGCATCACCCGACTTAATTTGACTACATTCCGTTATCCTCGTTTTACTTTTGTTGATGTTCATCTTATACCCTCCTTTCAAGACAGTGTCCAGTCTGTTCAACTTCTCTTCCAAGTCGTTTGCTGTCTCTGACAGAATTACAATGTCATCGGCAAACTTCAAAGTTTTTATTTCTTCTCCATGGATTGTAATATCTACTCCAAACTTTTCTTTTGTTTCTTTTACTGCTTGCTCAGTATACACATTGAATAGCATCAGGGAGAGGCTACAACCCTGTCTCACTCCCTTCCCAACCACTGCTTCCCTTTCATGTCCCTTGACTCTTATAACTGCCATCTGCTTTCTGTACAAATTGTAAATAGCCTTTCGCTCCCTGTATTTTACCCCTCCCACCTTCAGAATTTGAAAGAGAGTATTCCAGTCAACATTATCAAAAGCTTTCTCTAAGTCTACAAATGCTAGAAATGTAGGTTTGCCTTTCCTTAATCTTTCTTCTAAGATAAGTCATAGGGTCAGTTATACTGAGGTGACAAAAGTCATGGGATACCTCCTAACATCTTGTCAGACGTCCTTTCACTTGGTACAGTGCAAGATCTCAACATGGCATGGACTCAACAAATCATTGGAAGTCCCCAGCAGAAATGCTGAGCCACACTACCTCTGTAGCCACAAAATGAAATTTTTGAAAAAGATAGGAGGATTTTTCTGTTTAGCAAAAGTGACAAAAAGCAGATTTCAGAGTACTTGACAGCTCAACACAAAAGTTTTATCTCAAGTACAGATAGTGTTGAGGATCAGTGGACAAAGTTCAAAACCATCGTACAATATCATTAGATGAGTATGTGCCAAGCAAGATCATAAGAGATGGAAAAGAACCACCGTGGTACAACAACCGAGTTAGAAAAGTGCTATGGAAGCAAAGGGAACCTCACAGCAAAAATAAACATAGCCAAAGCCTTGCAGACAAGCAAAAATTACATGAAGCGAAATGTAGTGTGAGGAGGGCTATGCGAGAGGTGTTCAATGAATTTGAAAGTAAAGTTCTATGTATGGACTTGGCAGAAAATCCTAAGAAATTTTGGTCTTATTTCAAAGTGGTAGGTGGTTCAAAACAAAATGTCCAGACACTCTGTGACCAAAATGGTACTGAAACAGAGGATGACAGACTAAAGGCTGAAATACTAAATGTCTTTTTCCAAAGATGTTTCACAGAGGAAGAATGCACTGTAGTTCCTTCTCTAGATTGTCGCATAGATGTCAAAATGGTAGATATCAAAATAGATGACAGAGGGGTAGAAAAACAATTAAAGTCGCTCAAAAGAGGATGGGCTGCTGGACCTGATGGGATACCTGTTCGATTTTATACAGAGTATGTGAAGGAACTTGCCCCCTTCTTGCAGCAGTGTACCGTAGGTCTCTAGAAGAGTGTAGCATTCCAAGAGATTGGAAAAAGGCACAGACCATCCCCGTTTTCAAGAAGGGACGTCGAACAGATGTGCAGAACTATAGACCTACATCTCTAATGTCAATCAGTTGTAGAATTTTGGAACACATATTATGTTCGAGTATAATGACTTTTCTGGAGACTAGAAATCTACTCTGTAGGAATCAGCATGGGTTTCGAAAAAGATGATCGTGTGAAACCCAGTTCGCATTATTCGTCCACGAGACTCAGAGGGCCATAGACATGGGTTCCCAGGTAGATGCAATGTTTCTTGACTTCCGCAAGGCATTTGATACAGTTCCACACAGTCATTTAATGAACAAAGTGAGAGCATATGGACTATCAGACCAATTGTGTGATTGGATTAAAGAGTTCATAGATAACAGCAGCATGTCATTTTCAATGGGGAGAAGTCTTCTGAAGTAAGAGTGATTTCAAGTGTGCCGCAGGGGAGTGTTGTAGGACCATCGCTATTCACAATATATATAAATGACCTGGTAGATAACATCGGAAGTTCACTGAGGCTTTTTGCGGATGATGCTGTAGTATATCGAGAAGTTGTAACAATGGAAAATTGTACGGAAATACAGGAGAATCTGCAACAAATTGACACATGTTGCAGGGAATGGCAATTGAATCTCAATGTAGACCAGTGAAATGTGCTGCAAATACATAGAAAGAAAGATCCCTTATCATTTAGCTACAATATAGCAAGTCAGCAACTGGAAGCAGTTAATTCCATAAATTATCTGGGAGTAGGCATTAGGAGTGATTTAAAATGGAATGACCATATAAAATTAATCGTCGGTAAAGCAGATGCCAGACTGAGATTCATTGGAAGAATCCTAAGGAAATGCAGTCCGAAAACAAAGGAAGTAGGATACAGTACACTTGTTCGCCTACTGCTCGAATACTACTCACTGGTGTGGGATCTGTACCAGATAGGGTTGATAGAAGAAATAGAGAAGATCTGACAGAGAGCAGCACACTTCATTACAGGATCATTTAGTAATTGCAAAAGCGTTACAGAGATGATAGATAAACTCCAGTGGAAGACTCTGCAAGAGAGACACTCAGTGGCTCGGTACGGGCTTTTGTTGAAGTTTCGAGAACATACCTTCACCGAGCAGTCAAGCAGTATATTGCTTCCTCCTACGTATATCTCATGAAAAGACCATGAGGATAAAATCAGAGAGATTAGAGCCCACACAGAGGCATACCGACAATCTTTCTTTCCACAAACAATACGAGACTGGAATAGAAGGGAGAACCGATAGAGGTACTCATGGTACCCTCCGCCACACACCGTCAGGTGGCTTGCGGAGTATGGATGTAGATGTAGATGTTGCCAGTGCAGGATTTTGTGTATGATCTGATGTCTTGATTATGCCCCATAAATGTTCAGTGGGTTTCATGTTGGGCAATCTGGGTAGTCAGATCATTCACAGTTGTGACCCAGTGAGATGGCACATTGTCAGCCATAAAAATTCCATCATTGTTAGGGAACATGATGGCCTGAATGGCTGCAAATTGTCTCCAACTAGCCAAACATATCCAGGACCCAGTCCATTTCACGTAAACACAGCCCACACCATTACGGAGCCACCACCAATTTGCACAGTGTCTTGTTGACTACTTGGTCCAATGGCTTCATTGGTTCTGGGCACAGCAGGCAATGTCATGGTGTTAGCAGAGGCACTCCCATTGTTTGTCTGCCACCATAGCCCATTCACACCACATATCCGTTAGGACAGTGTCACCACACTGTCCTAATGGATATGTTCACTGTTCATCCCACATTGGTTTCTGCAGTTCAGTGTTGCTTGTCTGTTAGCACTAGATTAGATTAGATTAGATTTACTTTCATTCCAATTGATCCGTAGTGAGGAGGTCCTCCAGGATGTGGAACATGTCAGAAAAACAACAATACATGACAAATATTTACAACTAAAACAAATAAGCTAATGTACCATTCCACAGGTCCCAAGTGGAATGATCGTCATTTTTTAATGAACACTAAGAGTCATTTTACAAATACTAATGCACTGAATTTAAAATAAAAAAGTTTTTTATTTATTTATAAGGTAATAAACATGTAATACAACTACTGTAAAACTTATTTACAATGAACACATTACTGCACTGAAATGGTGCAGAAGTTAGATTATACTTACACACACACACACACACACACACACACACACACACAAACACACACACACAGACACACACAAATAGACACACAAATTTTCAATGAACACATTACTGCACTGAAATTGTGCAGAAGTTATGTAGTACTTATATACAAATCAGTTGGTTTTACTAAGAAATTCATCAATGGAGTAGAAGGAGTTGGCTGCCAATAAATCCTTTAGGCTTCTCTTAAACTGAATTTTATTGGTTGTTAAGCTTTTTATGGCTGCTGGCAAGTTATTGAAAATGTGTATTCCTGAATAATGCACACGTTTTTGTACAAGACTAAGTGACTTTAAATCCTTGTGAAGATTATTCTTATTTCTAGTATTGATTCCATGAATTGAGCTGTTGGTTTGAAAAAGTGATATATTTTTAATGACAAATTTCATTAAGGAATAAATATATTGGGAAGCAGTAGTTAGTATCCCTAGTTCCCTAAACAGGCTTCTGCAGGATGTTCTTGAGTTCACACCACATATAATTCTTATTGCACGTTTTTGTGCCCCGAAAACTTAAGCTTGGCTTGATGAATTACCCCACTGAAAACTTTACATAATTGGCACTGCTCTCAACCATTAAGTGATGGCACCAGTCACTGCATTGCCCATGGTGAGAGGTAATGCCTGAAATTTGATATTGACAGCACACTCTCGACACTGAATGTCAGAGTATTGAATTCCCTAACGATTTCCAAAATGCAAAGTCCCACGCGTCTAGCTCCAACAACCATTCCATGTTCAGAGTCTGTTATTCCCGTCCTGCACCCATAATTGTGTTGGAGACTTTTGCATACGAATCACTGAATACAAATGTCAGTTCCGCCAATGCACTGTCCTTTTACACCTCGTGTTCATGATACTACCAGCCTCTGCATGTGTGCATAGCACTATCCCAAGATTTTTGTCACCTCAGGGTATGTGTTTAAGCTCGTCTAGAAAAAAGCAGTTAGCAGGAATGTACAGATTTTAAGACTTTTAACAGAATGAGGAGATATTTTTCACTGAATAGTAATGTGTTCTATGAAACATGAATGAATAATTCGCTTACAAGTATTGAAATGTTTCTGTTATCTAGTTCTAATTATACATTTCTAAGATGTCCATAGTTCCCTTTTCATTAATTTATTTGTATTTTCTTTCTTAACAGGACATCAACTGCTAGTGGGCATATTTTGCTAACAGTGTCAATTCACAGCTGGACACTATTGCAGAAATTACAATGCCCTGTCTGCCTTTAGTTCACGTTAGTAGACCTGAAACAGTGCAACTGTCAGGAAGCACAACACTGAAAGCAGTGAAAGCTGTCTACAACTGGACAGTTTCCGGCTTTGATATTTGTCCCGAGGGTGCTGATAACATTAGATCTCCTGTATTCTCTCACCCAAATTCGAGTAAATGGTACGTGCAACTTGAAAAGAGTGAAGGCAACCCGATGATGTGCTTCCGCCTTGTGAGTAGCAGCAATTCTGAGCCTGTAAATGCAACCCTTAAAGCTACCGTGTTGGATCAGGAAGGATCAAAACACTGTGTGTATCCACCTGTATTCTGCAGTCTCGAAATATATGGGATATCTAGTTTAGTATGTGTGAAGGACAACTTTGATGTGAAAGAACTGGGTGAGCAGTGGACTTTTGAATGCGAAGTGTGCACTGTAGAAGTGGTAACGGGGAACACTAGTGATGCAGATGGAGAAGA
Source organism: Schistocerca piceifrons (assembly GCF_021461385.2). Taxonomy (NCBI): domain Eukaryota; kingdom Metazoa; phylum Arthropoda; class Insecta; order Orthoptera; family Acrididae; genus Schistocerca; species Schistocerca piceifrons. Next base: position 177,107,978 of record NC_060146.1, on the reverse strand, counting down.
ATTGCATTCGGCCTTAGCCGAGGATCTGGAGCAGTTGCTGAAATCGAAAAACCTCACAGATATCAAGCTGAGTGCTGGAGGAGTCCAGCTGGATGCGCACAGAGCGGTACTGTGTGCACGTAGCCCCGTGTTCAGAGCCATGCTGAGTCACGACACCAAGGAGGCTCTGGAAGGGCTTGTGGAGATCTCTGATGCTGAACCACAGGTTGTGTCAGAGATGCTGCGCTACATGTACACAGACAGAATACAGGTACCGAGTGACATGACAGAGCAACTCTTGGTGGTCTTCGATAAGTACGGGCTCCAGGATCCCAAGTTGAAGTGTGAGTTGGAGCTAGCGAGGAATCTTACAATAGACAGTGCTGCTGATATTGCTGTCTATGCCGTCATTCACTCGTGCAGCTTCCTGCAGAAGGTGTGTGTGGCTTTCATTAAGCAGAATCTCGAGCAGGTGGTCGGAAGCAGAGGCTGGGCAAACATCATTGACAGGTATCCTGCAGCTGTGGAGACAATCAGTGAATTGCTCACTGAAGGATCAGAGAGGTAAATGAGTGCAACACTCTGTGAAATTTAAATGTAAATTAGCTTGTTAAATTTTCGAGGGGCTGTGCGTACCCTAAAACCTTGAAGTATATGTTGTTAACACCTGTCACAAATGATTGTGGGAAGTTGCAGTGACAGAGCAACTGATTTGTGTAACTAATTTGTGACAATATATTCATTTTGGAGGTGAGGAAATGTTCAGTATATTACGTGAAAACCACCTTAATGTTCTAGGTGTTAAGAATATGATCAACTGTAGTTTTGGAGCTAACACTTCATTTTTGGAGGTAAATACACACAATGGTCTAACAAATAATTTATTAGGTTGGTGCATAAGTTTGTAGCATTTTTCAATGAGTTTAATAAACACAACAGATACATGTACCAGAGACTTTAATCGTCGGGGTAATATTTCAGTTGTACAACTGTAGAAATCGTGGTTTCGAGGCAAAGAACTCATTGAGCCATGTTGGGAGCACATTTTGGTGCAGAAAAGGTTGTTTGATAGAGAGCAGAAAAGGTGACAATGTGAGGGTGCAAGATAAAGTGAATAAGCTGAGTGCAGAATGACTTCCAACCCACTTCCTGTATAGTGTTTTTTGTCAGTCTAGCAGAATGTTGGTGGGTGTTATCGTGGAGTAGCGTCATTTCACTCAGTCTTCCTAGTCGTTGTTCTCAGAATGTTTATGTGAGACATCTCAGTTGTTGACATTCAGTGTCAGCACTAACAGTTGCATATAGGCCTACCACGGGGAAGCAGTTTGCAGTACACCTCGCTGTCGCCATTCCACCATATACCGGTACATAACATTATCTTCTGTGGGTGTGTGCAGGTCATTGTGTGGGTTGTTGGTTTGTTTGGGCTCTACTATTTCTTTATTTCTTTATGTTACCAATTTTCTTTGTCATCAGTCATCTGACTGGTTTGATGCAGCTCGCCACGAATTCCTCTCCTGTGCCAACCTCTTCATCTCAGAGTAGCACTTGCAACCTACCTCCTCAGTTATTTGCTGGATGTAATCCAATCTCCATCTTCCTCTACAGTTTTGGTCCTCTACAGCTCCCTCTAGTACCATGGAAGCCATTCCCTCATGTCTTAACAGATGTCCTATCACCCTGGCCCTTCTCCTTATCAGTGTTTTCCACGTATTCCTTCCCTCTCTGATTTTGCACAGAACTTCCTCATTTCTTACTTTATCAGTCCACCTAATTTTCAACATTCGTCTGTAGCACCACATCTCAAATGCTTTGATTCTCTACTGTTCTGATTTTCCCACTGTCCATATTTCACTACCGTACAATGCTGTACACCAGACGTACATTCTCAGAAATTTCTTCCTCAAATTAAGCCCTATATTTGATACTAGTAGACTTCTCTTGGCCAGGAATGCTCTTTTTGCAAGTGCCAGTCTGCTTTTGATGTCCTCCTTGCTCCGTCCATCATTGGTTATTTTACAGCCTAGGCAGCAGAATTCCTTAACTTCATCTACTTCCTGACCATCAACCCTGATGTTAAGTTTCTTGCTGTTCTCATTTCTACTACTTCTCATTGCCTTTGTCTTTCTTCAATTTACTCTCAATCCATACTCTGTACTCATTAGACCGTTCATTCCATTCAGCAGATCATGTCATTCTTCTTTACTTTCACTCAGGATAGAGATGTCATCAGCGAATCGTATCATTGATATCCTTTGAACTTGAATTTTAATTCCACTCCTGAACTTTTCTTTTATTTCAGTCATTGCTTCCTTGATGTACAGATTGAACAGTAGGGGCAAAAGACTACATCCTTGTCTGACACCATTTTTAATACAAGCACTTTGCTCTTGATCATCTACTCTTATTATTTCGTCTTGGCTGTTGTACATATTGTATATGACCTGTCTCTCCCTATAGCTTACCCCTACTTTTCTCAGAATTTCGAACATCTTGCACCATTTTACATTGTCAGACGCTTTTTCCAGGTCGACAAATTCCATAAACAGTGTGAATAGTCGTTTTGTTGCCACTTTCCCCAACAATTTTAGAAACTCTCATGTAATGTTATCTGTCCCTTCTGTCTTATTTTATCTTAAGTCCTCCAATGCTCTTTTAAATTATGATTCTAATACTGGATCTCCTATCTCTTCCAAATCGACTCCTGTTTCTTCTTCTATCACGTCAGACAAATCTTCCCCCTCATAGAGGCTTTCAATGTATTCTTTCCACCCATCCACACTCTCCTCTGCATTTAACAGTGGAATTGCACTCATAATTTTATCACCCTTGCTTTTAATGTCACCGAAGGTTGTCTGACTTCCCTATAAGCTGAGTCTCTCCTTTCGACAATCATATCTTCGTCAATGTCTTCACATTTTTCCTGCAGCCATTTCATCTTGCCTTTCCTGCACTTCCTATTTATTTCATTCCTCAGCGACCTGTATTTTTTTTTTGTTCTTGAGTTTCCCGGAACATTTTTATACTTCCTCCTTTCATCAATCAATTGAAGTATATCTTCTTTTATCCATGGTTTCTTCACAGTTACCTTCTTTGTACCTATGTTTTCCTTCCCAACTTCTGTGATGGCCCTTTTTAGAAATGTCCATTCCTTCCATTCCTCTTCAACTGTACTGCCTACTGAGCTATTCCTTATTGCTGTATCTGTAGTCTTAGAGCACTTCAACCATATCTTATCATTCTTTGGTACTTCCTCATCCCACTTTGTTGTGTATTGATTCTTCCTGACTTATGTCTTAAACTTCAGCCAACTCTTCATCAGTACTATATTGTGATCTGAATCTATGTCTGCTCCTGGGTATGCCTTAAAATCCAGTATCTGCTTTCAGAATCTCTGTCTGACCATGATGTAATCTAACTGAAATCTTCCCTTATCATGGGGTCTTTTCCAAGTATACCTCCTCCTCTTCTGATTCTTGAAGAGAGTATTTGCTATTACTGGCTGAAACTTGTTGCAGGACTCAATTAGTCTTTCTCCTCTCTCATTCCTTGTCTTTCCCAAGCCCACATTCTCCTGTGACCTTTTCTTCTACTCTTTCCCCTACAACTGCTTCCAGTCTCCCATGACTATTAGATTTTTATATCCCTTTATGTACTGAATTACCCTTTTGATGTCCTCATATGCTTTCTCTATCTCTTCGTCTTCAGCTTGTGACATCGGCATGTATACCTGAACTATCGTTGTCGGTGTTGGTTTGCTGGCGATTCTGATACGAACACCCCTATTACTGAACTGTTCACAGTAACACACTCCCTGCCCTACCTTCCTATTCATAACGAATCCTACTCCCGTTATACTATTTCCAGCTGTTGTCGATATTACCCTATACTCATTTGACCAGAAATCCTTGTCTTCTTTCCACCTCACTTCACTGACCCAAATGTATCTAGATTGAGCCTTTGTATTTCCTTTTCCAGGTTTTCTAGTTTCCCTACCACATTCAAGCTTCTGACATTCCACACCCCGACTCATAGAACATTATCCTTCCATTGATTATTCAATCTTTTTCTCGTGGTAACCTCCCGCTGAGCACTCCCCTCCCAGAGATCCGAATGGGGGCTATTCCGGAATCTTTTGCCAATGGAGAGTTCATCATGACACTTCTTCAATTACAGGCCACACGTCCTGTGGATATATGTTACATGTCTTTAATGCAGTGGTTTCCATTGCTTTTTGCATCCTCATGTCATTGAGTATTTCTGAGTCTTCCACCTTTAGGGGCAGTTTCCCACCCCTAGGGCAAGAGAACCTCTGTCCACTCCTCCGCCCTCTTTGACAAGGTCGTTGGCAGAACAAGGGGTGCACATACGGCCACCCTCTGACTTTATTTATTTTGGCGTAAGGTGTGCAGTACCTGTACACCCAATTTTTTAACCTACTTCATTGCAGACAAATGTGCTGGAAATCTTTGGTCGCCAAAGCTAACTATTAATAAAAATTTAAGCAGCGGTGATATTCAAACCCGGGACCAAAGACGTTTTGATGATTAGGAATCAAAGATGGTACCCTTAGATCACAGGTTAGTATAAAGACACCATTTCTCATCACCAGTAACCATACAGGATAGGAATGGTCAGTGTTATTCATGAGCCAATTGATGACAAGCAAGCAGAGGTGCACATACGGCCACCCCCTGACTTTATTGATTTTGGCGTAAGGTGTGCAGTACCTGTACACCCAATTTTTTAACCTACTTCATTGCAGACAAATGTGATATTAAAGTGGAATGATCACAGTTCATCACATTTTACAGTTCTCAAATACACTGACACAGATGACACCAATGTATTGATTGAAGGTGGAAATAGAAAGGCACTTAGGCTGTATGCTGAAGTCACAAATGAAAAGATTTCAGAGTGGTTTGTGATGAATAAGGTACTGATTAGCCCTTTTTTTTAAAAAAAAAAAAAAAAAACGCCACTATACAGTTCCACACAAAGCAAAATTAAAAATCCATTAAAACCAAATATTTCTTTGGAAAACCAAAAAATTGTCATTGAAACAAAATTGCTTTGTTTACTTACAAGACAATCTGAAATGGAATTCCCACATCACATTCTTAAATTCTAAGCTATCTAAAATGACCTATGCAATGAGAATTATGTGGAACACCACAAGTGCTGAAGGAGAGAGGTGTATTATGCACGCGTACTTTCCCTTTTGAGTTATGACATCATATTCTTGGGAAATTCCGCTCACAGCATAACAACTTTCAAGAAACAAAAAAAGATTGTGAGGATAATGAAAAATGCAAACAGTTGAAAATCATGCAAAGTACGATTGGCTGGTGACTAGCCCCTACCCCTCGACTCGCAGAAACGTCAATCACAATGTCATTTCAGTTGGAGTTTAGGTCAGTAGTTGTAGCAAACAAATAGATAAATAAAGTTGAAGAAACATACCTTAATTTTTGATGGCAAATGTACTCCTCCTCAGATCATTCCTGCATATGAACTCATCACATATGGCATCAAGGTCGAGTTTCATCGATTCATCTCTATGGGCGCTGAGAAGGGCGATGGCCTTAAGACGATCCTGCCTCATTATAGAATGAAGATACATTTTCACCCTCCACAGACAAGAAAACGATCGCTCAGTGGTACAGGACGTTACCGGAATCATCAGCACTACACGTATGAATGTCACTAGTTCAGGCAGTAGGTCAAACAGGTGGTTTTCCTGTTTTAGGTATTTCACCATGTCATCCGACGAAGTAATATTTGCAGAATCACTACTTTGGATAATCTCATGAAATATGCTTCGGTGGAGAAGCAAGCGTTCTTTGTCTATATCTGATTCGTAGAAAGATAAAATATCGAATGAATGTTTGTTATCACCAAGAAGAAATTGTTCAATTTGATTTACAAACGTGAATGATTGAGTTTTGAACCGTGATTCCAAGAAGCTGATGGATGTATCCATTGTTTCATAATACAATCTGCTATGTTTGTCACATACTTCAGTGAATGTTTCTACAGACGAATTGATGGAGTCATTGTATTTCTTAGGGACTTTTCTTCTACTGGGTAATTTTGGGGAATCAATATCCGTATCTTGACATTTTGAAGTTACTTCACCCCAGAATGATTCAAAATTGTTTCTCATAAATTTAATAGCAGTTACAAGAGTGGAAATCATCTTATTGGCCTCCTCTAAGTGTAGGGATTTCCTCTGTAGTGCTATGTTTACGGTATCTATGTGACCAAACAGTTTTACCAAAAGTGATAACATGAAAAAGAAATCATATGTCTGCATATTAATCAAAAAGCCGTTTTCTTTGGTCCCAGTGTCTGAATTGTCATTTCTTGAAACATTTAGAAAAAATTCCTGAAGTTATGTATAGTTGGACAAAACTGAAAAAATTTCCAAGTATCTTATGGCCCACCTTGTAGGACAGAGTGGTTTCAAATTTGTAGAGGCATCTGCCTTCGGGTGAGCAAAAAGATCTAATCTTTTAGGTGAGTCTCTCACAAAATGTATTAAGTCCTTCATAATATCCAATGCATTTCGACATTCTGGAACTGCTTTCACAGTGTCTTGTAATGTTAGATTTAAACCGTGTGCAAGGCAGTGCACAAACATAGCTCTCTTCTCCATTTCCATAAACTTTGCCTGGACACCACTATATAATCCGGCCATGTTAGCTTAACCATCAAAGCATTAGCCCCTACAATTAGATGTAGGCAAATCAAATCATCTTAAAATGTCGATAATAATATCAAACAGAGCCTTAGCTGTGGTACTTTGTATGGAGTGTAGCCCTAAAAAAAATTCTTCTATTTCTAGCGAAGCAGCAACAAATCTTATACAGATACTAAATTGCTCTTTGGTGGCTATGTCTGTTGTTTTGTCTGCTATTACTGCAAAATACACTACACTCTTGATATCCTCCAATAATTTTCTAAGAAGTGTATGACTTAAAATGGCCAAAATTTCGTTTTGCTCATCATGGGATGTCCATTTGTAAGTTTCGCGCTGTAGCCATATTAAAAGTAGCTGGTTATCTTCACATCGAAGGTGTAATAAATTGTCAAGGTTACTTGTTTCATTAGTATGCCCATGTATTGTAAGCCCCTGCACTGCTAAATAACAGAGGGAAGGTATGATTTTTAGTAAACAAGCTCGGTTTTCTTTCATTTGTGTCAGTTTTTCTTTGGAAATCTGCCTCTATACATTGACATTCAATTTTAAGGGTTTGAATTTCAGTACAGCTTCTCTGTGGCAGTCCGATGCTTCATGTGCATTCTACTTTTCTACCCCTTTCTTCCAGTTTGAAAAACCAGTTTACATGAAAGTTGTTTCCATTTTGTGAGAAAACTGAAAAAGATTTTCTTCAAACATTTGTCTGCAAATTTTGCAAAAAATAACATTTTTTACCTTATTGTAATTGATCCATGCAAATTGCTGTTTCCAAGAGGGCTGATAACAGCATTGTTTTTTCCAGGAACAGTGTTTTTTGTCACCACCACAGTTCCGTCACTATCTGTGTCTTTGCTGTCACATACAGCACCACCAATACTGGGTCTAGCTTCACCATCGCTAACACATGCCACATTGTCACATTTCTTCCTAATTATAAACTTTTCCATTTTAAACTGGACAGTAAGGGACGAAAGATTAACAACTGAACCAAGTCACAGTAAGACTAACTGACCACTGGCAATGCCCAGCTCTGGAATATTTATGTTCGCTGCCAACATTAGCTGCGGCCTGTGTAACAGTACTGTGCACCTAACAAGAAGTAGCCATGTATCAATAGTGTTGATTATTGTCAGGGCTGGCTCTAGGGAGGGGGCACTTGACATGTTCGCGTGGGGCGGCAAAATCCCTGGAGCCGGTGCTGATTTGTGTGGTGTTGTACCTACTGATTGTCAATAGAATTTACAAAAATGAATGAAGAGTCTTTAACGTTACCTAATCCTTCTAGCGATCGTCATCAAATTCAGTGTCAGTATTGCTCATTAGTTTCTTTTTTAAGCTTCCAGCAGACTGCTGTGGGAGGAAGTGGAGCTCGTCCTAGCAGCCAAAGCGCTGCGAGCTCATGGTGAGATTTCGTTCCCGCATACCCCCGTACAGTAAAAGTGTGCAAATAGTACAGATGCAGGGGACATTATGCAAAAATGTATGTGCAAGTTTTAACAAATTTGAAACTTCCCGGCATATTAAAACTGTGTACCCGACCGAGACTCGAACTCGGGACCTTTGCCTTTCGCGGGCAAGTGCTCTACCATCTGAGCTACCGAAGCACGACTCACGCCCGGTCCTCACAGCTTCACTTCTGCCAGTATCTCGTCTCCTACCTTAAAAACTTGCCCGTGAAAGGCAAAGGTCCCGAGTTCGAGTCTCGGTCAGGCACATAGTTTTAATCTGCCAGGAAGTTTCATATCAGCACACACTCCGCTGCTGAGTGAAAATCTCATTCTTTTAACAAATTTCCCAGTTAAAGATGAGGAAGGGGGCAGAGCAGTGAGAAATGCATGTTTGAATATTGTGGGGGATGGGGTCCAAGGACCCTACTTTTAACTATTGGGGGCGGCCCAAAGTACCTTGCCCCCCCCTCCCCCCCAAGTCGGCGCCACTGCACTGACATGATCATAGTGGATTAATGCATCTTAAATGATCTTCAGAAAGCCCCAACGGTCTTCCTGAATGTGGAGAGTCACTAATATCAAAATGATCCTCCTTAAAATGAGAAAACCATTTTCTTGCTGTGCTCTGTCCAGTGGCATTATCCCCATATACAGTGTACATATTTATGGCCGGCTCTGCAACTGTCACCCCTCTATTGAACTCAAACAAGAAAAGATGTTGGAAATGTTTAGATTTCTCCACTAGACACTCCAGTGTCCAACATCCACAGCTACTCATTACCTCCAAATAACAACATTTAAACTCACATAGCAATAATAAATTACAAATAAAAAATGACAATCAATAAATAAATCCATAGGAACTGGAATACCATCATGCAAAACAAAAACACTACGAACTTACGCATCAACCTGATAGTGCTGAATTTTCATTTTCTGCTTTTGCCATATCTTGGCATTTCTGTTGGATACATGTAATATACAGGGTGATTTACTGAAGTTACAAGCTTTCTGGGATGATGAAAGATAACTGTATCATTTTGAATCAATGACCCCAAGTTGAAAGCTAAAAGCGAAACTCTTTTCTGATATCTGTGACTGTAGAATACATCTAGCGGTACTGTTATTGCTAACACTGCAGCATAGATCACTTTCAGCAGTGGTAGTATGGACCAAAACAAGAAAAGAATGTCTGGCAAAAAAGAACTCTAAAATACATACCTTAACACATTCCAGTCAGTCCACAGTGACTGCTGCAGTCCCCCAGAAGTCGTAAACTTCTTCCACATCTTTGTGTGGCTCCTGCTTGTAAGGTGAAAGAGAAAGTGGATACCGTACATCTCAGAAATACTGTCATTGATTTCAAAACCACCCTCATCAATTTCAGTACCAGACTCTTTGAACAGCCAAAGAATTTCTTTACGAGTCAATCTGTCTCCTATTTTCTGACAGACTTTTGTGATCAAAACAACTACGAAAGAACACTGTAACAACAAATGTGCAGGAACTGATCATGCCTGTTATATGTTTTTCAAATCATGTAGCACTTTGTAGAAGGGAGAACATCCGTGTAACAGCTCTCCGAAGTGCTAAAAGAGTGAACATCTGACTTCGAGCCATCACTGCCCCAAAATAATGTATCTACATCTACATCCATACTCCGCAAGCCACCTGACAGTGTGTGGTGGAGGGTACCTTGAGTAACTCTATCAGTTCTCCCTTCTATTCCAGTGACGTATTGTTCGAGGAAAGAAGGATTGTCGGTATGCCTCTGTGTGGGCTCTAATCTCTCTGATTTTATCCTCATGGTCTCTTCACGAGATATATGTAGGAGGGAGCAATATATTGCTTGACTCCTCAGTGAAGGTAGCTAAATGATAAAGGATATTTCTTTCTATGTATTTGCAGCACATTTCACTGGTCTACATTGAGATTCAATTGCCATTCCCTGCACCATGTGTCAATTCACTACAGATCCTCCTGTATTTCAGTACAATTTTCCATTGTTACAACCTCTCGATACACCACAGCATCATCCGCAAAAAGCCTCAGTGAACTTCCGGTGTCATCCACAAGGTCATTTATGTATATTGTGAATAGCAATGGTCCTACGACACTCCTCTGAGGCAGACCTGAAATCACTCTTACTCTGGAAGACTTCTCTCCATTGAGAATGACATGCTGCATTCTGTTATCTAGGAACTCTTCAATCCAATCACACAATTGGTCTGATAGTCCATATGCTCTTACTTTGTTCATTAAACGACTGTGGGGAACTTTATCGAACGCCTTACAGAAGTCAAGAAAAAAGGCATCTACCTGGGAATCCGTGTCTATGGCCCTCTGAGTCTCATGGACGAATAGCAGGAACTGGGTTTCACACTATCATCTTTTTCGAAACCCATGCTGATTCCTACAGAGTAGATTTCCAGTCCTCGGAAAAGTCATTATACTCGAACATAATATGTGTTCCAAAATTCTACAACTACTGTAGGGTAACAGTCAGAGAAACCTTTTTCAGAGATTCTTCGAGCATTGATTTTTAGGGAGATCATAATGCACCAATAACTTCTGCAGGCAGTGAGTGGAATGTGTTAAGAGAAAAGGGCACTTATACAGTAGGAGAGATGTTCCCCAGTATCAAAGACATAAAAGTGCTAATAGCTCTTAAGGTATACATTTTAGTGCCCACATTTAAAAGACTTTTGCTGTTGGTTTTGTCCATACTATCACCAGTGAAAATTGCCTATTCTGTAATTGTAGCAGCAATGGTACTGGTACATGCATTCCACTGTCAGAGATATCAGAGCAATTTTCTCTTATAACTTGCAACTCAGTCACATTCGGGCAAGGGTCCCTCACCTCAAATTGATACCTTTACACTTCTCCATCACTGTCGAAGTTTGTAACATCACAGAATCACCATTTACACACAGCAGAAATCTGGACACAAGAAGGGATAATGGAACTATTGCCTCTCTGCTGGAGACCAGTCTATCACAATAGTGTAGATACTGCCTTTAAGATGAAATGCACTAGTAGCCATTAAATTGCTACACCACGAAGATGACATGCTACAGACACAAAATTTATCCGACAGGAAGAAGATGGTGTGATATGCAAATGATTAGCTTTTCAGAGCATTCACACAAGGTTGGCGCCGGTGGTGACACCTACAACGTGCTGACATGAGGAAAGTTTTCAACCGATTTCTCATACACAAACAGCAGTTGACCGGTGTTGCCTAGTGAAACGTTGTTGTGATGTCTCGTGTAAGGAGGAGAAATGCGTACTATCACATTTCCGACTTTGATAAAGGTCGCATTGTAGCCTATCGTGATTTTGGTTTATCGTATCATGACATTGCTGCTCGCCTTGCTCGAGATCCAATGACTGATAGCAGAATATGGAATCGGTGGTTTCAGGAGGGTATACGGAATGCCGTGCTGGATCCCAATGGCCTCGTATCACTAGCAGTCAAGACCACAGGCATCTTATCCACATGGCTGTAACAGATCGTGCAGCCACATCTTGATCCCTAAGTCAACAGATGAGAATGTTTGCAAGACAACAACCATCTGCATGAAGAGTTCAACGACGTTTGCAGCAGCATGGACTATCAGCTTGGAGATGACGGCTGCAGTTACCCTTGACGCTGCATCACAGACAGGAGCACCTGTGATGGTGTACTCAATGACGAACCTGGTTGCAGGAATGGCAAAAAGTCATTTTTTCAGATGAATCCAGGTTCTGTTTACAGAATCATGATGGTCGCATCTGTGTTTGGCGACATCATGGTGAACGCACATTGGAAGCGTGTATTCGTCATCACCATACTGGCATATCACCTGGCGTGATGGTATGGGGTGCCATTGGTTACACATCTCAGTCACCTCTTGTTCACATTGATGGCACTTTGAACAGTGGACATTACATTTCAGATGAGTTACGACACGTGGCTCTACCCTTCATTCAATCCCTGCGAAACCCTACATTTCAGCAGCATAATACACGACCACATGTTGCAGGTCCTGTACAGGCCTTTCTGGATACAGAAAATGTTTGATTGCTGCCCTGGCCAACACATTCTCCAGATCTCTCACCAATTGAAAACATCTGTTCAATGGTGACCGAGCAACTAGCTCGTCACAATACGCCAGTCACTACTCTCGATGAACTGTGGTATCGTGTTGAGGCTGCATGGGCGGCTGTACCTGTACACACCATCCAAGCTCTGTTTGACTCAATGCCCAGGCATATCAAGGCTGTTATTATGGCCAGAGGTGGTTGTTCCGGGTACTGATTTCTCAGGATCTATGCACCCAAATTGCGTGAAAATGTAATCACATGTCAGTTCTAGTATAATATATTTGTCCAATGAATACCTGTTTATCATCTGCATTTCTGCTTGGTGTAGCAACTTTAATGGCCAATAGTGTAATTAATAGAATTTCAAGACAGTCAGTGCAAAAGGTGTCATACATCTCATTAAAAAGAATGGTTGTAAGTGTGGTTGAAGCAGAATATAAAGAAGGACTGTCCACACAATATGAGTAATTTGTACCACTTTGTCACTACAACATAAAATTTTTTGTCAGATGAAATCATTAATAATGTTCTTGCATGCATGCACATGTGTGTGTGTGTGTGTGTGTGTGTGTGTGTGTGTGTGTGTGTGCTATTACATGCTGTCCTCCCATTGGGTGCCTGTAACTTCACAAGGAGATGCATTACCACCATCTGATCTATGATGTGAACAAACACGAATGAATGACCCTTTGTAAATTTTAGCCATATTTTATACACATATTTTGACCAGCAGATCTTAATAATGTGGAGTGATTAAAAGGTTATTGAGATCCATAATTTTTGTTTAGGAACATATAGCATCCCCAGTGCCAAATTTTTTATCATGTAGCCGTAAAATAATAATTTCTCTGTGTAGGTTTAGATTGCAAAGAAATAATTTATGACAGAATGATCTAAAGAGACGACAAGATACGCTCTTTTGTTAATTTTTTTAGTCGACTTCACTTCTTCTTTTGTCTTGAATGTGTCTAGAGGGACATCTTGCGTGTGCTGACAAATGTAAGCATATTTGTATGAGTTAAACATATAATATAACGATTTAATATTATTGTGCACTTTTAATTTGTAAGAGGTGATCCCGATTTCATGTCCGCCTTCCTTGAATTAACCTGCATTCAAGTAATTTACAGCTCAACAATCGCAGCGGCCGATGCAGCCAACGACGCCATTACGTGGCGATATTAACTTACGAAAAATTAGCGGAAGCGGAAAACTCGCCAGCTATTAACATAATATTAATTTTTCTCCACAGCCGCTCGAAGTTGCAGAAATATTTAGCTTTAAGATTCTTATTTTCAGTACCATAGCTGAGAGCCAGAGCCAGGACTCCGACTACAATACAATGGTCAACGGAGGTAAGAAAAATACTCTCGCGCGTGTGTGGGCCGCAATTTTAATTAATAACTAAAGATTTCCTGCTTTAAAGTGAACTGACTAGCCGAGTTTATTACATTGTTCAACTTAAATATCATTTTTATTAAGGCCCACCACGTAAGTCGGCAACAATCAAAAAATAATAATAACAATTATAATATATACATTAAATTACGACGGCCGACGGATGCGAGAAACACATGCTCTGTCTGAAGTAGGGGAGAATGGGGGACATTTCATTAAGTTTTGGGCTATAATTTTTCCCTACAGAACATTACTATTATTACTATTATTATTATTATTATTACTACTACTATTAGTTATTACTGTTAGTTTCCATGGTATGTAGAATAACTTGTAAATGTTTATGTTGGTTCCTAATAACAAACAAACTGCCATATTCTACATTTCAGTTGAAGCATATTTTCATTCAAATGTACCCTAATGATGAGACTTTCTTCTGTTATTGTCTAAATAACACCTGCTCTTTTTGGTTTGAAATCAATCAGACGTACACCTTATTGGTTTAATAGGCCAATAATATAACCATGGATACAAATTCAGCCAAACTACTGTTACAGAAAGCAAGAAACAGTAATAGGATTGGCCACAGGAATTTTAATTTGTAATGTTGGTCTTTCTCTCATTTCTACTTGCTTCACAAATAGGTCTTTGTTGAGCATTCCATTAAATGTAAAAGATTCAGAATCAGCTATTTGTAGTCTCTATATCATAATTTTTAGACCCATATTTTCACCAGTGGGTCTGTGAAATAATTCAGCCAAGTTTTCTTCCACCTTTACAATTAATTTTTCTTTTTTTAATATTTAATTTTCTTTCAACATACTCTTATCTTTTCCCTGATTTTGTAAAGGTTTGCAGTTCAATTCAGTTTTTTTAAGTGTAAACTGATCATTCCACTCACTTTCTCCTCAAATTTTACTATCTACTGCTACCTTCAGAAAAGGCCAGACATCTTCATCTTCATGTGTCCTTCACTTGTATTTACTTTACAGTTCTTTGCTTTTTCTGTTGTAGGTTTAAGAGTTCTGCTCAAAAAATCTGGATTTTTCTCTGCTTGTGCTAGGGTCATGCTCCATTGTGTGATTCATATCAGCATGGAGAGAACCCAACTACAATGTGTGGGTTGAATACTCTGTCTTCTGTGAAATCATCTGAATGAACAGCTTATTCATTGTAGTAAAGAAAAATAATGTGGCATCTGCTTTATTAAAATCTGTTGCCTTAGGTAAGCTAGTATTTTCATGTCTAATTATGATGAGTTATTGATACCAGCTCACAAAACGCTTGACCCATTTAACATGAATTATTTTATTTACATTGTAATTACCCTGTGTACTTAAGCCCAGCTGTTCTACATACTTGTATGTGAGCTGCAACATTTGTTTGTTAGTCAGTTTGTAGTTCATATTTGTAGCTCTTAATAGTATAATCAGGATGATTACATTCTTCACCTGCAGCAAACACATGTTGACTTCTATACTTCGATCAATAACAATTGGGTGACATTGGTTTATTATTACTGTCACTCAGTTTAATATCCACTTCATTACTGTTTCTTAATCTGTCACGTAAAGCAGAATAATCATAGAATTTTAGCAGTTCTAAGTGACATGGCATCTACCACTGTTTCCATAGCCTTCGAAGCTTTTTCTTCACTTTCTTGTGGTCTAATTACCTTCTTTTTGTTACTTTCCACCATGTTACCCAAGTATAAAACAGAACTTTGCACCTTTCATGCCATGTAATGGTATATTATTGCCAGAATAAATTATTTAGATGGACTGGAGGTACATTTCAACTGCATTGAAAATTATTCTCAACGGTTGATTGAAATGTGCCGCACATGTAACCATAAAGGTAAGAAAACGTTAAAATGTGTAAGCCTTCAGACAGTTCTTCTACTGCAGTGGAAAACCGCACACTCATTCACACAAGCGCAACTCACACTCACATGGCCACAGTCTGTGGGCACTGTGGCCGAACTGGAACAGTGTCTGACATGAGCAGCAATCTGCTCTGTTGGGTGGTGGGGATTAGAAGATGGCATGGAGTGGGGAGGGGGAGCAGTAGCAGGGTAGGGTGTAGTGGTGAGGGAAGGAGCTGTGGTGCCTGTAGGAATGCACAGGGACATGGTTGGGATTGGATAGGGCTGCTAGCTGTTAGGCGTAGTGTCAGGAAGCTGTGCTTTGGGGTGGGGGGGGGGGGGGCTTGAGAGGGGGGAGAGAGAGAGAAGTAGAGCAGGAGAAAAGACTAGTAGATGTCTTGGTGAGTAGTGCTGGAGGGGGAGCAAGGAGAAGGGGATAGATAGGTGGAAGACAGGACAGGGACTAGCAGATGTTGAGGCAAGGAGGTTATGGGAACAAAGGATATGTTGTACACACCCTCCCCCCCCCCCCCCCCCCTCCCGGGGCTCTCATCTCTTTGTGAGTATGTGAGTACATGCTTGGCCTCCAAGGGGCTGCAGCCCTTGCAGTGCCATATCCCTTTCATGCTGAAAGTCTGTTCTTCTAGTCTTCTTTTCCCCTCTGCCTTTCCTTTGGGTAGTCTTCTTGGTGCTGATTGTGCTTGGATCTGGTTTGTGATTTTGGACACCCATTTTCTTCTCTTACATCATTCTGCCACTTTTCATTCTTAGCTAAATGTTGGGGATAATTTGCTACTCCTTTTCCAAATTGTAAAGAAGTGCAGATCATGCAGGGAGAGTCAACCAGTGCAGCATTTATTCCATCTCTTGTGCATTTCTCTCTTTGCACTCTTCCATTCTTGCACAGGTACTATGGGCAGAAACCAGCACAGTAGCCATTCTGTTGTGGAAGGGGGGGGGGGGTTAAAAGTACCTACATGGTTCTAACCCCCTGACTACAAAGGGATCACACTGTTGGTGCCTGAGCTGGAAACTCACCATGCAAGCCCAGGAGTATGAACCTGTCATGGCTGGGGAACAGGGACTCTGGGCAACAGTTTACTGGCCAGGCAACTGTTGCTGTGGCTGGGTGGCACAAGTGGGGAGAGCCCCCATTTGGAGTGGGTATTACTATGGCAGAAGATTCACATAGGAAGTGAATTAAAGTTCAGTTGGCTGGTTGCTTCAAAGCCCAGCAGTCTCTTCAGATGGGAGATATGACCCCATTATGTTTCCTGCCCTGGCTATGCCATGGGAGGAGGGACAGGGTATGTCTGGGAGTGATATACTTCACATAGTGCCTGGTCTGTACTCAGACTGACTGCATGTTTTTACTGCAATGAAGTCATTATTTTCTGTCGGAAACATTGATGACAAATTTGGGGAAGTTGAGTCTCTGTGGAAAATAAGAAATGATTTATTATTGATTAAAACTTAATCTGCTGCCCAATCTACAGCTCTTCAGGCATGTGATCATCTAGGTGACAAACCTGGGACCATTACCCCACACAAAACTTTGAACATGGTCCAAGGAATCATCTTCCACAGAGATCTTATGTTCCAAACAGATGAGCTCTGGAATAACCTCCAGCAGTGAGGTCTACATTTTATCGGGCTTGTACAACAAGGGCCCAAGGATGATTGTACATTTCCATGCACCTTTATCTTAACTTTTGAAGGGAAGTCCTTCTGGAGAAGACTAAGGTGGTGGTGTACATATGTGATGTGAAACTGTTTGTCCCACATCATTTGAGGTGCTTCAGATGTTTACAGTTTGGGCATATGCCATTCTGTTGCATGCCAGACCCAAAATACAACTGTGGACAATCACTCCACAAAGACAGTCGTGGTGAACATGTGCCTTTGTGTGACAACTGTGCATAACATCACCCTCAGTATTCACCAGATTGCCTAGTTTTTGAAAAAGAGCAGGTGATCCAGGAATACAAATCTATTGACCATCTGTCATTTACTGAGGCATGGAGGAAATATGAAAACCATACCCTGTGGACATGATGATCCATTATGCTAGTGTCATAGTCATCACCCTACCCTGCCTCAGCCCTCCCAAACCAGATCTCACACCACCCTCCTCTCCCATGGTTCTTGCAGTACCTTCATTGCTTCTTCAGGAACCACTTTCCACACCCGATCAGGAAAGCATTCTTCTTTGTCATCTACTGGTGACAGGGCTTGCTCTCAGGATCACTCTCCCTGGCAACCCACGGACCAGAGACCCAGTGTCAAACAATGGCTGAAAGGAAACTTCCTGGTAGATTAAAACTGTGTGCCGGACCGAGACTCGAACTCAGGACCTTTGCCTTTCGCGGGCATGTGCTCTACCGACTGAGCTACCCGAGCACGACTCACGCCCCGTCCTCACAGCTTTACTTCTGCCAGTACCTCGTCTCCTACCTTCCAAACTTAACAGAAGCTCTCCTGTGAAACTTGCAGAACTAGCACTCCTGAAAGAAAGGATACTGCGGAGACATGCTGAAAGAACCATGTTTTCTCATGCTCTCCCCTTGGATGGTTCCCAGGCTATGGATTAGGATTGATCTCTTCCAAGGTCTGAAAGTGTTAGTCACCCCTATGACTTTTTGGTGACTGTTACATCCACTTCTTTCAGAATTCCAGGGCGTTACCACCATTTACACCAATAGCTCCAAACCTGTGGATCAGACAGGAAATGCTTTTACATCCCGTGCCATTATGGAATGTTATTCACTGCTGGGAGCATGTAGAGTATTTATGGCAGAGCTGACTGCCAATAGCAAAACCCTCCTTTATATTAAACGGGGCTCCATTGACAGTGTTTTTATTGTGTACTAAGTAGATTCCATGCTACTGACCAGTCCCCACCCCCAAGCACAACCTCCCAAAACTGCACCTAGCAGCCCTATTCTGTCACCAGCACATCCCTCCACAGTTCCACAGGCTGCACAGCATCTTTCCCCTCCGCTACCTTGCTATCGCTTCCCCTCCCTGCTGCATGCCTCCACCTTTCCCACTATTTGATGCAGTTCATTGCTGCTCACAATGCCCAGAGATGGTGGCTCTTTGTGTGTGTGTGTGTGTGTGTGTGTGTGTGTGTGTGTGTGTGTGTGTGTTTTCTATTTATGTAGAACAACTCTGGCCAAAAGCTTAAACATTTTAGCACTCTTTTTCATGTCTGTCTCCACTATGTAAGTTGTAATCCATCCTTTCCATACTATTGTTATTCCACCCTGGACGTTCTATTGTTTATAAAGGCTAAAGAATTTTACTTCTTTTAGGAAAGGTGTACAAATGGTTTACAATATATTTAGATACAGAAACTTGTAATTAATTAGCCCGTCAAACAGAGCTTCGAGTGGTGAGAAATTAAAATACTGAATGATTGAATGAGGAATTCAGGCATTGAAAGGTGCCTGAAGTTAAATTAACAACCCCCCCCCCCCCCCTACACACACACACACACACACACACACACACACACCTTCCTCTATGCATTTATAAGCATATCTCCTCTGTGTTGACCTAAATAAGAGGGTGTTGGTACTCTGCATGTCTGATGGAAATACGTGGTATCCATAAGTACAGCTCCAGTTTCAAAATGCTGTAGAAAGTGAACACCACTGCTCTGAGGTCAAATTTCAATGTCATATTATTGATGCAGGAGAAACATCCAGGAGGGAAAAAAAAAAAAAAGAGAGAGAGAGAGAGAGAGAGAGAGACAGACAGACAGACAGAAAATTTGTTTACCGATGGCATTGTACGCATCAGCATATGCATACCAACTGGCATGTGGCACACTGTTCTCAGTCTGTATCTGAGATACCCAAAATGAGGGTCTCTGTGAAGGATTGTGCATTGCTGGCGAAGCTCTTTTACAAGAATGGTGACTGTGCCAGTAGCCCTGCAGAGATTCCGGACATTCCAATACGAAAAGAGGAACTGGTCCAATGTCTACTGTGGGTCTGGAGAAAATGATTACAAAATTCACATAGACAGATTCTTTTGAAGCGCATTGTGGTAGAGGGAAGATAGAGTTTATCTGACATCTGGTAAAGATATTGTCACAGCATTACAGGAGGGGTTGAGTGGTGGTCTGCAAAGATGCAGTGCATGGGGAATTGCCTGAATGTTGGACATGCCTGTGACTATGGTGCATAAAATCCTACAAAACATCCTGCATTGCCTTACATACAAAATCACCCGTGTTCTGGAGTTGCTTCCTGGTGACCTGCCAGCAAGACAAATGTTCTCTCTGGAATTTCTTGCTCACATGGAAGTCGATAATGAGTGGTCACAGACCATTCTGTGGACAGACAAAATCCATTTCCATCTCTGAGGACATGTTAATACACAGAATTGCACAATATGGCCACAGAATATCCACACGAACATCACCCAGTACCACTTCATTCTGCAAAGGTGATTGTGTCATGCGGTTTGACGGCATCTTTATCGTAGGACCTGTTACTGTGTAGTCAGTGCTGCCATTCCAGTCAGGAACAACAGAGAAGAGAAGGCTGTGAGAAGAGGTCAGCCAATCGCATGCTGACCGGCCCAACGTGACAGCAGCAGCCCCTAGGTGAAGACGACATAAGTGCTGCGCCCAACTGGTGGCACCCACTTTGTTTGCAGCTTCAATGTTAGCCACTTTGGTAGCCAACACATCATAGCCTCTACCATTAGCAATCTCTACATAGCACAGTCTTGTGTTTGTCTATCCTGAGGAAGATTGATTATTTTGTATGTCGCCCTTTGCTTGTGACACATCTATCAAAGTTAAGTATTTGTACTTGTCTTGTTGTAATAGAACTCATTAATACGAGTTGTTTGATTGTTTGTCTAGCGACCTGAGTATGCAGGATTCCTAGACACAACAGGGCTGTATTTCTTTTCTTTTCTTTTTTTTTATGGGTCCTGTGATTCCTCTTATCTGTGCCATCACTTGTAACTGCTATGAGGGTCTTTTGCACACCATCATTCCAATCTTTCAACAGAGTTGATGTATGAGTAGGATCATTTTTATACAAAATGGTGGTCCTCCGCATACTGTACAACCAATAAAGCAGCTGCTGCTGAGGCATTTCAGAAATGCTGGAATTATCAGCCATCATTTCCCTACAGTCTGACCATTGAGATCACCTGATCTTAATCTTTGTCACTTCTGGCACTGGGGTTATCTGAAAGATGTTGTGTTCAGTGCTCCAATTACAAATTTAGCTGAACTGGATGAATCAAAAATAAATGAGATTTTATTTTTAAAAAAATAAATTCATTTGCTGAAAAGCAAAATGCAGTTACAACTTATTTTTCCGCATAATTCCCCACTTTAGAGATACATTTTTCCTGTTGAGAAGGAAGGTCTCTAATCACAGCATGATAGAATGAAGCTGGTCGCATTAGGAGCCAGTGGCACGTGAATTCATCTGCACCCTCATCGCCTTCAAATTGGCAACCTGCTGGAAGTTCTTTAAGTGATCCAAACAAGTGAAAATTGCAGGCTGATAAGTCCAAGCTGTAAGGAGGATGAACAAGTTGAGTCCATTGCATTTCCTGTAGTTTGGAGACAGTTAGAGCTGCAGTATGGGGCATGACATTTTCCTGGAGGAGGATGGCTTGTCAAATCAGTTGGTCTAGTCTTTTGCTGTGATGTGCATCCCTCACCTTCTTCAACAGCTTGTAGTAGTACACAGCATTGATTGTGGTATGTTGCTTATGCCAAAAAAAAAGAGCAAAATGCCTTACCAGCTGAAAAAGTATGGTTGAAAGAACCTTTCCAGTAGACAGTTGAGCCTTGGCTTTCACTGGGGCTCCCTCCTCTTTCCTCCACCATTCCTTACTGGCTTCTTTGGATTTGAGAGTGAAGTGATAGACCCATGTTTCGTTGCAGGTGACAATGTGACTCAAAAATGCATCACTTTTTTTCACATATCTTCCTGTAAGCCTCTGAAAGAACTCCAAGCATTCAGACAAAATGTGAGGACCTACCTGGAACACACTTTATGGAACTGCTGGTCATTCGTGATTATCGCTTGACAGCTCCCATAAGTTATTCCAAAGTATTCTGCAATTTCTGATACTCTTGCCCATTGATTGCCCTCAAGTATGTCTCAAACCACACAAATGTGTTTGTCTGTAATGCTGGTCTGAGGTCAGTGGTCATGTTGCTGATTTTCCAGATGTTCTTATCCTTCCTTGAACATTTTATACCAGGCAAACACACATGCTCTTGACAATGTGTGATCACTGAACTGTGCAATCAAGCTCTGGAAAATTTCCATCACTCGAATTTATTCATGAGAAATAAATTTTACAGTTATGCATTGCATAGCGGAGGGGTGCACCTGTTGCTCCAACACAGTAAGCATTACTGACAAAGCTGTTATAATTACATAATGGTCAGCTCTCCCAACTCGAATGGCACCACCCAACAATACTAGAAGAGCCTGTCTGGTACAACCAACTGCTGATGCTCAAGAACAAAAATTTCATTTAAATTTGATTCGTCCTCGTACATATCTAGCCAGTACAGTACGTAAGGACTGCTTGTGATGAGTTATAGCAAAACACAATAAGTGAATTTTTTCAAGAAGCTGACATTCCAAGACATCTCAAAAAATGAAATTGAAGCTGAGTCCAAAAATGTTGGTGATTTTGACGTAGATTTCAGTCTACCAGAAGGCAATGACTGGGCTCGTATTTCAAACGGAACTGATCTTGATTATTTTGTTGATTGTGATGCTGATACTGCTGCGTGTTTGTTCAAAATGATGATGAAATAATTAAAGGGAAAAACAGTTCTGAGGCATCAAAGAATTGGCTGGTGAATCTGTCTACCATTTCAATCTGTCAGAAGCACTTACTGCATTGGAAGTGATAACATTACATAAGAGTTAGAAACAGTAGTTATGAGAAGATATGCATGGTAACTGCACCTGACCTATGAATACAGTGTTTCTTTCAGAAAAAAACCACAATTGACTCATTTTTTAAGCCTAAGTAACTTTAACTGTCCATAAGTTAACCATAAGACTATTTGAACTACCTTACTGTACTTACTACGGTACAGTATATTACATATCTTCTGTTTGCATGCATTTGAAGTTAATACAAATTTTATGAAGTTTCCTCTTTGATGTTAATATGCTTGTACATTTATTTTTCATCTCCCTTCAGAAATGTATAAAAGAGGTACTACTGTGTGTGTGTGTGTGTGTGTGTGTGTGTGTGTGTGTGTGTGTGTGTGTGTGTGTACACATTTATCCACTTGGGTAACTAAAAAGATTGTATTGATAATGTTGAAGGGTGTATAGCACCTGTCCCACCTCTGTAACCGTCATTAATTGAATTTTTATAGTTAAAAATGTTAATTAACTTACCTCATAGTTTTCTGCTGTTACAAAGGTTTGTCTTGGAATGTCAGCCTTTAACAAAAATGTCAAAATCTTTTCTCTTTTTTAGGAGAAGAACCACTCTTCACTTTAGTTCCTGATGAGAAGCTGACCTCAGATTCTTGACTTACTTTTTTATTTCATCTACTGAACATTTGTACTTGTTAGCAAGTAGTTTTAATTTCTCACTTTTTACATTCCTGTCTTTATATGAATCACTTTTATTGTTCAACCATTTAATGAGGTATGGTAGGCTTCAATAAATAAGGCTTTTTTTCTTCGTATTCCACTCCATGTCACCTGTTCACTCTTTGGTGGCTATGTGCTTGGCTACCGTGGGGCTCCAGCCTTTCCACCATTACTTCCTCTTTCTGTGCTGCTTCGGTTCTTTCTTATGTCCTCTGATTTTCCATTGGATGGCTCTTTTGATGCAGACCCTACTTGGGCTGGATTCACAGTTTTGGTCTTGATTTCCAGTTTTACTCCCGGCATTATCTTCACCTTCCATTAATGATTATATGGTCTGCATTATTGAGTTTGACTTGCAATCTTTTCCAAATTATACAGAAGTGCATGTTGTGCAGGGAAGGCCGCCCACTGTGGTGTATGCTCTGCCTCTGTGCCCTTCCACCATGGCACCCATCCTTTCTGTTGTTGTAGAATGCCCGAAACCTAGCACGGTAGCCGTCCTATTTTTAGGATGCGGGTTAAAGTATCTGCCCACTGACCGTGCAGGGATCGCACTGTTGGTGCCTGCTCTGCACACTCCCATGTATGCCATGAAGTATGTGCCCTTCATGACTGGGGTATAGGGACTCGTGGCAACTGATTACTAGCCAGATAGCCATTGCTGAGGCTGGATGAGCCCCAAAGGGAGAGCCTCTGTTGGATTGGGTGGCACCATGGCGAACAGTTTGCACATGAAATGACTTAAACTTTCTCCCACAGGTGGTCACATGACCCCAGCAGTCTCATCAAATGGAAAACCCTCGTATGATGCAATTAAATGTGATCCCAATGTATTTTCTTCCCTGGTGATGCTGTGGAAGGAATGTAGGGCTAGACAAAAGGAGAAGAATACTCCCACCAATACCTGGTCTGTACCATGATCGACAGGGACACCTTTTTGGCCATAAAGCCATAATTTTTTTACATTTAAAACAAGTACAGGGAAACTGTAACTATCTTTAAGATGAAGAACAGTTCCTCCTGATTAAAATGTAATCTCTTGCCTAGTCACAGGCGCTGCTCTGCTGTGAATGGGTGACATTCCCATGATTGTCATTCCCCACAAGAGCCTCAATATGGTCCAGGGTGTCCTGGGGCCTTCATCTTGACTTTCGAGGGTGATACATTGGCTGAGATGATGCTCTACCGGTGTGACATGAAACCTCCTCCTATGAGATGCTTGAAGTGTATGAAGTTCAGAAATGTATCTTCCCATTGCACCACTACCCCTTGCTTGAAGTGTATGAAGTTCAGAAATGTATCTTCCCATTGCACCACTACCCCTGTCTGCCGGGATTATGGATGTCAGCTGCCTAAAAACATTCCTTGTGCCTCTCTCCCCATTGGTGTAAACTGCTATGAGCTCCATTTTGTCTACTCACCGATTGCTCTATTTTCAAGTGTGACAAAAAAATCCAGAAGTAAAGGACCCTGGAGAAGCTCACATGTCAAGAGGCCAGAAAAAGGTATTGAGTGTCTTTATCCTGTACAAATGACACAATCTTACACTACAGTCACAACATTGTTACTTTCCCTGTCAACAGTACTTTCCTCTGTTGCATTCTGTGGGCACTCAGATCATCCCACTACTGCCTGCCCCCCCCCCTCCCCCAAGGCGGTTGGGGGTCCTTCCAGTGCATCCACCACACACTTCAGGTGCATTGGCTCCCAAGCTGCTGGGGACACAAGTCCCTATGCTGCATCCGCAGCCCAAGGCACCTCACCCTTGTCTGGCTTCTCAAGCTAGGAAGAGGTACCTCGGGACTCTCCCCTTCATGTTTTCTACTGGTCCACAGCGAGATGCCAGTCGGTGGCTGAAGGAACAGCAGGCCCATCGGACTCCTCATTCTTCCTCTGTTCCTGAAACCAATTCAGGGAAACCTCCCTGCTCCTCATCTTCTAAGGAGAAGAAGGACAAAAGGAAGTCCTCTATGATAAAGGTAACTTTGGTGGTCCTCATACCACCAGACTCTACATGTACTCCTTCTGTGCTCAAGGTGGGTATCCCTCTGGCCCCTAATGAACCAGATCTCCCCAGGCAATGTGCCGAACCTATGTCAGTGGATCCCCTGACATCTCAACCGGTGGCAGCACACAACTCTGGGTCATAAGCTGCCCCCACAGGTCAATTCATGCCTCCCTAATATTCAGACAGTCTGATCTTCCAGTAAAAATGTAACAGATTTTTCCACCACCTGGCTGAGCTATGGCAGCTTTTAAGCACTTACCCTGCATTCTGTATTACCATCCAGGCAACATGGTTTCCAGCAACTCGGACCCCTGCCTTTTATGGCTACTTAGATTATTTTAAGAACTGTACCGAGTATGAGAGGGCATTGGGTGGAGATTGTATATATGTCTGGACTCTAAGTATAGCAACATTGTGCCTCTCGATGCACCTTTGCAGGCTGTGCCTTTTCGGGTAAGGGCACATCAGGATTTTACAATCTGTAGTGGTTATCCCCCTCCTGATGATGTCATGTTCCAGGATGTACTGTCTGCATTACTCTCTAAGTTGCCCCCACCTTTCCTAGTCTTGGGCGACTTCAATGCCCGTAACCCTTTGTAGGATGGAACAATGATCACTGGCCACGGCAAAGACATCGAAACTTTAGCGGTGCAACTCAATCTTTGCCTCTAGCACTCGGTGCACCCACACACTTCAGTGTGGCACAGAGAACTTATTTGGCCATTGATCTTTCCTTTTGCAGCCCTGGTCTTCTATCATCTATCACTGGAGAGTCCACAATGACCTGTGCGGTAGTGACCACTTTCCGATCTTCCTGTCCCTACCTTTGCTGTAGTCCTTAGCTCCCCATTGCAAGGCAGTATCGATGCAGTTGTTCAGTATACAATGGCAGCCTTACTTGTAGCATCCAACCAAGCCATCCTCTCTTCCCTAGTTGAAAGACGGTATCCTGGTGGACCCCAGTGATCGCTGTGGCCATTAGAGATTGTAGACGGGCTCTCCAACACCATGAGTGGCACTCTTCACTAGAGCATCTCATTGACTCTGTGCTTGCATCTGCAAGTTCAAAAAGTACTGGGAATGGTATGTTTCCACCATTGAATCACATACCTCTCAATCACAGGTATGGGCAAAGATCAGAGCCCTCTATGTTTCCAGTCCCGTGCAGGTGTACCAAGTATTTCCTTAGATGGTGCCATTTATACTGATCCAGACCATTGTTGAACATTTTGCTGACATTATGTTCATGCATCTGCATCTGAGGGCTACCACCCTGCCTTTCAGCTCATAAAATAGTGGGTGGAGTGAATGCGCATGTCTTTTACTACCCACCATCTGGAGCCATGTCATGTTCCATTCAGTGAATGGGAACTCTCCAGTGCACTAGCCCATCATCCTGATATGGCCCTAGGGCCATACTGCATCCACAAACAAGTGCTGAAACGTCTCTCAGTGGATTGTCACTATCACATTCTTGCCCTCTTTAAGCAGATCTGGAATGAGGGTCAGTTCCCATCCCAAGGCAACAAAGCACAATAGTTTCTCGTACTGAGACTGGGTAAGGACCTCCTAGAGATGGACAGCTATCACCTAATCAGCCTTAATGACATTCTCTATAAGTTACTCATATGCATGGTGAGCAAGGAGCTGTGTTGCTTCCTTGTGTCTCGGGGCCTTTGGCTGGCATTCACAAGGGCTGCTCCAATGCTGATAATTTGGTTGGCGTGGAGTCCACCATCTGGACAGCCTTTGCACATCATCAGCACCTCATTGCTGTCTTTTTCAACCTACAGAATATATGACATGACATGGCATCACCACATCCTTACTTCATTACGTGAGTGGGTTTCTGGGGTCTGCTCCCAAGTTTTGGCAAGAACTTCTTGTTGCATCACATATTACAGGTTCAAATGGATGCTACCCTCAGTACCCCCCATATCCAAGAGAATGGGGTTCTGCAGGGCTCTGTACTGAGCATCCCCTTTTTTCTGGTAGGCATCAATGGTCTAGTGGCAGCTGTAGAGTCTTCAGTATCACCTTTATACAATATTTTTGTTGGTACATTGTTTTCATGATGATTGCTGAAAAGTTGTTTTTAAACATTATTTGGGTAATGTAATGTGGACATATGTTTTAATACAGCATCGCTAACAAAAATCTGGCCCCATTTACAGACTGCTTGCCAATTATGCATAAATTTTTGCCTACCAAAATAAACTATAAACATATAATAATTAGATAATAAAGAAATAACAAATAAGCTAATTCTGTTGCTGTGTCTGCTAGTAGCAGGCAACAATTTATGCAAAATTGGTGAGCAGTCTGTACCCGGGTCCAGTTTTTCGTGCTTCGCGCTGTAATAAAAGTGTATACGTATCACCAGCCCAGATCCTGAAAAAAAATTAAGATTGCTTAAGACAAACTAGGTACCAGGCCCTGACAGAATGTTAGTCAACTTTTACATTGTGTATGTCATGCAATTAGCTCCTGTCCTAGCTCATATTTTTTGAGAATCACTTGCACAGCAAATAGCCCCAAATGGACTGAGAGAGAGTGCAGGCCACTCCTGTTCATAGAAGTCATAATAGGGCATGTAACTTTCATCTTTGAACATTCATAAAGTAATAAGCATCATAATAATAGCAAATTGTAAACTTTGAAACATTAAGATGATTTTATTGGAACAATTGAAAGTGTACTTCAATGAAATGTAAAGGTTCAAATGGCAAAGTTAGTTGGTTAGTTAGTCAGTCGGTCATGTGTTCCACAGATCGTTTGAATGATTCTTTTATCAGCTTGATGTGGAATCGGTTATGAACATATTAGCTAATGAATATATTACTTTTTTAGTTGTACTCATTTAACTGCACTTCAAAACAAGTTTGTTTTTTCTTGTAGGCAATCAGTTTTTAAATAGAAATTTGTCCATGGAATAGGGGGACTTCTACAGGAGAAATAATTGTAAGTCAAATTTAAAATTAGCTCTGCTACTTGTTGGACTTTTGTGTTATTGGCCTAATGAGCAAAGATTTTTGTTGCTGCACATTGAACTCCTTTCAGAGCTATGACACATTTAATAATGGTCATTTTACCTCTAATGTTGTGGATATTGACCTCACTGTTCTTCTCAAATTGTGATGGATTATTTATGATGAATTTTGTTAGTGAACATATGTATTGCGATGGTGCAGTTAAAGTGCTTAGCTGTTCAAAAGGTACCTACCCAATGTCCCTGGGTGAAAACCATATTTTATTCATACTGCTCACTTTTGTGCAGTTATTACTTTCTTCCTAAGTGATGAGTTAGCCCAGAAAAATACTCCACAAGATGATATTGAATGGAAATATCCAAAAATGTCAGGAGGTTGATTCATTTGTTCCAAGGACTAGCAGTTACCTGAAGAACGAAAATAGTTGAACTTCATTGTTTGAGAAGCTAAGTAATGTTCTTATTCCAGCTCAAGTTTTCATCTGTTTGTACACCCAAAAATTTGGAGCATTCTTCCCTAATTTTTTTCCCCCAAGAGTTAGGGCGAATCAATTTTCTGAGAACCACTTGAATAATTCCGTGGAAAACATCATTTACAATCTCTTCTGTTGCTTTCTCTCTAATGGGTTTTATTATGACATTGGTACTGTGTGGTATAGGGATAGGAGTGGATCAAAAATTGAACCCTGTGGGATCCTCTTTGTGATTTCTCCCCAGTCATTAAAATTTTTTAACCTTATGACATTGATTAAACTATTCTGCACAACTTTTTGCATTCTGTTTGTTAATCATGATTCAAAGCAGCTGTATGTAAAGCCCTCCTTTCCATCGAACCTGAGTTTTTCTAAGAGTGTAACTTGATCTTCACAAACACATTGAAAATATCAGAAAAAATATGAACTGGCAGAATTTTATTATTTAGGGCTTTCACTATTTGATGAGTGAATGTATAAATAGCATTCTCAGTTGAGCTACTATTTTGGAAGCCACACTGTGATATGCTAAGTAAACTGTTTGTACTTAAGTGAGAGACTACTATGCAGTACATTAGTTTTTCACATAGGTTGGAAAAAGATGTCAGTAGGGAAATCTGATGATATCTAAATGAGTCTTTCTTGTCACCTTTCTTATGAAGAAGTTTAACAATTGCATATTTTAACCTGCCTGGAAAAAAATTTGCTATTCCAGTGAAGCATTACATAATCACTAAGGACATTACATATTAAGTTGCAACAAATTCTCAGAATTCTGTTTGAAATTCCATCAACACTGCTCAATCTTTTGTATGTTAGAATTTGTATAGTTCTATTAATTTCAGTGAAGGATGTTGGTGGTACGTCTAGTTTCTTAAAGTTTTGTTGAATGACATTTGTAATATAGTCTCTTGCTTCTTCAACTGAACCATTTAATGCTGTTGTTTCTGCTGCATTTAGAAAGCGATTATTAGAAATACTCGCAACATGTGAATTTTCAGTCCCAACATTGTCATTTAGTTTAATTGTTATGGTATCCGGTACATGGACTGGCTGTCCTGTCTCCCATTTAACAACATCCCGTATAGCTTTAAACTTATCTGCATTATTAATTTTTGTAATGGTGTACATACTTCTTGACATTTTAATGACTTTCCTTAAAATAATACCTAATTTTTTTTAGTACATAAATAATGTTGGATCTTGATGTTTTCCAGCTTTTATATAAATTTCCCCTCCCCTCTTATGTGAGATTATAATTCCCTTCGTTATTCATAGCTTACTGATTTTTCTAATGGATCTTCTGGAGAACTTTCAAGGAAATCAACTTTCAAATATTGACACAAATTTTCTTTGTAATAAACTGGATTTAATGTTAATATTTCTTTCTTTCTCTCCCCATAATACCTCTTTTAACTTGCTCTTAAGACATTGTATCCTGTTCCTATTAATAAGCCTCACTGCTCTGTATGAAGCTGCCTCAGGGCTGTAAGGTACTATATTGAGTAAGTCCATTAACTATGCATCATAATCAAATAGTCCATTAGCAGTTGGGTATACGTTGTTTCAGCTTGAGCACCATCTATAGCAATGTTATAATGTTATCAATCAGTGTTCTACAAACTTTCTACACACGAGTTGAAAAACAGACTACTGAAATTTGATTGAAATATCCAAACATCCAATCCAGTAGTTCATTGTTCCCGTCCATATCTTTTAACAAATCTATGTTGAAATCTCCACAAACTACTGTTTCTTCTTGCATGACTGTTAACTGAATAACACCTATAGATTTCTCATAAATAGCTGAAAGTTTCCCCACAAGGGATTTATATACTGTTAAAATTATCAGAGGAGTATTGTTTAGTAACAACTCACAAGCACATGCTTCTAGATTGTGTTTCAATATTTTTGATTTTGTATCCAATTTTTATATATGTTGCAATGCCTTCTTTTTCCATGTTAACTCCACACAAAAATGGTGCTCGTCTGTAATCTTTGATATTTAATTTCTCCATTCCTGCAGTTACATGATGTTCAGTGAGACACAGAACATCTATCATTTCAGAATTTTGCACATTTTCTAGGCATACAAGAGGCTCATCTATCTTGTTTTTCAATCTTTTAACGTTCTGATGAATGAAATTAACTTTGTTTTTCTAGAATCTGCTGCATATATTACGATCTTGTTCTACTCAAATTTCTTTCAATACTGACTCTCCGTAACCTAACTCTAACCTTAAAAATGTTCCCCTTTGAATTTAATAATGACAAGAATTTTGTCTTGTATGTTTGACTCCATCCCCCACTCATTTGTGGGAAGTAAAACTCAATTATGTGCCAGGTTGTGTGGTAAATATATTAATTAACCCAACACTGTTTGAAATTACCTTTTATTTATTGCTTTAAATGTCACCAGACAAAGAAATACATTATTTTGCAACAACTAACTACCCCCCCAAACACACACACACACACCTCACAGAACTGTGCTGAACTGGCAGGTGTTGCTGTCAGAGTATAAATAACACATTACAATTTCCATAGTAAATAGCAATGTTTAATTATTGCATAATTAGAATTAATAATTATAAACTTTTGACAATTTTAGTATAGCCTGGTATTTGTTATTGTAAAGCAGAATTTCAACACCGATGCATTTCTAGATCTAGAATCAAAGAAATACATTTCATAAACAGTTAGTATGGGAAAAGATAATTTTCATTTAATTGCACAGTTATTTTTCTTACTAGTGTTCTTCCTGCTCTTTGACATAATATGAACAAATTTATACAGTTAAATGTTTGACAGAATTTTCATAAATAAGCTTAAGTTAATTTTAGACTTTGAACACAAAATGGTAGTTGGAACTAGACACGAGACATTCTGCTTTGGAAATCGTTAAAGAATTCAGTATTCTGAGATCTCCAGTGTCAAGAGTGTGCTGAGAATACCTGATTTCAGGCATTACCTCCCACCACAGACAATGCAGTGGCTGACGGCCTCCAATTAATGGCTGAGAGTTGCAGTGTTTGCATAGAGCTGCCAATGTTAACAGACAAGCAACACTATGTGAAATAACTGCAGAAATCAATGTGGGACATATGACAAGCATATCCATTAGGACAGTGCAATGAAATTTGGTGTTAAAGAGCTATGGCAGCAGACAAACAGTGCGAGTGCCTTTGCTAACAGCAAACACCACCTGCACTGTCTCTCCTGAGCTTGTAACCATATTGGTTGGACCTTGTAAGACAGGAAACACGTGGCCTGATCAGATGAGACACAATTTCATTTGGTAAGAGCAGACCGCATGAAGCAAGGGATGCAAGCTGTCAACAAGGCACTGTGCAAGCTGGTGGTTGCTCCATAACGGTGTCAGCTGTGGTTATGTGGAATGGACCATGTCCTTTGCTCCAGCTAAACTGAAAATTGACTGGAATCGTTATGTTCAGCTACTTGGAGACCATTTGCAGCTGTTCAAGAATTTAATGTCCCCAAACAATAATGGAACTTTTATGGATGACAATGCACCACGTCTCCGGGCCACAATGGTTTGCAATTGGTTAGAAGAACAGTCTGGACAATTCGAGCGAATGATTTGGCCACCAGACTGCCCAACGTGAATCCCATCAAACATCTAAGGCAGTTTGTGCACAAAATCCTGCACTGGCAATACTTTTGAAATTATGGACTGCTACAGAGGCAGCATAGCTCAATATTTCTACATGGATCTTCCAGTGATGTATTGAGTCAGTGCCACATCAAGTGGCTGCACAATGGCAGGCAAAAGGAGGACCAACATGGTATCTGGATGTATCCCATGACTTTCATCACATCAACATATACTGTACAGAAATGAAAGTAACACTAAAACTGGATGTGTTCAGGTAAGCATATAAGACCTCTGATATTCCCATATTTTCAGTACACATAAATGTTTTGTCAAATAGGATCAGCAGCAATGCAATTGTTCACTTGATGGTGCAATTGTGTATAGTAAAGCATTAACTTTGATGACTGTAAGGGACTGCAGAAAGAATTTGACACAGTTACCCCTTGATGTAATGAGTGGCAGTTCTCACTGAAATGTTGGTAACTGCAAGATAATACCCTTAATTGAGAGGAAGAACTCAGTAGCTTCCAATTAAAATATTGACACACCAAACTGTGTAAATATTTAGGGATAATTCTAAGAAGTGCTGTGAAAACTTCACACCACATTTATATGATTTGAAGTGAAGTTTCCACATGACTTCTTAGAATTACCCCTAAATACTTATACAGGACTCCAAATATATATTATTCCAGTATTTGGAGTCCTTATCAAGGATGCATGACAACAGACATCAGAAGAATTCAGAGACAGAGGATTGTAACATATTGGCATAACCCATATGAAAGAGTAATGGAAATGCTATGGAAACTTTCATGGGAATCCTTGGTAGAAAGATGATATAGTTCTGATGAATCTCTGGTGGGTAGAAGAATATGAGAGAGATTAGAGTACGTACTTTTTGTAAAGGGTTGCCAGTGCTCTGATTGTCTTCATGCAGCTTGTCACGAATTTCTCTTCTGTGCCTTCTTCTTTATCTTAGAGTAGCATTTTCACCCAACATCCTCAATTATTTGTTGAATATATACTAATCTCTGTCTTTCCCTGCAGTTTTTACCTACTGCAGCTCCCTCAAGTTTGATAGAAGTTAGGTCATAAAAGTCAATACCTTGGTCACATAATATTTGACCAAAATTTATCATTTGTTTCAGCTTTGCAGCCAACATCAAAGCTAAAAAATTTAGCAGTGACACACAACAAAAAGAGATTCAATTCTTAATCAAGTGATGCTATCAGTTCATAAGATGTGCAAATTTTTTCACTTAATAATTTACAAAATATCAGATAATAAGTATTTCATATTGTCACAAATGCTGTCTCTTGGCACAGTCACCAGCATTTGGTGAGCAGTACAGCCATAACTAATGCAGTCTCAGTGTGGAATGCAAACAGCTCATCTGTAGCAGTGAAAGGGAAAATGTTCACACCTGATTTCCAGTTCAAACAGTTTACTTGCACTTAGACGTTGAAATGAACTACTGTTTATGACCAGATCGAGCCTCATCTGCTTAAATTATTCGCAGATAAACAGGTCACATACTACACTCAGTAAGTGTCCTATAATGTGGTTGTTCAATTGCAATAACCTAACACTGAAGTGACACAAAAGTATATATGTGGCAAACACAGTCACTAATTAAAGTTTTTAAATCAATGTCTAACAGCCATATCAGTACAAAAATTATGTGCCCAGTAACTGTCATTTATAAATAACACAGTTTACAGTCTGATACTATTGCCACAATAGATGATCAGTACTGAAAGATCAACACAGTTCATGAAATTAATTACAACCTCACAGTGAATGATTCAAAACAGTCAATTAATCATGGACTGAACTCCTAGATACAAAATTTTGATGAATCAAAGTACATTTTCTGATTTGTAATTTTTTTAAAACCAAAGTTAACTATTGTTGTTTTCTGGCTTTTCATAAATTACAATAAAGATGTACAGTTCAGAGTAACTGAATAGTGGAAGAAGATTTGTTTGAATGAGGACTTTTAGGTACAGACATGACTATTACTGAATTATACTGGTTAGTTTGTCTAAATTTTGGCTTCTATCCTAGTAACAATGTTTTTTGCCTGCTGGGTTGGTCATGCGGTCTAACACATGTCTTTCCAGGTGGGAAGGGGCGCCTGGTCCCCGGCACGAATCTACCCAGTGGATTTGTGTTGAGGTCCAGTGAACCGGCCAGTCTGTGGATGGTTTTTAGGAGGTTTTCCATCTGTCTTGGCGAATGCGGGTTGGTTCCCCTTATTCCGCCTCAATTACACTACGTCGGTGATTGCTGCGCATGTACGCGGATTCCACCATTACTCTAGCACGCAAACATAGGGGTTACTTTCGTCTGGTGTGGGATGTTCCCTGGAGGATCCACCGGCGCCGAACCGTACAATAACCCTGGATTCGGTGTGGGGCAACGGGGGGGTGAAGTGGACTGCAGTAGTCGTCGTGGGGCTGTGGACCACTGCGGCTGTGGCAGGGATGGAGCCTCTCCGTCGTTTCTAGGTCCCCAGTTAACATACAATACAATACAATACAACAATGTTTTTACTAAGGAAGCTAATTACTCTGAAACTAAATGAGTGCAAGAGTTGCTAACATAGTTTTGTCATTGGTTGTTGCACTACGTCCTTTATTTATATGTCTTTCTCATCTACTTTATCTGGAAGTCAGTAATCAGGTACATGTTTACAAATGAAGTTATAATGAAATTACCAATGTTTTGTAATTAGTGTGGTTTTTAAGTAAACTAATTACACTTATGGATTCTAAGTAACCAAAAAATTGAAATGGGTACTAAAGTGAAATTGGATAAGCCCAGAGTCAATATTTGAGATTTTTATATACTGTGCACATGACATATAGATGAGCATATTGAAGATTTCACTAAATTTGAAAAAATTAATACTAATTTTGGGGGGAAGCAAAACAAAAAGGTCCATCTGCTCTGTTACAAAGTCAATGGGTCTTTCTCTTGTCCTATTCTGTCTACTGAGCCTGTACTCACATGTAACTCTATCTCAGTGGTTTGCAACCTTTCTTAGACCATTACCCCTGAGTGTAATTAGACATTAACTAGTACCCTCCCCCTCCCCTCTCCCAAATTATTAGCACCTAACTAAACTGTAGAATGAAAGACTTTTCTTGGAACGCTTTTTATTTTTAAAATGATGAATGATATGTAGTTTGTGATGCATCACTAGTGCTACAGGTCCTTCTCAGATAAGAAAGCTAAGTATCCACAGTGAGGGTAGACACATGTTACAAAACATACTCCCCCTGCTCTTCATTGTAGCACTTGATGACCTGCACATTGCAATCTTATTTAAAATCAGCCAAGTTAAAATGTGTGTGCTATACCTAATGTTCGTAAATCACTTGATTGCTGCACTTCTTATTTCTGAACTAGCAGAAATTGGAAGACTTCAGGTTGTTAATGCTTTGTGTCTGACTGCAGGCACTAATAGTAACAGTAATAGTAATAATAATAATAATAATAATAATGTGTACAGCACTATAATGATGATGATGATGATGATGATGATAATACTGTGTATGCCACTATAGTAGCCCTTCTGTAGTTACTGCTGTGTCATGCTGTCAATTAATTCATTTATCTGTTTCAAAATGAGTAATGAAGCAATATTCGGACTACTGCAGGTACTATCTACAACTTGGAGAAGACATTTTCTTGAGATATTTATCAGTTGTTACATACGTGTCTCACTTTTACCATCAGTGATGTTCAGGACAAAGCCCAACATATGTGTGTAGTGGATGGACTACTTGACGAATCTGTAACCTCTGCCACATTAATGCTACTAATTGAGAAAAAGTAACTATTGTTGACTTATATAATCAGTATTACAGTATTACATATGTGTCTCACTTTTACCATCAGCGATGTTCAGGACAAAGCCCAACATATGCGTGTAGTGGATGGACTACTTGAGGAATCTGTAACCTCTGCCACATTAATGCTACAAATTGAGAAAAAGTAACTATTGTTAACTTATATAATCAGTATTACAGTATTACAAAATTGTGGTAATGGTAATTTATTTTTGTGGCTGAAACAGAATCAAATCATTTAGTTTTTACCCCTCAGAAAATTTCATTTTACCCCTCAAGTGATAATTAACCTCAGGTTGGCAACCACTGCTCTATCCCCTATATCCTAAAGCTTCCCAAACAGCCATGATTATTAAAATTTCATCTCTCTTCACATACTGAATTACCCATTGAGTTAACCATTCAGTATCCTCACATACTATCTCAATATGTTCATCTTCTGTACGTAATATCTGTGTGCATAAGTAAACTATTGTTGTTGACATTAGTTTCCTGTTGATTCTGATGAGGATAATCCTATCACTAAACTATTCACAGTAACACTTTCTCTGCCCCAACTTCCTATTAATGACAAATCGTACTCACATTGCACCATTTTCTGCTGCAGTTGATTTACCCTTACAGTCATCTGACCAGTATTTCTTACCTTCTTTTCATTCTACTTCACATGCCCCTACTGAGAAACAATACCTCTGAATTTTTGTGGGAGAACTCTTAAAGCTGTTTAAATACAACAAATGTTATTAACATTTTGCTTCTTTATGCTTCATGTCTATGTATTTATTTATCTATCAGCATAGTCACACTGGCAATGAACACATCTCTCCCAATGAGAGCCCAGTTTGCTCACACTGTCACTGTAGAATGCCTGACTTTGTTGGTGGAGTCACAATCTTATTTATGCTTGCACCACTTCCTCATTATCAAACTGAAATCCTTGAAGGCGTTCATCAAGTTTTGGAAACAGATGAATAGTGGATGGGGCCAAGTCAGGACTGTACAGAGGATGATCGATGACAGTGAAACAAAGGCATAGGATTGTCATAGATATCACAGCGCCTTTGTGTGGTCTGATATTGTCATGCTGAAAGAGAAGGAACTCCATACGTGGATGAAGTTTACTGCAGTTAGAAATTCAATTACAGCTTGATGTTCATCACACACTGACATAGATATGTTACATGCCACCATGTTACATGCTACAATTTGGAGCCCTGCAAATAGAGGGCTGCAGAATGTAGACTGTCAACACCATTTGTTTTATTTAATAAGCTTTTCAAGTTTTCACATAAAAAGTTTGGAGGCATTACTTTACAGCATGCCCTTTGTAGTGGTACAAATTGCTACAAAGTAGAGCAACATGTCTCACTTCCCTTTTACTAGACTGAAGAAAGCTGTGTGTGAAAAGTGTGACATTAATTAGTAGTAGCATAGAGAGTGCCTACTGTGCCTGGGTTTGTTGGAATTTATGTGCAGATATGAGTACGAAAAATGCAGGTACAACACAGAAAGCGATGGTGGATATGTAATTTGGTCTGGGGAGTGAGGGGTCACTTGTATTTTGCAGTTGTGCTTTGGGGGTGCTGTGGACTCCAAAGAAGAAAGGGACCTGATGGCAGTTGTTGAGCACTAAAGAAAAATGAATGATGTTATACAGGGTGAAAAGTATTTAAACACAAACACTGGGAGGTTGTAGGGGACATCAAAACAAATATTTTTCCCTAATGTCATCTTTTCCTATGAGGAGTATTTAAACCGGTAGAGGAAGATTTCTCTGGCGACAAATTAATTAAACCAACAAAAAAGTCTAGAGGGGACATATCTGAGGATCGAGCAGGCCACGGTATAGGACCACCTCTGCCAATCCATGTTTCTGGGAACCGTCGGTCCAGGAATCGACGACTGAAATTTGATGGTGCCCCATCATGTTGGAACCACATGCATTGTCTTGTAGGAAGCAGGACATTTTCCAGCAATTCTGGCAATGCTCTGGTGAGAAAATTGTAATAGGGCCTGCCATTTAATGGCCTAGGTAGGTGATACGGTCCAGTTAAACAGTCCCCAACAACACCGGCCCACACATTAATGAATAAACGCACTTGATGAGTGCTAGTAACTGTGGCATGTGGGTTATCCTCACTCCAAACATGCGAATTGTGCATGTTGAAGACTCCATCACACCCGAACGTTACTTCATCGGTAAACAACAGAGAGGATAGAAATGTGGGGTGCATTTCACAGTGTCCGAGGTACCACTGCGAAAACTGTGCTCTGGGTGGATAATCAATTGGTTCTAGGTTGTGGACATGCTGTAAGTGAAATGGACGTAACAATTGCTCTCAAAGGACTGTTCTTACGTTCATCTGATTCGTCACCACGTAACGTGCAATTGCACGAGTGCTGGTTGAAGGATCCCGCTCCACATGCTGCAGGACAGCTTCCTCAAATTGCAATGTTCTTACCATGCGACGGCATCCCTGTCCAGGTAATCTGCTAAATGACCCGGTCTCACGCAGATGTTGGTACACAGCAGCAAAGGTCGTACGATGCAGGATACGGCAATTAGGATATTGTTGTTGATAAAGCTGCTGTGCAGCTCGTCTGTTGTGGTGCACTACATAGTATGGACCAACCATATCAGTGTACTCACTCCAGGTGTATCACTCCATTAGTAAACAGAGACAATGCACTACTACACTGGTGGACAGCAGTTGCCTACAACTGAAGAGTATAATATGCCCTCTAACAACTGAAGAGTGTAATACAGCCTCCACTGGTTTAAATACTCCTCATAGGAAAAAATGACATTAGGGAAAAACATTTGTTTTGATGCCCCCTACAACCTCCCAGAGTTTGTCGGTTTAAATACTTTTCACCCTGTATAGACTCTATGCTATGCTATCTCAAGTAAGTATGAACTCGTAGTTTTGGTGAAGCATTGAGGCATCATGTATGAACATGTTGTCTGAAAAGCTTTGTTAATTAGCAGTTGCAAGTTGAGAACTTATTTGAATATAGAAGAATTACAGAAACTGTCTTTTGTGATTTCATAGTGAGTTGTTTAAATGTAGACTCTCTCCTATAGCCCTTGCCCTCTACAGTCAGAAAAGGAGTCTGCAGTCAAATATGTGGCACTGCATAGCAGGACCACATCATCAAGAGAAAACAAGACAGTGGCCAGAAATTTCGGAAAGTAACTGTTGTTATAGGGAACTAGTGTAGACTTGGCACCCCACTATATATCAACCATTTAAAATCAACCCACAACTGACTGAGACCTTGCATTTCCCTTTTGAAAGTTTCTCACTTTTATACATGCTTTTAATATTCCATGCTTCAACTTGTAGAATGTTCCCCTCCTGTTGATTGCTAAATATTTTTCTTATCCTCACCTCTCACTTTGCAGTCCCATCCCAGACATGCAAATGGGGAACAAATCCAAATTCTTTTGCCAATGGAGACATCTCAGCATGGTACACATTGTGCCTTTTATGCAGCGGTTTCCATGCCTTCTGCATCCACACTCCGTTGATTGTTTCTCATTCTTCTGCCTTTTAGGGTTAGTTTCCCACCCCAAGGGCAGTAGGGTACCCCCCGCCCCCCAGCCTTCTTTGATAAAAGTCTGAAACCTCTATTGTAGATGGTTTTTATTCAAAATGTAAGCAATGACCGGTTGGGCATATGGCATCATGTTAACCTCACATTTGATGCAAATGGCATAGGAATGAAAATTGATAATATTCGTACAGTGCACCATCCATTGCACCCTCTACATTGACTTGCAGCCTGTTTACATAGTTGTAGACAAGTTTGGAGAGTGAAATACATTTTTGTTTGTTTATTGTTTTTGTTAACTGTGGTAAATATCAATAACAATTCAGTCATATGTTATTGGAAAGTTGCTCGGTCTTATGTTGAATTTACAAACTGCCTCAGTTTGATAATTCCTCTGTTATGTGTGTGGTATCACTGGGCCACAAAGTTAGGTTGCTTATTTATCTTTCTATACAGGTGTTCCTCACAGCCTGCTACATCTGGGTCACAATCAGATTCCACTACAGTGAATTCTCCAGTCACAGAGTCCACATCAGCATGTGCTGGAAGTTCAGATACTGTGTGGGACTTGGGCTACACAAGCTGTGAAAGAAAGAAAGTGGTCTATGTCTGGACCATTTCAGGCTTAACAAACTGGCCCGAGAACAGAGATTTTGTCGCATCACCTCGTTTCTGCCATCCTGAGTCAATTCAGTGGGAGGTAAGGCTCTATAAATTGGGAACAGAATACAATATGCGCTTCCAACTGTTGGAAAATAATGATGGTGGGAGTGTAATGGTGGATTTGAGTGTTTCTGTAATTTCCCCAGAAGGAGAGAGATGCGGAATCAAAACATCACCGAGCTACTTGTTTCAGGAAGGTTCAGAGTCAGATAAATTTGAATGTGGGTGTTTAACTAATGACATGTTGAAAGTAGAGTGTGAAATCGGTACAGTGTGTGTCGTGCAGCAGTGTGTTGTGGCAGTTAAGCCAGTGCTGCAGTCTCGTCTTAGACAGGATCTGCATTCCCTACTAGAGTCAGGAAATTTTGCAGATTTTAAACTGAGTGCCGGGACTGTCGAGATGAGAGTACACAGAGCAATACTGGCAGCCCGTAGTCCCTTCTTCGCCCGTAACCTACGGCCGGGATCAAAGGTGTTCAAGAAGGGCCAGTTGGAAGTTCTGGATGTGAAGCCTGAAGTGTTGGCTGATGTTCTGCACTACGTATACACTGGGGGAGTGAAAAATCTGAGTGACTCCACAGTGGAGCTGCTGGCAGCAGCCCACAGATTTGAACTGTGTGACCTGAAGAGGGAGTGCCTTGCACATCTGTCCAACAGGCAGCTCACTGTGGGTAATGCCGTCACAACAGCTGTCTGTGCTGTGGAAAACCAGTGTGATGCATTGTTAAACTCATCTGTGGAGTTCATCCGATCACATTTCAAGCAGGTGATGGGGACTACCGAGTGGATTGAAGCCATTCGCAGGCACCCTGAAGCTATCAAGAAAATCAGTCAAATGGTAGCAAAAGCTGGAAAGTAGACTCTGGTATTAAAAGTGTTTTGGATTCACTACATGTGTGAACATGTGTTTTTCCCATAGTGTATGTATATTTATGGAGTAAGTATAGTCTACTGTGTATTTTCTCAACATCAAACCTGGCTAGTCACATGATTTAGGGATGATGCTGCTTGTCTACAATTTGAGGTAATAGTGAAACTTGAATGTTATATGTATTCGCTTTGTGTTATATACATTTCTGCACATTTGAGTTTTAGTAACAGCTGTGCTGCGGTATTGTTGAAGCTATGGATGTAAAGAGATGTACATCAAAGGTGAATCAGTTTCTTTCAGATATATGTGAAACAAATGTATAAATATAAATGTCATATTGATATGAAATAATTTATATTTTGAAAAATATCGAGACTTGGTATGATAAAGTCTTGTATTGTAGAGATAATTTCTGCGATTTTATGGCCAGGTGTTTACAAGACAAGTGCTAGATAAATTTGCAAGTGTTTTTGAGTAAACTGCCAGTCAGTGTATACACATAGGTGCTATGTTAATATGCAGATAAAGTTTTTGCACAAGTCTGTTTAATTTCTTCCTATTTATGCAGGTTTTCAAACCCTTGTATGTATCTAAGTATTTCTGCGTGAGAAGGTTTCCTATAGAGTCTCACTGGAACGTAATTAATTGGAACAGAATCAACAATATTAAAACCTAAAAAAAAAGCTATCACTTGTTTTATTTCTCCAAAATTTGAACTTTTTTTCATGTTGTATGGTGTTATTTTGCTGATGAGATGGTGAAAAAATGTCATAGATATTTTACTTGTCTGTAAAAAGCAGAACGGTAAATAAAGAAAAATTGAAAATAATTATGTACAAGCAGGTAGTTCAGATCACTTACCATATTTACTGTAACAGTTTTGTAGTTTCAAGTTTGTAGTTTCTTCATGACACATCAAAGCCTTCTACATTGTCATTATAACATAATTAATTAGAGCACAGATTTGACAATATGAATAAGTGCAATAGAAAATGTAAAAGTTATTGTGTTTGCTGTCACTTCTTATCACGTTACCAAAAAAAAAAAAAAAATAGTAGAATCTGAAGTAACACTGTAACGAAAAAGCACAGTACCATTGCACTTTAAATCTTGAAGCCAGCTTCAGTTCCTGGTATCAAATTGTTAAGATGTCTATAAAATAGTTATACAAAGTTTCACAGTACTTTTAACATGATCTGTGCGTAGCAGCAAAGCAGCAACACTCAAAATACACTAAGTGCTATACAGGCTGAAATACGCCATCCCAAACTCAAGTGATTTGAGCTGCAGGAGATGTTGTGGACAGAATTCTTGTTCTGCATGTCTGATATTTATACCGTATGGTTTTGCACCTCTGTGCATGCTGAAACTTAGAGATATAGTGCAACATTGATTTTCTTGAAAATTGTGGACATGAATTTTCTTTTCTTTTTTTTTTTTTTTTAATTGTAAATGAATTTTAGATGAACATTTAAGGAACATCTGAGAAATTAATATTATATTCAAACCCAGTAATTAGGAAAAAATATTGTTGAATATAGCAATGAAAACTGAAAATGTGTCTAGTATTTTGTTATGTTGGACCAATTCAATGTCCTGAAAAATGTTAGTATTGTCATTATGTTGCATATTCAGATAAATTTGTCACATATGAAACAAATGTTTGTTTGTTTAGTGAAGTAAATGTTTAAAACACCTTTTTCAGTTATTGCAACCAGTTATAAAGCTGTACACATTAGTCCCAGCTGTTGGATAACAAAATTGTCACACCTTGCCTTTATTTATTCTATTTTCTGCTTTTTTTTAGTTGAATGGTACAGAAGTCTGCCTTACTACATCCATTTTAACTTATAATGTAGCATTAATAATTTAGTATTGAAAAGATTGGTTCTTCACATTTTAATGAAAAATATCATGACACTTTGGCAACAAACCTTCTATATGACTTCATTTTTCCTAGATATAATGTTAAACACAGATGAATAGGGAAGAATATTTTGGCAGTGTGCACTGTGGCCATTCAGATCCAATGAGAGTAAGTGTTTTGAGGTGTCTGTCATTTGTTTGACCTACCTCGTCTTCAAGGTAATTTTGGCATATACTCTGTGGTTCTTAGAGCAAATAGTTTTTTTAAACTGCGAAAACCAGATGCCAGAAATGCTACTTAAACTTCTATATGAACACTTTGTGTTTCATGTTGTCAGACAGACTTCATGACACATTTTTTAAACTATGACTGCAAAATTTTACTGGGGCAATCCTAGTTAAATAAATTCTTCTTCTGAATCAGCTGAGAAAAGGTCTTACCTGTTTTATAGTAGCCTCATTGCAATGTTGCATTCACACTTTTTCCAAGTGGAAGAAGAGTCCACTTAGAATTAAAATTCCAAATGAACTTCACACAAACAAAATCTCCAAAAATACAGACTGAGCTACAGTCCTCACTTAGTGCAAACATTTGCTATTACACAATGAAGTAAGTGCAAAAAGGATGCATCCAAAGCCTCAAATCTGACTTCAGAATGTGAAAAGTAATGTAAGCACATTGGGCATCAGTTTTATTGGTTGGAGATATGGCAAACAGTTCCTGTCATTCAATAGAATACTTTATAAAATCAGACCAATTCCTGTCTCATTGAAGTCAGTTTTGTGGACTTATGCCTGGAGTACATTGTTTTACCACTATCACTGTTGCAATGCTTGTGAGATCTTTTAAATTTTTTGAAGATTTTCCAGGGAACCATTGTTGTAGGTGAGCAGTGGACAGCTGTTTCTCCCCTTGCATTTTCGAAATCTGCTTGTATCTGACAACAAAATGATGTAGAAGGACTTTCCAATTTGCCAGACTACCACCATTTGCTGACTGACTGCATTAG
Source organism: Schistocerca piceifrons (assembly GCF_021461385.2). NCBI lineage: Eukaryota > Metazoa > Arthropoda > Insecta > Orthoptera > Acrididae > Schistocerca > Schistocerca piceifrons. The sequence continues at coordinate 177,063,972 of NC_060146.1, read as the reverse complement.
TGCCATTCTTGCTCCTTAAAACAATACCTGAAGACCCTTGACATTAAAGTCATTAACTGTGTTTCTGGTTTCACAATATTTTACTTGTGTGTTTGATTGTTATTCACAGAAGAACAATTAGTGCATTACGTGGTTGAGTTACTAAATGCATTACAACAGCCCTTCGTTTCTTCATAAAAATTGGAATTGAGAAAGAGAGAGGGACTGTTTCAGTTATATTACCGCATAACTCCACACACATCGATTGTATAATAGAATGAGACTGGCTGCAAACTCATCAAAGTGAAATATAATTGAAGGTACACTATTTTAACAGTGTAAGCTACAGCAAAAGTGTCTGTCTCTCTCTCTCAGGATATCAACAAACATGTCATTTGTATTCATGCAACTTAAAGTCCCTTTTTTTCTGACAATAAACAAGTTTTAGTCATACTCTTCAAATGGCTTTCCCCACTTGGACATTCTCTACTTATTGTAGGGGTAGCATTAAGCATCTTCCTCCTGCGTATCACAATAGACTCAAAATGCACATACATTATTCAGAAATGAAGAGCAAAAATATTGCATGTCAGGTTCTCTTGTTAATGACATCCTAAGTTATTCACTTAAAATGAAAATTTATGCAAGTATGAGAAGCAATGCACGCTTACTTCCTGGGGAATATCTCAGGCATTGCTAAATACTGTACAAATTACTTTTCAAACCATACATAGGCCAGATAACTGTCCAGGATTTCTCTATAACAATGCAGGGCCTTTTTTTGGGGAGGGGGATCTTTCTGTTCTCAATTTTTTATAAAACTGTTTCAAACCTCATCTTCATTTCATCATGAAAACATAGAATTACTTCATCATGAAATCATTGCCAGAGTTGAAAAAAGGCGATAGGTAACAAAAAAAACTCTAGGATCAAACCCTACATCTTTGGATTCATAGGGTCATTTACCCACTGAGCTCCTCTGTTTTGATGTAACAAGAAATAATTTATTTTGAGATGAAAAAAATGGTATTGTTTGAAAATGCTTCTCTATGTAACACACAAAGTACAAGGAATGTTCAGTGACTAATGCAACACATCCTTTTTCTTGGCCAATTTGCATTTAAAAAAAAAAAATTGTGGAATTTGTTGTGGGGCATTCTGCCGCTATAGTTTCATGGCATTCCAGTAGGTGGCAGCACTATACATAGCCTTCAGAATAATGTCTGTAACGGAGCTGAGTTCCAAGCAGACAGCTGTCATCGAGTTTGTTTTGGTGAATACCCAGAACATCAAACATTCATAGGTGCTTGCAGAATCTCTGTGCAGACTGGGCAGTGAACAAAAGCACAGCAAGTCATTGCGTGAGGTGTCTGTCATCATCACACCCGCCTCAGCCAGACCTGTTAGATCTTCCCACATGCTGGCCGAACACACACAGCTCTGACTCCTGCAATGTCGGAATGTATGGACACACTCATTTGAGGTGATTGACTGATCACAATCAAACTCCTTGCTGTACAACTGGATGTCTATTGGTAGTGCTGGCACACTCATCCACAAGTTGGGGTACTCAGTGGTGTGTACCCACTCGGTTCTTCGCTGCCTAACAGAAGACAATAAATAGCCAATGACAGACAATCTGTGCTGAATTGCTTGCAAATTACAAGGTTAATAGTGACATTTTTTTCAATTTTTTGTCTAACATCATCACAGGCATTGAAATATCGGTTCGTCACTTCGTCCAGAAACAAAACAGCAATCCAGAGATTGGTGCACACCGCTTCTTCTCCAAATAAAATGTTCAAAGCCACACCCCCACTTGGTAAAGTCATGGAAAACATCTTCTGAAGGGATTATTCTGTTTGATGTCCTCCCTTAAAGTGCAACGATCAACTGCGAAGTATATTGTGCTGACCTCAGGAAACTGAAGAAATGCATTCAGCATGTTGGTTGTCACAAAAATGCAAATGATCTTCTCCTTCTCCATGAGAACACAAGGCCTCACACAAGTCTACACTCCCAAGGGGAGCTCACAGAACTACACTGAACTGTTTTTCCTCAACCATTTTACAGCCCGGATCTTGTACCTTCCAACTTCCATCTGTCTGGCCCAATGAAGAATGAACTTTGCAGGAATCAGTGCGTGGATAAGGTAATTGATGCAGTTGTTCTGATGTTGACCAGTAGAGTGCCGACATACAGACATACAGGCTCTTGCAGTAACATGGTATACGGTCATCAAATTGAACAGAGATTATGTTGAAAATTAGGGTTTTGTAGCCAAAAGACTGGGGAATAATGTGGTGTGCTAGAATCCAGAATAAAACCAAATTATTTTCAGAAAAAAAAGTGTTCCATCGCTTATTGAATGCCCCTCATACATCACAACACACGGTATGAAAGACCATTCTCACTGCGACATGAAGTGCGTTCACAGTTGTGAGTATGGACAACTATCAGCTGAATGATGAAATGACAACAATGAATATTTGTGCCGCACTAGGACCCAAATGTGGATTTCCTGCTTATCACTTGGCTATCCAAGCATGACTCACAGCCAGACTGAAACTTCCACATGTCATCAACCAAGTGTCTACAACTTGTACTTTTACATCCATTACATATATTCCTGTACAGGTGAGGTATTTTATTTGTAAGTCGCTTGCCTAGTGTTGGCAGATAAATACAATATTGCAGTGCCTGCGTTATTACGGATTATAATCAATGTTCTTTCAGACACACATGCATGTCCATAGGAACCTTGCATTGTAATTCAGAATAATGCAGGGACTGCAGTATTGTATTATATTCTCAGTTTTCACCAAATTTTCTTTAATGTGCAACCTGCCTTGAGTCTGGAAGTATTTAAATTTATTATTATTGCACCCTGATATTACCCAACTATACATGAAAATAATTATTAGCCAAAACATTAAAAAACAGCTGTAACTACGTAATGAACATAAATTCAACACAAATATACTCATTAATATTAACATAAATTTAAGATATAATGACACCATCAATACCAAAGTTAACAACAAAAAATCTTAATTATATTGAATAAAATTCAATACATCAGTAAATCCTAGTTCTTCACTGAAAATGGTGCTACAGAGCTGCAAGAAGAATTCAGAAAAACCTTTTAAGCAAAACTTAAATCATGGCTCAATAGCATACATTTCTATAGTTGGCAAAGTAAACTGCAGTAAAACAACATTAATTTCAGTATGTTCCCCTTCATATACCATCATGAAATTTGATACACAAATTAACAAACAGCACATGACTGACATGTCAGTAGGCTATATTTTTCAAAACAAAAATAATTTTCGATTGTGAAATTTCAAGAATTAAATCTTATAAGAAACTGAATAAAATGGTACAAACTTCAGGTCTGTAAAGGCCAATTCACACTGTCCATTATATTATGGCACAATCCTGTCAAGGTGTATTCACACTGTAAATCATGTCAAGTCATGTGATCACAATTCGCACGCCTCGTTTCAACTGTGTTGTTTCATCGGAACTGTGGAGTTTGCAGAATGATTCTCAACTGTTTTTGTGAGTGAACTGCAGACAAGACACAGTTGCTATGTGTGTGTTTGGTCCACATTTGCAATAAAATGGCATTTATCGGACTCAACAGGGTGCAGCTTGTGGCAATAGCTTATATACTGGAGGAGGAAGAAAGAAATGTGAAACAACGCAAAAGAAGAGAGTGGAAGTGAAAAATGATGTCATTATGTGGTACAGAAGGGGAATTTCATGTGTTCTATAAGGAGCTCGAGGAAGAATGAATATTTATAAATAACATTTTATAAATATTTAAGAATGTCAAAACACTTCCATTTGTTATGTGAAACTGAACACTGAACTATCAAAATGGACACAGTATTATGAGGTGCCATCACACCTCGTGAGAAATTGATCATTTGTTTAAGGTAAGTTTGGTCACCAGTCCATAGCAATTCATTACTTAACAGTCATGTCTCCCTCAGTAACATTCAAGTGGCTCACCTGTGGTGGCTTCAGCTAGTGAAACCACATATTGACCTCTGATGTGTGAAAAACTGTTTCACACACAATGCAGAGAGCTGCTTAGTAATAAATAAGCTTGCTACTGTGTAATGTACATATTCATTTCCTTTCAAGTTTTGTTTGTACTTGATAAATGTTGCAAATGTCTCACATGTACTTGGATTATCTCTTGAAAACACAGGTTTACCACAGAAGTTTGAAAAACTGTTCCACACAGAATTCAGATAACTGCTTAACAAATAAGCTTGGTACTATGTAGCTGTGTGTTTGGCTGCTAAATGTTGCAAGTGATTTTCCTGTATTGGAATTAGCTAGTCAAAACACACATTGACAACTGATTTTTTAAAACTGTTCCACAGATAATGCAAAGAGCTAATTAACAATAAATTGGGCTGCTTCTGTGCACTGTACATATTATGTTCCCTTCAAGCATTTGTTTGCCAGATAAATGTTATAAATGCTTTATCCGCATTAGGGATAATTAGTGAAACCACATAAAAATTGACCACATGCTGGCAATTACACCTTGATATTACATTGTACAGTTAAATATGGTTGTTATATTATACACACACAAAATTACTGTCTAGATTCAGAGTACGAAAATTTGAATCAACTATTGTCCCTGTTTTTCACACTACACTATAACTGATAATGCAGTATGTGGTTCTGAGAGCATACAAAGTATAACACAGGTTTCTCTTACACCTTCTTCCACAAATGAAAGTTCTTATTATAACTGGTCTGAGACCTGCAAGCAATAAGCAACTTTTATTTACAGTAATCACTCTCAGAGTAACAGAATATGTGATGCTATGTACACCATGACTGCATGGGGAAAAATGCTACTGTTGCACTGTCTGGAGGTTTCAGTTCATTTCAGTATCCAGTATTACAAACGACTGATAATATACAAACAGAATCCACTTACTGATCACTCTGATTTGACCCATGGTACTTTTTTCACTTATATTGCAGCCATACTGCAATCCATTTCATTGTGAAATTAAATATGTATAGAAAGCCACTGAATGCCTGTTGTAGAGGACAAGTAGGCCTAATTTCAAAGTGCTTTGGAAAATTCTTTACATGTACATAAGTACAACACAAATGTGAAGAGGTTTAAGATGTTCATGAATCAGAATACTTACTTTCTTTGAAGTTATTTATTACAAAAAATAAAAAAATACATCAAGGAGATTCACTTGGATTTAAATTTGAAATGTAACTCATGAGCTCAGCTTCTTCTCTCTCTAATCTCTTAACATTTTAGAATACCTCATCCCTGGCAGCTCTCTGCCCTGGGGTGAGAGTGTCTGTACAGTAGTTGCCATGCTCATAAAGAATTACGTGATAGGGCACTGCATTCCATGGTGCAGCAATTCCTTAACAAGCTCAGAAGTGCTCGATGATGTTTCCCTCTTCCAGCTGAGCCAGATGTGGAGTTTACAATGGGAACTGAAAAGCAGCTGATCTCTAGATATGGTGTAGATGATTAATTGTCTTTGTCTTCTACTTCTTCTTCAAAAATTGGCTTATCATCTGTATTGCTTTGGATTTTCTCTCTCCCTCTCCTTCTCCCTAAAACATGGCTTTATGTAGTTCATTGTATTCTCATATTTCCATTCCCTTTTGTTGCTTGCTGCCTGTCCAGTTTTGATTTTTTTGTTCAGTATTTATCTGTATTGGTCCCTTAGTTAAGTCCACCTCAACGTGCATCAGAACCTGAAATAAAAGCAAGGAATTGTAATTTTATTCACCACAAGTACACAAGCGCAGGATGGAAAAATTGTTTCTTGCTACCAAATACCATAACACACTTAAGATAATTACTGAAATGTACAATTCAGTCTCAGATACTTTTCAAAACTGCAGTAAGCATAGGAAACTATAAGAGAAAATGGAAGCTACTTGAAACCTACTGCATTTCCTAATATAGTTTATATAAACCAAATGGTAACTTATTTCTTAATACATTTTGTAAGAATCCATGTTAATAAATAGTATGTCTTAATGCCATTTCTTCAAAATTTGCAGGTATCTCACAACTGGCAAACATTGCACAATATTGTCAAGGAAATTTGCCAAGCTATCACTGATATTATAATGACTAAAATAATGCCCAAACCAACTGAGAAGGGCTGGACATGAGCTACAGAAGAATTCTTCCACATGTGACATTTTCCGAACTGGTTGGGTGCCATAGATTGCAAACATACAGAAATTGTGGCGCCGCCACACAGTGGATTACTATTTTACATCTACAAACAAACATTTTTGGTTGTGGTACTAGCACTGGGTGGTAGAGGGTCAACTGAAGAATGGGATACAACCTGTTGGCTTTGACCAATGATGTCATAAGTTACTCATAGATATTGATGTCTTTACTTTACAGCCAAAGATCATAAATCAGTTATCTGCTGTGGATAAGCACCACCATTGTAAATTGAAATAAATGAGCGTGTTTCTAAAAGACAGCAGTAGAGGTTACATAAGATTTTTTTTGTTTGAATTAATATAAATAATTGGTTCTTTCCAATTCACTTGGTTCTTAATTTCATTCTTGGTGAGTGTGAGATAATTTGGGAGAATAGTTTTTCATTTAGAAGTTTTTGGTTTTTTACTTTTGTTTGTAGGTATGAATTTATCTATTCCCATGAATAAGGCAGACTTAAAGCAGGCTTTCTGCGAATGGCAACCATTCGATTTTTGCAAATATCTGGTCTTCTTGCTAATTACATTTGATATCATGAGTGTGCTGAACATATGCCCGTTATAAGCTTGTCTACTCATTGTATTCATGGCTTATTCATATCAAGGTGTAGCAAGGAGCAACTGTGGCACTCAATTAGACGAGGAACATGATTTGAGAAATCGAAGCTGGCCTTGAGGGATATAATAAAAATTACATACTGTCAGTGGTTGAGGTATCCTGTGTGGTTGTGTGTGCAAAATCAAGTACAACAGAGAGGAGCCTGCAGTGGGATTATGGGTTCAGTGGGATTATGGGTTTGGTGGGCTGTAATTTCAGGACCAGAATGCGATGATGTAGTTTCTGAAGTATTTCCTAACTGAACAAAGGAAGTGTTGGTGAAATTAATTGCAGGTCATGTTGCAGAGGGTTCTGTAGTTATTTCCGATATTTTTCTTCATGTACGGATTTGGGGAATAGGGGTTTTCAGCGTCTTGTCGTCAGTCATAATTGAATTCAGATCTTCAACAGGGGATTGTACCAATAGTATAGAAGGTTATTGGTCAGCCATAAAATCTGTTGTACGGAGGGGGCAATGACACATTTCAACACTACACAGCCATTAAGATGAATATTCATGGAGACATTGAGTACCCAATATAAATTGCCTGTTTAAAAGTTTCCTTAAACATGTTAGGCAAATGTATCCTCCAAAATTTGTTAGTTAATTTCAGGTTGGGGGGGTGGGGGGCAATTGATAATTAACGAAAGGGTGGGTTTGGTCGGGATGGTTACAATATTGATTTGGATTTCCTGGTTCTACTATTTCATATGCACTGTCACAATTGTCTAAAAACCCCGAGAGTTGTTCTCGGTCTCCATCAAACTTTTGTAGCTGTAATTTTGTGCCTTCACTAGAGCTTAAATATATTTAGTCATTTTTACTGTTAGGGGTTGAGTTAGCAGTAGAAGTCATGTTCACTAACTTTCTTACACTCTTGTTCTTCTTGCTGTGGTGTTGTGAGCCTTGTGCTCACATCCGCTGTTGATGTTGATGCCTTGCTGGAGTTCGCAAGCCTCCTTCTCGCAGTCGCAGCTGGTGATGCCTTTGGTACGGTGGGCCTCTCATCCAAGTCGGCAGCTGATGTCACCTTTCGGAATGGCGGGCCTCTACCGACGTCTGCTGCCGCTGTTACCTAGGGAACGGTGGGCCTTTTCTCACATCTGCTGTTGCTGGTACTTCTCGAACTGTGGACCCCTTGGCCCATGTCTGCAGATACTCTCTGTTCTAAGCCTCTCGTACTCTGTTACTCCTTCCCTCGCACCTATTCCAGTAGCCTGGGTGTATTTCCCTTAGACAAGCACCTAGCTAACCCAGCACCTGGCACCAAATTTTCTTCTGCCAATGTCGTGTCCCGAGAGGGAGTGAGATTGGCACTAATTGTATTCAGGGATCTTACCTTGTTTGGTCTTCTCAAAAAGTAGAAGTAGTCACGGGCAGCTTCTGCAACTCCGACAGCCAGAAGGAGCAAGCTAATGCTAAGGTGCAGGATATGGAACTCGGTGAGGAGTGGTTACTGCTGCAGGATAGAATTCATAAGATCCCTTATAGTTTGACAACTGAGAATCCCTACTGACACTATCTTGCACTAATTTCTGTCAGTTGAATCTCTTACTCTGGAATCTATCTCCCTGGTTGTTGTAGAGCTGAGGCTAGCGAACTGTACATCTGCCGTAGAACGACACAGGTTCCATGTCGGTATGCTCAGCAGATCTCGACTGACTATAGGGTCCTCCTGACCCCCTATTTATACTACCTTCATGCATCACGTAAAGCTTGCAGGCTGACCATGTACTTGGTATATTTCCATCATAATGTGATGTGAGAAAGCTACTTTGATCCCTGTTATGCATCTGGCTGCAGCGTCTAGCTAGTCACGTAATGCTATTCGTCTCCTGGCGCCGCTTCGTCGGTGCTGGTCCGCATCATCGACAAATACTGTCGCACTGCTTCGTCCTGGAGATTACACCTAGCTGCCTTTCCCGCTGAATAAGTCCTAATACATTTAATTTGTACTCGTCGCTGATTGAGATTTGACATTCGTATTGAGCGTGCTTTCGTGTGGGTTGAGTCACACTTGTCTCCAATTGTGTGCGGGTTTCTTTGATTCAATCTTGTTCTGTTTTGCTTCTCCTCTCAGTTCCGCATAGAGCTTTTTGGTCATCCTCATTCTTGGGTCTTCTGCTGTGTCTAGTACATAACCTTTTTGGATGAAATATTCTTTGAGGTACACTACTGGCCATTAAAATTGCTACACCAAGAAGAAATGCAGACTATAAATGGGTATTCATTGGACAAATATATTATACTAGAACTGACATGTGGTTACATTTTCACGCGATTTGGGTGCATAGATCCTGAGAAATCTGTACCCTGAACAACTACCTCTGGCCGTAATAACGGCCTTGATACACCTGGGCATTGAGTCAAACAGAGCTTGGATGGCGTGCACAGGTACAGCTGCCCATGCAGCTTCAACACAATACTGCAGTTCATCAAGAGTGTAGTGACTGGCATATTGTGATGAGCCAGTTGCTCGGCCACCATTGACCAGACGTTTTCAATTGGCGATAGATCTGGAGATTGTGCTGGCCACGGCAGCAGTCGAACATTTTCTGTATCCAAAAAGGCCCATACAGGACCTGAAACATGCGGTCATCAAACAGAGCTTGGATGGCGTGTACAGGTACAGCTGCCCATGCAGCTTCAACACGATACCACAGTTCATCAAGAGTAGTGACTGGCATATTGTGATGAGCCAGTTGCTCGGCCACCATTGACCACACGTTTTCAATTGGTGAGTGATCTGGAGATTGTGCTGGCCAGGGCAGCAGTCAAACATTTTCTGTACCCAAAAAGGCCCGCACAGGACCAGCAACATGCGGTCGTGCATTATCCTACTGAAATGGAGGGTTTCGCAGGGATCGAATGAAGGGTAGAGCCATGAGTCGTAACACAGCTGAAATGAAACGTCCACTGTTCAAAGCGCCGTCAACGCTAACAAGAGGTGACCAAGACGTGTAACAAAAGGCACCTCATACCATCACGCCAGCTGATACGCCAGTATGTCGATGACGAATACACGCTTCCAATGTGCGTTCACCGAGATGTCGCCAAACACGGATGCGACCATCATGATGCTGTAAACAGACTCAGGGATCGAGACGTGGCTGCACGACCCGTTACAGCCATGCGGAGAAGATGCCTGTCATCTCGACTGCTAGTGATACGAGGCTGTTGGGATCCAGCACGGCGTTCCGTATTACCCTCCTGAACCCACCAATTCCATATTCTGCTAACAGTCATTGGATGTCGACCAATGCAAGCAGCAATGTCGCGATATGACAAACTGCAATCGCGATAGGTTACAATTCGACCTTTATCAAAGTCAGAAACGTGATGATACGCATTTCTCCTCCTTACACGAGGCATCACAACAACGTTTCGCCGGCCGAAGTGGCCGTGCGGTTAAAGGCGCTGCAGTCTGGAACCGCAAGACCGCTACGGTCGCAGGTTCGATCCTGCCTCAGGCATGGATGTTTGTGATGTCCTTAGGTTAGTTAGGTTTAACTAGTTCTAGGGGACTAATGACCTCAGCAGTTGAGTCCCATAGTGCTCAGAGCCATTTGAACCACAACAACGTTTCACCAGGCAACGCCAGTCAACTGCTGTCTGTGTATGAGAAATCGATTGGAAAGTTTCGTTATGTCAGCACGTTGTAGGTGTCGCCACCGGCGCCAACCTTGTGTGAATGCTCTGAAAAGCTGGTCATTTGCATATCACAACATCTTCTTCCTGTCGGTTAAATTTCGCGTCTGTAGCAAGTTATCTTCGTGGTGTAGCAATTTTAATGGCCAGTAGTGTATTTTAATTTGTATGCTACTGCTGATACGTTTACTGGTGCTTCTTCTCATGCTGGTCGATACCTATTTATCAGGGCGGCTGTGAGGCTGTTTGGGTTATTCTCTGCTATGGTGTTGGGGCGGTGTCAGCAGTGCGGCGTATTTTCTCTGCAGGTCAGTCAGGCCCGCTCCACCTTTGTGGATGCCTAGCATGCATGTGGAGTGCTGCACTTTGAAAATTTCTCGGCGCCAGTGGAGGTAATGTATTGCACCTTCAGTGGACCTTACTATTTCCTTGACGGGTAGGACACTTGCGCTATGAACCATACATTGAACAGGAGTTGCTCGTTAATGAGCCTCGCCTTCTGGAACAAGTCCAGCTCTCTATTGCCATTCGTTCTGGCGAGACCTCTTATCTTGTGCAACACTTCCCTCCAATTGGCTCTGAGCACTATGGGACTTAACTTCTGTGGTCATCAGTCCCCTAGAACTTAGAACTACTTAAACCTAACTAACCTAAGGACATCACACACATCCATGCCCGAAGCAGGATTCGAACCTGCGACCGTAGCGGCCACGCGGTTCCAGACTGAAGCGCCTTTAACCGCACGGCCACACCGGCCGGTTCCCTCCAATTTTGTGCCACCATTTTCATAGGGCACGAGTGTAGTTTCAGCCCTAGGCAATTGTGTGTTTCGACAATTTTGTACCAGGTACTTCTGTCTTGTATCTTTTTGTTGCCAATCGGTAGTAGGGCGGTTTTGTTATTGTGTATTCTGGCTCCTGCTGCTTGAGCGAATGTTTGAAGGACTTGGTTTATTTTGTTGAGGTCTTCTCTGTCTCCCACGAAGAAACCAACGTCGTCAGCGTACGCTTTGCATTTCAGTGTGCTGCCAAGCAACGTGATTCCTGCTATGGTGTCTTCTATTTTTCTTAGCAGAGGGTCCAGTGCAATGGCGAACAAACTCATTGAGAGGGGACATCCTTGTCTTGCTGATCTCTGTGTTTTAATGGTTTTCGTATTTCGGCTATTTACTCCTTAGGATGTTCTTAACGATTTTAATGAATGGTTCGCGGGGTCCGTATTTTTCCATCGTTTTGAATGGGAAATCGTGGTCTACGCGGTCGAGCGCTTTATGGAAGTCTATCGATATTATCGCAGCTTCTGATTTATTTACTGCAGTAATGCCAATGAAGTCTCTGTATTCGCCTATGGTCTCGGATATTGTTCTCCCCGGTAAGGCACATGTCTGGTGATGGCTTATTATTTTTGCAATGACTGTTTTTAGTTTCCGCCAAGCATCGCGCTGCTATTTTGTAATCTGCGTTTAGCAGCGTGATGGGGCGGTAATCTTCCACTTTCCTGGGCGCATCTTTCTTCGGGATTAGTATTATGTTTCCCACTGTGAAGTCTTCTAGCAGTTTCTCTCCCTCTATTATATCGTTGACGACCTCGGTGATCGTGTCGCCGATTATGTCCCAGTACTATTCGGTTGGAATTCAGTCCATTCCTGGGGCTTTTATAACTGCACTGGATTTGACAATGTTGTGTACGTCGTCTTTTCCATGTTTGCCACCAGCTCCGCCTTATCAGTGTCTGTCGGGACGTCCTGCAAGTTGTGGAGCAGGGTGTCTGTTGCTGCTTCGCTCGTTTCTACTCGCTTGAAGAGTTGGCTGAAATACTCGTGTACAAGCTTCAGGATCTCTGCTAGCGCTCCTGTGGTGGTTCTGTCTTCTTTCTGCAGGTGTTTGATCCGTTTCAGTTATGTTCTTCGGATTATTCTGTGTATATGGTAAAATGTGACCGGTTCTTCTTCCACTGTCCATAAGGGCTGGCTTCTTCTCTTTATTGCTTCAGTTTGTTCTTCCTGCATGTTTACTAGTTTTGTTTTTATGCGCCTTAGTTCTGTCAAGAGGGTTGTGTGATCGTTCGTCTGGGCATTTATTACATCTTTCATGCACAGTGTGTAGAACTCTGCTGTCTATTTCTTCCACATTGCTTTTTCTGCACTGTACTTTATGATCGTTTTTCGTAACGACGGTTTTGCGTGTTTTACCCACCATTCTATGGATGATTGTGTGTTTGATTTTTTTCTCAAACATTCTGCCCACATGTCGGTGATTTCTTTGCGTAGTGTTATGTCTTTTAAATCGTTGGTGGACATTTTCCAGAAGCTTTTGCGTTGATCTTTCTTCCGTTCTGGGAGGAGTATTTTTGTAATTTGGCAGTTATGATCCGAAAAGGCTATGAGCTTAATTTCTACTGTATCTATAGCTTTTGCTAAATTTTTGGAAACGTATATCCTGTCGAGCCTACTCTTTCCGTTTCTGTAGAAAAAGGTAAACTCTGTTGCGTGTGGATATTTCATTGTCCACACGTCTCTGAGTTTCGTTTTCTGATTATTTCGTCTAATTCTACGCACATATTGGTTGTTGGTATCTGATCTTCCTTCGCCACGATGCAATTGAAGTCACCTCCGAGCAATAGGTTATCGAAGTTTTCGTTAATTAGAGTACAGACGTCTTGTTGGAAAAATCTCGCTCTAGTTGTTTTATTTTCCGTTCCTGAAGGGCCGTATATGTTCGTGAAAAGCGTACCTTGTATTTTGATACTTTGCCTCGACCGTATGGTGTTGTACGTACGTCATCAAATTCGATGTTTTCTTTTATTAACATAGCTGTTCTACATTTTGCTTCAGGGTCTACGTTTGTGATGATATTGTACGCAGCAATGCCTTCCATGGTCGTTTTGGTAATTTCTTGTATAAGCTCTATGTCTACTTTGTTGTAGCGAAGGAAGTCAGTTAACATTTTTATTTTTCCGGCAGATGAGATTTTGTTCACATTTAAGGTTGCGACCGCGTACGTGTGCATTGCAGGGTCCGTCCTCGGAGCTGGATTCGGCATCCATGGTTGGTTCGGGTGGCCAGTTTTGTTTGCTTGCACCTGTTTCTAGTGAGTGAGAGGAGTTGTTTCTTCTCCTTTCACTTTTGCTTCCTCCTTTTTTGCTTGTGTTTGATTCCTCTGTGCCGTTTTGGTTCGTGTTCTTATCGGTGTCCTTTTACGATTTCGATTTTTCGCCACTTATTTTTGTGGATGTTTTTGCTTTGTTTTTGCTGTCCTGCCTTAAGCTGGATTTACACTAACAAGTCGCTTGCAGAAGTTATTGCTGCAAGCTATTGCGAGCCGCTTGCAGTTGTGTTTACACAGCAGCGCAAGAATCAAGCAAGATTTTTCCGCAAGTTGTTTGGCAAGAAACTTGCGTCAACTTGCTGATACTGTTTACATATGCTTTCAGTACAATTACGAGTGTCAGCCGAAGTATACAATGACAAGTAGGCGGGTGAGATACGCTGTAGCTTTTGTAATTGTAATGAAAAACGTGAAAAAGAAAAGGAGGAGTATTTGGGTTAGAGAGTGGATAATGAGATGATCGCAAAATGGTGCCTATAATAAACTTTTGCAGGAACTTAGTATCGAGAGCATGGATACGTTTGAAAACTTTTGCAGAATGTCCTCGACTGATTTGGAGTGTTTGTTGACGTTAATAGCGCCCGTCATATCGAAACGAAACACAAACTTCCGTATTGCTATTTCAGCAAAGGAACGTTTGCTAGTCACTCTACGATTAATAGCTGCAAGTGAGCTACGAATAAAATAGGCCTTTTCATTTATTTATGTGAAACATACAACCAAAAAAAGTTTGAATTTTGAAATCTTTTCTTTGTAGGAGACTCATACAAGTCCCTAATGTACTTGTTCCCTAATGTACTTGTTTCACATTCCCGTCAGCACGATTTCTCTGACCGTGCCCGATGTATGTAAAGCCATGTTTTACGTCCTGAAAAGGGAAAATTATTTTAAGGTATGTGAAAACACAACAATGAAATTTATTGAAATAAACTGCATTTTACAGAATGATATGCTTACAAAAAAGGTTTTTTTTCTAATGCTCATAAAATGAAAAGTGACAAGCTAATTAAATAGAACATGTAATAACTACACATCGTCTTTTTTTAGACTCCTAAAACAACAAGCTAGTGGATGCAGGTGGCAAAGGGGTTATGTCTTAAAGTTATGCTAATTTCTGTGTATTTCTTTCACAGATGTGTCGAATATCGACGAGATTTCATTTAATGCGCTCATCTTCTTCACTCTATCCCTAAAGTCCCAGTTATGCACGTTCCATATTTCGGGATAGCTCTCCACGGCTTCAATAAAATGTTATGTATCCTGTTTCATCCATTCCCGTTTCTCCTCCATTTCTGAAATTTGTTTGCATATAATACGTAAGATGGTTGCATAAAATTAAGTCACCACATTAAGTAAAATGTTAAATATGAGTGTTATGCAGACGACGTACTTACTATAACTTGCGATTGCTACTTGCAGGAAATAGGAATAAATCCTAAAAGCTGCAAGTTACTTGCAGATACTCCTTGCGTGGTGTTCACACTGGAAGCGGAAAACGTGCAACAAGTCACTTCCGCAATAAATTACTATTGTCGCAAGTCGACTTGGCCTTGGCGAAATGTTTACACTAGCAACTCGCGCAGCAAGTTCCTCCGCACAAGTAAATGGCTGCAATAGCTTGCTAGTGTAAACCGAGCATAGAATCAGGATCTTTTTCAATTGGTTTGTTCTTTCTTTTATTATTTGCTCACGTGTTGTCTCGTGTGTCATTTTCCAGTGCTTTCCGTCTCGCTCTCGCATTTCTTCTTTTCTTGAGTTGGTGCGGTTTTCGCGTGCTTCGGATGCATGCGGGCCGGCCGCTGCTGGGTTTCACTTTCTTCGGAGCTGTCCTCGCTAAGCAGCCTTTTGTAAGCGCTGGCGACTTCCGCCGCAGGTGTCGTTCGTTATGTCCTCCGTTGGGGTGGGAGTGTCTCCCGACAGTACGCACTTGGCTGTTTTGACGTTTACTGACCGGAAGTTGGTCTCACGTGACGAGGCATCCTGTTCGAAGACGGCATTCATGTTGATGTATATTGTGCTGATAACCAATGTTTACACAGACACAGTAAAATTGGCTTCACTTCTATAAAGAGTGATAACACACTTAGTTCTAAGACAGAGGCACTGCTTGCGATTATGGGAGTAACTTTCTGAGCAGTATGTGATCCGTTTACACTTAATTCTTCTTTCTGTTTGTCACAGAAAAGATTATTTCACTGAAATAAAAAAACGATAGAACGATAGATCACAGTATTTTTGGGCCATGTAGCATTATCCATTACGTTATATCTAAGCTGAGAGTAAACACTTTCAAGCTTTTCAGCTGTCAAGTTGTAATGTTTACGGAAGTTTTTTTTTGTTTTGCTGGAAGCTAATGACTGTTCATGTGTAGCCATGATCTTTTTTCACCATACAGCATTCCTTATGCAGGTTCTCAACAGGGCTGGAACTATACTATGGCTACTTAAAAGCCGCTTTTCGTCATCCAAAGTATTAAAAATACTTCATATTCCCCGGTTTGGTCCCCCTACATGTGAATGCGAAATAAACCGAGGTAGCAAACTTACGAGCAGTATAGCCTTGTGTTAACTTTTTAACCACATTTATTTTCCATATTTAACGCACATTTCGTTATAACAACTAAGATCCACAGAAAAAAAACCGACACTAATCGACTGAATATTTCGGCGTATCTGTACGCACATATATCAATTACGTAAATTTCAATATGGGCCTACTGCGGAACTTTTATACTATTCTGTTTATTGAACATGAAGGACTAAAACATAAGATAGAAATTACTTCAAGCTTAACTAATTCCTTCAGTCTTCATGGTTGCAACTGCATGAAAACCGTCCTCGCAGCCAAGTCACGTGACTTCCGGCAGCCAAACGTAAAAACAGCCAAGTGCGTACTGTCGGGAGACACTCCCCCGCTGGGGTGGGTTCAGGCGCTACCACGGCTGCAGCCGCCATGTTGGCCTGCTCACCCTGCTGGATTCCCATGGCGATTCCATCGTGCTGTTCGTCCTGGAGTGGCGCGTCCGTTTCTCTCGGAGAAAGTGCGGGGAATCCTGCATTCAGATTCATCATTGCTCCTGCGTAGGTGTTTTCCCTGGGCAGTTGTGTCGGCCGTTTCCTCGGACAGTTGTTCCACATGTGATCCTCAGCGTGACAGATTGAGCACATTTGCGGTTGTCAGCTATAAGTCACGAATCCGCGGTGTCCACATACAGTGATAAATGACAGAATGTGCTTACGGAGGTCCACTTTAACCGTCCGCACACCCAAATCCACCTGAATCCTGTAAGCACTCGACCATTTCTCCCTGGTGAGACCGAAAACGTTCCCATACGTTCTGATCGTATTGATGATCTCTTCATCAGGCACCTCAAAAGGCAGATTGTACACTTTAATATTCCTGATGCCGTATCCTGAATGTTGAATCAAAACGTTACTAATTGTTTCGTCCCTATGTCGGAACTTCCATATCTCGTTGTCATTGCACGAATGTCGTGAGAGTGAGCGCACCATTTTAGACTGGTATTCGTTTCTTTGGGGAGTTTGTGGGGAATACATAAAGTATTGGAGGCCTATGGGGGGGGGGGGGGGGGGGTGTTATAGTCGCAATTGATGAGTCTCATTTTGGCAAAATCAAGTAGCCTACAACAGAGGGGAACCTGCAGTGGGATTATGGGTTCAGTGGGATTATGGGTTTGGTGGGCTGTAATTTCAGGACCAGAATGTGATGATGTAGTTTTTGAAGTATTTCCTAACTGAACGATGGAAGTGATGGTGAAATTAATTGAAGGTCATGTTGCAGAGGGTTCTGTAGTTATTTCCGATATTTTTCTTCATGTACGGATTTGGGGAATAGGGGTTTTCAGCATCTTGTCGTCAGTCATAATTGAATTCAGATCTTCAACTGGGCATTGTACCAGTAGTATAGAAGGTTATTGGTCAGCCATAAAATCTGTTGTACGGAGGGGGAAACGACACATTTCAACACTACAAAGCCATTAAGATGAATATTCATGGAGACATTGAGTACCCGATACATATTGCCTGTTTAAAAGTTTCCTTAAACATGTTGGGCAAATGTATCCTCCAAAATTTTTTAGTTAATTTCGGGTTGGGGTGGGGGTGGGGGGGGGCAATTGATAATTAACGAAAAGGTGGGTTTGGTCGGGATGGATACAATATTGGTTTGGATTTCCTGGTTCTACTATTTCATATGCACTGTCACAATTGTCTAAAAACTGCGAGAGTTGTTCTTGGTCTCCATCAAATTTTCGTGGCAGTAAGCTACAGCTTAAATATAGTCGGTCATTATTACCGTTGGGGGTTGAGTTGGCGGTAGACGTATGTTCACTAACTTTCTTACACTCTTGTTCTGCTTGCTGTGGTGTTGTGAGCCCCATGCTCACATCCGCTGTTTGTCTTGGTTATCCGGTCAATTACTTCCGGGTTATCTATTTTCAAGAACAGAGTATTGATCAAAAAGTCTAGCTGAACACCAGTTATATTTTCCAGAGGCACACCAACGTCGTCTATAATCCAGTTATGACCGTCAAAAGCGGATGGTCTTTAAAAGTTTTGGTCAAACGTGCATGATACCATGCTACTTCTGTTCAGTTGAGCCATTTTAGATCCAAATTAACACAAAAACAGAATCAAGAACAAAAGTTTGTACTCACCAGGGCGGCGTGGTGCAGTTCGCTCAGCGTCCACCTTGGCAGGTGGGGACGGTCCGTCGGCTGGCCAGTCACAGCGGGGTGGCCGGGAAGTTCTCTTCTACCTGGAATGCACAATAGGCAGCGGCACACATGTTTCCAGGCAGGCAGCCAGCCAAGCCCCGAATCGAACCCAAGACCTTTTCCTAACACGTAATCACGAACTGTATTTGTTACCCCTTCACCACAGCTAGATTTTTTTTTCAAAAGTATCGATCTCTGTACTTATATTTTTAGTCATTCCTCCGCATTTATTGGCTGTTCAAAGTTCTTGATCATTTAAAAAAACGCTCATATTTAATTTATTGATGAGATACTCGAATACTCCTGTGCTCTTTCAAGTGTATTCCAAGAATTTGTCTGGTGATCTTCATAGTTGATGATATTTATGAAATTCTCCAAGGAGATTCCTCCCTTTGCAAATTTTATGCGCAGCATTCCTTTTCGCTTTATTTTATTAAGTAAACCTAATTCTGTAGCTTTACTCTGCAGCTGCAGTATTCTACAGGTTAGGGATGCCGTTTTATAGAAACAGCTGGTTGGTTCTAAGCAGCCATCTTGTAGCGCGCAGGACACTTAAGCTTTTCACCCATTGCTGCTGCTTGTCACTGGAGTGTCGCATATCCAGAAGTCGCTCACTGTCGCTCGTTTCTGTCGCTGACGTAGGACACGGCCTAAATGAAAAACTATTCTTCCAAATTATCTCAAACTAACTAAAGATGGAATTAAACACCGAATAAACTGGAAAGAACCAATTATTTAAATCAATGTATAACATTACCGTGTGCTACTGCTATACCATAACCTTAAAAGTTGAAGGCAGGTTGTGAAATAAAACTATCTTGTTAAAGCAATTATGGTATAACGCAACAGAGCAGTGTTACCCTCTGAGAGGAATTTTGTTATGTTGACCGTGTTGTACCTAACGGAGGTGGCTTATTGGAAGTGAAAGTCAGAATTACGTAAACATTTAAACAGTAACAAATAATATTTTACCTAGCTACACTGTTTAAAGAGTAAAGAAAACGGTCGCCAGCCTAATTAGGCAAGAGAATGATTAACATTCTTGTTTAAGAAATTAGGTATGAGTAACTTCAATGGACAAACACAATCTATACTTCACCACACGCGAGTGCAATGAACTCTGGCTCCTGGATACAGTGTGCTCAGGTTAAGGTTGGAGTTAACAGATCAGAACAAACTACTGGTATAAATATAACAGACAACAATACACACTATTACATTCATGGCTTATTCAAACTGAATGATCTTTATAACATTACTATTAATATTGACTGTAGAATCATAAAATAGGCATAGGTTCAATATTGCTTTTCAAACATTTTCCTATCTTATTTAAAAAAATTGTAAATGTAGTTCACTGCAAAATTATGAACTGGTCGTAAGTTAAGTCTTTCTCTCAGCTAAATACTTTTCTATTTAGAATGAAAGTTAAATGTATTTCACTAACAAATTACTTCTCACTGTTTTTTGAATAAAGAAGTTATTGTTTTCATAAATAGTGGTCTTTCTATTAATTGTTATTTATCATGAGCATAAAGGATAAACTGTGGATCCTATTATACTATCAATACACTTTCAATACCCAAAAGAAACAAGTGCTTAGCAAGCATGAGTATATAACTTTCCACAACTGCAGTTTTCCACTTTTACTACAGTGAGACACAAAATTAACATATTTGTAAGATACCGACTCACCTTCTGCGATTTACAACAGGCAGCAATGTGATCATTTACTAAGCAAAACTTCATAAGCCTCAGTCTTAAGAACTTTTAATTTTGAAGTTGGCAACAACATATTAATAAGCAGTTTTAATAGGAAAATTATTTTCAGCAAGCATCATTTACTTTAACTCACTCTCTTGCCACATTAACTTTCTTTTTACTATGTTCAAGAGGCATTAATTAGCAAAACACTGGGCTTTAATGTTCTTTCAGTAAGGACACTCGGTAATCACTTTAGTTCATATGGAGAGGAACCTGAGAGGTGTTATGATAAGAAAAAAAATCAAGGTAAGTACGTAAATTCAGTTATAAATTACCTTATAGTTGAGCGCACTAACACATCCAATAAGCTGATCCTTCACTGTACATTATTATAGTGTTCCGTTACAGTGATTGCGCAATGTGGTGGCAATTGCATGTTAGTGGGTGGATTTGCAGGTATAATTGCTGGACTCTGTCATTTCTTGGTGGCGATGATAATTCCAGAATATTTCCAGCTCTTCATCCATCCATCCAAGGCATTGGAAAGCGTCAAGAAAAGCCTCTCTCGGAACCAGCAGAATATACAACTTCTACATGGGCAGTTCACAGTTGGGTAGCTTGTGCCCGACTGACTCTTGCTCCACCTTTTCTACCTAGGCCAACCACAATTTTCGTGTACTACTCAGTTCCGTTCCCGAGGGGAACCACACTACCTCTTACACAAAAAATAGCTAAGAATCCTATGTGAAGGTCTGCAGTTTACATAACAGCAAACAATCATTTTAAACAAAACATATTATTTTCACATCTAGCTAGTTCTAAATAAAATTATTTAAACAAATTCCAAATATATACAGTAAGTTTTGTCTCCCTCCAATTAGGACATAGAATTTAAATGACAGATATACTACATTGCATAGAATCAAATCATGACATCAAAGTTTTAACAAAGAAAGGAGTATACAATTTTGTGTTATCGATTCAAACACATTTACAGAAGCTCAACGATGTAACATTAAATAAAACAAAAGGCAAAATAAATCAGTAGAGCATTAGAGCTAAGGTGTTGCAAATGCAAACGAAATGAATCTTACACAATATCTAGTGCTTTCTTTTAAAACCACTTTTTTTTTCAATTTACAATGATGGCGCTTATCCACAGCAGACAACTGATTCATTATCTATGGCTCGAAAGTAAAGCCACTGACACCCATGAATGACCTGCGACGTCACTGGTCAAAGCCAATGGGTTGTATCCCGTACTTCAGTTGAGCTGGAGTTTCAGAGAATGCACTTGGCCTAATGGCACAAAAATTTCAAATATATTTTCGAAGAATTCGTGACATGCCACAAAATGTAAATAGAATTATTATCGCTATGTGCATATTTCACAACTACAAAAAAGGCCATGTTGTGCCTGAACGGCCATACGTCGTTTCAGACACACTAACCAATATAAACGCTGTCTACAGGCAAGGTGGCTGTGTTGAAAACTCTGCTTTAACTGTAACAACAATATTGACGGGCTTTTTCAGTAGCCAACACGGATCTCTCCCATGTGAAGAGCCATGTGATGCAGTTAAATTCGAAACCATGTATGTCTAAATTATTTGTCTGAAATCAGTGTTACAGTATAACAAAAAGTATACCATTTCTCTTACCTGGCACCCCAACCACCTCTACTATTTCATTCCATAAGGCTTCTTTTCTAACAGTGTTCGAATATCTGCTGTCGCTCATTTCATGTGATTCAGGCTGTTGCCTTCCTGTTTCGATTAATATTTCTTCTTCCGTTATTGAGATTAATGAAAGGGATAACAAAACAAAACAATCTACAACAAAACTATAACAAACGAAACAATAACAAGGATTGAATAACAAAGATGGAGAATAACTACGAAAACCACGACTTAATACCAGCACTTCCAAACACAACATGGACTTGTCAGTGGTGCCTAACACAGGCAAATACACACACAAATAAGAACTTAAAACTTCTTTATTCTAACATTTTACAAGACGTGAATCGGCGTGTTGCTCAGGCGACGATACATTTTACAACTCTCAAAAAACAATACAACATTCTTTTGTCTTATACAGGGCTATTACAAATGATTGAAGCGATTTCAGAAATTCACTGTAGCTCCATTCATTGACATATGGTCATGACACACTACAGATACGTAGAAAAACTTATAAGGTTTTGTTCGGCTGAAGCTGCACTTCAGGTTTCTGCCGCCAGAGCGCTCGAGAGCGCAGTGAGACAAAATGGCGACAGGAGCCGAGAAAGCGTATGTCGTGCTTGAAATGTACTCACATCAGTCAGTCATAACAGTGCAACGACACTTCAGGACGAAGTTCAACAAAGATCCACCAACTGCTAACTCCATTCGGCGATGATATGCGCAGTTTAAAGCTTCTGGATGCCTCTGTAAGGGGAAATCAACGGGTCGGCCTGCAGTGAGCGAAGAAACGGTTGAACGCATGCGGGCAAGTTCCATGCGTAGCCCATGGAAGTCGACGAATAAAGCAAGCAGGAAGCTAACGTACCACAGCCGACGGTTTGGAAAATCTTACGGAAAAGGCTAAAGTAGAAGCCTTACCGTTTACAATTGCTACAAGCCCTGACACCCGATGACAAAGTCAAACGCTTTGAATTTTCGGCGCGGTTGCAACAGCTCATGGAAGAGGATGCGTTCAGTGCGAAACTTGTTTTCAGTGATGAAGCAACATTTTTTCTTAATGGTGAAGTGAACAGACACAATGTGCGAATCTGGGCGGTAGAGAATCCTCACGCATTCGTGCAGCAAATTCGCAATTCACCAAAAGTTAACCTGTT
This sequence comes from Schistocerca piceifrons, assembly GCF_021461385.2. Lineage (NCBI taxonomy): Eukaryota > Metazoa > Arthropoda > Insecta > Orthoptera > Acrididae > Schistocerca > Schistocerca piceifrons. The sequence goes on along the minus strand of NC_060146.1, from coordinate 177,041,106 downwards.
TTGTGAAATCTCATGGTTTAAAGTTTACGGCCCCTTTTTCTTCTGCGAAAAAAACGTTACAGGACACGTGTATCTGGACATGCTGGAAAATTGGCTCATGCCACAACTGGAGACCGACAGCGCCGACTTCATCTTTCAACAGGATGGTGCTCCACCGCCCTTCCATCATGATGTTCGGCATTTCCTAAACAAGAGATTGGAAAACCGATGGATCGGTCGTGGTGGAGATCATGATCAGCAATTCATGTCATGGCCACCAAGCTCTCCTGACTTAACCCCATGCGATTTCTTTCTGTGGGGTTATGTGAAAGATTCAGTGTTTAAACCTCCTCTACCAAGAAACGTGCCAGAACTGCGAGCTCGCACCAACGATGCTTTCGAACTCATTGATGGGGACATGCTGCGCCGAGTGTGGGAGGAACGTGATCATCGGCTTGATGTCTGCCGAATCACTAAAGGGGCACATATCGAACATTTGTGAATGCCTAAAAAGACTTTTTGAGTTTTTGTATGTGTGTGCAAAGCATGGTGAAAATATCTCAAATAATAAAGTTATTGTAGAGTTGTGAAATCGCTTCAATCATTTGTAATAACCCTGTATGATATCGCACAACATATAGCTCTGAAGCTAACCTTATCGATGTCAAAACACTATATGGAAGAGCAACCTGCTCCCACATCACCCCCTTCTAAGTAAGATGGTCACAATTCGTGGCTTTTGATCTTCAGGTTGTTTGTCCTGGAGTGGTGGTGAAACTGAAGTATCTTCCAGCGTAACGTCTTTGTTCAGCAAATATGCACGTTTCAATCGGTCAATGGAAATGTTTTTTACTTGGTTTTTAATTTTGAGTCCAACAAATTTTGGTGTTCTCTCCACGACTTCGTATGGGCCTTCATAGGAAGGTTCTAATGGCTTTTTAACCCTGTCAGCCCTTGAAGTGTTAAGGTCCTTGTATACAAATGGTGTCTCCTTTACTTTGTAAGCTATTTGCACAGGTTTCAGCCAGTTCATACATTCTTTTAGTTGTGAAACAAATTGGGGTAAGTCTGAATTCCTTTTTGTTCCTACTTCTTGAAAAATATCACCAAGTATCCTGATGGGTGAACCATAAACCATTTCTGTCATTGTAGCATTGGTGTTTTCTCTGACTGAGCAACAAGGACCAATAAGGATTACGGGTACTGTTTAAGTCCATTTTATAGTTGAATGTGAATGGATTGCTGCTGTAAGTGTGCCATGAAATCTTTGGATTGAGGATGATATGCAGTAGTTTGAGTTTGATTACAACCACATAGTTTTGATTGTGCTTGAAATAGCTCAGATTTAAATTGTCTTCCGTGATCAGTTACTATTTGATAAGGTGTACCAAATCTAGTAATCCAACAATTGAAGAAAGCTTTAGCTACAGCTTCTGCTTGTATATCCCGAAGTGGTATTACTTCTGTCCAATTCGTAACTCTATTGATGGATGTTAAGCAATACATATCTTCATCAGAAGGAGGCATTGGCCCTATCAGATCCAGATGAATTACTTTAAAACGTTCATCAGTGTCGGAAAAGTGTCCTATTGCCGAATGCACATGTCATGATACTTTTTTTTTTTTTTTTTTTTTTTTTTTTACATGCTCATGACCAATTTGCAATGTCCTTTTTCATATTCATCCAGACTCATCTTGATGTAATCATTTTTAGAGTTGTCTTGATACCTGGATGAGCCAAGTTATGATAATGTTGAAAAATAGCATAACAGAATTGTTCAGGAATATAAGGTCGAATACTTTGCGTTGAGACGTCACACCACAATTGCTTTCCTGCCTGAAGCCTTGAAAAGCTAGGAGCCACAACATTTGCTTTACCAGAAATATGTCACAAATCTATTGTAAACTGTGAAATATATTAGACATAACGCAATTGGATTGATGTTGCTTTCTCATTATTCTGCTTGAATGCATATGTTAGAGCGGCATGATCATTATAAATAACCAAGTACCTACCTTCTAACCTTCTACCTTCTATTTGAAATACTGGACAGCCATATAAATACTAAGTAGTTCTGTGTCATATGTGGAATACTTTTTCTGTGCATTCGTGAACTTTTTTGAAAAGAATCCAATAGGTTTACATTGTTCATCTTGCCATTGTTGCAACAAAGCGCCACCTCCAAAATCGGATGCATCCACAAACAATGCGAGTTGGCTGTGCAAACCCAAAAATGTTAAAAGTGTTGCATTTGCAATATCTTCTTTAAATTTTTGGAAATGAGCAGTTGCCTCTTCTGTCCAGTCAATATGTCTTCTGTCACTTTTAGTTGTTCCTTTTAGGTAATCATTCAACAAGGCTTGGTTTTCTGCAGCATGTTCTAAATATCTACGATAAAAATTCATGATTCGTAAAAATTTTCGAAGTTCGCGAACAGTTTCAGGCCGCTTGTAGTTCATTAGAGCAGACACTTTGCAACATTTATTAATAGACCTGTTGTAACCTGTTGTGACCGAGACCGGAACAGTCGCGGGGTGGTCGAGAAAGCCCGGCGGGACCAAACGGAGAGCGGCCCGTGCACAAACAAACGAACGGATAGGACGGACACGAAACAACAACGGTCGATGGAGATAGACCTTACGACGACAACACGCAAGACGCAACGGACTGACAGAGACAAACAAACGAATCCAAGACGTCCACGAATAACGAGATCAAAGTACGATAAACACGTTGTCTTGTCAAGGCGATGAGTCGAGACTCACGTAATGATTAGACTCGCTGGCAGAGCTTTTTTTTTCTTTATTGAGTTTCGATTCCCCCTGAAGGGGGCGGGATGGCAGCAGCTTATTATGCCGCTCTTCAGCCTACAGAATTTGTTTTAAAAAGATGAAGATAATAAATAATAAAAGTTGGCGATAAAATGGGTAATATGGCGCAAAATTGTGGAACTTAAAACATAAAACAAAGGGTTTATGATGCTAATAAAATATGCAGGAAGCAGAAAAATAATAGACAGACAATTAAAAAACACGGCGACAGTCTGGTTTCTGTTCGCAAGAAATATAAAATTCACACCCAGCGACAGCATGATTTCTGTTCGCAACACTTTGGAAAGATGCACAATGCTGAACACTCACTTAAACACTGCACTAAAAAGTTGGCACAAATATGACATACCACAGCCGAGAGCAGTTGGGGGGAAATTGGACAGATGATGGGAAAATAAAAAAGGGGGGAAGGAGAGGAAAAGCAAAGGGGTGAGGGGGGGAAAGGAGCCAATGGAGGATGTGGACCCATAAGAGGGATAGGGGGTACTGAGCAAACGCGACAGGGAGTGGGGAAGGCAGAGGAGGGGAATACAAAAGGACTTGGGGGGGGGGAGAAGGGAGGTAGGGAGAGGTTAGGCGGGGAGTAAACACAGGATGGAAGGGGGGGAAGAGGCAGCCCAGGGAAAGGACGGAGGAAAGGAGGGGGGGGGGAGTGAGGATCAGAGTTGATAGGAGGGATAAATGGAGGGAGAGGGGGCCTTGTAAAGGATGAGCCAGACAATAAGAGATTTTACTTTATTATATGAGCCTCCAAACGGTAACTTAATTTTCCCATTGCGGCCAAGCCACGGCTGGCAGTGTTAGCTGCCTGTAAATTCTTTCCTCCCACGGTCTAGTAACAGGAAGTCAGCACCGATGAAGGGCACCTCGTTCATGCGCCTCTCTCGTGTGCTGACGAGGTAACGCCGCCCCAGGCGTCGCTTAGCAGGCAACGCTCTGGAAAGTTCCGTGCCGCCCGCACGGTTTGCTCGGTCCTGACCAATCAGGGCGGAGGAAGCCGCGTGGTGTGTCGAACATACCCGGCTGCCCGTCGCCGGGCCCGCTCTCTTGTATTCTTGCTCACCCGCGAGTCGGATGCGCGCCCTGTAGCATTGAACATCTCCCGCTTCTCCCGGTGCTGCAGCACTGTGGACTTAGTTTTGGCAGACAACCACTTTCGGTAGCTTCGCGGACAATGTTCGCCAAATTGTAAGCTCTGGCTCACCCTCACCTCCCTAGGCCTATGCATCCCCTTTCAACATGCTTTAGCCAATAATTGGCCTTTCTCTAAAAATTACACTATTATTCCACAACGCCCACCGCCTGCCCATACGCCCAATCCTGTACAGCATCATCCGGGAGGGGGAGTTGATGGAAGCCACCTTGGGAAAGGAGAGCTGGCAGAGCGAGAGGCCGGCTCTTACAGGGTGTTTCAAAAATGACCGGTATATTTGAAACGGCAATAAAAACTAAACGAGCAGCGATAGGAATACACCGTTTGTTGCAATATGCTTGGGACAACAGTACATTTTCAGGCGGACAAACTTTCGAAATTACAGTAGTTACAATTTTCAACAACAGATGGCGCTGCAAGTGATGTGAAAGATATAGACGACAACGCAGTCTGTGGGTGCGCCATTCTGTACGTCGTCTTTCTGCTGTAAGCGTGTGCTGTTCACAACGTGCAAGTGTGCTGTAGACAACATGGTTTATTCCTTAGAGCAGAGGATTTTTCTGGTGTTGGAATTCCACCGCCTAGAACACAGTGTTGTTGCAACAAGACGAAGTTTTCAACGGTGGTTTAATGTAACCAAAGGACCGAAAAGCGATACAATAAAGGATCTGTTTGAAAAATTTCAACGGACTGGGAACGTGACGGATGAACGTGCTGGAAAGGTAGGGCGACCGCGTACGGCAACCACAGAGGGCAACGCGCAGCTAGTGCAGCAGGTGATCCGACAGCGGCCTCGGGTTTCCGTTTGCCGTGTTGCAGCTGCGGTCCAAATGACGCCAACGTCCACGTATCGTCTCATGCGCCAGAGTTTACACCTCTATCCATACAAAATTCAAACGCGGCAACCCCTCAGCGCCGCTACCATTGCTGCACGAGAGACATTCGCTAACGATATAGTGCACGGGATTGATGACGGCGATATGCATGTGGGCAGCATTTGGTTTACTGACGAAGCTTATTTTTACCTGGATGGCTTCGTCAATAAACAGAACTGGCGCATATGGGGAATCGAAAAGCCCCATGTTGCAGTCCCATCGTCCCTGCATCCTCAAAAAGTACTGGTCTGGGCCGCCATTTCTTCCAAAGGAATCATTGGCCCATTTTTCAGATCCGAAACGATTACTGCATCATGCTATCTCGACATTCTTCGTGAATTTGTGACGGTACAAACTGCCTTAGACGACACTGCGAACACCTCGTGGTTTATGCAAGATGGTGCCCGGCCACATCGCACGGCCGACGTCTTTAATTTCCTAAATGAATATTTCGATGATCGTGTGATTGCTTTGGGCTATCCGAAACATACAGGAGGTGGCGTGGATTGGCCTCCCTATTCGCCAGACATGAACCCCTGTGACTTCTTTCTGTGGGGACACTTGAAAGACCAGGTGTACCGCCAGAATCCAGAAACAATTGAACAGCTGCATGTGAAGCCATTCCGCCAGACACGTTGTCAAAGGTTTCGGGTAATTTCATTCAGAGACTACGCCATATTATTGCTACGCATGGTGGATATGTGGAAAATATCGTACTATAGAGTTTCCCAGACAGCAGCGCCATCTGTTGTTGAAAACTGTAACTACTGTAATTTCGAAAGTTTGTCTGCCTGAAAATGTGCTGTTGTCCCAAGCATATTGCAACAAACGGTGTATTTCTATCGCTGCTCGTTTAGTTTTTATTGCCGTTTCAAATATACCGGTCATTTTTGAAACACCCTGTAAATACTCTATCGTGGGCGCCACTATTGGCTGCTGGAAGCACGTGTTCCACCGTGGCGCCCTCACACTACAGGTAGGCCAGTACGCGGATGCCGCCACAGCTTATGGCGCGATGGTGCAGAGAACTCTAGGGGTCTGCAACGTTCATGGCGTCTGGTAGGGATTCAAATTCCGCGGCGCGCGGTACCAGAAGACCATACTGATTCAATTGTTTAAAGAGTAAATTTAGATGCTCAACATGTTGTTCAGGGGATTCCGATGCTCTTAAAATATCATCCAGATAAGGAAAGCAGAAATCCAGCCCTCTCACTTCTTGTAGAAACCTCTGAAATGTGCTAGGTGCATTTCGAATTCATACAGGCAAAAGGAGTAATAACCGCTTACTTTGGTTTGTCTTCTACGACTAAAGGAAAATGATATATGCTTTTAGTAGGTCAATCTTGGAGAATATCTTCTTATTCTGAAGCATCAAATTGACGTCATCTACTCGAGGGACTGGATACTGGTCTGAGAGAGTCCTGTCATTAAGACAACGATAATCTCCACAAACTCGCCACTGACCATTGGACTTTATAGCAAGGTAAATTAGACTAGCCCATTATGATTGTGATGGAGGTATAATACCATTATTCAGCAGAAACTGAGATTCTTTCTTAGCTATATACACCGGTGGACCACTAGAAGTAGTGATATAATGCTGTACTTTATGCTTTAACACCTTTGGTTTTATAGATGGTTTTGTTAGCCCAAGAAATTTCTCTAACAGCTTTGCATACTGGCATTTCACATAGAGTTAGCATCCACAGCGGTTACCTCTGCGGAAATTTTTAACTTAGTAATGTTATCTATAACATTTTTATTTTTCGGATACATTAGTAAACCAAAATGATGAAGAAAATCGGCTCGCAATATTGTTTTTGATACATCTGCTACTACAAATGGCCATTCAAATTTAAGACCTAAATCAATGGTTAACAGCTTTGACCCGTAAGTTTTTATTTCAGAACCATTTGCAGCACAGAGACTAGAGTCAGAGTGTTCAGGCTTCTTAGTTTTTGCCACTGGTATAACAGACAAATCTGCACCGCTATCTACCAGGTAACATCGTACACTAGTTCTGTCTTTAACATATAATCCATATTGGCAGCTTACTGTAGGAACTAGGGTAGAACATTCAGCAGCTTTTGACTCTACCCTTCCTTGTGTTCCTTATTTTCCCATTGGCAAGGTTGTACACACTTTTCAGGTTCACACCGTGAGCCAAATTTGAAGTGATAATAACAATATTTACCATTTTTTATACTGTGTTCTGTTTCTGCTTCTGCTGCGCGACCTGGATCTATTTGACTCTCGGAGCGTCTTAACTTCATTTTCTACATCTATAATTGTACAAAAAGATCTTGGACTGATAAGGGTGTGCAAGGAACTGATTGGGAGGGGGTAATTTGAAGCTAGAATGAGATTTTCTCTCTGCAGTGGAGTGTGCGCTGATATGAAACTTCCTGGCAGATTAAAACTGTGTGCCGGACCGAGACTCAAACTCAGGACCATTGCCTTTCGCGGGCAAGTGCTACCCAAGCACGACTCATGTCCCGTCCTCACTTCTCTACTTCTGCCAGTATCTCGTCTCCTACCTTCCAAACCTTACAGAAGCTCATCAGCATATTGCATCCCCACTATACGATCGGCCATCTGCGCAATCTTATCCGTCGTTTCTTCCAGTATCACTAATATACTTCGACTATTACTAGGAAGTTTATCGAGCCACAATGTTTTTAAAGCGTTCTCCGACAAATTGGTACCAGCATAGTTTCGCATTTTCGCAATAACTGGCTAGGTTTCATATCGTCAACTTCCAACCCACTCAACCGTTTATTTTTTATTTTTTTTATTTCACACTCATCAGGAGAAAGAAAACTGGCATTCTACGGATCGGAGCGTGGAATGTCAGATCCCTTAATCGGATCGGAGCGTGGAATGTCAGATCCCTTAATCGGGCAGGTAGGTTAGAAAATTTAAAAAGGGAAATGGATAGGTTAAAGTTAGATATAGTGGGAATTAGTGAAGTTCGGTGGCAGGAGGAACAAGACTTCTGTTCAAGTGACTACAGGGTTATAAACACAAAGTCAAATAGGGGTAATGCAGGAGTAGGTTTAATAATGAATAGGAAAATAGGAATGCGGGTAAGCTACTACAAACAGCATAGTGAACGCATTATTGTGGCCAAGATACATACGAAGCCCACACCTACTACAGTAGTACAAGTTTATATGCCAACTAGCTCTGCAGATGACGAAGAAATTGAAGAAATGTATGATGAAATAAAAGAAATTATTCAGATAGTGAAGGGAGACGAAAATTTAATAGTCATGGGTGACTGGAATACGAGTGTAGGAAAAGGGAGAGAAGGAAACATAGTAGGGGAATATGGATTGGGGCTAAGAATTGAAAGAGGAAGCCGCCTGGTAGAATTTTGCACAGAGCACAACTTAATCATAGCTAACACTTGGTTTAAGAATCATGATAGAAGGTTGTATACATGGAAGAACCCTGGAGATACTAAAAGGTATCAGATAGATTATATAAGGGTAAGACTGAGATTTAGGAACCAGGTTCTAAATTGTAAGACATTTCCAGGGGCAGATGTGGACTCTGACCACAATCTATTGGTTATGACCTGTAGATTAAAACTGAAGAAACTGCAAAAAGGTGGGAATTTAAGGAGATGGGACCTGGATAAACTGAAAGAACCAGAGGTTGTACAGAGTTTCAGGGAGAGCATAAGGGAACAATTGACAGGAATGGGGGAAAGAAATACAGTAGAAGAAGAATGGGTAGCTTTGAGGGATGAAGTAGTGAAGGCAGCAGAGGACCAAGTAAGTAAAAAGACGAGGGCTAGTAGAAATTCTTGGGTAACAGAACAAATATTGAATTTAATTGATGAAAGGAGAAAATATAAAAATGCAGTAAATGAAGCAGGCAAAAAGGAATACAAACGTCTCAAAAATGAGATCGACAGGAAGTGCAAAATGGCTAAGCAGGGGTGGCTAGAGGACAAATGTAAGGATGTAGAGGCTTATCTCACTAGGGGTAAGATAGATACTGCCTACAGGAAAATTAAAGAGACTTTTGGAGATAAGAGAACCACTTGTATGAACATCAAGACCTCAGATGGAAACCCAGTTCTAAGCAAAGAAGGGAAAGCAGAAAGGTAGAAGAAGTATATAGAGGGTCTATACAAGGGTGATTTACTTGAGGACAATATTATGGAAATGGAGAAGGATGTAGATGAAGATGAAATGGGAGATACGATACTGCATGAAGAGTTTGACAGAGCACTGAAAGACCTGAGTCGAAACAAGGCCCCCGGAGTAGACAACATTCCATTTGAACTACTGACAGCCTTGGGAGAGCCAGTCCTGACAAAACTCTACCATCTGGTGAGCAAGATGAATGAAACAGGCGAAATACCCTCAGACTTCAAGAAGAATATAATAATTCCAATCCCAAAGAAAGCAGGTGTTGACAGATGTGAAAATTACCGAACAATCAGTTTAATAAGCCACAGTTGCAAAATACTAACACGAATTCTTTACCGACGAATGGAAAAACTAGTAGAAGCCGACCTCGGGGAAGATCAGTTTGGATTCCGTAGAAATACTGGAACACGTGAGGCAATACTGACCTTACGACTTATCTTAGAAGAAAGATTAAGGAAAGGCAAACCTACGTTTCTAGCATTTGTAGACTCAGAGAAAGCTTTTGACAATGTTGACTGGAATACTCTCTTTCAAATTCTAAAGGTGGCAGGGGTAAAATACAGGGAGCGAAAGGCTATTTACAATTTGTACAGAAACCAGATGGCAGTTATAAGAGTCGAGGGACATGAAAGGGAAGCAGTGGTTGGGAAGGGAGTAAGACAGGGTTGCAGCCTCTCCCCGATGTTATTCAATCTGTGTATTGAGCAAGCAGTAAAGGAAACAAAAGAAAAATTCGGAGCAGGTATTAAAATCCATGGACAAGAAATAAAAACTTTGAGGTTCGCCGATGACATTGTAATTCTGTCAGAGACAGCAAAGGACTTGGAAGAACAGTTGAATGGAATGGACAGTGACTTGAAAGGAGGATATAAGGTGAACATCAACAAAAGCAAAACAAGGATAATGGAATGTAGTCGCATTAAGTCGGGTGATGCTCAGGGAATTAGATTAGGAAATGAGACACTTAAAGTAGTAAAGGAGTTTTGCTATTTGGGGAGCAAAATAACTGAGGATGGTCGAAGTAGAGAGGATATAAAATGTAGACTGGCAATGGCAAGGAAAGCGTTTCTGAAGAAGAGAAATTTGTTAACATCGAATATAGATTTAAGTGTCAGGAAGTCATTTCTGAAAGTATTTGTATGGAGTGTAGCCATGTATGGAAGTGGAACATGGACAGTAAATAGTTTGGACAAGAAGAGAATAGAAGCTTTCGAAATGTGGTGCTACTGAAGAATGCTCAAGATTAGATGGGTAGATCACATAACTAATGAGGAAGTATTGAATAGGGTTGGGGAGAAGAGAAGTTTGTGGCACAACTTGACCAGAAGAAGGGATCGGTTGGTAGGACATGTTCTGAGGCATCAAGGGATCACCAATTTAGTATTGGAGGACAGCGTGGAGGGTAAAAATCGTAGGGGGAGACCAAGAGATGAATACACTAAGCAGATTCAGAAGGATGTAGGTTGCAGTAGGTACTGGGAGATGAAGAGGCTTGTACAGGATAGAGTAGCATGGAGAGCTGCATCAAACCAGCCTCAGGACTGAAGACTACAACAACTCTTCACTTGCCTTGAAGCCATGTACTTTGATCTTGGAGATGTTGTCATCCCTTAGGTGGGATTCTTACAACGCAAGGACGTCCACTTTATTGTCGTTCATGATTTTGCACAGTAGATCTCCTTTCACTCCACTGTAACCTTCTATGTAACTTGACACACAATCAGTGTGTTCACCTATTCTTGGTGATGATCGTGCTTACGCTTCTTCTTCTTGCGTATCTGGCTAGGCCGGGAGGCACAGAGACGTTCACCCATCGTTAAGTAATAACTCATATAATTTTTTTCCGCATTGTAAGTTCCAAACGTTTATTGTGATTTATATTAATCTTATCTGTTCTTTGTAAAATGTATCTGGCAGATCGAACGAGAAATAATAATAAAAACTTTCCTTTAAAATTGTTAAGAGTCGTTCTTTTCCCAGCGAATATTTATTATTTACATCACTGGTTACCATATCCCAGATGTTTTCGACATATTTCGGTACAAGCTGGGCCAGCAGATAATTGAACTTAGTTGCTTCCGTTGCTATGGCAGCGACTGTAAACTGAGCCTCGGCTTGGCAAGACCAAGTCTGGGGCTTTTCTACCCAAAAGGGAAGAAGCTTTACGCTTACCTTAATGATATCCGGAGTACCCACAGGATTGTCCCCTTCAAGTCCACTTCCTGATTGCAATTTGGGTATTTTATTGAACACTGTCTGCGCCGATTTCCAGCAATTTCCGCGTTGGATAATTCGCCGATAATTACGTTGCAGGGTTTCTTTTGTTGTCTCTCTGATCACGTCGGGGTCACCAGTTTGTCGGTGATGTCTAACACAGGTAAACACACACACAAATAAGGACTTAAAACTTCTTTATTATAACATTTTATAAGACGTGGATCGGCGTGTTGCTCAGGCGACGATATATTTTACAACTCTCGAAAAACAATACGATCTTCTTTTGTCTCATGTGATATCACAGAACATATAGCTTTGAAACCAACCTTATCGGTGTCAAAACACTATATGGAAGAGCAACCTGGTCCCACAGAGTATAAGACGTTAGAACATGGCGCTGCATTGGAAAAAAAGGCTAGGGGTCACGTGGTCAACGACGGATGATTGACGTCATTTGTCAAAACTTTTTCTTTCCAAGAAACCTAGACGGTAACGTGACGCAACGTGAAGGTTAGTGTGGATGCCGCCGTTTGAAATTCATCGCAGAATGCTTTGACGTGACGTGAAGTGAACGACAGTGTGAATTGCGTCAGGTTGTTTTTGAAATATGATCGGTGTAAACTTTCAAAACGTGTAAGATATCAGACAATTATGCAAACTTTAAAAAATTAACAAATAAAAATAAAATGTAAAACAAAATTAATTTTGCATTTTATTCTCTATTGATAGGTAGAATAAAATTACAAAATTCTATATTATCAACCTTGAAACCAATTTTTTTTATTTGTCGATTAAATACGAAATTGGTATTGTCTTTTTCTGAATAGTTGCTAAATAAGCACTGCTTACATCACAGTGCTGAAACGAGGCATCTTCAGAACGGTTGTGGAAGACGGTTCGTCATGCTTTCACAGACGTCGTATTTGGATAACATGAAAATGAAAATTATGATGTGATCTTAAGAGCGACGAACGAATGTGACATTGCATAGTTGGCAGCCGTGTGCTGTACTGTGGAAGGTCGCGGAGCGGAGTGAAGTACCCATTTCTACGGCAGCAAGAGTCTCAAATTTTTGTGCCTGAAGTAATGTGTTCTGATTTGCTGTGTCAGTGACTCTTAATTTGCGACTTTCTTTACGTGCAAACACGCAAACGGTAAGTGAAACAGTGCGAACAAAAAGCTGTTATGGTTTTATCAGGATAATTGCGTTACGTCTCGATTCTACGATAGATGTTTGATTAACTGATATAAATGTGGCATTCACCGAAACAATACGCATTTTAAATATAAAGAGCTTTTCATTTGTTCTATACCTCTCCTGTATGAATTCTGGGTTTACGGTGGCTTCCAATCCCACCCGTCTACTTTGACGTAAGGGTGGTGTGTTTGTTGATGTCATGTTGCTGTAGGTGGTCGATGTGAAAGTGCTGAGTTTAATATGTGTGGTATTGGGTTCATTAGAGTTTTGACTGTAATCGTGCTAACGTGCCCTTGGGTTAAGGTAGTAAGTGCGGTGGCCAACCTAGTTGGTTTTGCCGGAATAAATTTCGTTTTGGTTTTATTCTGTAGTAATTGTGATGTTTTGCCTAGTGTATATCTATGGTATGTCGGTTGTGTTTTAATTCATATAGTGAATATGGGGGTTTTGTTCCGCTTTTCGGAATTGAAGGTTTTGGTTTTTTGGTATCATCGCTGCGGTTGACCTATATAGGTCAGGGGTATGATTTGTTGCTGGTAACGAAACAATGTAATTTACTTTTTTATAATTGTTGACGATTAATTTGCCGGGGTTGTTCCGTTAGTTTCGTTTTATTTTTCGAATGAGAAATTATCGTTTCATTTTTATTTTTGTTCTCCTTTGTTGGCGTGTGTGTGTGTGTGTGTGTGTGTGTGTGTGTGTGTGTGTGTGGTAAAGTCATTGTCGTATTGTGTATTGTGGAACTAGCCGTTTCCGGCATATGGATGATGTCGTATGTCAAAGTAGACGGATGTAATCCGACTCTTCTGTAGTGCCGTTTTGTGTCATGTTTGCTCCAAATTACGCAGAAAATTGTTAATAAATTTCGCCCCTACCAAGTTCAAGTAACTTTATCCCTAACCTTTAGAAAGCCCATGTTTTGTAACTGGTATATAATGGTTCGTTTACGAAGTCTAAGAGTTTGATTACTTTTGGAGACGTTGTTTAAGTACAGTGACGAGGGGTGCGGGTAACCACGAAATCGTGATTGTTATACCATTATATCTGAGGAGGAACACCCGATCCACGCATGCGTAAACCACAAGAAGACGTTTCGTTTCTTTACGACATGTCTAAAGTGTTCCGCAATGTTCTCCAAAGGTACATGATTATCAACTAAAATTTTTCATGCAAATTGCTACTTACGGGAATCCTGTTGTAACATCAACAATTTTCTGAAAATCAGCGTAAGTCCCTAAATGCAGGTGCAAAATAAGTTCGTATTTAATGAAAAATGAAATAATAGGGTCGTGCTGTAATTTATTTTTATAGAACACAATTAACGGAAAGAAAGTATGACCTGTCAAAAGATTTAAGGATACTGGGCCTTAAGCATTAAGCTGTCACTGTGAGAAACAATTTTCAAAATTAATTTTTATCCTTAGAGTCCTGTGAAATGAGCAATGTGACATTCAATATCTTTTAGTCACTGGCATGCAGCTAGAATTGAAATACATTGCAGTGTAAGTAGGATGATAATTGCAAAAAAGGTGTGTTTTGTTAAGTGCAGCTACAGGACACAATGTTGTTAAAAGATTCCATATTTTAAAATAACATTAAGAACATCTGATGTGATATAATAAATGTATTATTTTTTTTTAATTTTACAAGGTCTTGTTTGCCCACATAAAAACTAGGTTACACTTAACATTTAGGGTATTTTGTCCCATCAATAGTATATGGAGTATGTTCCCATTGGCAGTGGTGTGGTTTTTGGGTTGCTGTGCAAACATTTCCTGAGTAAATTTGTTCAACAAGGATCTTTGTATACTGATTTTGTGACTCCCTCATGGCTACAATGGTGCACTGGTTTTAATTTGATTTATTGGTCCATCTTTAAGCATTTTCAATGTAATTGATGCCATCATTTTACATCCAGCATGTATGTAGATAATAACTTATACATTTTTAAGATGTTGAAGGAATATATATGGTTCATACTGGACACATTTAGTAATCATTAAATATAAATGCATCAGTCAGAATGACAAAAGGAGAAACTGTATTTGTAACACAGCATATACACTGGAAAAAATATTTTAATAAATGTAAAATATATGCTTGATATGTGTTAATCGTAAGTATAAATTCATTGTGACATTGAAGCACAGTAATAGGGTCGACAGAAGCGTCCGATCCCACGCGTCGGCTTTGACCCGTGACGTAGGGGTGCTGTCGTTCTATCTCGTGAGGGGTTTTTTTTTTAATTAACACTTATTACTTATTTTAATTATCTGTTTCCTCGAATTTCTGAATCAGCTACTGAGGCATCTTGATCTTCTATTGGTTGCAGGGGTTACGACCCCTGGGGAGGTGGGTGGGTATTCATGCATGGCTGTCTTCACTTACACGTTGTAGCTACGCAAGGCGTCTAAATTTGTTTATATTTAGTTTGCCCCCCACCCAAAACACCCCATTTCCCGAGCTTGTCCCATTAGTGTCATTAGGCTTCTTGTGGAAAGTGTGTGTGTTTGTTTTTGTTTCTGCCATATTTGTGACGTCATGGGTCAAAGCAGATGGGTGGGATCGGACGCTTCCGTATTTCCCAGTAATATGATACAATAACCTTTTCGGAAAAGCTCAAGTGATATAGTAAACATGTCATACACAGCAGCTTTAGTAGATTAGATCATTTTTATTACTGGTACATATTTTCGATTCTTCTGTTGTATAGAAGGCATTTTGTTCAACCCATATTTTTGTAATATTTCTGAAGACATTCAGACATACATTGTGTGCTGTAGGTGGTAACAAAAAAATAGTATTTCTATGTATGTGTAACTGTTATGGTTTTCTTTAAGTCTAGTAACTGTGGTGTCCATCTTCTGCCTGTGATGTGAGTGATGGTGTTTTTTAAGCCACTTGAGCAATGTATGGAGGTGTCCAGGTGGATGTCGAGGATTACCAGTTGAAATCTTGTGGAAGAGTGTGGGCCAGCTGCTCTCCTCATTGTTTCTACACTCTCCTCAACATTGCTTCTGTATCTGTACCATCAGAGTACAACTGATAAAATGTGCTGTCAGTAAGTCATACCCTTTCATGTTAATCTGTTTCATAGTCCCCCCCCCCCCCCTTCATGATATTTCTCCCTTTCAATGTCTGTGGAATCTCTGTACATCTCGTTAAATTGAGAAATGCTTTGGATTTCTCTAAAAAAATCTTACTATACATACACACTCAAGACCTTCAGTGAATCCATGGACATTTGTATTCAAATAAAACAGACAGATGTCACACAATTTCATTTCATAACAAGTTTTGCTAGGCAGACATGAGCATCATAGGATAACCATTCCCCTGGTGGCAACATGTTAGGGGTTGAAAGTATTATTCGGTACCAGAATTTAGTGTTAATTTCTTTTAAATATGATACCAAATGATACTTTCAACCCCCAATGTGTTGCCACCAGGGCGGTATTTATCTGATACTGACATCTGCCGAGTGAAAGCAATTGTAAAATCAGATTGTGCGACTTGTGGCTTTTCATTTGAATATCAGTTGCAGTAATCACAGAGTTTGTGACATGCCATCATTTGTTATTAACCTGTCTTTCTGCCTTTATCTTGTAAAGGTATGAAGTGGTAAAATAAAACAACATTGCCCCCTGATTATATATGTCCCCAAGATATGAGACAGGAATTACATACCATCATTACCTCTGTTAGAGAGTAATTTTGGGCCAGGTTAATTTGAGTGCCTTTCAAACTGTAGTTATTGATTTTTAACAGAATAACAGTGACCATTACGGAGGCTCCTGGGTTTGAATGTTGATGGCAGAAGTGCTGCCGTTAGGGAAGCATCTGAATCTACCCATCTGCTTTGACCAATGATGTGATCAGTATGTTGGATATGCCTACTTGCAGCATATAAAAAATGGTGACAATATCGTCACTACATACGCATGCCAACAAATATGAACAAAAATAAAAACGATGCAAGAATGTCTCACTCCAACAATAATATGAAACTGCGGAAAATGTGGGTATAGGGAAGGGGACAAGTTAAATATATAACAATACAAATCACCACACGAGAGAGAGCCTATAGTGCAAACCAAGCCCATGATACCAACCAACCAGCATCTGGAATTCCAAAAAGCGTAATTGAACATTTCTCTTGACCTGTACAGCTCAAACGAAACCGTCGATACCAATAAAATCAATCCCTTGACTTATATACCTCAAACACAGCTCTCGATATCTACTAGCAAACCACAACCACTAACTTCACACACTTACATAACTCACAAAACACCACCAAAACCTCCAGCAACTTGAAAACACAAAAAACCATATTCACTAGATGAATTAAAATACAATCTAAATAACATTAACTTATAGACAAAACTTCAGAATTATTAGTGAATAAAACCAAAACAAAATACTCACAAAAAAATGCCTCCAACAAAGTCACCTAGGTTGGTTGGCAAGTGGGCGCGCGCACACACACACACACACACACACACACACACACACACACACACACACACACCATTGTAATTTTGTTAAGCTTTACAAGTCACAGATTTTAAAATACTTAATATTTCAAAGTGTGATAAACATCTTAGTAAATTAGCTTACTACGCCTATTTTCACTCATTGCTTTCATATGGCATCATATTTTGGGGTAATTAATCACTGAGGAATAAAGTATTTATTGCACAAAAGCGTGTAATCAGAATAATAGCTGGAGTCCACCCAAGATCATCCTGCAGACATTTATTTAAGGATCTAGGGATATTCACAGTAGCTTCTCAGTATATATACTCTCTTATGAAATTTGTTATTAACAACCAAACCCAATTCAAAAGTAATAGCAGTGTGCATAACTACAATACTAGGAGAAAGGATGATCTTCACTATTCAAGATTAAATCTAACTTTGGCACAGAAAGGGGTGAATTATACTGGCACTAAGGTCTTTGGTCACTTACCAAATAGTATCAAAAGTCTGATAGATAACCAACAAGTATTTAAGAAGAAATTAAAAGAATTTCTGAATGACAACTCCTTCTACTCCATAGAGGAATTTTTAGATACAAATTAAGGAAAAAAAGAAAAAAAAAACAAAAATATTAAAAAAAGTAAGAAATAAATAAAAATAAGAAAAACACAAAAAAATAAAAAAGTTCTTCTATTAACTTAAGTATGTTGTTAAATTAACCTAATTATGTCATGTATTCGAAAATTCGACTCGTTCCACATCATTACGAAATATCGTATTCATGATCCATGGAACTAGTATTAAAGTAATCTAATCTAATCTTATTTGAATCCCAATGTAACTTGTCAGTGTTTAAAATCTACAGTTTTCCTAATTGCGGAAGTTGTTAGTGTGAGATGCTCAACACTCACCACTCATCATTAATTTCTCAGGAGCTTCATACGACATCTTCCTCCACATATTTGGAACTCCCAGGGTGTAACCCCCTCCCCTCATCACCACTCCCCTCCCCCTCCCCCCCCACACACACACACCTGGATGTAGTTGGCACTTAGACCAGATCAACCAGGTGAATTTCAATCTACCAGATATGAAGAGTTCCCTCAAAACTTTCTTGTAAGATGGAACATAACTGTTTGTAATAACTGTTTAGGCTTGCGTTTGAAAATGGTGCCTACTCTCACAGTGTACTCTTGTCTTCCTAGGACCAAGTTTTTAAATAGAATCCAACAGAGTCACTCAATCTCGGTATTGTGGAGCAGTCATCACTTAGTGTCGGAGCCCATCACAAGACCCCATTTGTGCGAAAGACTGTCATTAATGCTGCACACCTACCAAATTTAACATTTTATTAAGTGATTAGCATGAAATTGGTAGTGGTGTATACCTTGACATTTTACTCAGGTGGAAAAGCCAAACATCGGAAGAAACTAACATACATGGCACTTTTAGCAGAAAAGCATGAACTTGAAAAGCTTGTTGCAGTGGCAGCGCTTCTGGTGAAGAGGGTGCAAACTTTTGAAGCAAAATATATATGATTTGGCCCCAGTGGAATACTCATCTGCTACATAAACTGATTATACTCCAAATAGTATTGATTTCACATCATCCAGAATTAATAAAAACAGTCATAATTCTAAAGGTATTTTTACCATATGTTACACATGTTGTACAGTGATAATTATCATGTTAGATAAAATGACAATTGTGGCCAAAGTATTATACACTTTTTCGTAGGTTTGCAATGTTGGAAAATGAGATGGTACTGACTAAACACTGGTAATTGAAAACACTGCTGTTTTACAGTTACTAAAAATGTAATGATGGATGCAAACTATAGTGAGAAATCCTACAAACAATATTTCAAGACTTAGCTTTTAAAAATACGTCTAGTAATATACTAAAACTCCTCATGTATTGCTTCTGTAGCGATAGTGAGGAGGAGATTAGATCAATTACAGTTCTTACAGAGGCATTTAAACAGTCATTACATCCATGTCTCATAAGTGAACGGAACAGCACATACAGAGGCATGTAAAAAGTCATCTTATCTGTAGTCCCCATGTGAATGTAACAGAAAGAAGCCCTAAAAGTGGTGCAGTGGGTGGTACCCTCTGCCACACATCACACTAGTTTGCGGAGTATCCATGTAACTGGAGATTTACAATGCTGTGGTTACCTCACGGACTGGGAAGTAGCATGAAAGTAACACAGATGTGAATGTAACAAACCTGCCTATGGTGATAAACTGACCAGTAGCTTAGGGTGTGAGGTCTTGGTTATGTTGTAATGCAATAGATTGGTTGCAGTTTGAT
Organism: Schistocerca piceifrons; assembly: GCF_021461385.2. Classification (NCBI taxonomy): domain Eukaryota; kingdom Metazoa; phylum Arthropoda; class Insecta; order Orthoptera; family Acrididae; genus Schistocerca; species Schistocerca piceifrons. Next base: position 177,021,892 of record NC_060146.1, on the reverse strand, counting down.
GAAGCCAACAAATGTGATACCATCAAACTGGCTGTGGTGAAAAACTGATCTGTAGCATAGCCCGAGGTATACCTCAGATTGGAAGGCATCAATGTGTGTGAGAGTTGGTGAAGTCGGTGAATGTGGAGGGGGGGGAATCATTTTGGTGTTTGACTGGTCTGTATCTTAGTCTGAGGGCTAGGCTAGGTTGGAATATGATATTTCAGATGTTGGGTGTGAAACAGTTCCACTATTTGAACCATGTTTGTAGTGATTGTCCGAAAACACTCAAATTTATAAAATTTACTTTTCCTCTTAATGGGTACTGAGCTATCACATACAGGAGTGATCCATTTTATTACATATGTATCATGGTATATTATCCATTTTGTCGCCTTCATTTTATAATGTCACTCATTAAAAGTATGCTGTATCTGGGCAGTGGTATGTTATTGATATACTGGGTGTTAGGATTATAGGCACAGATATTTTGATCATTGGTGCCTTAATGTGTACCCACTTCAGTGTGTTAGCTGCTTTTTGTTTGCGACAACAATTTTATTGTCATTTGACTCATTACAGCAGTAGACAAAGTCAAGAGCATAAAATTGACACTGCTATATCAGTGTACTTTGATTTACATTAAATAGGTAAAAGTAGAAACCGTATGTTAAACATCAGTACTTCAATCTTCAAAAAATTTGCTAATAGTGTAATAATGGTTATTAACTAGCAGATTATGCAATGTAGTTTTAAAAATATTTACAGGCAATTCTTTAAAGTCTGTGCGTAACATTCTTAGCCCATTAACCATTCTTAGTCAAATGACTAGGTAGGACTTCTGTGATTTAGGTAATCAAGGATATGGCACATCAATACATGTTCTATTATTATTATAATTATTACCATCGTCATCATCATCTTTTTCCTGTCTCAGACGTTAGTCTGGTTAAAAATGGAAAGTGACGCGGACCTTAATCAAGCGTGACTTCCTTTTAACTGTGCTGTATATGTTATATTGCATTTAGGAACTTTCAGGTAATTGAACATGTATCAATAATTACAGATTTCTGTAGTTGTATTTATAAGTTGGGATGTAGCTGTATTGCATTGATGTACTGGTGGATATTGTGTGGTATGACTCCTGTAGTTGATAATATAATTGGTATAATATCAACTTTATCCTGATGCCACATGTCCTTGACTTCCTCAGCCAGTTGGATGTATTTTTTCAATTTTTTCTCCTGTTTTCTTCTGTATATTTCATGTATTGCGTATGGATATTTTGATTAGTTGTGTTAATTTCTTCTTTTTATTGGTGAGTATGATGTCAGGTTTGTTATGTGGTGTTGTTTTATCTGTTATAATGGTTCTGTTCCAGTATAATTTGTATTCATCATTCTCCAGTACATTTTGTGGTGCATACTTGTATGTGGGAACGTGTTGTTCTATTGGTTTATGTTGTATGGAAAGTTGTTGATGTATTATTCTTGCTACATTGTCATGTCTTCTGGGGTATTCTGTATTTGCTAGTATTGTACATCCGCTTGTGATGTGATCTACAGTTTCTATTTGTTGTTTGCAAAGTCTGCATTTATCTGTTGTGGTATTGGGATCTTTAATAATATGCTTGCTGTAATATCTGGTGTTTGTTTGATCCTGTATTGCAATCATGGATCCTTCCATCTCACTGTATATATTGCCTTTTCTTAGCCATGTGTTGGATGCGTCTTGATCGATGTGTGGCTGTGTTAGATGATACAGGTGCTTGCCGTGTAGTGTTTTCTTTTTCCAATTTACTTTCTTCGTATCTGTTGATGTTACGTGATCTCAAGGGTTGTAGAAGTGCTTATGAAATTGCAATGGTGTAGCCAATGTATTTATATGAGTGATTGCTTTGTGTATTTTGCTAGTTTCTGCTCGTTCTAGCAAGAATTTTCTTAAATTGTCTACCTGTCCATAATGTAGGTTTTTTTATGTCGATAAATCCCCTTCCTCCTTCCTTTCTGCTTAATGTGAATCTTTCTGTTGCTGAATGTATGTGATGTATTCTATATTTGTGGCATTGTGACCGTGTAAGTGTATTGAGTGCTTCTAGGTCTGTGTTACTCCATTTCACTACTCCAAATGAGTAGGTCAATATTGGTATAGCATAAGTATTTATAGCTTTTGTCTTGTTTCTTGCTGTCAATTCTGTTTTCAGTATTTTTGTTAGTCTTTGTCTATATTTTTCTTTTAGTTCTTCTTTAATATTTGTATTATCTATTCCTATTTTTTGTCTATATCCTAGATATTTATAGGCATCTGTTTTTTCCATCGCTTCTATGCAGTCGCTGTGGTTATCCAATATGTAATCTTGCTGTTTAGTGTGTTTTCCCTTGACTATGCTATTTTTCTCACATTTGTCTGTTCCAAAAGCCATATTTATATCATTGCTGAATACTTCTGTTATCTTTAGTAATTGGTTGAGTTGTTGATTTGTTGCTGCCAGTAGTTTTAGATCATCCATGTATAGCAAATGTGTTTTATGTGGGTATGTTCCAGTAATATTATATCCATAATTTGTATTATTTAGCATGTTGGATAGTGGGTTCAGAGCAATGCAGAACCAGAAAGGACTTAATGAGTCTCCTTGGTATATTCCACGCTTAATCTGTATAAGCTGTGATGTGATATCATTTGAATTTGTTTGTATATTAAGTGTGGTTTTCCAATTTTTCATTACTATGTTTAGGAACTGTATCGATTTAGGATCTACTTTGTATATTTCCAATATCTGTAGTAACCATGAGTGGGGTACACCATCAAAAGCTTTTTGGTAATCAATGTATGCATAGTGCAGCGACCTTTGTTTAGTTTTAGCCTGATATGTCACCTCTGTATCTATTATCAGTTGCTCTTTACATCCTCGTGCTCCTTTGCAGCAGCCTTTTTGTACTTCATTTATAATTTTGTTCTGTGTTGTATGTGTTATTAATTTCTGTGTAATGACTGAAGTTAATATTTTGTATATTGTTGGTAGGCATGTTATGGGGCAATATTTTGCTGGGTTTGCTGTGTCTGCTGGATCTTTAGGTTTCAGATAAGTTATTCCATGTTTAAGTGTATCAGGAATGTGTATTGGTCTGCAGTGTAACTGTTAAATAATTTAGTTAGATGTGAATGTGTTAAGATGAACTTCTTTAGCCAGAAATTTGCTATTTTATCATTTCCAGGGGCTTTCCAATTGTGCGTAGAATTAATTGCTTGGGTGACTTCATGTTGCAAAATTATCACTTCAGGCACTTGTAGTATCATCTTGTATGAGTCAGTTTCTGCTTGTATCCACCGTGCGTGTCTGTTATGTTGTACCGGGTTTGACCATAAGTTGCTCCAGAAGTGTTCCATGTCTGTTATGTTTGGTGGATTGTCTGTTTTAATGTGTGTGTTATCTATTGTCTGGTAAAATTTCTTTTGGTTTGTGTTGAATAATTGGTTTTGTATCCTTCTATTTTCACCTTTTTTGTATCTTTTAATTCGTTTGGCCAATGCTTGTAATTTCTGCTTCTTTTCATCTAATTGCTCTATCTCTTCTTGTTGTGAGATTTTACCTAACCTTTTTCGTTTTTTTGTCTGATATTTCATTTCTTATAAATTGTGTTAGCTGTCCGATGTCTTTTCTAATTTTTTCTATTCTGATCTGTAGCCTGTGTTGCCATGCTGGTTTTGTGGGTTTCTTCTGTGTGTTAGTTGGTTCTGATCTCTGGCTAGTGTGTATATTTATTGTAGTGAGTGCTCCTACATAAACCAATAGTTGTAACTCTTCCATAGTTGTATTTTCATTTATTTTGTTGTGTATGATTGTGTTGATATTTGTTATTGTTGTTTCGACTTGTGGGTTATTTGGTGGTCTATGCAAGAATGGTCTAATGTCTGTATTTGTGTCTTTGTATTCTATATACGTCAACTGAAATTTTTCTTCTGTATCTAACATGTGTGTCACTTCATGTTCTATTTGTGCTTGTTCTGGTGGCTGTTGGAAGATTTCGTTTTCCTCTGATTGTTTAATTGATGTGTGTTGTTCTTTGTTTGTTTGCTCTGGGGTGTTTGAGTCCATTATCGTATTTTCTTCTTCTTCTTCTGATTGCACATTATTTTGTTCCAGTATTTGTTGTACTTGTTGTTTGACGTTTTCTATTTCTGACTGGGGTATCCTGTTATTTTTCTTTATTACGCGAATCTGATCAGCTAGCCGTTATTCTGTTAAAAATTTTAATTCTGGGTATCTGGTAATAAATGTTGTGTATACTTGTGATCTGTATCCAGTTGTGTTGGTTCCTAAGTTTGTTCCTTGGTAATAACAGAACATGAGGTGTCAGTTAACTTCATCTGACCTTCTCATCCTCTGTCTTTGTTTTCCTTCTAGGGTGGTTGCAGGATGCATATCCTACAAAACACGTCTATTTGGATTTAAATCATTTTCCGTGTGGCTAGCAGTGTCGTTACCATTGTGGACGGGCATAGGGTTCAAGCGTCGTCCCCGACCATGACAGCGCTTGTCCGAGGCTTCATTAGTTCTGTCCTGAACCAACTAATCACACTAAAAGGGGGGTTAGCCCTATTAGTGGTTTGTTCTTTTCGTCGCCTTTTACGACTGGCAGAACATACCGAAGGCCTATTCTTTACCCGAGCCTCCACGGGGTTTATTATTATTATTATTATTATTATTATTATTATTATTTCTTTCTTTCTTTTCTCAGACATTATGTCTGGTCAAAAATGGAAAGTGACGCAGACCTTGATCAAGCGTGACTTCCTTTTAACTGTACGGTATATGTTATATTGCATTTAGGAACTTCCGGGTAATTGAACATGTATCAATAATTACAGATTTCTGTAGTTGTATATATAAGTTTGTATGTTGCTGTATTGCATTGATATACTGGTGGATATTGTGTGGTATGACTCCTGTAGTTGATAGTATAATTGGTATAATGTCAACTTTATCCTGATGCCACATGTCCGTGACTTCCTCAGCCAGTTGGATGTATTTTTCAATTTTTTCTCCTGTTTTCTTCTGTATATTTCATGTATTGGGTATGGATATTTTGATTAGTTGTGTTAATTTCTTCTTTTTATTGGTGAGTATGATGTCAGGTTTGTTATGTGGTGTTGTTTTATCTGTTATAATGGTTCTGTTCCAGTATAATTTGTATTCATCATTCTCCAGTACATTTTGTGGTGCATACTTGTATGTGGCAACGTGTTTTTTTATAATTTTGTGTTGTAAGGCAAGCTGTTAATGTATTATTTTTGCTACACTGTCATGTCTTCTGGGGTATTCTGTATTTGCTAGTATTATTGTCATGTCTTCTGGGGTATTCTGTATTTGCTAGTATTGTACATCCGCTTGTGATGTGATCTACTGTTTCTATTTGTTGTTTGCAAAGTCTGCATTTATCTGTTGTGGTATTGGGATCTTTAATAATATGCTTGCTGTAATATGTGGTATTTATTGTTTGATCCTGTATTGCAATCATGAATCCTTCCGTCTCACTGTATATATTGCTTTTTCTTAGCCATGTGTTGGATGCGTCTTGATCGATGTGTGGCTGTGTTAGATGATACGGGTGCTTGCCATGTAGTGTTTTCTTTTTCCAATTTACTTTCTTCGTGTCTGTTGATGTTTTGTGATCTAAAGGGTTGTAGAAGTGGTTATGAAATTGCAGTGGTGTAGCCGATGTATTTATATGAGTGATTGCTTTGTGTATTTTGTTAGTTTCTGCTTATTCTAGAAAGAATTATTATTATTATTATTATTATCACCTCTCAATACAAAATTAGAAACAGTTTCTAATCTATAATAAAACATTATAAATGAACAAATATACTTCTGTCAGATACTGCAGCTTAATAAATAGAAGTTTACAGTCTTCTGTTGTATCGAAATCATTCATTATTTTTAATTCTTTCTTTTGCAAAAATAAAATGTCATTTCTGTGACATCGGCTATACCACAAAAAAATCCCATATGATATTATTCTTTCAAACCAAATAAAATACGCTGATCTTCCATAGTTATTTGGAACATGTCTTTTTAAATTTCTGATTTAATAAATTACTCTTGAAAGTCTAACAGATACGTATTTAATTTATTGTCAATAATAACACCTAAATTTTAAGAGTTTCTAATTCGTGCTGGTTAGGAATCTCGTAGAAGCTAGAGTAGAGTGCCTGGGTTTTACTTTCATTTAGTAAGAAACCGTCCGCTCTGAACCGTAAATAAGATTGAGCAAGGGTGTTTTTGGTCAGTGTTTCCAATATGCGTAGATATGAGCTGTTATTTAGAGAAGTTGTGTCATTGGTATACAATATCGTGTTAAAATTTATAAATAGTGGCAGGTCATTAATCATTAATATTAACTAAAAAGGCCCAAGCACCGATTCTTGTGGCACTCCAGATCTAACTTGTATCAAATTTGACTTCTCACTACCATTGGACACAATTTTGTGATTCTTTAGGAAAGATTTAGACATATTTATATTGTTGCCATCAAAACCATAGTAAAATTCCTTATTCAACAAAGTATCGTGCTCTACGCAATGAAAAGTTCCATTCAGGTCACAAAATGTAATTTGGGTGTAGCACCCAGTCTCGAACACATCTAGAACAAATTTTACTAGGAATAAATTGCATCAGTTGTGGATTTACCTTTCCTAAATCCAAATTGTTTATCACTTAATTATGTTTGATCCACCTAAGTAAATACTAACTTGATCATACATAATCATTTCAAAATTTTTAGAAAAACACTGCTGATGGACATGGGTCTGTAGCTAGCTGTACAATTCTTCTCTCCTTTTTTATATATGGGCACAACTCTTGAAACTTTCAGTATATCGGGATAAATTGCACACTCAATAACATCTTTCAATAAATTACATGACAAATCATACTAACCAACACTATCTGAAGGTTTGAAATTTTTCACTGTTTTCAGGATAGTATTTGGACACACTTCTGTGAAAGTGAAAGTGCTCGGGGGAGGCTTTACAATGCAGTTGTCCATGATACTAATTGCATTTTTTGGGGGGGAGGGGGGTTATTTATTTAACTACTAATTTCTTCAATGGATTGGATGCAAAATTGGTTAAATTCTTCTTTGGTTATAGCAATATCATCTATATGTTTAAATGTGCAATAGACTTAATTATACTTCAGGCTTTTTTGCATTTGTTATTAAACTTTTCAATGTTAACTGTATTATGTTGCTTCATTGATGGCCTGCCTATACTTACACTAGCTGTAGTATATAATTCATTATACAGTTATCATATACTGATTTTGTACAGACCAGAATAGAATATAGCATAATAATACTTTTCAATTGCCATAACTGTGGAGTATACCATTCCTTGGTTTTCCGTTTTTTGTAATCACTACCAATATACCCTGTACTGTACATCTTTTCAGAGGGATGTTATTTTCTAATATATTTAAAAATTCTAAGAAATACTCTTTAAGAATAATACATACTGCATCATGATCTGAGAAAGTGAAACTAATTACATCAGTGGACATAAGTTTTTTTAGAATTTGTATATATATTGTCATGACTTTCAGATCCCCTTGTAAGTTTACACGAAACATAGTATAGGTTAAATTGTCTAAGCAAATTTGTGAAATCTGTCACAGGTTTCATTTGTCCAGCAGGACATAAAACTTGAATTGACATCCCTCTAATGATAATATTTTTCCATTTTGGTGTGCAGATGTGTGTTAAAAGGTCCTAAAGTTTCTCAATGAAGACATGAGGGTCACCACTGGGTTACCTGTTAACTACTAGTGCCACTCAATTACAAGACCCGATATTTCAAAATGCAGTTTATCACAGTGTTGAGATCTGCCCTACCACAGTTTGATGCAAGAGGTTGTTTTTACATATATTGCTACCCCACTGTTTCAATAATGTCCTTTATTACAGCAACTAAGTAATGTGAACCATTCAATACTTTGTACCGAAGATCATCCTCTTTACACAAATGTTCACATAAAAATAAAATATCCACCATGTTTTCATTTGAAAGTTCGTTAACTATTAAGTTTTTATCCGCCATACCCTGAATGTTGAGAAAGCCTATTTTAAACTTTACTTTTGGCATTGTTTTATTTGCATATTTACTTAGCTGACAGTACTTAATGTTAACATACAAAAGTTGGCCAGGTTGTGCACTTACATTACTGGAACATCCAGTGTGGTATGCCTATATGCCTATAAGTTTTGTCATCTCATTTGGAACACAATCCAGATGATCTTTCTACCTTCCCAAGCTTATGCCACTGTATCATCTAACACATGTTTACCTAATTTGTAGAAATGTTAGCCATGCTTGGTAATGTGTCTATGCTACAACTGAAATTGTAATTAAATCAACACCCTAGCTGCAAACAGGCATTTTGAAAATGTGTGCCCCGACCGGGACTCAAACCCAGGGTCTCCTGCTTATATGGCAGACGCTCTATCCATCTGAGCCACTGAGGGCACAAAGGATAGTGCACCTGCAGGGACTTATTCCTTGCATGCTCCCTGTGAGACCCACATTTCCAACATGTCCACACCACTACATTCATAGATGGCCTAATAAATGTTTGCCCATCACACCCATTACTCATGGCAGATTAATCTAACAGGTCCTGTACGAGTTGAGGGCACAGCGTGTGCATTCGCGTAAGTAGGCCAATGGCTCGTAGTCCAGTCGACGCTGTCAGAAACTTCTCTATATTTACAAATGTCGTAAATGTAGGTCTGCCTTTCTGCAACCTAATTAAGTAAGTCGTAGGTTCAGTATTGTTTTGTGTGTTCCTACATTTCTCTGGAACCACTGATCTTCCTCAGAGTTGGCATCTAACAGTTTTTCAATTCTTCAGTAAGTAATTGGTGTCAGTATTCGGCAACCAAGATTTGTTAAACAGATTGTTAGCATTTACATCATTCGGCACCTGAATATATTGGGATTGGATTTATTACATTCTTCTTGAAGTCTGAGGTGTTTCACCTGTCTCGTATCTTGAACATCAGGTGGAATGGTTTTGTTATGACTGGCTCTTCCAACGATTTCAATAATTCTGAGGCAATGTAGTCCACTCCAGGAGGCAAAGTGGTCCACTCCTGGAGCCTTTTTTGCACTTAAGTCTTCAATGCTCTGCAAATTTCTTCTTGCGTTATCATATCTTCCCTCTCTTCATCACTTACTTCCTCAGTTCTTGCTATAATTTTGTCCTCAAGTTTGTTCCCCTTATATAGCCCTTCTGTATATTCCTTCTGCCTTTCAGCTTTCCAATCTTTGCTCAGTACTGGCTTGCCATCTGGGCTCTTGATCTCGGTACAGTTGCTTCTCTTTTCTCGTAAGGGCTCTGTAATTTCCCTACAGGCAGCATCTATGTTTTCCCTGATTATGCATTCTTCTGCAGCCTTGCATTTGCCCTCAAGCCATTCCTACTTAGCCATTTTGCACTTTCAGATATTTTTAGACATCTGTGTTCCCTTCTGTGGCTGTAAATCACCTTGATTTCAGCCATTTACAGTACCACCACAGCAAGGCCTTGTGGGTCGATGTTGCAAGGCCGTATCAAGTCAAATCATCCAGACAGCTCTCCCTGTAACTGCTTAAAAGGCTAGTGCCCCTATTCAGGACCTAAAGTTTAGTCTAACCTCTCAATAGATAACCCTACAATGTGGTTGCATGTATGGTATGGCTATCTATATTGTGGAGGCACACAAGCTTCCATGCCTTGGCAAGATCTGTAGTTCATGGGGGATATTTCCCTTGATATACACTGATCAGCCAAAACATTATGACCACTGCCCACCTTGTTGTTGGATGCCACCTGGTGTCGTTACGGGCACGTGATGTGGCAACAAAAGTATGTCAGCAGAGCAGATACGGACAGGGGATCACACTAGCGAAGATATGGGCTGTAAATGGGGAAATCCATTGAGATAAGTGACTTTGACAAAGGGCTGATTATAATTGAGCAGAGCTTGTGAACAAATGTCTTGAAAATGGTGAGGCTGGCCGTGTGTTAACATGCTGCTGTTGTGAGCATCTACGGGAAGAGGTAGGAGAGCAGTGAAAATATCACTACTCTGAGGCTTGTCTGCTCTGTAACGTAGGATAGATGGTGATCTTCAGCAATTTTGCCAAAAGAGCACAATGCTGGTGCACGCACAATGCTTTCGGAGCACACTATTTGTCGTACATTGTTGAGCTTGTAACTCTGCAGCAGACCATCCCTACATGTTCACTTGTTGACCCAACGACTTCATCGGTTAAGGCTGCAGTGACCGAGGGACCTTCGGGATTCGACTGTCGAACAATGGAAATTTCACCTCTTCTGGTGAATCACATTCTTGCTACACTGGGTCACAGATTGTCTTCACAAACACCATTGTTGAGGTGAACAGAGGCTCAGAATGTGCAGCGCGTAGCAGATGCAGGCTGGTGGAAGTAGTATTATGCTATGGGAGACATTCTCCTGCACTAGCAGGGGAACTGTGGTAGTGATCAAAGATATGCTGACAGCTGCGAACCATCTGCATCCCTTCGTCTTTGATGTCATTTTTTTTCAAGCAGTACTGTTTTCCATGTCTCGAACTATTCTACAGTGATTTGAGGAGCATTACATTAAACTCGTGTTGACGTCTCGGCGACCAAATTGGCCTGATGTGAATCCTATGGAATCCATCTGGGTCACAATCAGTTGCCATCACTGTGTACACAAATCCAGCAGCCTGTTGTTGTTGTTGTTGTTGTTGTTGTTGTGGTCTTCAGTCCTGAGACTGGTTTGATGCAGCTCTCCATGCTACTCTATCCTGTACAAGCCTCTTCATCTCCCAGTACCTACTGCAACCTACATCCTTCTGAATCTGCTTAGTGTATTCATCTCTTGGTCTCCCTCTTTAAGATTTTTACCCTCCATGCTGCCCTCCAATACTAAATTGCTAATCCCTTGATGCCTCAGAACATGTCCTACCAACCGATCCCTTCTTCTAGTCAAGTTGTGCCACCAACTTCTCTTCCCCCCAATCCTATTCAATACTTCCTCATTAGTTATGTGATCTACCCATCTAATCTTCAGCATTCTTCTGTAGCACCACATTTCAAAAGCTTCTATTCTCTTCTTGTCCAAACTATTTATCGTCCATGTTTCACTTCCATACATGGCTACACTCCATACAAATACTTTCAGAAATGACTTCCTGACACTTAAATCTATACTCGATGTTAACAAATTTCTCTTCTTCAGAAATGCTTTCCTTGCCATTGCCAGTCTACATTTTATATCCTCTCTACTTCGACCATCATCAGTTATTTTGCTCCCCAAATAGCAAAACTCCTTTACTACTTTAAGTGTCTCATTTCCTAATCAAATTCCCTCAGCATCACCCGACATAATTCGACTACATTCCATTATCCTCGTTTTGCTTTTGTTGATGTTCATCTTATATCCTCCTTTCAAGACACTATCCATTCCGTTCAACTGCTCTTCCAAGTCCTTTGCTGTCTCTGATACAATTACAATGTCATCGGCGAACCTCAAAGTTTTTATTTCTTCTCCATGGATTTTAATACCTACTCCAAATTTTTCTTTTGTTTCCTTCACTGCTTGCTCAATATACAGATTGAATAACATCAGGGATAGGCTACAGCCCTGTCTCACTCCCTTCCCAACCACTGCTTCTCTTTCATGCCCCTCGATTCTTATAACTGCCATCTGGTTTCTGTACAAATTGTAAATAGCCTTTCGCTCCCTATATTTTACCCCTGCCACCTTTAGAATTTGAAAGAGAGTATTCCAGTCAACATTGTCAAACGCTTTCTCTGAGTCTACAAATGCTAGAAACGTAGGTTTGCCCCTCCTTAATCTAGCTTCAAAGATGAGTCGTAGGGTCAGTATTGCCTCACGTGTTCCAACATTTCTACGGAATCCAAACTGATCTTCCCCGAGGTTGGCTTCTGCTAATTTTTCCATTCTTCTGTAAAGAATTCACGTTAGTATTTTGCAGCTGTGACTTATTAAACTGATAGCCTGTTATTTACATGAATTACATGACCCATGTTTAAACATCAGTTACCACGTACCGCCACAAACCTAACAGCAGACTGTCGGATATGCAGAATTAGTGATGTATTATGTTCCAAAGATGGATAGACAAGCTATTAAGCAGGTGGTCATAATATTCTGGCTTATCGGTGTATTGGTGAATAAATACAAAAAATATTTAAAAATTGGTGTTGCCTTTTACTTTGAACAAAACCAGTATTGATCCCACATAATTTGAAGCCTATTCAGACAGCAGATGTCAGAAGGAAGGAAGATTGAGTTTAATGTCCCATCGATATCAAGGTCATTAGAGACGGAGCACAAGCCCGGTTTGTGTGAAGGACGGGGAAGGAACTTCCAGAGAAACTATCCCGGCATTTGCCTAAACTGATTTAGAGAAATAACGGAAAACCTAAATCTGGATGTCCGGATGCGGTTTTGAACCGTCGTCCTCCAGAATGTGAGTCCAGCGTGCAAACTACTGCGCCACCTCACTCAGTCAGATGTCAGAAGTGAAAAGATTGTAGATTTAAGATTCTTAAAATAGTTAGGAGAGTTTTTTTTCATACTGTAAAGTTTTCGTAGAAACATGAATGAATTCTAGTACGAGGCTAGGAATGTTTGTTACTTTGTCCTTATTATATGTGTATGTATGAAATTCATAATTCCCTTTGTATTAATTTATCTGTTTTCTTTTTCAACAGGGCTTAAAGTGCTAGTAGGCAGGTTTTGCCAACATTCTCAGTTCACCAGTGTACGCTGTTGCAAAAACTACCATGCGCAGTCTGCCTGTATCTCATGTTAGTAGACCTGACACAGTGCAACTATCAGGAACCACAACACTGAAAAAATTGACAGCCATCTACCACTGGACAGTCTCTGGTTTTGATATTTGTCCTGAGGATGCTGTAAATATTGGGTCTCCTGTGTTCTCTCACCCAAATTTGAGTAAATGGTGCATGGAACTTGAAAATGACAACGGCAGACTGATGATGTGCTTCCGTCTTGTGGCTAGTGATGATTCTCTGCCTGTGACAGCAACCCTTGAAGCTTTAGTGTCGTATCTGGATGGTACAAAACACAGTGTGTATTCACTTGAAGACCACAATCTTAAAGTAAACGAGAGATCTTCTCTGCAGTGTCTGACGGACAAAATTAACACTGAAGAACTGGGTGACAACTGGAGTTTCGAAGGTGAAGTGTGCATTGTAGAAGTGGTAGCAGAGGACACAACCGAGGAAGAGCTTGAGTCAGACGTGGCCAAGGATCTGGAGCAGTTGATGGACTCGAAATTCTTATCAGATATCACATTGAGTGCTGGAGGGGTTCGGCTGGATGCACACAGGGCGATACTGTGTGCACGTAGCCCTGTTTTCAGAGCCATGCTGAGTCACGACACGAAGGAGGCTCTGGAAGGCCTCGTGGAAATCTCTGACACTGAACCGCAAGTCGTGTCAGAGATGTTACGCTACATGTACACGGACAAAGTACGTGTACCGAGTGAAGTGACGGAGCAGCTCTTGGTAGTCTTCGACAAGTACGGGCTCCAGGATGCCAAGTTGAGGTGTGAGATGAAGCTGGCGAGACAAGTTGCAGTAGACAGTGCTGCTGATATTGCTGCCCTTGCCATTGCTCACACCTGCAGCTTCCTGCAAAAGGTGTGTGTGGCTTTCATTAAGCAGAATCTTGAGCAGGTGGTTGGCAGCAGAGGCTGGGCAAACATCATTGACAGGTATCCTGAGGCTGTGAAGACCATCTGTGAATCGGTCACCGAAGGATCAGAGAGGTAAAGATATCTTTACATACAACAAACTTTCCATGACATTTGGAATGTTAATTAGGTATTTAAATTTTTAGTAACATTATACACTGAGGTGACAACTTGTGAGATAGATGGCAGTAGTATTGCATACACAGTGTACAAAACTGCAGTGCATTGGCGGAGCTGTCGTTTATATTCGGGCGATTTGTGTGCAGAGGTTAATGACATGATTATGGCCACATGATGGTAATAAGACTTTGAATGCGGAATGGTAGTTGAAGCTAGACACGTGGAACATTCCATTTTGAAAATTGTTGAATTCAATATTCGAAGATTCACATTGTCAAGAATGTGCCGAGAACTCCAGATTACAGGTACATAGTGTCAGAGAACAGCAAAGCTTTCATAGTTGTCAGTGCTAACTGACAAGCACCACTGTGTGAAATAACCACAGCAATCAATGTGCAACATAATACAAACATATCTGTTACGATATTGCACCAAAATTTGCTGTTAATGGGCTATGACCGCAGACGAGCGACATGGAAGTCATTGCTTACAACACATCACCTGCTGTGCCTCTCCTGGTCTTGCGACCCTATCGCTTGGAACCTAAGTAAATAGAAAACTGTGGGCTGGTGGGTTGAGTGATGGTAGGGTTAGTGTGTGGTGCAAACCCCACAAAGCCATGGACCCAAGTGTCAACAAAGCACTGTGCAAACTGGCGGTGGCTCGATATTTGTGTGGGCTGTGTTTGCATTGAATGGATTGAGTCCTCTGATCCAACTGAACCAATCATTGCCTGAAAATGGTTAAATTTGGCGACGTGAGACCATTTGCAGCCATTCGTGGACTTAATGTTCCCCAGCTGTGATGGAATTTTTATGGCTGACAGTGTGTCATGTCTCTGGACCACAATTGGTTTGAAGGCCATTCTGCACAGTTTGAACCTATGATTTGCCCACCCGGGTCACCCGACATGAATCACATCAAATATTTAAGGGACTTAATGAAGAGGTCACTCTGTGCACAACATTCTGCACCAGCAACGCATTCACAACTTGTAGACAGCTGTAGAGGCAGTGTGGCTCAATATTTGTAGCAGGTGACAACCAACACTGTTAGAATGTGATCAAACTAGCTTTTTGGAGAAAATAGGCAAGTTTGCCATGATAGAAATTCAGAATGTAATAAAACCAGAAAGTGAACGGAAAGCTGCTCACAAAATGCGATCATTTCATACGCTAAAGGTGTAAAGCTCTTTCAGGATGGTGACTGTTCTTAGGGCTACGATAGACTACCCTCCCATTGGCTGCCTCCAACTTGATAGGAGATGCACTGACAATACCTCCTCTGTAACATGAACAACCACAGCACATGGATGACAATTCGTGAAGTTTAGCCCATCTGCCTCTCCCCTCTGCAAGTTACCTCATCCACTCCCCCCCCCCCCCCCCAATCACCCCTGCCTGCCCATATTTCCTCTCTCTTCCCCCCTCTCCCACTCTGACGCCCCCTCTCCCACTCTGACGCCCCCCCCTCTCCCACTCTGACGCCCCCCTCTCCCACTCTGACGCCCCCCCCTCTCCCACTCTGACGCCCCCCCCCTCTCCCACTCTGACGCCCCCCCCCTCTCCCACTCTGACGCCCCCCCCCTCTCCCACTCTGACGCCCCCTCCCCTCCACCTCTCAATCCTCTCCCCCACTCTGTTATTGCTTCCCCCATTCCACTCTCCTCTCACTCCTCTCCACACTCGACTCGACTCTTGACATTTGTGGATACTTCTAGAATGTACTCGAACCGAATATAGAAATTGAAATTGTACAGTCCAGGTGAGTTTTGAACTCACGACTCTCCATGCAACAGTTTCGTATCATAAGAGCTACACCACTGTGATACTCAGCTTCTTCTGTGACAATATTTTGTACATTTAGTTCTTATTTTTAACTTTTAATGGTCATAAAGCTTACATTCTCTCTCCGCAGTGAAAACTTTACTTTTATACTTAGGGCGACAACCTTTTAGTGATGTTGATTTAATTACTATCACTCAGTTTAATTACCACTGTGTTATTGTTTCTTAGTCTCTCAAATAAACCAGAATATTATATCCCATATAGATGTGCTGCATTTCTGACGGACATGACGTCTATTATTCCTTTCATGGCTTTAACAGTCTTTTTTTTCCCCCAGTAATCAGAGAATCGTGTGATGGAGTGTGAACATAGGAGGATATTAGCACATACTTCCAAATACTGTGACCATGTCATCAGAAAATAAATTAAAATTCACACCAGGGACAGTATTATCAACAGGAGCTGTGGCTATAGAGTCATCAAGGCTTGGGAACCAGCACTGGATCTAAGTAAACACAATGACCTTTTGGCCAGGTCTCACAGAGCAACTGTGACAACACTATCACAGGTGCTGATTCAGTCACCTCCATGGCTGCTGTCAAGTGTCCTCAGTTGCAGACCTCAGAGGAAACAACTCGCTGGTGGAGGGCATATAAGTTAGTCATGTACCCTCAGGAGCTTGCTTTGCCAGTGCATCTGATGGTGGCAACATGTCTGATCACTGAAATAATAAGTCTGTCGAACACTATGGACAGGCATTACATCTGCATTCTGTTCGCTCAACAACTATGCTGAGAGAAACTGAAAAATCACATCTGTTTTATGTTAACCTAATAAGGACATTTGCTTACTTTGCGTATTTTATGTTCACATTCTCTAACGGAATTCTCTTCCAGAGTGTGTACGTAAAGAAAATAAAGTGGACTAAACTAGTTGTTGAAAGCCCCTTGCAGAAATATTGAGCCACACTGCCTCTATGGGTGAACAAATAATTTGCCCAAACTGTCCAGGGTGTTCCTCAAACAAGTTGCGAACAATCATGGCCTGGTGATATGGCGCATTGTCATCCATAAAAACTCCATAATTTTTTGTGAACATGAACATGAAGTCCATGAATGGCTGCAAATGGTCTCAAAGTAGCCAAACATAATCAGAACACAATCCATTCCATGTAAACACAACCTACATCATTATGGAGCCACCAACAGCTTGCAAGTTCTTGTTGACAACTTGAGTCCATGGCTTTGTCGTACCTATGCCACACTCAAACCCTACCATTAGGTCTTACCAACTGAAATTGGGACTCATCTGAGCAGGCCTCAGTTTTCCAGTCTTGGGTCCAACTGATATGGTCATGAGACCAGAAGAGCCATAGCAGGTGACGGGCTGCTAGCAAAGGCACTCGCAATGGTCGTCTGCTACTAGAGTCCATTAATGCCAGATTTCACCACCCTGTCTTAATGTATACATTCATCGTGTATCTGACATTGATTTCTGCGATTATTTCATGCAGTGTTGCTTGACTGAAAACTGTGCAAACACTACTGCTCTCAGTTCTTAAGTGAAGGCCGTCAGCTACTGTGTTGTCCATGGTGAGAGGTAATGCCCGAATTTCTGTATTCTTGGCACACACTTGTCACTGCCGATCTCAGATATTGAATTCCCTAACGATTACTGAAATGGAATATCTCATGCGTCTAACCCCATCTACCATTCCGCATTTGAAGTCTGTCAATTCATGTGGTGGTCAACATCATATCAGAAACCTTTTCGCATGAATCACCAGAGTATAAAAGACAGCTTCAACAATGCACCGCCCTCTTATACATTGCATGTGTGATACCACCAACATCTGTTTGACATATTGGTATCCCCTGAATTGTCACCTCAGTGTATTTCCCAATACATCTACTGCTTAATGGTGCTTGCTGCTGATAATGACTACTAGACACAAAAATAACTTACACTTCAGTTCCTTGCATAAGATTCAGAATGGATTACATATGCAGGTGCAGAGATACTAAACATAGTGGTGTATCATTGTCAGATTGTATGCTGGTTTCATGTAGCTCTCCACAATATTTGATCATATTTGATAGTCTATCCTATTATTGCAACTTCCACCCACTTAAGCCACTTTACTGTAGCCAAGCCTTTTCTGTCTTTACAGTTTTTACTCCCCCATACTCCACTCAAAGAACAAATTTGATATCCCTTGATGCCTCAGGGTGTGCCATATAAACTGATCCCTTCCAGAATGAGATTTTCACTCTGCAGCAGAGTGTGCGCTGATATGAAACTTCCTGGCAGATTAAAACTGTGTGCCAGACTGAGACTCGAACTCAGGACCTTTGCCTTTCATGGGCAAGTGTTCTACCAACTGAGCTACCCAAGCACGACTCACGCCCGGTCCTCACAGCTTTACTTCTGCCAGTGTCTCGTCTCCTACCTTCCAGACTTTACAGAAGCTCTCCTGCGAACCTTGCAGAACTAGCACTCCTGAAAGAAAGGATATAGCGGAGACATGGCTTAGCCACAACCTAGGGGATGTTTCCAGAATGAGAATTTCACTCTGCAGTGGAGTGTGCGCTCATATGAAGCTTCCTGGCTGATTAAAACTGTGTGCCGGACCGAGACTCGAACTCGGGACCTTTGCCTTTCGCGGGCAAGTGCTCTACCAACTGAGCTACCCAAGCACGACTCACGCCCCGTCCTCACAGTTTCATATCGGTGCACACTCAGCTGCAGAGTGAAAATCTCATTCTGGAAACATCCCCCAGGCTGTGGCTAAGCCATGTCTCCGCAATATCCTTTCTTTCAGGAGTGCTAGTTCTGCAAGGTTCGCAGGATAGCTTCTGTAAAGTTTGGAAGGTAGGAGACAAGGTACTGGCAGAAGTAAAGCTGTGAGGATGGGGCGTGAGTCGTGCTTGGGTAGCTCAGTTGGTAGAGCACTTGCCCACAAAAGGCAAAGGTCCCGAGTTCGAGTCTCGGTCTGGCACACAGTTTTAATCTGCCAGGAAGTTTCAAACTGATCCCTTCTTTTGGTAAAGTTGTACCATAAACTTACTTTCTCCCATGTGTGATTTATTACCTCCTCACTAGTCATCCGATCTAGGGGTCAAGTTGGGACTCCTATGGCGATGAGTGAAATAGGCTGCTGGTAGATCAAGATGAAGTACAGTTCTCTGGGGTGTGTTCCACAATGGATGTGGTGACAGGAGTTGAATGGTGTCCACCAGAAAAACATCCCTGGTTAAGAAAGTCTTTTATTTATAATAGTTAGAGAAGAACTGAAGCTAGAGAGCTATTCATTAGCCACCGTAGTTGGCGTGTGTCAGGGTCAACAGGTGCCCGCCAGGAGAGTGGCATGTGGTGACTGGTTGGTCTCATCAAGCTGCAATTAGCGTAGCAGAACACTGCTGGCACAAAACTACAGTTGCTATTGGTGACTGACAACAGAAGACAGTCCTGGCTGCTGGTTCGCTTACATAGCAGCGGCTTAGAGCACATCCGAGCAGTGAGGTCACAATATGGACACCGCCAGGGCTGACGACGGTGGTATGCGTGGGAGTGACAGTGTAGGCCAGTATGGGGTGATGGACAGCAACAGTTCTGCCGGGTAGCTAAATGGCCCAGGCATGAATCCACAGCTCACCGGGGAAGTGGCTTTCAGCAGATGCTAGACGCTCAATGGGTGTGATGGTGCAAAGCACCAAGTTGACTGCATGCAGACTTTCTCAGACACAGGCTTACAGCTACTGGCATCAGGGTCTGTTTGCTACAACTGGCTGCAGAATTGGGACTGTGAGCGGTCTTCTGTGCCTAGTTGTTGGCTTGCGTTAATTGCATTATTGGATATACTGTGTACAACTGGACACTACTGAGACAGAGTGTCTAAGTTAGGTGGTGTATATTGATGGAAAAAAAAGTAACAACATCAAAAAAGAGTTCTGTGACATAAATGAAAGTTGGTATAGTTTTTCTGCATCTGAAAGAATGTTGTTCCACATATCGCTGTTGTAACCCAACATGCTCTAGTATTGCGTTGCCTTGGTCTGTTCAATCAGCCGATTTGTCTCCAATCGATTACACATAGCATATCATCGGATGACAACTCGAGCATCATCCACAAACTGCATTACTTACTTACTACTTAATCCTCGGCTCTACAGTCCTTGAAGGGCTTTGGCCTGCATCACAATATTCTATCTGATCCATGGCTTTCCGTCTCCATCCTCTGACACACAGCTTTTTTGTGTCTCCTTCAACTCCATCCACCCATCTCTTTCCAGTGTCCCCTCCGCCGTCTGCCTCCAGCCTTGCCATCAAAAATCCTCTTACATGCTCTGTCTTTTTCCATTCTGACCACGTGCCCTGCCCACCGCAGTCTTCTTAGGTTCTTCAAAAAGGTGTAGTTCTGCATTCGCACGAATGCACCAACCTTCTTGATCATATATTGGGCCATATATTTTATGTAGCAACTTTCTCTCCCAAATGCTAAGGATCCTTTCCTCATTTACAGTCATGGTCAACGTTGCAGCACCATACATAACAACTAGTCTTATAATTGTTTTTTGTAAATGATGATTTTGGATTTTGGTGATAGGAGCAAACTGTTAAGCATGGGTAAAGTGGCAAAGTAGCATCTGTTACCTGCTGCTATTGTGGCTTTCACGTCACTGCCAGTGTCATTTGTCTCAGTGATAGTGGACCCAAGGTACTTGAAGTTACTCACTCTTTCAAACTCCCTGTCGGCTATCATGAGATTTGGTAGGTTTTGTTGGTTGGTCATTGCCATATACTTGGTCTTTTTGACATTAACTGTCAGGCCAAGTTCTCTTTCACCTTTCTCCAGTTGTAGAAAGGCTTCGCCTAGCACAGCAGTGTTTTGTGCGAGTAATGCCGCATCGTCAGCGAAGGCTAGGTACTGTAGTGAACGATTTAATAAGGTTCTTCCTTTATTGAACTCTATCTGACTTACAAATTTTTCTAGGCAAAGGTTGAATAGCAATGAGGAGATATTGTCACCCTGTCTTAAGTCCCTTCTTCACTTCCACTTCTCTGGAGATTTCGCCCTGTATTTTTTGCTTTACAGTTGGATTCACTGAGGGTCATCATAGAATGTTTAATGAGCTTCTTGGGTATTCCAGCCTCTTCCATTACATTCCACAGTGCCACTCTTGAGATGCTATCATAGGCTTGTTTAAAGTCGATATAAAACTGGTGAATGTTAATTTGATGTTCGTAACATTTTTCAAGTAGTATGCGCAATGTGAATATCTGGTCAGTTGTTGACCTATTTCTCATAAAGCCACTCTGATAGACTCCAACTCTCTCTTCCACATAAGTAGTAAGCCTGTTGGTTAGAATTTTGGAGAAAACATTGTACGTAGTATTTAGTAGGGAGATTCCTCGATAGTTCTGGCAATTTAATTTATCTCCTTTTTTATGTATAGGGCACATTATAGCTGTTTTCCACCCCCTTGGCATGCTCTCCTCTTGCCAGATATTCAGTATTATTTTATGAATTGTTTTCCACAGCGTTTCCCCACCATATTTGAGAAGTTCGGCCTGGATCTGATCTTCTCCAGTCGCGTTATTGTTTTTTAAGGTCTTAATGGCTTGCATCTCTTCCCCTCAGTGTAGGTTCTGGTGTTAAAACCTGTGGTCCATAGTAAGTTAGTTCCATCAGTTCCTCTCACTCTAGCCCTTCTACTTCTGGGTTCAGTAACTCTTGGAAGTATTCTGCCCACCTGTCAATTTTATTACTCTCCCTTGTCAAATCTCCTTCTTTGTTCCTACATATATTTGTTCTGGCCTGGAGCCCAGTCTTTCCTTCTTTAATCTTTTGGTACATTTCACGACTTTGCTTCTCTTCTCCTAGCTGTTCAGTTTATTCCAGTTTTTTCTTTTCTAGAGCTCTTTTCTTCTGTCTGCAGACCCTCTTTGCTACATGGCACTTTTTATTATATTCATTCAGATTTGCTCGAGTTCTTCTCTACAATAATTTCATTCGTGCTATATTACGTTCCTCAATTCTTCTCATACATTCTTCGTAAAACCAATCTTCATTCCTTTTAGCCGTTCATGTCCTAAAACCTCTTCAGCTGCCTCAAGGATTGCACTCTTACATCATTTCCACATTACTTCTATATGTTCATTTGATGTGTCTGTATCATTCTTAATCCCCTCTTCTATTTTTGTCTGATATGCTTTCCGTATTTTAAGTTCAGTTTCTTAATGTCAAAACTTTTTTGTTTGTGGCCTTTTTGTTTACTCAATAGTGAAATTCTTTGTCTATATTTAATTCTCACTAGATGGTGGTCTGAATTGCAGTCAGTTCCATATTGGCTCCTAGCATCCATTATGTCCGATCTGTCTCTCCGATCAATCAATATAAGGTCTATCTGATTTCTGGTTTGTCCATCTGGTGAAATACATGAGTATTTTTTTGTGTGGGAAACATGTACTGCCGCCAGCATGTTTTTGCTTAATATCAAAACCTACAGCCCTAAGTCCATTGTCGTTTGATATTTCATGGAGGCTATGTCTTCCTATGGTTGGTTGAAAGGCCTCTTCTTTTTCTATTTTTGCATTCAGGTCTCCTATTAATATCTTGACATCATGTTTGGGAGCCTGACCATACAGTTGTTCTACCTTGCTATAATACTCATCCTTTTGTTGTTCATCTGCCTTCTCTGTGGGTGCATGTACATTTATCATTGTAATGTTGAAAAATTTTCCCCTTAATCTTAATATGGACATACATTCATTGATTGGATGGAAGCACATCACTGCATGTTTCAGTTCTTTAGCGACCACAAAACCTGTTCCAAAGGTATTCATCCTCCAGCCACTATAGAAGATAGTGAAATTTCCTGTGTCCATTATGTCACTCCCCTTCCACCTAATTTCCTGGAGAGCCAATATTTTTATACTGAAGTTGTTTACTTGCATTAGCAGCTGAGTAGAACTCCAGTTTGGTATAGGCTCAGCACATTCCATGTTCCTATGTACATATCTCTTATCCTTTTTTTGTTGGCTAGGGTTGTCATCGAAATATCTGTCCGGCTTATTCCTTTGCTAGCATTCACAACAATTGATGTTTTACAGGGGGAGATTGTTAATCTTCCGCCCAACCATTTATGGGGTTGCCCCTTACAGCTCGCAGGTTAGCTGGCTCCATGTTGAGGGGAGCATCCTTAGCCTTTGTGGATCCCTCTACTAGCTGCAAGGCAGCAGGTGATTTGTATCAGGTTTACTCCCTTAGGGAGACTGCCTTCACCACACCTCTAGAGCCCTCTGTGCCCTATGTTGTAGGTTGTTAAGAATGATAAGGGGAAGGGATAGGCTGAGGATAGGATCGGACAGGAGACAGGAGACAGGTCATTGTGGGACACACTTCGTCTGGCTCCTCCCCATTGGCCTGTCCAGCATGGGTGGCCCTACTGGTAGCTACGCTACCGCCGGCATAGCCCTCTGGATCCAGAGCACGCAAACCACCTTGCCCGCACGGACAGTGCTACGTTAAGGTGGTGTCCCCTGAGGAGGACAAACTGCATTAACCGTCCCTTTATTGACAGACCAAGTGCTCCTGTTATGGAACTCCATCCTGAATACTGACATCTGGCACCTGTACAACTCAATGCATGCATGTTTGCATGCTCGCATTCAACATTCTTAGGTTTGACAGGTTACTGGTGTACCAGCATATCACGTTTGCTAATGGCTTATATCACATTCACATTAACCTGTGACATTAATTACATAAATATGTTACGTAGACAAATGTATTCTTGACATTTCCTTACTCTAGATTAATTATTTTTTGGTGTTGAGATCTTTTTCAGTCAGTGTATGTGAGCTGTGCTGTCTAGTGTTTCCTCGATGGCGGCATTCTTGGCGTGAAAGTCAGAAGCAGCCGGAGTGGCCATGCATAATTGTTGGACAACTAAGACTTCGCTTCAGGTCAGCTTTTCCGTTGGTGCTGTAAGATGCCAGATCTTTGGCTTTCTGTGGTGCTGGCTGGTTTTTTCAGCATCGTTAGTGTACTGAATAAGTCGTCTTGTGCACTGAACAGGCATTCTTGTCCTGTGGCACCTAGTTAACTGGGCGGACATGTGTTTCTCCCTTTGACAGTGTTCTGCTGAATCGATGGAGGAGCAGTTTGTTGCACCAGGGTTGGCTGTGGTGCAACAGATCAATCCATGATATCTTGAGCATCCTATTGCAGCACATTTCAAAAGCTTCTGTTTCCTTCTTGTTTTTACTGCTCGTCGTCATTGTTTCGCTTCTGTACCAGGAAACACTGCCAACAACTGCTTCCATAAAATGCTTCCTAATACTATAACTTATACCATACTATAATTTACATTTTATGTTCAGTATGTATACACGGATGAGCCAAAATATTATGAAAACCTTTTTAATACCTTGTTTGTCCATCTTTGGAACAAAATCCGTCACTGATTCTGCATGTCAGGGATCCGACAGTTTGTTGGTAGTTTTGTGGAAGTATGTGGCATTACACACAGTTCATGTAACTCTCATAAACAACGGGCCGCTGATTTGCGTACACAGCGATTGTGCCCAATGGCGATCCAGTTCGGTTCCATAGGATTTACATCAGGCGAATCTGGTTACCAACACATCAGTGTGAATTCACTATAACACTCCCCAAACCACTGTAGCACAGTTCTGTCTGTAAGACGCAGACAATTAGACTGCCGAAAGATGAGACTGTCGTCGGGGAAGATATCAGGCATGAAGGGATGCAAGTGGTTCGCAGCTGTCATCATGTTTTCAATCACTACCATAGGTCCCAGGAGAAAGTCTCCCACAACATAATACTGCTCGCAAGAGCTGGCGTCCACGGCGCACTGCGTGTTTTGATCCACCAATCACCTCGATGGTGGTGTTTGTGAAGTCGACCGTCGAGCCTGTGTAGCAAAAATGTGATTTGCCCAAAGAGGCGACACGTTTTCATTGATAGATGGTCAAATCCTGATGGTCCCATGCCCACTGCAATTTTAATTGACAATATGTAGGGTTGGCCTGCTGGGGTGCTGCATGTTCAACAACATACGATGAACGGTGCACTCTGAAACACTTTTGTGTGCAACAGCATTGTGCTCTTTCAGCAGAGATGCCACAGATCACTGTCTATCCTACTTCACAGAATGGAAAAGTTCTGAATCCCACAGTCTATGTAGAGTCATGGACATCCAACGATGGTTTCGCTGTTGTCCTACCTCTTTCCATAGGTGCTCATATGAACATTTGACCAGCTTTACTGTTTTCAAGATACTCTTTCATGGGCTCTGCATGGTAATAGTAATAATAATCCACCCTTTGTCAAAATTGCGTATCTCAATGGATTTCCTCATTTGCAGGCCATATCTTCACTAGGGTGATTCCCCCCCCCCCCCCCCCCCCCCCACCCAACATCACAGTAGGCAATGGTCATAGCGTTTTGGCTGGTCGATGTGCATGCACAGTATAGTGAGTGTACAGAGTTTTTAAGAGTTGTCTTTTGTTAAGGTATACCCTGATTCATCCCACATTGAGGAAATTACTGCCTCTTGATGTGTTACATGGTATATGATATATTAATGAATGAACTTAAAATCATGAAATACACTGAGGTGACAAGTCATGAGGTAGTGATATAAACACACACAGACGGCTATAGTATTAGCACAAGGTATAAAAGGGCAATACGTTGGCCCAGCTGTCATTTGCACTCAGCTGATTTGTGTGATAAGGTGTGTAACATGATTAAGGCTGTACAACAGGAATAACAGACTTTGAACGCGTAGTTGTAGTTGAAGCTACACACATGGGACATTCCATTTTCGAAAGCATTTGGGAATACAATACTCCCAAGATCCACAGTGTTAAGAGCAGTGGCATTTGTTTAGTTATCAGTGCTGCCCTGTCTCGCAGGAGCTGTTACATTAGGCCGAACAGATTTTATACACATCCACTGGCCAATACGACACCCCCACCGCATTTCCCCAACATTTTTCTGTATTTTGTGTTTTCATCCTGGTGAGTAGCACTCCTAGGAAGTGCCTGGAATTACCATAATTTACTGCAATACGTAACTGTGCTTAAACTTCCTGACAGACTAAAACAGTGTGCTGGAGCAAGATTCGAAACTGAGATCTTTGCCATTCACAGGCAATGCTCTTACTGACAATGATATCTAACTTGCGACACCCCCTCATAGCTTTACTTTCGCAGGCATCTCTCTCCAACATTCTGAACTTCACATACCTTACCTGCATTTGCCAAAAAGATGATTTTTTTCTTGTTGCGTGGTTCCCTAAGAACTCCTTCTCATTTTTGAACAACCTGTTCCATCTTCCAGAGTGTGTCCACAAATCATTAGAGAGTTTTGATAATTGTCATGTGGAAGATGTATAATTTTATGTGCCAGCAAAATAAATTTTAATGCTAATAATTTGGTTTTGATTTTCTTTGGATTAATCAATTGAACTGGGAAAAATCATCTTTTACGTTTTCAAATGCATATAAGTTTTCATGCCCTGAAATTGAAATGTAAATGGAAAAAGGTCAAGCTTCCACTAACCCTAAGGTTGGTTTGAACACAACAGTGATTTACTAGACATGACTGTATTGGAGGTGGTATGCCCTTGTCTTTGTCTGACTTTTGAACTGTGTTACCCCGCCAAATGTTGGGAGTTTTGCAGTTTGATGTGAAATCCAAACCTGGTTAATTGCATTAACAAAAGAAGTGATCAATGACAGAAAAAAAATCCTTGGATTGTCCAGAGATGGAACTATGCAGCTCTGAACTTGAACTATGACACTGCTGAGCCATACGTGATTTAAGTTTGGGTGTAATAATAGAAGGTAAGGATGGTATGTACTTTTCCGGTATAAATGTGAATAGGACCTCAGATAATTCAGTTTCAGATGAATTGTGAAGCAGGCTTCCAGAGAATAGCATTACATAAATTTTTAATTGTTATTTTAATCATTTGATTCAGGTACAAGAGACAGTTTATCAAAATTATGGTAAAATTTCTCCAAAAACATAGAACAACTGATTGTAACAGAAGGAATAATAATAATAATAATAATATTGTTATATCTAAAAACAAAGATGATGTGACTTACCAATCGAAAGCGCTGGCAGGTTGATAGACACACAAACATACACACAAAATTATAGCTTTCACAACCAACGGTTGCTTCATCAGGAAAGAGGGAAGGAGAGGGAAAGACGAAAGGATGTGGGTTTTAAGGGAGAGGGTAAGGAGTAATTCCAATCCCGGGAGCGGAAAGACTTACCTTAGGGGGAAAAAAGGACAGGTACACAGTCGCTCGCGCGCGCACACACACACACACACACACACACACACACAGATCCATCCGCACATACACAGACACAAGCAGACATTTTGCCTTTACAAATGTCTGCTTGTGTCTGTGTATGTGCGGATGGATATGTGTGTGTGTGCGCGAGTGTATACCCATCCTTTTTTCCCCCTAAGGTAAGTCTTTCCGCTCCCGGGATTGGAATGTCTCGTTACCCTCTCCCTTAAAACTCACATCCTTTCGTCTTTCCCTCTCCTTCCCTCTTTCCTGATGAAGCAACCGTTTGTTGCGAAAGCTATAATTTTGTGTGTATGTTTGTGTTTGTTTGTGTGTCTATCAACCTGCCAGCGCTTTCGTTTGGTAAGTCACATCTTCTTTGTTTTTAGATATATTTTTCCCACGTGGAATGTTTCCCTCTATTATATTCATAATATATTGTTATGTATACATAGAATAAAAAATATTTAATTACCTCTCACCCAAACTCATTTCATCCTCTATGAACTCTTTTATTGAATAGGAGCATTTCTCCATAAAATAGGCTGTAGCCTTGTTTTTAGAGTCTCTTTCTTATAAAATACGTTTTTGCCCATAAACTTGTTGCATATTGTCATCCCCATGTACTGTGTAGTCAGTGTGTATAATTTAAACTAGTGCATGGGTAGCATAAAATTCTTTTTATTTATGATGTTATGTGTGTTGTTAAAATAATTCTCCTCCAATAATTTTTTTCTGCTCTGGAGGAATGCTATAATTTCATGGGTGTATGTGGAGGGAATAGATAGGATTTGCAGTTTCTGACATAATGGGCAACAAGATTCTGTATGCTGTGCAGTGCACATGTATGATAATTTTTTTATACGATTTTAGTATTTGAGAGACATTACGTGTAGTGACCATACGCAAGCTAGAAAATATTGTTTCAGTAAG
Source organism: Schistocerca piceifrons (assembly GCF_021461385.2). Classification (NCBI taxonomy): domain Eukaryota; kingdom Metazoa; phylum Arthropoda; class Insecta; order Orthoptera; family Acrididae; genus Schistocerca; species Schistocerca piceifrons. The sequence goes on along the minus strand of NC_060146.1, from coordinate 176,993,934 downwards.
GGATTCAAAAGATGTAGATATAATTGTGCTCCAGTTCAGCAAAAACAGAACACCTTGAACAACTAGAGATAGGACGTTCATATTCACGGGACGTGTACATTGGTATGTTCTGCAGAAATGATTAACATTTCAGTCACCTCGATTCAGCATGTGTCTTGTTACCCAATAGGCACAGGGTCTGCCATGGGCCCCGATAACTCGTTCCACGCACGATGGGATCGACGCAGATAAAGTACGAATGGATTTCTGCGGTGTAGCAATCCTCGCTGTATTCACCTGGTTCCAAACTTCATCTGTGGTGGTTGACCTTCGGTCACAGTGCTGCACCCGTCATTTCACCATCTCCCACGCAGTCTCGATGGCTGACAAGTTTACTTATCTGGTGGGCCAAGGCAAAAGGCTGACACCATTTGACACCAAGAAGGCACATGTTTGTGCAGCAACATGATGTGTGCATTGTCTTGCTGAAGAATGGCATTTGGGATGTTATGCAGAAATCGTATGACTATGGGTTGCAGGATGCCACTCACACTGTCCTGGACACGCACTAACAATGATTTGTGGGTGTACCCAATAGCACCATAAGGCCATCAGTTGGCATCGTATGTCTTGTGAAAATGCAGTTGCTGTGATGCCACTCCCCCTGTCCGTGGTAAAACAGAAGGCGTCCATCATTTTCAAACAGACAGAGCGTGGATTCATTCAAAAACATTATATGATGCCATTCCTGTCTCCAGTGGTGTCGTTCCATATGGCATTGCGGCTTCTGCTCAATCTTTAATCATCAAAGGTAGGCGGAGAAGTAGACGATGCACACCTGATAGTGTACAGTGTGTTACATTGTTGCTCTAGAGCTGAGGTGGTTGCAGATCTGTTCTGCACTGCCATTTGGATGATGTGTCAATGTTCTTGGACAGTGGTCTGGGTGATGCAACCTGACCCCACTTTGTCCCACATGATCAGCAATTTCCTGGATGGATGCATCACATCCTCTCATGCCAGTAATGTGCCCTCTTTCAATCTCACTGATTTGACTATACGATTTGCCCTACATCTGCAAGGCATCCTGCAAGTCTGCTAAAGTCACACTGATCTATTACTTTCAGTTTATAACAACAACGAAAGCCAGAGGCACATTTTGCCAATAGTGTGTCGCGCTGCAATATCAGTGTAGACCTTTAACTCGTGGGACAACATGGTTCAGATGCTAATCATTTCTGCAGAACATACTAATGTACGTGATGAACATCCTATCTGTTCTGTTTTTTCTCAACATGTGTGTGGTTTTGGTGTTGCAGATGTGAATATGGATTTTGTGAACATAAAGACGAGAGAGGTAACACTGATCAGAGAAATAGTGGGGCAGGTACTTGTTGTTAAAGACGGCTTTTACGAAGAACTAGATCAGCTGTGGGATGAGTTCTCCTCGTATGATACAAAATTAATCATAGCTGATTTTAATGCGAAGATAGGGAAGGAGGAAGCATTCTGGCCTACAATTGGGAAAGAAAGTTTGCATAACATTTCGAATGATGATGGCACAAGGGTGGTTAATTTTGCGGTTTCAAAAGGCATGATTGTTGAGAGCACATATTTCAAAAGGAAGGACATTCATAAAGCAAGTTGGGTCTCTCTGGATGGACACACCCGAAACCAAATTGATCATGTTCTTGTAGATCAGAGATGGCACACTAGCATAGAAAATGTTAAGGACTTTTAGGGGAGCAGACTGAGATTCTGATCATTTTCTTGTAGTTGCCAAAGTTCACAAGCGGCTATCTACAGCAACATCAAGGTGTCACAATGCAGAACTTGTTAGGTTCGACGCTGACAAGCTAAATGATGAAAACTTTAGAAGAAGGTACATGATAGAAATTTCAAATAGGTTTGATGCTCTCAGGACACACGAAGATCAAGACGTGGATGTAAATAAACAGTGGATTACTGTGAGGAATAATATCAAAGAGGCAGTGAAGGTCACAATAGGTATAATTAAGAAGAACAGGAGGAAACCGTGGTTTGATGAGGAATGCAAGAAAGTGGTAGAGGAAAGGAGAAAAGCACGATTAGATTGGGATAGAATGTGAGACAGAAAACGAGATGAGTTCGTGACCTTGAGAAGGGAAGTTTGTCGTAGGCTACGGGCAAAGAAGAGGGATTATTTGAACAATCAAATTACAAAAATGGAAACAAACAGTAAAACAAAAAATATTAGGGAACTTTACCTAGACATAAATGGGTATAGGAAGGGCTTCAAGGCTAGGACAAATGCATTTCGAGGGGATGCTGGGGAATACTGACAGACCCCAGTGCTATATTAAGTAAATGGAGGGCGTATTTTGATCATCTATTAAATGTACACCAGGAAGCAGGAAATGAGCAGGCATACGAAATATATACAGCAGAACCCCAGATACCTGAGCCAACGTTAGAGGAAGTAAGAGATGCAATCAACAAATTGGAAAACCATAAAGCACCAGGATCAGATTGCATTACTACAGAATTAGTTAAAAATGTGGGACAGAAATTGTTGGCAGTAGTTCACAAAGTGATAACTAAAGCATGGAACTCACCATACTGATGAGTGGCAGGAGTCGATACTGATCCCAATTTTTAAGAAAGGCGACAAGATGGATTGTAGTAATTGTAGAGGGATATCGCTATTACCAGTATGTTCCAAAATTTTCTCGAATATTATGCTAAGCAGGCTTACACCATATGGGGATGAAATTGTGGGGGATTACCAAGCCGGCTTTCGGAGGAACAGATCAATTGCAGACCAAATATTCACCCTGCGTCAAATTTTGGAAAAGAAATGGGAATACAATAAACCAGTTCATAATCTTTTCATAGATTTTACAAAAGCATATGATTCAGTATTGCAATCAAAATTGTACAGAATTCTTTTGGAACTTGGAATACCAAAGAAGTATGTTAGACTTATAGAAGTGAGTTTGAAAAACACAAAAGGTAGAGTACGGGTGGGGAAATTGGAGTCAGAAGAATTAGTAATAAAGAACGGACTTAAGCAGGGAGATGCCCTGTCTCCGCTACTTTTTAATTTAGTCCTAGAATATATTGTACGAATGGCAGCAGATAATTCAGAGGGTGTGGAGTTAAATGGAAATATTAAGATATTAGGGTATGCAGATGACCTAAACATCATTAACGATAGGAAAGAACCTGTAACAGCAAATGCGAATGCGTTAATCAAGGCTAGTGAAGATGTAGGTCTAAGGATAAGTGAAGACAAAACTAAATACCTGGTTACTACTGGAATGCCAACAGCAGTAGATCAGGAAATGTTAAGAGTTGGAGACATGCAGTTTGAAAAAGTGAAGACATTTAAGTATCTAGGTGTGGACATCACTTCAAGAAACAGGATTGAATCCGAAATGAAGAAGAGATTACGGGTGGGAAATGCGTGCTACTTCTCACTGAATAGATTACTTTCATCACAGATATTGTCTGGGAATTTAAAGATTAGAATATACAAAACTATTATTCTACCAGTTATGCTGTATGGGTGTGAGACTTGGTCTCTCACTGTGCAAAATGAAAAGCCGTTTTGAGTATTTGAAAACAAAATTTTGAGGAAAATTTTCAGAGCAAAAAAGGATGACATTAGTGGAGAGTGGCGAAAACTGCATAACGAAGAAGTTCACGAACTCTATTCAAGCCCTGACATAATCAGTATTATTAAGTCACGTAGGCTGCGATGGGTGGGTCACGTAGCTCGAATGGATGAGGGCAGGGCAGCGCGCAGATTACTGGTAGGGCACCTAGAAGGAAAACGTCCTGTGGGGAGACCGAGGCGTAGATGAGAGGACAATGTGAAGTCTGATTTGAGGAGCCTAGGTATTGAAGGGGAATGGAAGGAAATAGCCCAAGACAGGGACAGATGTCGAAAATACGTTGCTGCGGTAATGGACTCTAGAGTCCGCTATGACCAGTGAGTAAGTAAGTAAGGTACTTGTGTAGAATATGTCCCATAATTGGTTTGGTTTCCAAAAAGAAGACATAGCCCATTAAAGGGAATACTGGTGCGTGTAGTGATGAAAATAGGAATTATTAGTCTGACAGCACATTTCTCAATTGACAGAGTGAGATTTGGTATTATCTTTGCTACTCAGGCATATATTTTCTGCACCTGTGTTAAAGTGCTCTGTCAAATTAGCATTTGTGCTTTTGACTTCGGCCCACCATGTCAGCTGATCCTTGTGCCAATGGAGGAATTTAATGGTGAAGAGCATTCATTCTACACCTACACATGTAGACTGCGAATCACTTTGTAATTCTTTGGCAGTTTAATGGCTTCTTCCCTTTCCAGTCACACAATGAACCTGGGAATAAGGATTGTTTAAACACCTGTGTACGTGTCTCGTCTTCTCGATCCCTGATTTACACTGAAGTGACAGAGGTCTGTGGATACCTTCTAATAATATTGTCAAACCTTCTTTTGCCCGGCATAGGGCAGCAACTCAATGAGGCACGGACTCGAGAAATGGTCGGAAGTACCCGGCATAAATAGAGCCAGGCTGCCTCTAGAGGCATTCAAAACTGCAAAAGTGTTGCCAGTGCAGGACTTTGTGTTCAAACTAACCTCTCGATTATGTCCCATTAATGTTTGACGGATGGTCAAATCAATCACGTGAATTGTCCAGAATGTTCTTCAAACCAATTGCGAACAGCCATGGCCTGGTGATATGCTACATCTACATGATTACTCTGCAATTCACATTTAAGTGTTTGGCAGAGGGTTCATCGAACCACAATCATACTATCTACCATTCCAATCCCGAACAGCACGCGGGAAAAACGAACACCTAAACCTTTCTGTTTGAGCTCTCACTGAATACAGGCGATGTCGTGCTGTTAGCAAAGGTACTCACATCAGTTGTCTGCTGCCATAGACCATTAACACTAAATTTCACCACACCGTCCTCATCAATACGTTTGCATTCGTACAGCATTGCTTGTCTGTTAGCACTGTCAACTCTACACAAATGCCACTGTGCTCCGTCTTTAAGTGAAACTGCCAGTCAGTGCATTGTCTGTGGTAAAAGTTAGTGCCTGAAATTTTGTATTCTTGGCACGCTACTGACACTGCGGATATTGGGATATTGAATTCCCTGATGATTTCCAAAATCGAATGACCCGTTCGTCTAGCTCCAATTACCATTCTGTGTTCAAAGTCTGTTAATTCCCATTGTGTGGCCATAATCATGTTGGATACATTTTCACGTGAATCACCTGAGTAAAATGAAAGCTCTACCAATGCCCTGTCCTTTCCTGCCTTGTGTACACGATACTACTGCCATCTGTATATCTGCATATTGCTATCCCAGGACTTAAGTCACCACAATATATAGGGAGTTGTAGCATACTCCTACATATATCATTTAAAGATGACTCTTAAACTTCATAGATGCACATTATCAGGATAGTTGGAATCTTATCTTCAGAGGCACATTTTACCAATAGGTGGTGTTGTGCCATGATATCAGTGTTGACCTTTGAACCCATGGGACCACGTGTTTCAAATGCTAATCATTTCTGCAGAACATACTAATAGACATGTCCCACGAACATGAACATCCTATCTCTAGTCGTTCAAGGTGTTCTGTTTTTTCTCAACGTGTGTGTTGTTTTGGTGTTGAAAGAGTGAATTTGGATTTTGTGAACATATAGACGAGAGAGCTAATACTGATCAAAGAAATAATGGGGCAGGTACTTGCGTAGAGTATGTCCCATAATTTATTTGGTTTACAAAAAGGATTTAGCCCACCAAAGGGAATACTGGTGCTTGTAGTGAGGAAAACAGGGATTATTGGTCTTGACAGCACATTCCTCGGTATCTACCATTTCAGTTTCTTCAACATATCTTTGACGGTGCATTTCCCAGGTTTTGGAGTGAAGCCACTGTTATTCCCATACCCGAGCATGGTAAGGACACTCATCTTCTGTCCAGATACTGCCCAATCTCCCTCACCAACAGTGTCTGCAATGTGGTGGAACACATGATCAATAGTCAGCTGATATGGTAATTCGCTAATAAATGCCCAATGTGGATTTCACAAACACTGCTCTGCAGTTGATCATCTCATCGCCACGTCAACCCGTGTTGTGAACAATTTTGTGTGGAAATGTCACTCTGCACTTGGGTTTCTAGATTTGGAGAAGCTGTAAAATATCTGCTGGAGGGTCTCATCTCATCTCTACATTGCACGTGTAGGGCTTTAGGCTGCCTGCCCCATTTTATTCGTGAGTTTTTAAAAGACTGGGTTTGCCAGATATGTGTGGCTTTGTTGAAAACTGCTATTCATGAGAATGGAGTGCCTCTGGGCTCTGTGCTGAGCAGAGACCTGTTTGCCATCGCAATTAACACTATTATGGACAGTCTCCTCCCAGGCATCTTAGGCTCTCCTTTTGTCAGTAACTTTGCGATCTACTGCATCTCACAATGGACCTGTTTACTTGAGCGACGACTTCAGTGATGTCTTGATCATCTTTACCTGTGGGGCAACAACAGGTTCCGCTTTTTCACTGAAAAAAACCTGTCTGTCTGAACTTCTGGCAGCGTAATGAGTTTCTTCCACCATCCTTACATCTCGGTCCGGTTGCCCTTATTTGTAGAAACAAAAAAATTCTTGGGGCTAATGTGTAATAGGAACCCCTGCTGGTCCTTGTACATGTATTACCTGGCAGCATGATGTAACTGATCTCTAAATATCGTACATGTTTTAGATGGCATTTCATGGGAAGTGTCTCGCGTCCGTCGGCCGTCGTAATGTAATATATTATTATTATTATTATTGTTATTATTTTTTGATTGTTGCCGACTTACGTGGTGGGCCTTAATAAAAATGATATTTAAGTTGAACAATGTAATAAACTTTTCATATGAATTTCCTCGGCTAGTCAGTTCACTTTAAAGCAAGAAATCTTTAGTTATTAATTAAAATTGCGGCCCACACACACGCGCGAGAGTATTTTTCTTACCTCCGTTAACCATTGTATTGTAGTCGGAGTCCTGGCTCTGGCTCTCGGCTGTGGTACTGAAAATAAGAATCTTAAAGCTAAGTGTTTTCTGCACCGTCGGGCGGCTGTGGAGAAAAATTAATATTATGCTAATAGCGGGCGAGTTTTCCGCTTCCGCTAATTTTTCATAAGTTAATATCGCCACGTAATGGCGTCGTTGGCTGCATCGGCCGCTGCGATTGTTGAGCTGTAAATTACTTGAATGCAGGTTAATTCAAGGAAGGCGGACATGAAATCAGGATCACCTCTTACAAATTAAAAGTGCACAATAATATTAAATCAGTGTATTATATGCTAACTCATACAAATATGCTTACATTTGCCAGCACTCGCGAGATGTCCGTCTGTACACCACAAAGACTAGAGAAGAAGTAATGAAGACGACTAAAAAATTAACAAAAGAGTGTATCTTGTCACCTTTAGATCATTTTGTCATAAATTATTTCTTTGCATTTGAAACTTGGACAGAGAAATTATTATTTTACGGCTACATGAAAAAAAATCTCTTACAAATTATGAATGTCTTCTTTATAAATAATTTAAAGTCTTTTCCTAATATGGCACTGGGGACGCTATATTGCCCCCCGAAATGTTTATGTCATAAAAAATGTTCGTGTTTTTTGACATAAATATTTCCTCTTTCATGTCCACAGTGTCCACACGCAGATTTTTCTTTCACAGTTTACATATGTCACATCGTATATTTAAAGCGTTAAATTACTGAGGTGTGTTGTCCACAAAGTGTAATACAGATGAGGTTCAAGGTGTACAACCACGAGTTAGTCCGGAATATTTGAAGTCCCAGGGGTGTCAACTGTTCGCTCCCCATTTGGCGCGGCCGTAGGGAAACCTGGGGAAAACCTCGGCGGAGCGACAGACTAACTGCTTTGGTCACTTTCACTTAATTGTTTCTGGAATGTCATTGGAGTACAGGATATGCATACAAATATTTTGTTGCACTATGCAAAAAATGAGGTCATTATAACACTTGATTGCGGTGTCGTTGATGATCTACGCCGCGACGTTTGGCTCGCGACGGCGTCGGTTGGTGTGTTCGGTGCTCGGCGTTCGCGGCGGCTGCGGAGAGGTCAACGCCCGCTCGACGACATTGTGTGTCTCGCCGTCGCGGAACGTCAGAATCAGCTGATCGGCTGCACGGTTGGCGATGCGCTTCTGTCTCGGCCAGGCGTGGCGGAGTGGGATGATATCCGCTTGTTGGCAGGAGTCAGCTCTGCTACGCATCTCCGACGTAGTACATGAAACATACACACAACCAACGTAATATTTGTTTCCCGCTGCAGATGGTTACGCTAGTGGGAAAGAAGCATTTATTAGTGCGGCCGTTGTTGTTAAGTTTTCGCCAGTTTCCGAGTGCCAAGCTAGCACTATCTTGCAGAATACATGACATGGACCTTCTCCCGTGAATGCAGTTTTGATGCAATACTGTTTCCATCACACCTCAGTTTTTGTCTTGACAAAATTATTTGTTTTCGCCACACTCGCAGGCACTTGTGAGTGTCCCAGTACGAGCTTAGCACAAACATTCGCCGTTTCTGCGGTAGCTGTTTTGCAACAGTCCACGCATCGCATTCCAATCTCGCATTGTTGTACTCACTGAAATTACAGTCTGTCCCAAAAATATTGATTGTGGGTTCACTTCACGTTAACAGTTCACATTTATAAGCAAATTCACAGTTTTTCGTGCGTAATATTGGCGTTTGGCGTCCTTACCGCTGTTGAAAGTTCAAAACTAGCACTTCACTGTCCATATCACAGTTCCACCTTCACAGTTTTTCACACTGTTTAAAGTAACTGTTTCGATTAGTTCACAAACACCAATGTATTTCATTCAGTCTGAACTGGATTTTGGCTCATGCTGGATTTTACCAGTCTCTCGCACTAATTCTCTTTTCATTTTCCACTTAGAGTGGTACTTGCCTTCAGATTTTTTGACTATACAATTGTATTTCCGTCTCATCTGAGGTAAGTCCCCATGTCATGTCTGCCCATTCATTGCGTACTTGCCCTCCAGAGCCAGGCTCGACTTTACAAAACTTTGCCTCTCGCATTATTGTACACATTTTATAATCTAGGCCTATCGTGCAAGTTCCTAGATTAATGTTAGATTTGTGACTTCTGTTTACACTACAAATTCGTGCAAATCTCTGCCTTAGCAGATGGCAATATATTTTAACAGTGCTTAGCGGTAGTCGCGTTTACCGATTAGCTTTGTACCTTGTCCACAACACGAGGTACCTTGGGTGATGTGTACACCCTGCACTCATGTTGTTCAGTAAATTATGATTGAGCATATTTCAAGATTGATATAGACATAAGTACCTGGAACAACATGTACACTATAATATTGAATTTCATAAGTTGCGTTACTACTACAGTTCAAAAATATCCAAGACACACTAATGAAAAATTCTTTCATCATTACATGCTGTTGAAATTTTTTTTTTTAAGCATTTTTCAACATGAAATTTGTAAATTATTCTTAAACCTACGTTTATTTTTTCCTTCAAAATGCTATTGCTTAAAAATACTATTATTCCTTAACATCTACAAAATTGAATCGCACTAATCTTGTGCGCCTCATTGTCTTTTAATGTTACACTAAAATCTGAACATTTACTCACAAAAAAATACACTATAAACTTAACCTACTACACACAAATGTAAACGTTGCTCTACTGAGCGAACTTCTTTAAGTCTTTGTATGGATAGTCCTTTAATCTCTCCCGATTCTACGTCACCCAACAAATAGCTACATCCATGTGGTATGTCTATGATTTTGTAGGGCCCGGCATACACCAGTTGCCATTTTTTATTCTTTTTCGCTAACAGAGATGACTTGGGATGAGTCCTTATTAGCACCAAGTCACCTGGTTGATATACTGTTACCTTCTTTATTTTCTTGTCATGCTTCTTCTTTCGGCGCTCCGCGCACCTCGTTAAGTTAGTCAAAGTCTCAGCTATAATTTGTTCGTGAGGTACAACTCGTCATGGTACAGTTGGTTTCATTCCTTCCAAACGTGACTTCTAGTGGAGTATAACCGGTGGCTGAATGTGGCAATCTATTGTGGAGTTCCTCAAAAGTCGAAACATATTCTGCCCACTTGGTGTGGCGATTCGGAATGTAAGTTCTCATGAACCTGTTCAACTCTTTAAAGGTACGCTCTACAAGACTGCTCTCCGGGTGAAATCGAGCTTCAAAAATGTGTTTAACACCTTGCTCTTGTAGAAACGTTTTCCATGTGAGACCAGTAAAATAGGTGGCATTATCGGATAATATGATCTGTGGTTTGCCAACATTAACAAAATAATCTGTTCGTAATTTCTGAATAACGGGTGTGGCTGTTGAAGCTTTTACAGGATATAATTTTAGAAATTTGGAAAAGGCATCATATACAGCAAATACGTATTTCACACCACCTCTGCCAGTGGGTAGTGGCCCTAGAATGTCAACAGAAACTAGTCGCAATGGTTTGTTAGGAACAACAGGGTGCAATTCACTTATGGTGGGCAGATTTGTAGGTTTCGTCCTTTGACAAACTACACATGTCCTTACAACATTCTGAATTATTCTTTTCATATTCTTAAAATGACATTGTCTTGCGAGAAGTGCTCTACATTTTTCAATACCCACGTGTCCCCACGAAAGGTGCACGTGCCGGATTAAATCACTGATACATACTTCCGGTACACAGATACACCACAAGTCCTTGTTAACATCCTTCCGGTAATATAATACCCCATTTTGCACAGAATAATGGCTACCTATCTGATTTCCACCCGAAGATAGGAGTTCTTGTTTGACTTTTCCCAAGGCGGGATCTTCGTCCTGTAAACTAGGCAGTTGCTTGCACGTCTGCAGGAACTTTTTTCGACAAGTAGGGTCTTTCATAACTAAAATTTTGTACTCTGTTGCCTGTTCTAGTATTGTTGTTAACTCAGGCAGACCTTGCGGCAACCGTGACAAAGCATCAGGTACTACGTTGTCACAACCTTTTATATACATTATTTGAAATTGATATTCCTGCAGAGCAAGCACCCACCTAGTCAACCTGTCGTGCATTAACTTGCATGTCAGCAAAAAACTTAAGGCCTGATGATCACAGAAAATTTTTACATTTTTTCCGTACACATAGTATCTGAACTTCTTCATGGCCCATACTACTGCTAGTGTTTCGAGTTCGGTGACTGTATATGATCGTTCACAACTTGACAACACTCGGCTTGCGAAACCGATTATTCTTACGTTCTTGTTTCCACCATCCTCATCGATTTGAAGTAAACAAGCGCCTAGTCCGACAGTGGAGGCGTCTGTAGCAAGGCAAAATTCCTTTGACATGTCAGGATGTGACAGTAGATTAGCACTTAGAAGGGCTTGTCGTATTTGCTCAAATGACTGCTGGCACAGTTCATTCCATATACAGGGTGTATTCTTTCTCGACAAGTTTAACAGGGTATTATCATTTAAAAGCTGGTCAGGTATGAATCGTCTGAAAAATGACACGAGACCCAGAAATGCCTTTTAACTGTTTCTTGGTTCTAGGAGGAGGGAAGTTCTCAATTGCTGCCATTTTCTTCGGATCGGGCACAATACCTGTAGGTGATATTACATGACCAAGAAATTTTATTCTCTTCCTGCCAAATTTGGATTTTGCGAGGTTTGCTGTTACGCCTACCTCAGAAAATCTTTTTAGTACGCATCTCAGCGTGTCCATGTGGCTTTCCCAATCGGGAGTAGCTATTAATAAGTCATCGACATACAACGTTACTCGGTCCAACAAATCCGGTCCTAATACTTTATCGAGCGCTGCAGTGAAGACACCTGCACTAACATTTAATCCAAATGGTAAAACTTTAAATTGGTAACTTCTACCGGCAAACACAAAGGCAGTGTACTTTCTTGATGATTCAGTTAGTGGGATTTGCCATTACGACGAACGCATATCGACAGAGGTCAGATATTTAACTCCATAAAACTTCTGTATCTGTCCATCCAGGTTTTCTGGTCGCATTCTGACAGGTACAATTATTTTGTTAATATCGCACGCATCAAGCACGAGACGTATACTGCCGTCCGATTTCGCTACGGCCACGAGCGGACTGCTGTACGGGGATAGAGATGGTTCAATTATTCCCCAATCAAGCATTTTTCTTATTTCCTTCGTAACTGCCTCCTTCTTTGACCACGGGATGGTGTAGTTTGCGTGACAGAAAGTATCGTGAGGTACCACTTCGATGTTATAGGTGTAGCCCTCGATAACACCGGGTTTTTCCGAAAACACATTCTCATAATCTGTAAGTAGCTGAGTCAATTCGTTTTGTTGTGCTTCAGTCAAATGTTCTGACTCCCTAACTTTCATGGCTATCAGTTTCCTTTTTTCCTCTTTATCTCCAGTAATAAATTCTTTATAATATGCTTGTCTTGTACTTAAGTCAGAATATGAATTCATTACCTGTATTCCTTCGAATCTCGACTGAAAGTTACGGCAATATTTACCGTGCACTTCCCATGTCCTCAACAATGGCAAAATTACACGTCTATCCTCATTCATAAGGCTTACTTCCCCGCACAAGAGGTCGATTTTTGCGTCCCTCTGGCGTAAAAATTCCATCCCCAGGATGCAAGCAACACCTAATCCTTTAACTACTAGGAACGAGCTTTTCATTGCTTCATTTCCTACCGTAAACTCGACTTGCACCTGGTGCTTTATGATATGAGATTGTGCACCTATTGCACCTGTAACACGACAATTCTTCATTGGCAATACTGGTATTCTATTATTTTGACTCAAGTACTTGTAAAAATTTGCACTCATGACATTGGTTGACGCACCGGTATCGACTATTATCTGTATTGGTGCTCCGTACATATCTGCTTGCGATATAGCCTGCACAACACTTTTGTCGGTTCGGTTACATTTCTGCGGTATGTCTACAAGTTCCTTTTCTATTTTTGTTCCTTCATTGTATCTCAGCATACAAAGTTTATGGCTGTCATCCGTGAATGTGCCCTCACTACACCATTCTGCAGCCAACAACGGAGAGCGTATTGTGGCTGTCTTTAGTTTAACGGATGAGCCTTAGTGGGTTGACAGTCGTCTGTCACTTCGACTAACCTCACATTGTGGTTCTGGTTGTTGTTGTTGCTACTGTTGGGTTAGCCGCCCTGCCTCCCCGGTGATGTATTTTGATATTGTGTATGGCTCTGGTTTTGCGGTGGTCGGTTGTAACTTCCTGACGTTCTGTGATGGACCTGGGTTGGCGTTCCACTGTGGCACTGTGTTTTGTTGCCACTGTGGTGTCGGTTCATTACAACCACGCCACTGGTTTCGGTTGTTCCGCCATTGCGGATTGCCGTTACCATTATATCCATTACTCATGCGTCCATCATGATGTCTCTTTCGATTTTGACGATTATAACCGTTGCCGTTATAACCATTGCCATTGTTTGTGCCTCGATTCTGTTGCCGGTGCTCTTGCCTAATCCCGTTACCATTTGGTACTAAGTTACTACCATTACTGTGGCGGCTATTGTAATCGGCTTTTTGTTGATTACAGCCTGCATGGTTCCACTTGTTTTCGGTTTTCACATCTTCGGTCAATAAGTCAACAGAATCAACTATTTCCATGAATTGTTCTATATCGTATTCCGGCACATTGATGAAATATCTTTTAATTTCACTGGGCAACTTCATTTTTATTAATCTGATTGTCACGATCGGACATTGGCTCGTCCCAGTACCTGGTTTTGTTTATATACTTTTCAAAATATTTGCGTAACGTTCCCATCTTAGGATTGTACATTTCTGGACTGTACAACTCCTTTCGTAGTCTTTCTTGGACGCTATCGGACCAGAATTTTTGCAAGAATGCACCTTCAAACTGTTGCATCGGTAGACATTTTTCGGACACGTCGGTGGCCCACAGTGCCGCGTCACTTTGAATAAAGGAGACCACGAACTGTATTCTTTGTCTTTCAGTCCATGTCCTGGGAAACACATTCCTGAAGCTCTTAATAAATACAACAGGGTGGACATTTCGTTTTTCGCTATTGAAGGGTTGGAATGTCCTGTGTTTTATTACATTGTCCTCTTTTTTGCACGTCTGATTGCTACATTCTGGGACATTCATCACTTCGTGATGTGCGCTGCACGGTATCGCATGTTATTCGTGCTCATAATTCGCATTAGGTTGCGGTTGCGCACTCGTACCCTGCCTACCGTCAGCGTTATTATAGTAATCAGTGCGCGGAGTCGGATTCATGATCTGTCCGCCACTGTTTACATTGCTTTCCAACGCAGACAGTCTTCGCGCGACCTCCTGTTGCCAATTTGGCAACTCCGCTGTCACACGGGACTTGATCTGTGCTAATTCGGCATATAGTGCGGCAGCGCTAGCGTCAATATTTACACTCGCGGCCGCAGTCGCTTGTTCTACAGCTGTTTTTACATCGCTTTCAATCTTTGCAGATATCTCGCGATCCTTTACTTCTAGCCATTCATTTAATTCTTTTTCTACTTTTTGAGCTTGCACTTCCAAATATGAGTCAATACTTTTCCGTGCATCTATCTCCACATTATCCACGCGGTTGGTTAAAGTCTGGACATTATCTTCAAGCCTAGCCTGTGATATCTGTAATTTTTGCATTTCGCCGGCTAAGCTTTGCACAAGATCGGTTATTTCTTTGCACGCGTCCCGCATCTCGGCAAGTTCGCTTTGGATGCTGTCTAGTTTTGCTTCACTGCGCTGCTCTTGCTCAATGAGCTTTTGCGTTAATTTTTTCTCCTGCTCATGCAGCATCTGAGCCAGTTTTTCGTCTCTGTTTTTCCCTCTGTTCTAACATTCTTTCTTTTTCCCTATCTCTTTCTTCTAACCTGCGCAGAAATTCTGCAAATGGGTCTGCAATCGGTGAGCATACTGGTGCCCCACTTAATCTAGCACTCGATTGGCCCCCCCTGCGCAGGCAGTGGAGTTGTTACTCTATTCCCATCCTGCTGTGGAGCGTCATTCACCGTCCACAGATCGCTGCCCCCCCCCCCCCCCCCCCCCCCCCCGCTCCGGAAATTATGTTATCCGAGGCGGTGGCTTGGGATTCGTTTACGTATTGCAAATGACCCACACTTTCCATATTAACAAAATTTTGTTCGTCTGGTACGGATGCTTTAGCTTGTCCTATCTTACCCATAATAAATTCACTTTAAGCCACTGACAAATCTTTAACACTGATACACACACGTATAATTATCCCCTCCAAAAATAAACACGTAAATACACAAAACACCGAAGGTATCTCATGTGCACATGGGTTCGATATTCCGCACAGAGCTACACAGGATGCTTGCACAATAGGCCTTACCTTTATTTTTCTTTATCGTAATCCCTTTTCTTTTCTACACTTTTTCTTCTCCAGACCTCCTCAGGGTGTGGTTTTGTTGTTGTACATGTAACAGAAGTCATATAAGCATTAATATTTTACAACAATTAGACACATACATAATTACATTCAATACAATAGAATCATATTAATCGGGCCCCAAAGTTGCGGCGCCAATCTCGCGTCCGTCGGCCGTCGTAATGTAATATATTATTATTATTATTGTTATTATTATTTTTTGATTGTTGCCGACTTACGTGGTGGGCCTTAATAAAAATGATATTTAAGTTGAACAATGTAATAAACTTTTCATATGAATTTCCTCGGCTAGTCAGTTCACTTTAAAGCAAGAAATCTTTAGTTATTAATTAAAATTGCGGCCCACACACGCGCGAGAGTATTTTTCTTACCTCCGTTAACCATTGTATTTTAGTCGGAGTCCTGGCTCTGGCTCTCGGCTATGGTACTGAATATAAGAATCTTAAAGCTAAGTATTTTCTGCACCGTCGGGCGGCTGTGGAGAAAAATTAATATTATGCTAATAGCGGGCGAGTTTTCCGCTTCCGCTAATTTTTCATAAGTTAATATCGCCACGTAATGGCGTCGTTGGCTGCATCGGCCGCTGCGATTGTTGAGCTGTAAATTACTTGAATGCAGGTTAATTCAAGGAAGGCGGACATGAAATCGGGATCACCTCTTACAAATTAAAAGTGCACAATAATATTAAATCAGTGTATTATATGCTTCACTCATACAAATATGCTTACATTTGCCAGCACTCGCAAGATGTCCGTCTGTACACTATAAAGACAAGAGAAGAAGTAATGAAGACGACTAAAAAATTAACAAAAGAGTGTATCTTGTCACCTTTAGATCATTTTGTCATAAATTATTTCTTTGCATTTGAAACTTGGACAGAGAAATTATTATTTTACGGCTACATGAAAAAAATCTCTTACAAATTATGAATGTCTTCTTTATAAATAATTTAAAGTCTTTTCGTAATATGGCACTGGGGACGCTATAAGTGGATCGGAAAATCCCCCTCCACTTATAACAATCCCTTGTGCAATGCAAAATGGACTATGAATGTCTCATTTACTCACATGCACGACAGTGTTTTACACCATCTCAACACAATCCACTATCAAGGCATATGTTTGGTCACTGGAGCTTTCTACATTAGCCCTGTTAGTGAGTCTTTATGCAGTCACTGCTGAACTACTGCTGTCATAACTGGTGTGATGGTCTCCTCAGCAGATAAGCATGCAGTCTTTCCTTTATGCCCAACCATGCATTCTGATGACTCCCTTGACCGCCAATACGGGGTAAACACACATTCTTTGTCACCTGCCAGACTTTGCTTTTGTATACTGCTTTGGAAGTTTAATATTAAATTACTTGCCATGTTCCCGATGGGTGAGAGCCCTTCAACACTTCGGTTTGTTGCAGAGGTCTGCATACATCTCGGACTTTGCTCCCTTCGTAAGGACACTACTCTAGATTTGATCTGTCACTGTCAGTTTCTCAAACTTTGCTCGCAACTCGGAGACAGCACTTTTGTCTACATTGTTGACTCTAAAACCGCCCTTGTCATTGGCAGTTAGATTAGATACTGGCTTCTGGAATAGTGCTCAATTTTTACTGCATGGCTTTCTGCCTTTTATCAGGCCACCCAGTACATCAGATGACACAGGCTTCTCAATTGCGTGTTATTTTTAGGTTCACTTTTAGTGCCCTCCAGAGCCTCTGTATGCTATACACATACCACCCCTTAGCACAATGGATCAAATAGTGCCTCCACTAGCTTGCCTCCACTTAAACATTAGTGTCATGCAATATTTTGTGTAATGTAATATCTTGTACAGACATCTTTTATTAACCTGACATGTTCCACATCATTACGAAGGGTCGTATTCATGATCTATGGAACAAGTATTAATCTAATCTCCGGGCGAATAAACCATGTCTGTTCAGTCGTCTGTGTGTGTGGAGACAACTGTTCCAGTGCCTGCGGTAAGGTCCCGAGCAAGGCTACCTGCAGTACTCAGTGGCCTTCTGCGGGTACTGATGGTGAGATATCGGTCTTCTTGTGGTGTTGTACACTGTGGACGTCCCGTACTGTAGCGCCTGGACAGGTTTCCTGTCTGCTGGAATCATTGCCATAATCTTGAGACCACACTTTGTGGCACATGGAGGGCCCGTGCTACGACCTGCTGTGTTTGACCAGCCTCCAGTCGCCCTAGTATTCAAGCCCCCATAACGTCATCAATATGTGTTCTTTGAGCCATTTTCAATACAGTCACCATTAGCACGTCTGGAAAACGTCTGCACACTTACTTGCTGCACCGTACTCTGACATGCACCAACACACCTCTGCATAAGCGGATTGCTACCAGCACCACCATGCGACGACCGCAGGTCGAATGCACCGCATGCTCATATCCTGAGGTGATTTAAACCCGCAAACTGCCCACCAGAGTGTTGTTTCACCATTTATCAGAATTATCCTTAATTTATGAGCACGAGTGTGCATAAATTGGTACATTATATTAATTAACAACAGTAATTGCAATATGAGACATGATCACAAATATTTTGAATGTCATTTTTTCTAATTCATTGTATTGTATTGCAACAGCCTTAATTTCATTGGATGTTATTTGCTACAAACATGTACACATTTGAAGATGACAGTCTCTATAATGTGCATTTACAGGTACCTGTTACTTCCATTTGACAGTTACGCCAGAGCAGTTGATTGGTGCTAGTTGCACACACTCCTGAGTTGTCAGCGTTGGAAGACAAACAAATAAAAATTCCCTCTCTCACTTCTATTAACCCAGTGGTTGCCACATTACATACCACTCTGCCCACGTCGTAAGCAGAAAACTAAACTCATAATAGAATTCAACAGTGTCAATTAAAATTAACAAAATTATGCAATAAATTGCAAAAAACTGCCAAAGTGGCAGTAGTAATTTTCTTTATTGATGACTACTTTAGAGGCCAAAGCTCATTTTCAAATTGTCCACCAAGCTATACAATACCATCCATTACGACAGCCATATGCGAGCATTAGTGGATGATTTGAAAATGAACTTTGGGCTTGAAACTAGCCATCAATAAGGAAAACTAATCATAAATTCAACTTGTTTCTTTTTTTCTGGTTTACTGCACAAGTTTTAAACCACAGAGTTCCTGACATCATGCCTCCCACACTCCTAAAAATTAGTTAATTAAAATTAAGCACATCTTAAAATATTACTGTTTCTTTGAGAATTTTTGTATATTACTGAGCAAGTAAAACACTCGTGAAAAAGTTCTCATCAGTAGCTGACATTTTTGGATTCAGTTGTTCGGTGCTTGATGCACATTATTATAACATACAGCTGACAACCGCGGGTCACACGAATACTTGATTCGAGCTGCATGTGGTGTGCTGGTCCCATATTGACAACCGTGGATTCTGACAGTTACTTTCAGAGATAGTTACGTTATGTGGGTGGCACATTTGCAATTCATTTTCCATCTGATGTTGATTTACCAGTAGAACTGATACATGGTGCTTGCAGTAAGAATATTCTCTAAAACAGTTAACCACACACTTGCAAAAGTTCGTATAGGGACCTTGAGTTTCTTGCATTCACATTGCAATATTTTTACTGCCTAACATGTTTTTTGCATAATAATGAGAATAACTTTAAGATTAACTTTGAAAATCACACCCAGAATACGAGAAGTATAAATAATTGACACAGAATAAATGTCTTTGAGTTCAGTATATAGAGTTCTAGGATATTCCACAGAAGTCTTTAAAGAGTTTGCCAGCAGGTGTCAGTCAGGTAACTGGAAATACTCAGGCCATCAAAACTAAATAAAAGAGAAAATTGATAACCACTGCTATAATTTATATTTGGACTTTGGGGCATAAATTCCAATTAACTTCTTTTTAAACAGCCTTTAACTTTTCTAGTATACAGATTGTTTGCAAAATGTGCTGGAGACAGTAAACTTGCTACTGTGATTAAAGTGGGACATCATAAACCATGGTCTGGTTAAGTATGTTCCAACTAAAGTAATAAATATGGCAGGGACCCACCCTGGTTTAATGCTGCTAAGATGGGGACTACTACACTCTGCCTACAAAAGAGGGCCGGCTGCGGTGGTCTCGCGGTTCTAGGCGCGCAGTCCGGAACTGCGCGACTGCTACGGTCGCAGGTTCGAATCCTGCCTCGGGCATGGATGTGTGTGATGTCCTTAGGTTAGTTAGGTTTAAGTAGTTCTGAGTTCTAGGGGACTGATGACCACAGCTGTTTAGTCCCATAGTGCTCAGAGCCATTTGAACCATTTTTGAACCTACAAAAGAGGTGCAGCAATACTGATAAAAGTACAAAGAAACTTTTGCAGCAGTAAGAAGAACTGTGCATGAAGCCTACGTTAATTTTCAGTCAAATCATGCTGGAAAAATTTATCAGAAAATCCTGGGGTTTTCTGGTAATACATCAATTCAGTAACTATGTTACAACTGAAAACAGACTCTAAATATTAAATTCCTTATTTATATATGTATTTTGAAATGAGGACACTGCTGCACCAATGTTTGACCACTGCACAGTCATACAAATTACTGATACCGATACTAGCACCACGGCTATTGGTAAACAATTCAGACTGATTAAAGCGAACAACATGCCAGCCACAAACAGAATTCCAGTTACCTTTTACATTGAGTGTGCTGTGGAAATATCTCTTATCCCTGCTCATATGTATAGAAAATAGCTTGACCAGGGGATAGTCCCATTAGACTGTTTGCAGGAAAGGTAATACATTGGATGCCCAAAATTGCCAACAAATATTGTTCACGTTTATCTGTTGTACGATTCTAGAAACTATTCAAACCAGCAGAAAAATGCTCATATCATATCACGAAAAAACGATGAATGTACTCCTCTTTAAAAGATTGCCAGAAAAATGAGAACCAAGTGCCGTAATCCTCTTTCCACCTTCCTCATCAAAAATTTTGGGATGCAAACTCTTCTTTGTATTTAAACCTTCTTGCTCAGCATCTCACATTGCCACTGTCTGCGTGCATATCTCTCCTACATCCTTCTTTTCTCCCACTGATGTACAGTACAACCCACTGCCTCTACCCCCAGGGGGTCCACAACTCTTTTGTGGATACATGCGTAGCGAGCACGGGACCCCAAGCTAATGTGGCCCTCCTTCCTTTCCGGGCTGCATACCTTCCTTTTCCGCATCCTTCCCTCTCCCCTATCTTCGCCCCTCCTCCCCTCACCTCTGGCTCTTTCCTTCCCTTTCTCCCCCTCTGGGAGTATGGTTTGTGCCTACGTCCGGAGACTGACGCTCGTAAATGTACCGCATTCTTCGCCTTCTCTGCTTGTATGTCTTCATCCTTCCTTTGTCCCTCTCTTTTCCTTACCTCTTCTCTCTACCCTTTTCTCCGCCGCGGCGTTTGAGGCCTCTCCTCTTTCCTTTCCCTTTCTTTGTTTTTCCCTTTCTCTTTCTTCCTCCCTGTGCGTGTCTGAAGGCCGACCCACGCATTTTTGTGCGTAGCCGGTGACGGGGTAAAGCGTAATTCCCCGCCCCGGGTAGACAGGTAGGACACGTACTTACCCCCTGGTAACGGCCTGGCCCAGGGAGCGGTGATTACCCGAGCTGATACCTTCCGAAAGTGCCGATTGGTCCCTCCGTCCGTTTGTCGGGAGGTGTGACCTGAGGTGTGAACAATCACATAAGGCGGGAGTGCCCTCAGAGAGGGCCCCCACAAGGGAGGAGCGCGCCATCGGAGATGCCGGTAATCGTGGGGGATTCTTCTGCAGTGGTTTCCTCACCTGCCACTATGTCTGCTCACAAGCGTAAGTTCACTGAGTCTCAGCCACAGACAGTTCTTCCATCGTTGCCACAGTTCCTTGTTGTTTCTCGGTCTGACGAAGGTCACGACTTCTCCACGGTCAACCCTTTCATTATTCAGAAAGGTGTCGATGCAATTGCAGGTCCCGTAAAGTCTTGTTCCAGATTACAGAATGGCACCTTGTTGTTAGAAACAGTCAGTGCCCTCCAGGCACAAAAATTGCTGCGTACTTCACTGCTCCACACCTTCCCTGTCCGGGTTGAACCGCACCGCACTTTAAATTCCTCGCGTGGAGTAGTTTATACACGCTCCCTCGATGGATTGTCTGACGAAGAAATTCGGCACTACCTGTCTGATCAGGGCGTAACGGCTGTTCATAGAGTTATGAAAAGGGTTGACACGAACATCATTCCAACCCGCACTGTCTTCTTGACATTTGACAAAGTTCAACTTCCATCGAAAATCAAAGCAGGCTATGAGATAATTTCTGTTCGCCCTTACGTCCCAAACCCTACGCGTTGCTATCGGTGTCAGCGGTTCAATCACACCAGCCAGTCCTGTTCCAATCCGGCCAAATGTGTTACGTGTGGCAAGGATGCCCATGAGGGTGCTTGTCCTCCTCCGTCCCCTCGCTGCATCAACTGTATGGGTGACCACGCTGCTTCCTCTCGAGATTGCTCCATTTTTAAAGACGAAAAGCTCATCCAGGAAATCAGAGTGAAGGAAAAGATGTCGACCTTTGCTGCTCGAAAATTATTTGCCAGTCATAAGCCCACTGTGCCTCAGACAGGAAAATACAGCACTGTCCTTGCTTCTCCTCGGCCAACAAAGGAGGCGGCCATGCAGACTTGCGACCTCACCTTTAGTACCACGGTCGTCAGATCGGCCAGCACAAAGATCGCCTGTTCAACCTCACCACTTTCGCCTGCCCACTCTATGGCTCAGCCTTCATCGGGTTCTGCTAAATCTCGAGCCCACAAGTCAGACACCAAGACTTCAAAAAAAGAGCATACTCGTGAAGATTTTTTACGTACCCCAACTTCACAACCATCGGTTCCTCCTTCATCTAAACATCATATTTCCAAGAAGGCTAATAAGAAACCCAGTTCATCTCCTTCTCCGCCAAGGCGTGTCCCATCTACAGCACCACCTGGCGGAAATCGCCCTCGGCCGTCTTCTGTGTCGCCGAGGCACACTGCTGGCGGCCGATCAACCGGCCGATCGCTGGTGGCAGGAGCTGCTCCTGAACAACCTATGGATCAGGATCTTCTGCCTTCGGCTGAATGCCATTCCATGCTGTCGGTCGCAAGCTCTGAGCAGTCGTTGAGTTGACGGCAACCTTGGTCACATTCCTCCCTTTCTGTTCACCCTATGTCTATTATCCACTGGAATATCCGCGGCATTAGAGCCAATCGGGATGAATTGTCAATCCTCTTACGATCCTACTCGCCGGTCCTCTTCTGTCTTCAGGAAACAAAGTTGCGTCCCCCTGACCGCTTTGTTCTCCCCCATTTTCAGTCCGTCCGATTTGTGCAGGCACTCCAGCCCATGGAGGACTCATGATTCTTCTCCATGATACTCTCCATTATCACCCAATCCACTCACACACTTCCTTCCAAGCTGTCGCCGTCCGTCTTTCCCTTTCTGGATACACGTTCTCTCTTTGTACTGTATACATTCCATCGTCCACACCAATGGCACGAGCTGATCTCCTTCATCTTCTTGGTCAGCTTCCACCCCCCTATTTGCTGGTTGGGGACTTCAATGCCCACAATCCGCTTTGGGGATCTCCACATCCTTGTCCACGTGGCTCACTATTGCTAGACGTCTTCCACCAAGCGGATCTAGTTTGCCTCAACACTGGGGTCCCTACATTTTGTCTGCCTCCACAAATTTATCTCATTTGGACCCTGCGGTCGGTACTTTTCCGCTAGCTCGGCGCTTCGAATGGTTCGCCCTTGATGATACACACTAGAGTGACCACTTTCCATGTGTCCTTAGACTGCAGCCTCAACTGCCATATATGCGCCCGCGACGCTGGAAGTTTGCCCAAGCCGATTGGACACTTTTTTCGTCTCTAGCGACATTCGATGACCGTCACTTTCCCAGCGTCGACGATGAGGTCACACATATTACCGATGTTATTCTTACAGCTGCGGAATGTTCAATACCGCGCACCTCCGAATTGCCCCGGCGCCCCCCAGTTCCATGGTGGAACGAGGCATGCCGTGACGCAATACGTGAGCGGCGATGTGCTCTTCGCATTTTCCGCCACCATCCTACTTTGGCCAACTGTATCTGCTATAAGCAGTTCCGTGCGCGATGCCGTTGCGTCATCCGCGATAGCAAGAGGGCAAGCTGGAAATTCTTTATTAGCTCATTTAACACCTTCACTCCCTCCTCGGAAGGTTGGAGTCGGCTTTGACAGTTCTCAGGCGCGCCTAGTTTCTCCCCGGTCTCTGGGCTCACTGTCGCGCATGATACATTAGTGGACCTCGTCACAATTTCTAACTCATTGGGTCAGCACTTTGCTGAGATTTCGAGCTCTTAAAATTACCCGCCAGCGTTTCTCCCGAAGAAACGTGCAGCGGAAGTGCGACATCTTGCTTTCTCCTCTCAAAATCGCGAAAGCTACAATACTGTTTTCTCCATGCGGAAACTCCAACATGCACTCTCTTCTTCTCGCTCCTCTGCCCCAGGACCGGATGGTATCCACATCCAAATGTTGCTGCATTTATCAACCCATAGTCTGCGTTACCTCCTTGGCCTTTATAATCGAATTTGGACAGACAGTACTTTTCCCAGACGATGGCGGGAAGCTATCGTCGTTCCTGTTCCGAAACCTGGAAAGGACAAACATCTCCCCTCTAGCTATCGCCCCATTTCTCTCACGGGTAGTGTCTGTAGGGTTTTGGAGCGTATGGTGAATTACCGTTTAGCTTGGTGGCTGGAATCCCGCGGTCTTTTAACACCTGCCCAGTGCGGATTCGGAAAGCATCATTCTGCAGTTGCCCATCTTGTTGCTCTCTCCACTTATATCATGAACAATTTTCTCCGGAAACGCCAAACAGTAGCAATATTTTTTGATCTGGAGAGAGCATACGATACCTGTTGGAGGACAGGCATCCCCCGCACACTGTTCTCTTGGGGCTTTCGAGATCGGCTGCCCCTTTTTCTTCGCGAATTTATGGTTTAGGGTGCGGGTGAACACTACTCTCTCCCGTACTTTCTCCCAAGAAAACGGGGTACCCCAGGGCTCCGTGCTGAGTGTTGTACTGTTCGCCATTGCCATAAATCCAATTATGGATTGTCTCCTTCCTGATGTCTCAGGCTCCCTCTTTGTGGGCGATTTTGTGATCTACTACAGCTCTCAACTGACCAGCCTTCTTGAACGACGTCTTCAAGGATGTCCGATCGCCTCCACTCATGGAGCATCGAAACCGGCTTCCGTTTTTCTCCCAGTAAGACTGTTTGTGTTAATTTTTGGCGACGTGAGGGAGTTTCTTCCACCCTCCTTACATCTAGGACCTGTCAACCTTCCGTTTTCAGACATCGCTAAATTCTTGGGTCTTATGTTTACATCAGCCCTGTGGAAAGCCTTTATGCTGAGACTGCTGAACCTCTGCTGTCCAATCGGCGGGCAGTCCTTCTGAGTCGTTATGCTAGCCATCTGTCTTCCATGCCTGCTAATCCAGCCCATGACATTTTTTTCGACGCCTCCTTTGATGTAGGGTATGCAGGCCGCCCCTCCTCCCTACTACCACTGGGAGTCCGCTTCCGTCAACTGCTCCATTCTCTTTCCTTCCGCTTTCCTAAAACCATCTTGACAACTTGGGGTACAGCACCACCTTGGCTCCATCCCCGGATGTGCCTGCTCCATGACCTTTGCCGATTTCCCAAGGATGGTACCCCTTCACTTGTTTATCGTCGGGCATTTTCTGCTCTATGTGCACAAATGAAGGAAGCCACATTTATTTACACCGATGGCTCGAAAACATCGTTAGTTGTAGGGAGTGCCTATATTGTTGGCGACACCCCAAATCACTTTCGGCTTACCGACCAGTGTTCAGTTTATACTGTGGAGCTTTACGCTGTTCTCCAGGCTGTCCACTACATCCGCCGCCATCAGCGGATACAGGACGTTACCTGCTCGGATTTTCTCAGCTCTCTCCTCAGTCTCCAAGCTTTTTACCCTGTGCACCCTCTGCTCCACCGGATTCAGGACTGTCTGCGCTTGCTCCACCTGGGGGACGTCTCGGTGGCGTTCCTCTGGCTCCCGGGACATGTTGGTATCTGTGGAAATGAGGCGGCCGATATAGCAGCCAAGGCTGCAGTCTCTCTTCTTCGGCCAGCTATTCAATCGATTCCCTTCGCTGATCTACGGAGCGTTTTATGTCGTCGTGTTGTTCTTTTATGGCACGCACATTGGTCGACACTTCCCATAATAAATTGCGGGACGTGAAAGCTCTTCCTTGTGCTTGGACCTCTTCCTCCCGAACGCGTCGTCGGGAGGAGGTAATTTTAACTCGACTTCAGATAGGGCACTGTCTTTTTAGACATCGACATCTTTTAAGCGGCAATCCTCCCCCACTCTGTCCCCACTGCTCTCAGCTGTGGACGGTAAGACACCTTTTAATTGAGTGCCCCTATTTTAATCCGTTACGCTCCCGTCTACAGCTGTCGCCTGATATATCGTCGATTTTAGCAGATGACACACGCTCAGCCGATCGCGTTCTCGAGTTTATTAGTGCCAGTGAAATGATGTCAGTCATTTGAAGCTTTTTTTGGGGACAACCAACCCCTTTCTGTAGTGGATTTTTAAGCCTTCCTTCTGCTTTTAGTTTCTCCAACTTCAAAGTTCACCAGTCTGGGAGGTTTCAGACCTTCTGAGCCTTTGTATTGTCTCCACTTACCTGTATGTTTCATTTCCACTGTCTCCTCCCTCTTTTGCTCCAGCCGCTTCCATCTCCAGCCATTTTCACTGCCCCCCCCCTCTCTCTCTCTCTCTCTCTCTCTCTCTCTCTCTCTCTCTCTCTCTCCCTCCAGCATAACTATCTCCTCTCTTTCTCTCCCTCTCACTCTCCCTTCTGTCTTCAACCATCCCTTTCAGCACAGAAAAATGTGAATATGTTTGCATCTCAAAATTTGTGGTGTGAAGGCGGTATGATGATTTAGCCAGCTGGTTCCTCACTTTTCTGTCAGTCTTTTAAGGAGGTACATATTTGCCTTTTTCTGCTCTGGCAGGAGCATTCTTCTGCTGGTTTCCTTCTTTTCCCTGCTACAGCAGGGTGTGCAGCTTATGTAAAACAAATTTTACAGGTCAGTAAAGTTTTGGCAATTCATACACTTATACACACACGAATAAGGTACATGTACGCATAATATAAGATTAACACAAAATCATTTGCTTTACATTTTTTCTGGATACTTTGCTCATCGATTACAATGCATGGAACATGCCCAGCTTATGATTTGCATCTCAATATAATAAAAATATTATTATAAATACTTTAATGAATTTGCACTCATTCCAGTTTTACATAATTTTTTTGCAGCCATTGCAAGTTCTTTTCAGGCATGTTAAGACTCTTTGTAGCCCACTTTGGAGGTAGTTTTATAGAAGTGAAATGCCGATTATACAAACACAGTGCAGCATAAAGTTTTGTTAGTGACAAAACGCCGGCTAAAAATACAATTTGGAGACTTTGGAACCCTGGCGATGACTCTAGAACTGTTGCCACGTGTTCACTATGTCAGTGAAAACTAAATTTACGATTCAGTCTTTTTCCGGATGATGCAGTTATCTGTAATGAAGTGCTGACTGAATGAAGCTGCATAAATATTCAGTGAGATCTTGACAAGATTTCAAAGTGGTGCAAAGATTGGCAACTAGCTTCAAATGTTTTGATGTATAAAATTGTGCACTTCACAAAATTAAAAATGTAATATCCTATAACTACATTAAGGACTCACAGCTGGAATTGGCCAACTCGTACAAATACTTGGGTGTAGCACTTCATAGGGATATGAAATGGAATGATCACATAGGCTCAGTTATGGGTAAAGTAGATAGTAGACCAGTTTATTGGCAGAATATTGGGGAAATGCAATCAGTCTCCAAAAGAGATTGGTTACAAACCATCCATGCAACCCATTCTAGAATATTACTCAAGTAAGACCTGCACCTAATAGGGCTAACTGGGGATGTTGAATGAATACAGAGAAGGGCAGCACAAATGGTCATAGGTTTGCTTGATCTGTGGGAGGGTGTAACAGAGATTCTGAAGAAACTGAACTGACACCTTTGAAGATAGACATAAACTATCCTGAGAAAGTCTAGTAACAAAGTTTCAAGAACCAGCCTTAAATGATGACTAGCAATATACTACAAACTCCTATGTATTGATCACATAGCGATCCTGAGGGCAAGATTAGAATAATTACAACAGACACAGAGGCATTCCTTTAATCATTCTTCCCACTCTCCATAAGTGAATGGAATGGGAGGAAACCCTAATAACTTCTACAGTCGCTATATCCTCTGCCGTGAACTTCACAGTGGTTTGCGGAGTATAGATGGAAACCTAGACATTATGTGCAGTAGCATGGTAACTTTGAATCTGTGGATCTAGGTAATGGATAATGATATCGAAAAAGTTTAAAGGGTCCTGAGAACATCTTAAGAATGTATGATAAATCATGATTTTATGGAGATTTGCCAGGAATCACATTTGAAAAAATGACGCTTTTATGAGCCACCTAAGATCCACTCTAGATCACACCTAATGCAAAAGAAGCAACCAGTTTGCCTGAGCTGGAGAAAAGGTGTAATGTTTAAATTTTGACCCTTGTTAACTGTAGGAAGCTACAGGATGCCCGTTTTTCTGATAAGTATACAAATATTTGCTATGTCATTGGCTGCCCAAACCACTTGATTCCTTATCTCTGTGATCAAGTGCCTGCACACTGGTAACCCTGACCACACAGGGGACAGTCTGTTGTTGTGTGATGTTGGTGCCTGAGCTTAAAACTCTCCATCTATGCCAATGAGTACGTGCCCATTGTGATTAGGGCATAGAGCTCCAAGCAACAGATTACTGCCCACGTAGCTGAGTGTGGTTGGTGCCCACAGGAGGAGCTCTCATTCGGAGTGGGTGGCACCATGGTGGATGAGCCATGAAATGAAGTGGATGAATGTATCTGCCACTGGTGCCCATACGGCCCCTGGCAGTCCCTGTGGAGAGAAAGTTCTTGTTTAATGCAGAAAGATAAGATCCTAAATGTTCCCTTCACTGGCTAAGCTGTGTGGAGAATGTAGGGCCAAGCAGGAAACAAATCTACCGCCCCCCTCCCCCCAAATGCTTAGTTTGCATAAGGTCTGATGGAGATACTTTCTTGGACACAAAACCTTTATCGTTTGTGGGGACTTAGAAGACAAGTTTGGGGAAATGATGGCTATCTCTAAAAGGAAATGTGCATCAATTTTGATCAAAATAGCATATCCTTCGCAGTCACGGGCGTTGCTCGCTTTTAACAGGCTGGGTGACATACCGGTAACTGTCACTCCCCATAATAGTCTAAATATGGTTCAGAGCGTCATTTTCCACCGAGATACATTCTTACAGTTCGATGAGCTATGCGCCAACCTGTGGTGAAACTGTGTACACTTTGTCCGTCGTGTATGTAGGGGGGCCAAAGGACAGTAGTGTCACTACCAGTGCCTTCATCTTAGCCTTTGAGGGAGATTCATTGACTGAAAAGGTCAAGGTGGCGATATACTGATGTGATATGAAACGGTATGCCCCCTCCCCTTCCCCCCTTTGGTGCTTCAAGTGTTTGAAATTTGGGCATGTGGTTTCACGTTGCAATGCTCCATCTTTGTCAACTATGGAAATCACCATTCTCCATGCTCACCAGATTGCACTGTTTTCCAGAGAGAGAAGAAAATAAGACTCTGGACAAACTAATTTATCAAGAGTCCAAGAAAAAGTAAGAGTGGTTGCACCCAGCATGTATAACCATGTCATATGCTATAGCTATGATGATGACAACCTCTTTGGCAATGGTACTCCCACTTGTTACACTTCCTGTAGTGGGCCCTCAGAGCTGCTCAACTGTACCCGTCCCCCCCACCCGATGGTCCGGGGCTCCCCTCTTGCTGCTTCCCCCATACCTACTTCATGACAGTTTGGTTCCCACACACCAGGGACGTTGGTCCCACCTCACAGCTGAAAGCAAATCATCTTCCTCCAGCTTCTCTCTCCAGGAAGAGGTTGCTTGGACCACTTCTGTCCAACATCTACTACTGGACACCAGCCAGTGGCTGAAGGAGCCACAGGCTGCTTGTCAAAGGGCCTTGCAATCATCATCTTTACCTGAAACCCTCACTATCATCCAAATCTTCTAAGGAGAGAGAAAGAAAAAAAAATCTTTCATGAATAAGGAGATTCCAATGGCCCCACACCACCAGATCCCACCTGTTGCACTCCTGAGGCCCCAGTTCACACAGCACAATGGAATGTAGAACCTATGTCTGTCGATACCATAACCCATCTACCAGTTGCAGAAGTTGTCCCTTCAGGACCTCACAGTACATTGACAACATTATTCTCAGACACTTTTTTTCCCCTCCATCTGGCTGAGCTATGACATCTTTTAAGCAGTTTCTGTGCCTTCTTCACTGCCCTCCAGGAGACTTGGTTTCCAGCAAAACAGTTGCCAGCTCTTTGTGAATATTGGGGATGATATAAAAATTGTGCATATTGAGGACATTATAAAAATTGTGCTACCTGTGACAGTTTGGGTGGAGTTTGCATATACGTTCTGCACGCACTATCTAGTGAATTTGTACCTTCGAAGTCTTTGGTTGTTGGCATTAGGGTATTTCAGGATATTACCATCTGCAGTGGCTACCTACCTCCCAGTGGTGGAGTGTCTCAGAACATACTGTTTGCATTGGTTTCACAGCTCCCCCCTACCTTTCCTAATGTTGGATGATTTGAACACCCATAACCCTTTGTGGGGTGGAACCCCGATCGCTGGCTGCGGTAAAGACCTGGAAAACTTAGTGGCCCAACTTGATCTTTGCTTCTTGAATACTGGTTCCCTCATACACGGTCATTGACCTTTCCATATGCAGCCCTTGTCTTTTCCCATCCATCCACTGGAAAATCCAAAGTGATCTGTATGGTATTGACCACATCCCAATCTTCCTTGCACTCCCTCAGCATCACTCCCATAGATACCTGCCCAGATAGGCTCCGCTCAGTGTTGACTAGGGTGCTTTAGCCTCTGCTGTCGCCCTTATCTTTCTATCACATAGATATATCAATGAGTCAATCCAGAATACAACTACAGCCATTTTTTTGTCAGCGGATTTGGTGTTCCCCTGTTTCTCGGGCCTGCCCCGATGGAGTACGGTATCTTGGTCAACAGAAATCACAGAGAGCATTAGAGATTGAAGATGAGCTCTCCAACATCATTAGTGGCACCCATCGATGGAATGCCTCACTGCCTTTAAAAGGCTAAATGCCACCGTTCGCCAGTTAATAAAATGATGGAAATATGAATGCTTGGAACGGTACATTTCAACCATCAGGCCGCTTACCTCCCTTTCACAGGTCACTCTACACTAATCCAGATGCCATCGTCAAACATTCAGCACTGCGTTGTGCTCAAGACTTTGCATCTGAGAATTACCTACCTGCCTTTCATGTCCTACAACAGCAGGTGAGTGAAAGCAATTATCGTTCACTATACAACATCTAGAGCTATATAAAGCTCCGTTCAGCAAGTGTGAATTTGTCAGTGTTCTAGCCCACTGCCCTTGTACTGGGGCCGGGCCACATCCACAACTAAATATCAAGCACCTATCACTGGATTGTCAATGTCAAATTCTTACTATCTTTAACCGTATCCAGAGTGTGGGTGAGTTCCTATCACAATCGTGAGAAAGCATCATTATCCAGTACTGAAACTGGGTAAACACCCTCTAGAGGTGGACAGTTATCGCCCAATTACTCTCACCAATGTTCTCTGTGAGTTGTTTGAATGCTTGTTAAGCCAGTGGCTGTGTTGGCTCCTTGAGTGTTGGTGTCTTCTCGCTCCATCCCAGAGTAGTTTTCACCAAGACCGTTCCACTACTGATAATGTGGTTTACCTAGAGTCTGCCATTCGAACTGCTTTTGCCTGACGTCAGCACCTTATAGCCGTCTGCTTTGACCGACAAAAGGCTTATGACACTACATCCTTGCTAGCTCACATGAGTGGGTACTCTGGGTGGTTTGCTCCCGATTTTTATCCAGAACTTCCTGTTATGCCATACTTTCCAGGTTCGAGTTGTGCTTCCCACAGTACCCCTCATCTCCAAGAGAATTGGGCTCTGTAGGGCTCTGTACTGAGTGTCCCTCTTTCTAGTAGCCATGAGAGGTGTAGCAGTTGGGGGGCCTCAGTCAAACCCTCCTTGTATGGTGACAACTTGTGCCTCTACTATTGCTCCTCAAGTGTGGATGTTGCTGAATGTCAACTGCAGGGCAACATACGTAAGGCAAAGACATGGGCCCTTACCCATGGCTATCGGGTTTCAGCCACCAAGTCTCACATCGTACACTTTTGTCAGCATTGTACCGTTCACACACTACAAGAACTTTAGCTAGATGACCAACTACTCAGTGTGGTGGAGACTTACCGCTTTTTAGTGCTGGTCTTCAGTTCTTGGTTGACATGGATTCCCCATCTTCACCAGCTTAAGCGAAAATTATGGCTGCACCTTAATACACTTCACTGCCTGAATAACACCAGTCAGGGTGCAGTGTCTTAATTATCGGAGTCTGGCATATGGTTTGGTATCACCCTCAGCATTGCAGCTACTGGATTCGACACCACTATGGGATTCGACTTGCAACGTGAGCCTTTCGAAGTAGCCCTGTGAACAGCAGCTTACTCATGGAGGCTGGAGTCCCTCCATTGCGGATCAGATGCCGACAACAGCTTGTCAGTTATGCTACTGATGTTCGCAGCTCCCCTAACCATCTGAACTACAGTCTCCTCTTTGCAAATCCATCTCCCACAATAGCGACCCAGATCAGGGATTACGATCAGAATCCACATCTGGTCTCCCTTTCTGAGCTCCAGTTGTTTCGTCTTCCACCTCTCGTTCAGGCATACTCACGTACATGTCCTTGATGCATCCCTCAGCCACAGCGTTGTCTTGATCTAATATAAGGTCTGAAAGACTCGGTTCCTCCCGAGGCCCTCTGCCACCAATTTTTCTCCATCCTCTGCGCATCCCCGGGTTCAGAAGTAGTCTATACTGATGGCTCGATGGTTCCTTGTCATCTAGGCATTGCTTATACTCACGTGGGACATACTGAATAGCCCTCCTTGCCGGAATGCTGTAGTGTTTTTGCTGCGGAGTTGGTAGCCATCTCTCATGCTCTTGAACATAACTGTTCCTGCACTGGTGGGTTCTCTTCACCCGAAGCAACTCCTTAAGTAGTTTGCAAGCTCTCAGCCAGTGTTACCCTCGCCATCCCTCGGCCGTTGCTATCCAGGATTCCCTGTATGCCCTTGAACAATGTGGAAACTTGGTGACCTTTGTCAGGACCCCGGGCTACACGTTGGGATCCCAAGGAATGAATGCGCTGGTAGCCTGGCCAAATTGGCTACCAGTAAACCCGCTGTTGAGATTGGTATTCTGGAAACAGACCTCCGATCGTTATTATGCTGTCATATTTTAGTAATCTTGAATACAGTATGGCTCGCTCTGTCTTCACCAAACAAACTACAGGTGATAAAGGAGACTTAAGAATCTATGGAGGTTCTCCATGCAGGCCTCTCACATGGACTCTACCGTTATTTGCCAGCTCCGCATCGGCCGTTGCAAGGACTCACCTCACTGCCATTGCGGTTCATGTTTGATGGTAGTCCACATTTTGTTGAACTGTCCCAGCATAGCCATCCTGGGGCAGACTCTTTAATCTCTGACTCGATACCCCCATGTTAGGAGATGATGCCTCAGTGGCTGACTTAGTTTTATGTTTTATTCGTGAAGGGACTTTTTCACTCTTAACCTTATTGAGCGGTTGGCAGAACACTATTGTCTTCTCTGCGAAGACTAGGCTCGGTCATCCAGCCGGGCCATCACCCTACCTGCTCTGTTACTCTTCTTCCCCCCTTTCACCTGGTCTGTTAGACTTGTTCATCATTAGTCTCTCTCTGTGCTTCCCTTTCGCTTTCTCTGTCCCTGTTGCTAGTTTTTCGTAGGCAGCTTCGAGTGGGGTACTTCTAGTAAGTGGCGGGGGCTGGGTATCTATGTCCCTCAGTTGCACTCTTTCGGGACTTGTGGCTGCACCCTAGAGGGGATACCTCACCTGCCTTTCTTCCTGTGTGTCCCTTTTTTATTTTTGTGCCTTATCTCACCTTTGTTGACCTTTGGTAGATCTTTAGGATTTGTTCCCCTGAGTTTTGCACAGTAGGCTATCTCTGATCTACTGTCTGTTCTAGGAAACAGGGACTGATGACCTAGTAGTTTGGTCCCTTTAATCATCCAACCAAGCTTGAATATTTTCAGTATACATTAATGGTACATTAGACAGGATAAGCAGCATTATAAGATTTTTCCACTGATGACACAGTTGTGTATGGGTCTACACTGACTTGGATGATTGTAGGAATTTACAGAAAGACTTGGGCACAATTTCCACTTTGTGTAACAAATGGCAGTGCTTCACTTCCCTTCCCTTCCCTCTGGGGGTGAAACCCATTTCTCACTAGCTGGTCTGCGCCGTGAATGACAGGAACGCTTGCACCACCACCACCAAGAAGGTATTTTTTGTGGAAACTGTCAAAGACAAGTTTGGCGAAGTGGACTCTCTGAGTAAGATGTAGTCAGATTTGCTGTTGATCAAAGCTACCTCTGTTGCCCAATCTGCTGCCCTACATGCCTGTGACCATCTTGGTGACGTCCTGGTGTCCATTACTCCTCACCAGCCTTTGAATATGGTTCAGGGAGTCATTTTTTATAGGGACCTTGTTCTTCAAATTGTTGAGCTGCATGCCAATCTGGAATAGTGGGGTGTTCATTTTGTCAGGCATATTCAGAAAGGCCGTAAGGACAATAGCATTGATGCTGGTGCCTTTATTTTGGCATTTGAGGGGGATACCGTCCCAGAGAAGGTCGGGGTTACGGTTTATCGTTGTCATGAAACCGTACATCCCGCCACCCATGAGATGATTTTAGTGTCTCCGTTACAGGAACATCTTCCCGCTGTACAGCTGACACTCCATGCGGTGAATGTGGACACCCATTCCAACTGTCTCCGATTGATCCTCCGCTTCAGTTGAAAACTGCACTCTGGCATGCCTTTTTTCAGCACCACAATCTTATCATAGTTTTCTTCAACCTTTGTAAGGCCTACGACATGGATTGGTGCATCACGCCTTACTTGCACTCAGAGTGAGGCTTGTGGTACACCTTCCCAATTTTTGCCAGCCAAATCCTGTCCCACCAGTCGTTCAGAGTTAAGGGTGACACCATTCTCAGCTCTCTGCAGATCCAGGAGAATGGCATGCCACAGTGCTCTGTGTTAAGTATACTTCTTTCCCTCATCACTGTTGATGAGTTGGTCACCCCTACTCTGTATGTGAATGATTTCTGTTCCTGTGCTGGTTCCCACTCAGTGGCCTCTGCAGAGAAACAGCTGCAGAGTGCCATCCAGCACACGCCACATGGATTCTCACACTGTTTTCAATTCTCCTCCATAAAATCGCGGGTGGTACATTTCTATTGCTGTTTTATAATCCGTCCCAGTCCGAAGCTCAAACTGGATGCCAGATACCTGACCGTGATTCCCTTGTTCCATTTCTTGAGTCTTCTTTTTGATAACAATCTTACTAGATAGACTGTATCAATTGGCTATCGACCTGGTTTCCAGTATTGGTTGCAATTTTGTCTCTTTTGCCTGTTCATTAATCCATTTTGGCGTTTAGGTCCCCACTTGAGGTTTGACCTCCACTTCAAAATTTCGTGTTTTTAGTATGAGCCATGTGGGGAAGAACTCCCTCCCTAGCATCTACAGTGTGGATTCCTCTCCCCCTTTCCTTCCCCCAGTCCCTTCCCCACTGTAGCCCGCTTCCACCCTACTAGGTCACCAGCACATGCAGCCAGTCTGTCTGGTGGGGCTGTTATGTACCCATATGGCTGAGCCCCATGATGACACAGGGATCATTACTGATACCTGAGCTGTTCCCTCCCCATGTATGCTTATCTTCTCGGAGAATTGAAACTCCAGGCAACAGCCCCTGTGCCAGACTGCCCTTTCTGTAGCTGGGTGGCATCCATGGAGATAGACCTTGGTTGGAGTGGATGGTATCAGAGCGGATGCTTGGTGCTTGAAGCGAATCAAGCTGCAAAAGAATGGCCGTTCTCAAATGGCCGTCTCTTCGAATGGTGAAGGATCCTTGAATGCTGCCTCGTAAGACCCGGCAACCTTCCTTACCCTGTGGGGGGAGGGCCAGGCTCACCATCTTGGGATGAAACCTTCCCCGTTACCTCGTCTGCACTAGGATGGATGGGGACACATTCACCGCCACAAAGCCATTGTTTTTCGTGGAAAATATAGAGGACAAGTTTGGTGACTTGGAGTCTCTTAGTAAGATTCGGTCGGGCTCCCTGTTGATCAAAGCTTCTTCTGCCACCCAGTCCCCAGCTCTTTGTTCTTGTGATCATCTTGTCGATGTCCTAGTGTCTATTAGTCCTCACAAATCTTTGAATATGGTCCAGGGAGTAATTTTTCATAGGGACGCTATCCTGCAAACTGATGAGGAACTCCGGGCAAATCTGGAGCAGCAGCGTGGCATTTATTTTGTTCGGCGTGTGCAGAAGGGTCACAAAGACAACCGCACTGATAATGGCGCCTTCATTCTGGCTTTTGAGGGGGATAGCCTCCCGGGGAAGGTTAAGGTTATGCGCTACAGATGTGACATGAAGCCGTACATCCCTGCACCTCTGCAGTGCTTTTGGTGCTTGCATTTTGGGCACGTCATCCCGCTGTACGGCAGAACCCTTTGTGTGGTGGCTGGCCACCCACTCCATGAGGGAAGACCCTGTGTTCCACCGCCTGTGTGTGTGAGTTGTGTTGACCACCACTACCCTTGCTCACCGAATTGCCCGGCTTACAAGAGAAAAAAGGAAATCCAAGAGTACAAGTCTCTGGATCACTTGTCTTACGCGGAGGCTTGCCAGAAGTATGAGAGACTCCATCCAGTATCACTGTCTACAACTTTTGCCTCTGTTATTCCTTTCCTCCTCCTCCTCCCACGTCGTTACCCCAGCCCCGTCCCACTCTCGCATCCCCCTCCCCCTGCAGTTCCCACGACCTCCCTTCAGGAAGCTACTTACCCTCCTTGGCCGAAGAAGTGCAGCCCTTCTTGAGCATCTGCCACTGATCGGGCTCTCTCCCAGGACCCCTCTCAGGCCAGAAACTGTTATCACCACTCGGCCACGAGGCACACCATCTGTGCGCCCCAAGTTCGCCTGCTCTCTTTCGGTTCCATATCTTACAGACCCTTCTCCACCTCAGAAGGAGGAGGAGGAGAAGAAGAAGAAGAAGAAACATAAATCCCAAGAAAAGGTGCCCCCAATGCCCCGGAGTTGCCATCTCCCCCTCGCAACCTAAGTCGACATCTTATTTATGGTTGTCGGTGACAACTACTGGCAAGTGTCCAGACCACCTCCTCAGCTGCTTAATGTCTACCTTGGACTCAAGCCACATGATCATGCAGTGGAATTGCAATGGATACTGTCATCACCTATTGGAAATGCAGTGTCTTGTCTCTTATTCTGCATTCTGTCTCTTTCTTTAAGAAACGCATTTCTGTGATGAACACTCTCCGGCTTTTCGTGGTCCTCGGGCATATTGTCGAACTGCGCTGGCCCCGGGGCGGCATCTGGTGGGGCCTGCACTTTGGTTCGCTCTGATGTCATTAGTGACTTGATCCCCCTACGTATAGCGGTTAGAGTGCAAATGAGTCCAGCAATCACCATGTCTATCTCCCTCCAGGTAGGCCACTTGCTCACATTGCACTCTCTACCTTAATCCAGCCACCCCTGCCCCCGTTTCTCCTCCTTGGGGACTACAATGCCCTTCATCCACTGTGGGGGAAGTGTCACTTCAGTGGGTAGGAGTATCCTAATTGACCAACTTATCATGGACCTCGATTTGTGGCTCCTCAATAGTTGTTCCCCTACCCACTTCAGTGCCACTCCATCTCTCTTATTGATTTCATGATCTCCTCCCCTGCCCTCGTGGCTTCCCTACATTGGTCATTCCATGATGATCTTTGTGACAGTGACCACTTTCCAGTGATTCTATCATTTCCCTGCAGCCACCAGGCATACAGGCCCCCACGTTGGGCATTCCACAAGTCCAATTGGCCTTTGTATATGTCTGCTATCCACTTTGACACCCTCCTCTCTAATTCCATTGATGGAGCTGTGCAAAGCACCTCTGCCACTATTCTTCATGCTGCTGGCACTGCTGTCCCCTCTTCACAGGTCTCTTGCACTGCAGCAATTTAAGCGACATGCTACACAGACCAACCTCCTCACTTTTAAGTGTCTCCGTACTAAGGCTCGTTGCCTTATTAAACGGAATAAAAAGAAATGCTGGGAGCACTATGTTTCCTCTCTGGAGTTGTATGCCTCTTCATCACAGGTTTGGTCAAAGCTCCGTAGCCTTCTGGACCGCCAGTGACAGTCAACTGTCCAGGGTCTGAACCTCCAAGGTGTTCTGTGCACTGATCCACTGGTCCTCACAGAACACCTCACAACACACTTTGTGACAGTATCGTTGTTCTGTTCCTACCCTACTACCTTTCACCGGAAGAAATGCACAGTGGAACAGACCCCCTCTGTACCATCCCACACGACATTTAGCCCTATCATACACTCTTTGCAGAATGGGAATTGGTGCAGGCTCGTAGTTCTCCATGTGGCTGTCGAGACACGGCCCCAGGGCCGGATTCCGTCCACGACCAGATGATTTGACACTCAGATTACCCCAGAAGCAACAGCTCCGGAGGGCCTTCAAACACATATGACTCACAGATGCCTTTCCATCACAATGGCAAGACAGTATAGTTTCCCTGTCCTTAAGACCAGGGAAAACCCAACGTCTCTCAACAGCAAGCGCCCAATTAGCCTTACG
This sequence comes from Schistocerca piceifrons, assembly GCF_021461385.2. Taxonomy (NCBI): domain Eukaryota; kingdom Metazoa; phylum Arthropoda; class Insecta; order Orthoptera; family Acrididae; genus Schistocerca; species Schistocerca piceifrons. The sequence continues at coordinate 176,955,419 of NC_060146.1, read as the reverse complement.
GATGTACTTTGTAAACTGCTCAAAAGGATGGCCAATTTCAGATTATGTCGGTTACTCGAATCTCAGAGCCTTTTGTCCCCGTATCAATGTGGCTTCCGGGCAGGGCGATCTCCAACTACTACTTGGATCTTGTCGCGGTGTTTTTTGACCTACATAAGGCATATGACATGGCTTGGCGCCATCACATTTTAGTTTCCCACCACGACTGGGGCTCCCGTGGTCCCCTTCGGATTTTTATCCGTGAGTTTTTATCTTACCGGCTTGTCTGGGTTTAAGTTGGCACTTCGCTCAGCACCCCTAAGATTCAGGAGAATGATATCCCATAGGATTCTGTGCTAAGTGTCACACTCTTCCTCATTGCCATCAATGGGCTTGCAACCTCTGTCGGGCCTCTGGTTACCCCCTGTGTTGTACATCGACGATTTTTGCATCTGGTACAGCTCCCATTCAGTAGCATCTGCTGAGTGCCAGCTCCAAGGTGCCATCCAATTGGCCTCTGCGTGGGCCACCGCCCACGGCTTCCACTTTTCTCCCTCCAAAATGCGGGTTATGCATTTTTGTCATCGACTCACAGTACACCTTGACCCAGAACTTTATTTAGGCTACCAGCTCCTCGATGTTGTAGTACAGTCCCGTTTCTTGGGCCTTATTTTTTATAACGAGCTGACACGGCTGCCCCACATTCGTCACCTTGAGACTACATGTATGCAGAAGCTTAATGCTCTCCGCCTCCTGGCCCACACATCTTGGGGTGCAGATCGTTCCACTCTTCTCCATCTTTACCGTGCTCTGGTCGTGTCCAGACTAATTATGGTAATCAGGTTAATGGCTCAGCAGCTCCTTCCACTTAGAAACTCCTTGACCTTGTTCATCATTGTGGAGTGCGTCTGGCTATTGGTGCCTTTCGCACTAGTCCTGTTGATAGTCTCTTCACAGAAGCGGGGATTCCTCCTCTACACATCCGACAGAGCCAACTCCTCGTTTCTTACACAATCGCCATTCGCCAATTCCCTGACCGTCCTGTGTACCCCGTGCTTTACGCTAATGAGGGATGTCTCCCTCCTAACATCTGCCCACGGGTGGGATTGCCGGTTGGCATGCACCTCACTTCTCTCTGTCGGGATCACCATCTCCACTCACTGGACTGCACCCCATGTCTTTCCATCCATAAACACCCTGTCCCCCTCCTTGGATGGTGACTAGACCACAGATTAAGATTGATCTATTCCAGGGCCCTAAAGTCTCTGTTGCGCCTATGGTTTTCCAGTGCTATGTCTGTGCCATCCTTGCAGAGTTCCAGGGTGCCACCATCTTTTACACCAATGTTTCTAAGACTACTGATAAGTGGGATACGCTTTCACGTCTCCTACTGACTTTGAGCACCATTTATTGCTGGGATCATGTAGTGTGTTCACAACGGAGCTTCTAGCCATTCACAGGGCCCTTCTTTTTGCTTCTCAGGCCTCCCTCAACAGTGTTTTAATTTGTTCAGACTCCATGAGCAGCCTGCAGGCTATCGACTGGTGCTACTCTCGTCACACATTGGTCTCTGCTATCCGTGTACTTCTCTCTGCCCTTGAGCGTACCACCTGTTCAGTCATCTTTATCTGGGTCAAGTCATTTGGGCATCCAAGGGAATGAATTGGCTGACCGTTTGGCTAGAGATGCAGATACTTACTCTCATTTCCTTTCATGATGCCAGCTGCAGATCTATGTCAAATCTCTTCTTTCCGCAATAGTGGAATGCCATCTGGAGCACTGCTGCTCATAGTAATAAACTCCACACAATCAAGGAGTCTACTGCAGTTTGGCGCTCTTCTTTCCACTCCTTTCGGAAGGAGTCCACTGTTTTATGCCGTATATGCATTGGTCAGGGTGTATACGACCCGGGACAACCTGGAGATCCGGGAAAAACTCGGGGAATTTTTTCATCCGGGAGAAAACCGGAATAAAACACGGGATATTTTTAGGATTCCGGGAATTTTTCATTGTTTTAGTTTTCAGTTAAATTTTTGTAATTTTGACTGGTAAGAACTGATACTCTAACAAAGGATATTACTCTATCCCGCTGCTGCTGAATAATACTTTAACAATAAAACATAAACGAGAGAAAGAAACGAAAATAACTTAAATTGCAAAGGAAATGCTCCATATGCGACGACGCACGTTGCTCGTGCAAGCGGGAAAAGGGGGCGTCAAATTCATATTCTTGAGGAAAAAAAACTTGTTTCCCAAAGCACCTAGCATCCAGCGCACTTTTGCCTATCGATTATTCATACGATTTTTAAACGCTTCCCTGTTGGTTTTTGAACATTTTTGAACTCATTTTAAGTTGATTTCTGAATGAATCATAAGTTGACTTTTGAATGCATGCATAGTGTACGTGATGTCTCTGTCAAGAGAATCCTCGTCGCTTCTAGAAATAAACTTTCCGCAGACAAAAAACGGGACGGGGCAATACGAACTGAGGGAGTAAAGCCGAACGGATGAATGCCAATCGTTGTCTGATTACGTCATTGATTGGGTTTGCGAGTGATCAGCGTTGTTATAACTACCAGCGGAATCCATAGATCGAGACTACAAGGGTGGAAGTAAACGGCTAACAGGAATAACAGGCGAGTAAGATTACGTATTATCTTCTTGTAGTAGCCAAGAAAATGAAATTTTGACTGAAAATTTTTGGCCAGATCGCTACACTAGTAAGGACCAGTAGTACAGTCCCCTGCTAGCAGTCGCTAAGTTCTGTTCTGGAAGTAACGTGTTGTACGAACACCTAACTGGAGAATAATCGCGGGATAACTAAACCTGTGATTCTGGCAGGATTAGTGAAGTTAATCGGTGAACAAATTTTGACAGTGGCAGAAATAGCTACAGAATTGGTGATTACAAAATTGTTTGTTAGAACGAGGAAGGAGAAGAAACCGGGACATCACACAAATTATGGAAGAATAAGACTATTCCAAATTTATATAAAAATTTCGTAATACTACTTTTCGATCTCATGCTTGAGAACCTCGTGCGTATAAATGAAATGTGAAACTGTTCCCTAACATAAAGCTTTTTGCTTGTAGTAGGCCTAATAGGCATTTGATATTGGTACTTATTGGATTATATTCTGTTGTGTTATAAAAATGGCCATTTGTGCCAAAACAGTCTCGTTTATTTGGTGTGTTACATAATTGCTGCCATATTAGAAAGGCATATTTTGTTGTATCTAGCAGACAGTGACAAACCCCCCTGCGGGTCCGGGGTAAGAATAGGCCCGAGGTATTCCTGCCTGTCGTAAGAGGTGACTAAAAGGAGTTTCAACCGTTTCAGCCTTCCATGTGATGGTCCCCCTTGGGGTTTGACCTCCATTTTTCAAAATTCTACAGAAGTACGAGCCTTTTGGGGAAGGACACCTTACGTGGTGTCTCACTGGTCCTCAGTGCACTACGACCTTGGCACTCTGCATTTTAACGGCGTTGTAACCACACCCACTATTCCTCAAATTGGGCCTAAACGCCTGATGGGTTGCACAAGTTACGCCCATAGTGCGTCCCCATCTGCACCTACGATCATGCTGGACTTTCCATGGCACCCGAGATCCAGCACGGTAGCCAGCCCGTTGTGGTGGGGTCGTCATGTACCCTCTAGGTTGTAGCCCCCTGACAACACAGGGATCGTACTGCCGATACCTGAGCTGCACCCTCTCCATGTCGGCCAAGGAGTAGATGTCCGTCTCCTTGGGGCATCAGGACTCCCTGCAACGGTCATCCTGCCAGGTGGCCCTTGCTAAGGCTGGGTGGCACCTGTGGGGAGAGCCCCTGGTCGGAGTGGGTGGTATCGGGGCGGACGTTTCGCAGATGAAACGTTAACATGTATCGGGTCACTCTGCGGCCGAGTCTTTTAAAAAGAAAAGTACTATCTCTGGTTCTGGTTCTCCTGCCCTTTCCCCCTTGGCCACTCCCTGGGAGGAAGGACAGGCCCGCCGGCTTGGGGTGAAGTACTTCCCCCGCTATTTAGTCTGTTCTCGGACCGATGGAGGGACGTTCGCCACCTCCAAGCCCATGTTCTTTGTCCAGCACATCGAGGACATCTTCGGGGAAATCAAGGCTCTCAGTAAAATGCGTTCGGGGTCCGTTCTCATAAAGACCACCACCGCCACTCAGTCGGCGGTGCTCCAGGCGTGCGATCGACTAGGGGACACCCCAGTGTCCATTGTCCCGCATCTGGCACTGAATAGGACGCATGGGGTTATTTTCATCTGGACTCCTGCTGCAATCTGATAAGGAGCTCAGGGCCAACCTGGAGCGCCGAGGTGTGCATTTCGTCCGGCAAGTCCAGCGCGGCCCCAAAGACCGTCGCATCGACACCGGGGCCTTTATCCTCGCCTTCGAGGGGGACGTTCTCCTGGAGAAGGTAAAGGTGATGTGCTACCGGTGCGACGTGCGACCTTACGTCCCGCCTCCTATGCGCTGCTTTCGGTGTTTGCGCTTTGGGCACATGTCGTCACGGTGTGAGGCTGAGCCCCTTTGTGGCGATTGTGGACGTCCTCTTCATGACGAACATACATGCACCCCACCACCTCGGTGCCTCAATTGTCCTGGCATGCACTCGCCTAGATCTTTAGACTGCCCCGCGTATCAGACGGAGAAGAAGATTCAAGAATTAAAAACTTTGGATCGCCTCTCTTATTCTGAGGCCAGGAATAAGTATGACCGCCTCCATCTCGTGACGTTGACAACTTCGTTTGCCTCAGTCGTGTCCACTCCTTCCACAGTATCCTCACCCCTATCCTGTCCCCCCTCCACCTCCTCACCCCCTCCGGGGTCTATGCCTCCGCCTCCCAAATCCCTCCCTTCCAAATCATCCTCCCTCACGGCCCTCTGCCCCAGGGGCCACCCTCCCTCCTCCTCCCCCTCCGCTGCCTGAGAAGCAATCCTCTTCTCAGGCATCCATCGGGGAAACGTTCCGGACCCCGGCTTCCGAGGTCGGGCATTCCAAAACAGACCCCGCGCGTAGGACCTTCTTCGGGTCCAGCCCACCATCCCGGTGCCTCATCGGACTTCCCAGAAGGCCTCCAAGAAGAAGTCTTTATCCCCCTCTCCACCCCGGCGCATTTCGTCTGACGCTCCATCCGTGAGTCACAGCTCCCGGCAGTCCTCAGTTTCACTGGGACACTCTGCTGCCAGGCGCTCAGCTGGCCTCTCATCGGTGAATGATGCTGCCCCTCCTACGCAACCCGGGAAAGCGGCCGTAGCTGGCGACGACTCGATGGAACAGGATCCGCCTCCCGCCGGTTGTAGCATTGTTCCCTCGAAACCTGGCCCTCTGCGGCCGTCGAGGTGACCAGCTCTTCACCCGTTTCATTCCCCCTTTTTTCTGACTAGCGATGGCTTTGTTACATTGGAACATAAGAGGTATTCGATCTAATCGGGAGGAAATACAACTGCTCCTCCGCCTGCACTGTCCGCTCGTACTTGGTCTTCAGGAAACCAAGTTGCGCCCAACTGACCGTATTGCTTTTCCCCACTATACCTCGGAGCGGTCTGACCTCACCCCTGCGGACAGTATTCCAGCTCATGGTGGGGTCATGTTGCTCGTTCGGGACGATGTCTATTACCATCCCATCCCATTGACCACCCCACTCCAAGCAATAGCTGTCCGTATTACTCTTTCTGCCTCGACATGATGCACCTGATTGTTCAGCTTCCTCCGCCGTTTTTATTGTTTGGCGACTTCAATGCCCATCATCCCCTTTGGGGCTCTCCTGCATCCTGTCAGAGAGGCTCCCTCTTGGCGGATGTCTTCAACCATCTCAATCTTGTCTGCCTCAATACTGGCGCCCCGACTTTCCTCTCGGACTCTACTCGTACCTACTCCCACTTGGACCTCTCGATCTGTTCTACCACTCTTGCCCGTCGGTTCGAGTGGTATGTCCTTTCTGACACCTATTCGAGTGACCACTTCCCCTGTGTCGTTCGTCTCCTGCACCACACCCCATCCCCACGTCCGTCGAGCTGGAACATACCAAAAGCTGACTGGGGACTTTACTCCTCCCTGGTGACCTTTCCGGACCACGATTTTCTCAGTTGTGGCTGTTATCATCCATGCTGCCGAGCGTTCCATTCCTCGTACTACCTCTTTTTCACGTCGCGTTTCCGTCCCCTGGTGGAATGAGGCTTGTAGAGACGCTATCCGTGCTCGACGACGTGCTTTACGCACCTTTCGCCGCCATCCTACGTTGGCGAATTGTATTGGATACAAACGACTCCGAGCGCAATGCCGTAGAGTCATCAAAGACAGCAAAAAAGCTTGTTGGGCCTCTTTCACCAGCTCCTTTAACAGTTTTACTCCCTCTTCTGTCATCTGGGGTGGCCTGCGCCGGCTGTCAGGCATTAAGGCCCATTCCTCGGTACCTGACCTGACTTCAGGTAATGAGGTCCTTGTTGATCCTGTGGATGTCTCCAACGCCTTTGGCCGCTTTTTTGCGGAGGTTTCAAGCTCCGCTCATTACCACCCTGCCTTCCTTCCCAGGAAAGAGGCAGAAGAGGCTCGGCGACCTTCCTTCCACTCGCTGAATCTGGAAAATTATAATGCCCCCTTTACTATGCGGGAACTCGAACGTGCACTTGCACTGTCGTGGTCCTCTGCTCCGGGGCTAGATGCCATTCACATTCAGATGCTGGCCCACCTTTCTCCAGCAGGCAAAAGCTTCCTTCTTCGTACCTACAATCACGTCTGGACCGGAGGTCAGGTCCCCATGTGTTGGCGTGACGTTGTTGTTCCTATACCCAAACTCGGGAAGGATAGACACCTTCCTTCTAGTTACTGCCCCATTTCTCTTACAAGCTGTGTCTGTAAGGTGATGGAGCGCATGGTTAACGCTCGGTTAGTTTGGATTCTTGAATCACGACGGCTACTTCCCAGTGTTCAATGCGGCTTTCATCACCGCCGCTTTGCTGTTGACCACCTTGTGACCTTGTCGACATTCATCATGAACAACTTTTTGCGAAAGCGCCAAACGGTAGCCGTGTTCTTCTGTTTGGAGAAGGCTTATGATACCTGTTGGAGAGGAGGTATCCTCCGCACTATGCACAGGTGGGGTCTACGCGGTCACCTGCCCCTTTTTATTGATTCCTTTTTAACAGATCGAAAGTTTAGGGTACGTGTGGGTTCCGTATTGTCCGACGTCTTCCTCCAGGAGAACGGAGTGCCTCAGGGCTCCGTCTTGAGCGTAGCCATTTTTGCCATAGCGATCAATCCAATTATGGATTGCATTCCACGTAATGTCTCAGGCTCTCTTTTTGTCGATGACTTCGCGATCTACTGCAGTGCCCGGAGAACATGCCTCCTGGAGCGCTGCCTTCAGCGTTGTCTAGACAGCCTATACTCATGGAGCGTGGCAAATGGCTTCCGGTTCTCTGAAGAGAAGACGGTTTGTATCAACTTTTGGCGATATAAAGCGTTCCTTCCGCCATCCTTACATCTCGGTCCCGTTGTTCTCCCATTCGTGGAAACAACTAAGTTTCTAGGGCTCACACTGGACAGGAAACTTTGTTGGTCTCCGCACGTCTCTTATTTGGCGGCCCGTTGTACACGTTCCCTTAATGTCCTCAGAGTTCTTAGTGGTTCATCTTGGGGAGCGGTTCGCACTGTCCTGCTTTGCTTGTATCGGTCCATAGTCCGATCAAAGCTGGATTATGGGAGCCTCGTCTACTCGTCTGCTAGGCCATCCCACTTACGCCGTCTCAACTCCATCCACCATTGGGGGTTACGTCTTGCGACCGGAGCATTCTACACTAGTCCCGTCGAGAGTCTTTATGCTGAAGCTGCCGAATTACCATTGACCTACCGGCGCGGCGTACTGCTTTGTTGGTATGCCTGCCGGCTGTTGTCAATGCCCGACCACCCCTCTTATCAGACCTCCTTCGCCGATTCTCTCGACCGTCAGTATGGGTTGTATGTGTCTGCCCTGCTGCCCCCTGGAGTCCGCTTCCGTCGCCTGCTTCGACAATTGGCTTTTGCCCTCCCTACCACCTTCAGAGAGGGTTAGAGTCCGACACCACCGTGGCTCCAGGCTCCAGTTCATATTTATCTCGACCTCAGCTCGCTCCCGAAGGAGGGTACTCCGGCTGCAGTGTATTGCTCACGGTTTGTCGAACTTCGTGCGCGACTTGTCAGTCACACCTTTATTTACACTGATGGCTCCAAAACTGACGATGGTGTCGGCTGTGCCTCTGTCGTCGGGGCCGGCACCTGTAAATACCAGCTCCTCGACCAGTGTTCCAGCTTTACGGCCGAGCTTTTTGCTCTCCATCTGGCCGTTCAGTATGCTCGCCGCCACCGCCATTCATCGTATGTACTCTGCTCTGATTCACTCAGTGCTCTTCAGAGCCTTGGAGCTCCATATCCGGTTCATCCCTTGGTGCAACGGATCCAGCAGTCCCTCCATTCTTCTGCTTTTGATGGCTCTCCTGTCAGCTTTCTGTGGGTTCCCGTCCATGTAGGAGTGCCTGGGAATGAGGCTGCTGATGCTGCAGCCAAGGCTGCAGTCCTCCTGCCTCGGCCAGTCTCCCATTGTGTCCCGTCATCTGACATTGGTGGGGTTGTTTGTAAGAGGCTTGAGTCTTTGTGGTGGGATACTTGGTCATCACTTCAAGAAAACAAGCTCCAGGCAGTAAAACTGTTCCCAACTGCTTGGACAACCTCCTCCCGACCATCTCGGCGAGAAGAGGTCCTTCTGACCAGGTTGCGGATTGGGCATTGCCGGTTTAGCCACCGCTACCTACTCTCCGGTGACCCAGCCCCGCAGTGCCCTTGTGTGGTCATGCATTAACAGTGCGCCATGTTTTATTGTCGTGTCCCCGCTTTAGTGAATCTCGTGTTGTCCTGTCCCTGCCATCTACTTTACCGGATATTTTAGCTGATGACGCTCGAGCAGCTGTTCGTGTTCTTCGTTTCATTACTTTGACTGGCTTGTCCAAAGACATCTAACTCCTTCACTTATTTTATCTGCATCTTTGTCAGAACATTCTGGGGTCCCCCCCCCTCCTTTAGTTTTACTAGATTCTATGTGCTCTAACGATTGTGACTGGGCACTAATGACCTCAGTAGCTGAGGGCACTTAAACCCCAAAAAAAAAAAAAAAAAAAAAAAAAAAAAAAAATCAAGAAACCACACCGGTCTTGGGTACTATTTGTATTAACAGATTTTTCAGTATTAGATAACGACATTTCGATTTTTCATGTAGCAAAACGTTTGACGAACTTTGATGATGTAATAGATTCTTTCACAGAAAGGAAAGCATGCCATGTAAAGCTGTAGCAAGATTAGAGAGAAAAAAAATGCTAGGAGCTACGGTTTGAAGAAATGTGTAATTTCTTGCTTATCTCTTGTCAGTGTTGGTTTTATATATCCTATATTTAATTTTATGTCACACAAAACTGCAAGTTATTAACTAATGGGCAATAAAGAATTCAGGTTTTCTGAAGAGTTCTTGTTCTCTCGATTGCAAATAATCCCATCCGCTATTAATTGCGAGATTTTTTAAAAGAGGGGCAGGCTGTCAAACCGGCCGACTGGGAGTAGGAGAGGCACCACAGGACATCTCAGTTACCACTCTCCTGAATATAGTTTGGACGTGGGGTAGAAAAATACTTTAGGAACAGGTGTGGCACTGCACTTTGGCATACTTATGACCAAATAATATGTCTTACATTTCCTCGAATATACATGTTTTATGTTTCAGACTCATCAGAAAGATGTGCGCTACAAGATAAACATATTTTGAAAATTCGATGTTTTTTTTTTTGACCCGGTTCGCAAATATCGTAGGTCCGGGGCTGATGCACAGAACAGTCTGAGTTATAGTAGGTAGTCTCCACGTGACCCGTGTTTACATTTTGTGATTTTACTGTTTCTCCTATCTGTGGCCGCGAGCTATCAAGTGAATTAAAACATATTCACATAATTACGGAAGGCTGAAATATGTCATTAGTTTCAGATTTTATTTTATTTACACGTTTCTGACACTCGAGCATTAATTGCCTTACGGAACAATGAAGTTATTTTTGTCTGTTTGGCTGAAGAAATTTGACTTTTGTTAACCTTTTCCGCAGAGGCAGTCAATGTATTTGAAACGAAATGTTTAATTCCACAATTCTGGCTAGTTTCAACTGTTCGCTGTATTTCAAGTGCACGTTTTCATTCATTTTATAGCACGTACGGCATTATGCCGTAATAAAGAACCAAACATGGTATAATACAGTACCGGTGTTCCAAGAAAATTTACATTCCGAAAACCACACTGAAAAGCTTAATATCAGGTCGAGGCCTACATCATTGGGAATCTGGACATATGAATGTGCCCTTTAAGTGTGCACTTTAAATGTTCACATTTTAATATGGTTCACAAAATTCCGATGCTCATGCAGCATCCTCTGATGTCTTGTTTCTTTTATGACATAATGTATGATCTTTCAATGTTCTACACGTACGTACACACGGGCTTCCTACGTTATGATAGCTACCCAAGTGCAGTCTCGCTCATTATCTACGCTCTCTGACAACTGCTGAAACGAACACATTTCTAACAGGTCACGGGAAAATATTGCGAACGGTGGTTTGAAAAGCGTTACTTTCAAAGTAAATATCCTTTTACGTAAGTTGACCTATGTGCAAAAATGTACCATGAATTTATTAAATCACAGAACGTTTGACTCTCAATTAAAAATCAATTCTTTGATGACGATCCATTTAGAAGACTTTCGAACCCTGAAGATCAGACATTTATGTCATTAGTAAAAATTTTACTGGCACGTTTGTGTGATATATCTTAAAAGTGTAACATGCATAAAAAAGATCAAGCGTATATGCGAAAGCTTAACTTCTCTTGCAGCTTGAGACCAGTATTATATGCAAAAGCTTTGCGTTTCTTGTAGCAACACTGTGTATATTAAACTATTAACTTTCCCTGTTTGTGAGTTCGTGCTACTTAACAGTGATGTTGCTGTTGGCTGACTACATCACGTGTCATATGCTCCGAATATCCACTGTCATCGGCTGGCGAGATCATGTGACATGAGCTACGAACGGCTTACAAAAGCGCATCGAAATCACTATTTCAATGATTCGGAATGTAACATGCGGTGTTTGGTGGAATTCCAATGTATACTTGCATAATACGAAAATACGCAGCGTACATGTTGCTGCACATTAAAGATATTTCCAAAAGGTGTCTTTTTCCCTGAGTTTCGTTTTCTAAAGTGCCGGGAAATTGTATGCCCGTGTATAAAACCATAATCATTCAAAGGATTGATAAGGGAAAATATTCTGTCATCCGGGAGAAAGTGTAATTTTAACCGGGAAATCCGGGAATATTTTTTCCTTGTCCACGTATACACCCTGATTGGTCATACCTGGCTCACCCATTGTTTCCTCCTACATAACTACCCACCCCCACAATGTGTTTGTGGAGCCATACTGATGATATCTCACATATTGGTGGAATGTCCCCTTCTTTCAGCCTTTCGTGTTAAGTATAGTTTCTCCGGTTCCTTAAATTTAATGTTAGCAGAAGCTCCATGGATGGTTGAACTGTTCCTTGGTTTTCTCTGTGAAAGTGGTTTTTGTTTCAAGATGTAAGGTCTCCTTTAATTTTGGAGCAGGGGCAGGTTTGTTGTAGTTGGGACTTCTTTTACGGTCTTCTCAGTCTGGCATGCAGTTCAGCATCAGTATCAAAGCTTTGGGTAGTGAGCCACGTCTTCACTGCTGGGGCAAGCTGGCGGTCACTCTGAGCACCTCACAAATGGCAGAATTTATACTGCTGTGCACATTTTAACACAACACAAAAAGCAAAGTAGCAGAGACACTGACTACACGTTACCACCGCTAGATACGTGCTGAATTTACGAACGCTGTGGCACGAAGATGGCAGCTGTAGCTTCACTCACTGGTGCAATATACCAAAATGGATATCCCTCTTATGACAGAGATCAAATACAATGCAGTGTCATGTACAGTAGTAATGTTGCTGAGCCGCTGCTGAATTTTCCAAGGAGCCTCTGATTGATTGTTGTATTTGCTTTTATCGTTAAGCTACTGAATGACATAGCTCTTTTATCTTTCTCCATAGGTGTTCATCACCTGCTACATCAGGTTCACAGTCAGATGCCACCACAGTGAATTCTCCAGCTGCGGAGCTCACACCAGAACACCTCACTCCTGTGACATGGTCTGGGAGTTTGGACACGGTGAGGGACACAGGCTACACACACTGTGAAAGAAGAAAAGTGGTATATATCTGGGAAGTTATGGGCTTACTTAACTGGCCCAAGGGCAGAAATTTTGTCTCATCGGCACCTTTTTGGCATCCTGAGACAATTCAGTGGGAGCTGAGACTCTACAACCGTGGAGAAAAGTATCATGTGAAGTTAAAGCTGTTAGAAAATAAAGCTGCTGGGGATGTAAGGGTGGGTCAGAGCTTCACTTCAGATCACCAAAAAGGGGGAAATTAAGTAGTGTGGAAGACATAATCATTAAAGAAGGGTCAGAGGGGAAACGTTTTTTTTTTATTTTCGAAAACTTTTGAGGACGTGTGTACATTAAAATATGAAATCAGTTTGGTGTGTGCAGTGCAGCAGTGTGGAGTAGCAGTTAAGCCAGCACCGCAGTCCGGTCTCAAAAAGGATCTGCATTTCCTGCTAGAGTCTGGAAATTCTGCAGATTTTAAATTGTGTACCGGGAATGTGGAGACAGGAGCACACAGAGCGATACTGGCGGCACGTAGCCCCTTCTTCGCCCGTGTGCTGCGGCTCGACTCTGAGGTGTCGAAGGAGAGCCAGTTAGAGGTCCCAGATGTGAAGCCCGAAGTGTTGGCTGAGATTCTGCGTTATATATACACTGGAAGTGTGAAAAATCTGGGTGACTCCACAGCAGAACTCCTAGTGGCAGCTCACAGGTTTGAGCTTTGCGACCTGAAGAGGGAGTGCGCCACTCGCCTGTCGGGGCAGCTCACTGTGGATAATGCTGTCACTACAGCTGTCTGTGCCATTGAGAACCAGTGCGGCGAATTGTTAAACTCATCTGTGGAGTTCATCCGATTACATTTCAAGCGGGTGGTGGGCACCGCCAAGTGGATTGAAGCCATTGGCACACACCCGGCAGCTCTCAAGAAAATCAGTCAACGGGTAGCAGCAGCTGGAAAAAACACACTGGTTTTTAAAACATTTTGAACATATTACATGTCAGCACCCACTAGTTACACTGAATTTTCCAGGTTTAAAGCACCTGCTGTTTTTCTTGAAAACCATGGATTGTAATTTTGATTTCTTTTTGTAATTTGAAATGCATTTTAGACATACCCAGTGCTCTTATTCTGGGGGAATGCTTGGGGCTCGTACCAATAAACTTTTATGTCTGCGAAGTAACTTTTTTTATTTGGTGTTTTAGAACTTAGGTTTGTCAGATTTATTTCATGAACTTAAATTTATTTAATTTTGTTTTGCATTGGTGATTGCAGTACGAATGACACTAGTGCAGTCTGTGGTGGGTAAAGCGATAAATTTGTTTTAAACATTTTGAAACAGCAGGCAATTGTTCTTAAATAATTGAATCGCTGGCAGCCAGTCAGTAAGTCTACTTTCTTGTGCTGTAAGATGACATGCAGTATACGCGGCATGCTTGGTTATTCACTTACTGTTTGCTTCTTGCTGGTTGTGCTCGTGATTGTATGATGTATCCCTCTTATTGTATGTTAGCTCAGAGGTTAAGGTAAGAAGCGCAGCAAAACAACACACTATTTTACTTATTCTTCTGCAGCTAAAGGGCTAAAACTTAACAATAATTGTTGTGTGAATGAAAACAGTTAACTGATTAAATTAAAAACATAAGTCTCCAAATAGCTCAACTGGTTTTATGTAATATAACTAACCCATATACAAACACAGCAATCAGTCTCATTAGATAGAATCAAATCTCCAAAGGCACAAGAAAATTCCACTGCCATAAATCAGTGAATGTGTGTGTACATAGGTTTCTATTAAGCTATAATTACTTTACATTCAGTAATAAAATTTACACACAGAAGAATGGTCTTCCAAGTGGTCGACGTTAGCAGATACAAAAAGTTACAGTGTCTGACACCACTATACACATGTCATCTTACCACCCAGTATCATACAAATGTACTGCTTACAAGTCATTCATTTTCAAAGCCAATACTGTGATGCTTAATAAAAGTGAGGATCATGTGGAACTCACTGCAATCTGAAAATAGCAGAAGTCAATTGGTATGATAAAGTAGTCTCTCGTAGGTAGAATTAAAACCAGTGGACATACAGGACTTCAGATAGAAACCATCATCTGCATACCACGCTGTGCAGCTCTGTATAGAGGTTAAACAGAGATTTTATCAATGCTACTATGAACACACCAGTGCATACTTCACTGAAAATTAATTCAAATTAGCAAGAGCCACATACATTAATAACACTGGACACTTGTCCCAGGATACTGAAAATAATCTCCAAATATTACCTAATATGGAGAGAGGTAATCAAATAATCATATGAAGTGCTAGAAATCTTCATAGATGGCACAAACTAGGGAAATAAGTTGCTGAATGACAAACTAGAAAGTAATAGTGTGGTTTCCCTCCCACAACTTTTCCAAAGCTGTTTCAGTAAGAACATAAACACCTGTTTAATACCTGAGCCTTTCCTCAACAAAATCAGCTGGATTTTTAAGTGTAACATTTTCTGATAAGGATAAGAAAAACATTTTTTATGCTATTAGTTGACCTCCAGTAAAAATGTGTGTGACGTCAGTATCTTATCAGTACAAAATGTTTTAATCCAGTATGAAAACTGGTCTTGTGTAAATGTAAGCAACATTATAGTTTTTGTTTGATGATCCGTGTGTCCAAAATTGGACTGTATATTAACTCCATATGCAGATACCATATATTATGGACTATAAGACACACTTTTTTGCTTCGAAAGATTGCCTCCAAAATTCAGGTATGCCTTACACTCAAAATTGATATAAAAATTCCCACCAGTCATAAAAATAACCATATATTAAATGCTGCGGGAAAACTATCACTGTCTGGCAACACTGGATTCAAATGGTAGCAGTAGTGCACCGATGCAGTGAACATGAATTGTGGGGATCCTAACACTGTTCCCCTCCTGCCCTATCATCACAGACCCAGAACAATGTCTGACCTATAAGAAGTCATTGCAGGCTATGGTGCCAGCCAACTTGAACTGAAAGTTGTTTGTGTTATTGGTGACGGCATGATATTTTTTGTAAGTAACTAGTATTCATACAATGCAGGCTATAAATTGAAAGTCATAGCAAATGCAGGACAACATGAAAACAGAACAGGTGAGTGGATAAAACACAGCCATGGTGTAGAGTGAGAGAAGACATTATTCTTAAATCTTTCAAGAAATATGGCATAAGTAATTCTCTTGATGGCACTGAAGACCATCTTATATATGAAGAGGATGATGATTTTCAGGGATTTTAAAGGTCAGTTCAGTTTTAAAAACTAAGAATTTTGTTTAGTCTGGCTTTGCAGTCTAGTAATGCAAATGATGATGATGATGCTATTTTTTAAAAAACTGCTTAAAAATTAAGATGAATCTTATAGTCCGCATTGTCTTATAGTCCAATACTGTAACTTTATTTCAATAAATATACTTGTTAAAAAGCACCATTCACAGATTGGGACCCACATTAAATTTCTTGGCAGAATTTCATCACGTAATGTCACTAGTGTGTGCAACAACCACCTCGGTGTATGTAATCAAAGAAAATAGTGTATGATTAATGTATGTAAAATGGGGTAGCATGCTGTCAAAATGCACCATACTAAAGTAGACATTAGTATTAAAATGTGATGAGCAGCAAATTGTATTGTTTATATAAGAACGGATATAAATATAATGGAAGGAAACATTCCACGTGGGAAAAATTATATATAAAAACAAAGATGAGGTGACTTACCGAACAAAAGCGCTGGCAGGTCGATAGACACACAAACAAACACAAACATACACACAAAATTCAAGCTTTCGCAACAAACTGTTGCCTCATCAGGAAAGAGGGAAGGAGAGGGGAAGACGAAAGGAAGTGGGTTTTAAGGGAGAGGGTAAGGAGTCATTCCAATCCCGGGAGCGGAAAGACTTACCTTAGGGGGAAAAAAGGACAGGTATACACTCGCACACACGCACATATCCATCCACACACACAGACACAAGCAGACATATTTAAAGACAAAGCGTTTGGGCAGAGATGTCAGTCGGGGCAGAAGTGTAGAGGCAAAGAAGTTGTTGAAAGACAGGTGAGGTATGAGTGGCGGCAACTTGAAATTAGCGGAGATTGAGGCCTGGCGGATGACGAGAAGAGAGGATATACTGAAGGGCAAGTTCCCATCTCCGGAGTTCGGATAGGTTGGTGTTGGTGGGAAGTATCCAGATAACCCGGACGGTGTAACACTGTGCCAAGATGTGCTGGCTGTGCACCAAGGCATGTTTAGCCACAGGGTGATCCTCATTACCAACAAACACTGTCTGCCTGTGTCCATTCATGCGAATGGACAGTTTGTTGCTGGTCATTCCCACATAGAATGCATCACAGTGTAGGCAGGTCAGTTGGTAAATCACGTGGGTGCTTTCACACGTGGCTCTGCCTCTGATCGTGTACACCTTCCGGGTTACAGGACTGGAGTAGGTGGTGGTGGGAGGGTGCATGGGACAGGTTTTGCATCGGGGGCGGTTACAAGGATAGGAGCCAGAGGGTAGGGAAGGTGGTTTGGGGATTTCATAGGGATGAACTAACAGGTTACGAAAGTTAGGTGGACGGCGGAAAGACACTCTTGGCGGAGTGGGGAGGATTTCATGAAGGATGGATCTCATTTCAGGGCAGGATTTGAGGAAGTCGTATCCCTGCTGGAGAGCCACATTCAGAGTCTGGTCCAGTCCCGGAAAGTATCCTGACACAAGTGGGGCACTTTTGTGGTTCTTCTGTGGGGGATTCTGGGTTTGAGGGGACGAGGAAGTGGCTCTGGTTATTTGCTTCTGTACCAGGTCGGGAGGGTAGTTGCGGGATGCGAAAGCTGTTTTCAGGTTGTTGGTGTAATGATTCAGGGATTCCGGACTGGAGCAGATTCGTTTTCCACGAAGACCTAGGCTGTAGGGAAGGGACCGTTTGATGTGGAATGGGTGGCAGCTGTCATAATGGAGGTACTGTTGCTTGTTGGTGGGTTTGATGTGGACGGACGTGTGAAGTTGGCCATTGGACAGGTGGAGGTCAACGTCAAGGAAAGTGGCATGGGATATATATGTTTATTACGGGGGGGGGGGGGGGGGGGGGGTCCTGTACAATCGGCCAAATTTAATTTCAATAATCTGCTTGTTTTTTAAGAATCAGTCACCTATAATTTTTTAAGTAACACATTCACCATTTGATTTCTTATTTGAGAAACTTCTGCAATTTCAGCACTTCATACATTTTCAAGTGATCCATTACTATCTTGCGGGGATTAGTCACATTGCATGCAGTAATATATGTCAGGAACATCATATGCAACATTTGGACATACAGCAAACATCATGGCAACACAATTTATGCGTATATCATTGTGGCGTCAGCTCCCAGTTCAATGCCACTCAAACTCACAACACGTCTGGCTTAGCGGTAGACATATGTCATCGTTGACACTGTATAAAGTTGAAATTTCTGCAGTGTCCAGAAGGAAATAAGAGCAGTGAAATAGCAAAAGTGTTACCATTTGGATACATTTCGTTTTTGTATTTATGATTCCTTTTACTATTCATTGATCACAAAAACTTCTTTCCTCTTTTTTTAAAAATCTTACCTACATTAAATACATTATTTTCAGAAAATCCACATTATTTCTTCTGTTTCTGAGAAAGAAATGACAGCACATAAAATTCCATCACCTCTCTGCTCATAGTATTTGACAACAATTGAAAACGAGCAGAAAATATAATATCGCATTACACCCAAATGTTTAATGGGAACAGCAAATGTGAATACTACCACAGATTCACAAGGATTGGAAATTGTTGCAAAGAAAATCAGCAATATATTTTCATGTGGGATATTGTTCTAGAACCTACTTGAGGTATGGTGCACTTATGGAACTGTAAGGCTGACACTGTCACTATACAATACAGGAAAAAAGAGCAGCTAATCCTGAAGGTTTGGGATGAACACCAGTATCACTATAAGAATTAACTGAACTGTGAGCTGCAGTTAACACTAGTAACAAAGAGGCTAAATCAATAGGCTGCCTTATGTTCACATCTTCCAAATTGGTGAAAAGGTCTTAGAGTTGCTGCCAGTCTGAAAGCTTTAGTCTAGACATCTGACAGATTCAGTGATGTGACAGAAAATGGTTAAGAACACCAAGAAAGTATTATAGCTAGGTAGTTCTTGTGAGGGGCCAATGCCAGAAAAAGTACTCTTTGGGTTGTGGTTACCAAGTAACTTCTGTAGTGAGGGCTCAGTGATGTCACGTTGAGCTAATTGGGGCTGAGGCTACCTCGAATTACGAGACTTTGATAATACAGAAATATCAATGGATAAATCGTGAGTAAATGATTAAAAAATAAATAAAAATATGGTACATGAATGGGCACAATCCAAGTCGCAAAAATAGGTTACATTATCCATAGCCCTTCATTTTAAAATAGAACCTCATTTCTAGCAGCAATGTCACGCCATCTTCTAAAAATCATGCTGTCAGTTGGAGTACCTTCCTCTTGCTGCTCTGTATGATACAGTGCCACAGCTAGCACTGCCAAGCCTTCAGAGAGAGTGATCACTGGTCTTCAGATAATTCCTCATTGTCATTGTCTTAAAGGTACACTAACAGTTTCAACACTTGCAAGATCAGTCACTTCAAACTGTTCATCCATTCTGAAACATCTCTCATATTCACTTCTTGACATCCAGCAAGCTTTTTCATGGTTCTACCAATGGTAGCTGATTTTTGTCTGCAATGTAGGTATCCGTTTCATTCCATAAAATCTGACTCCAAGACATTTTTAGTGTCTCCACCTTTATTTCACACCATGGCTATGCAGTAAGCTACATCTTTTATTGCATTTTTTTTTTAATTCTTTGGTGGTTCCTTCAGATTCTGTTTGTCAAAACATCTGAAACAAGCAATAACAATGCTGCCGCCTCCTCTCCATGCATTGTAAAACGCCTCAGTCAATAGGCTGTATTAAACTCATCACATCAAGGCACTTCTGTTAGCTCAAGTCACGTGATCTGAACTTGCATTGCTGTTACAGTCTGTTAGACTGTGATTGCTGTCCTCAACTGTTCTTTTTGCGGGATATGGGGTCTTCGCAAGATGATTTTCAATTGTTTTTACGTGCCAAGTGCACATACTCAACATTGTAGTTTATTTACGTGAATGCTGGAGTTAAAATTTGTAGGAAAATGACCTTTATTGGACTCAAATGGTTTGCAGCTTGCAGGGATAGCTTGTATATTAGAGGAGGGAGACAGAAGTGCAAAACAACTCAAAGGAAATGCTTGGGTCAGAAAGTATGTCATTACGTGGTACAGAAGGGGAATTTCACTCAATATACAAGGAGTTAGAGGAATCTGCATTTTATATTTTGGAAAATGGAAGCACCAATTTTTTTCATATTTTACATCAAATTGCACCCATAATTACTAAATGGAACAGTCTTACAAGCTGCCATCACATACTGTGAAAATTCGGTTTGTTTTAAGGTTAACTTTAGTTGATAGTTGAGTGCAGACTTATAGTACATTACCTTTCCCT
Organism: Schistocerca piceifrons; assembly: GCF_021461385.2. Lineage (NCBI taxonomy): Eukaryota > Metazoa > Arthropoda > Insecta > Orthoptera > Acrididae > Schistocerca > Schistocerca piceifrons. The sequence goes on along the minus strand of NC_060146.1, from coordinate 176,935,600 downwards.
TGAGGATATACAGGTTTCCTTTACATGTTGTATCTGGCTTTTAATAGTTAAAGTGCCTTGTTTGTACTTGGGTTAGCTAATGAAACCACACACCATAAATATTGATCACTGATGCTTGCAAAACTGTCACACACACAGTCCAGAGAGCAAATTAATAAATAGTCCTGCTACAAATACATATTTAAACAAACAACTTGCAGTGTCTGAAGCTTTTGGTGTATTCCTTTGTGACACTACTAATTCCTGATAACATATGAATAAATTCCACCTACTAATCCAGCTGATTCTACACACAATACTTTTTTCACTTCAAGTAGCAGACATGATGCAGTTCATTTCATGGTAAAATACTAAATATGGTACTGGCATTGATAAAAATCCGCTTTATAAATGTAGAGAGCAAGAAATTTTTGTAAACTCATGTCGTAAAATTCTGACTGCTGTGTCACTTCAATTAATCTGTCGTCATTTATTATAAATTTTAACAAAAGAAATAATGAAACAAAACAATGCATAGCAGCTAACAAACAACTGATACCAACCACGATGAAACAAAATATGGAGATATGCGCATGGCCATGTATTGGGAGGAAATGAGCTTGTGGGTCACGTGATTAGCAACGGACAGATGACATCAGCTGTCTAAACTTCCCTCCAAAGAAACCTTGACGGTGATGTGACAAACTATCCCTGCAAGCTGCAAACCATTTGAGTCTATTAAATGTAATTTTCGTACAAATGTAGACTCCAGCATTCATGTTTATAAGCTACTGCATTGTGTATGTGCACTTCACACCTAAAAACAGTTGAAAATCATCTTGTGAAGATCCCAGTTCCCATGAAAAAAGCTGAGGCCACCAATGTGAGTTAAGATCACATGACATGAAGTGACTATAGTTGGAGTCACAAACTATGGTGGAAGAGTATAGGCTTGTTCTGTGCACATATGACACATATTCCCCGACAGCCAATGACAGTTTAGTAGTGCTCCGAGCACTCTGATGTGAACGCCGTAACTAATGTGAGGATTAAACATGATCATAGCGAATTGTTTTGTGAATTTAGACTCCATTTGTTTCAAGTTGTAATCACTAGTTGTGGTGGTAAGTAATAAATTCTGCATAAGCAAGCAAGAGACATAATTTGCCTGATATACGCTTTCTTCAAGCGAAAGCATTTGCATGCACGTACGGCAACTGTTTCTTGGAATCGTCAACAATGCAATCTCTATATGTGGCTTGACACATGCGAACTGCCACTGGACTATAGGCGTGCCCTGATGTGACGGGATGGTGTGAATATGCCTTGATGTGACGGTGCCATGACAGAAGTGTGAATTGGCCTTTACCAGCAGCTTCAGTTTATGGTCTCCAGTTGCATTTGCAGCAACAAGGATGTTACTCTCTTTACATTTTTTGTAACCTGGGGCAGCCTTTTCTTCTTTTGACTCTAGAGTTTTAGATTTTATTTTATTTAATCGTATGGCTAGGGTCCCCCATCTGGCAGACCATTCGCCAGGTGCCGGTCTTTCAATTTGACGCCACTTTGGCGACCTGTAGTCGATGAGGATGATAGGATGATGATGATGAGGAGAGCACAACACCCAGTCCCTGGATGGAGAAAATTCCCCGACCCAGCCAGGAATCGAACCCAGGCCCAGAGGATTGACAATCCGTCACGCTGACCATCCAGCTACCAGGGGCAGACGGTTTTAGGTGGCAGCCTTATATAATTTAGCCCTGTTTCATCAGTTAGAGAGTTGATTAGGAGTAAGATTTTCTTCTTGTTCAGTTTTTGTTAATTTGTCACAAAATTGTGTAACTGAGAATCCACAAAAAGTTTTTCACTGCAAATTTCAAGCTGCCTTATGCCGTATCGCTTCTTCGACATATTCAACCATCGTGAACTTTTAGTAAAATGTCGTCCCTTTCCTTTAACTCATTTTTATTTAAAAAAAAATTACAGCTTTTTCCAGCAGAATAGAATTTCCTTTTTGTCGTTGTTAAATAAACCAAATGAAAGAAGCTTCACAAATTTTTTCATACTCAGGTTTCTTCATTGCCTTCTCAATTTTGTCTCTGTTTCTATGCCAATCTCCAACTGTCACTTCATTGACTGTATACTTAGCAGCAAATTTTTTTGCTTCTGCTTTGTCTTGTTTTCCCAAAGCCTCCAGTTTCACATTCAATGGCACAATTTTCTCTTACTCCTACTCATTAATCAATCTAAGGTATGAATTAAAACATTAAGAAACACACGGTTACATATGTCCAGTACACTGTACATACGTACAACACTTTGTGGCAATTATCAGTAAGCGATAATTGCCTCTTTGGACTGAACTTACTTGACTACAGTTACATTCGGATGTTTTGGTTTGTTTACAATTAGTGAAGGGTTGACAAAGAAGGAGCAAGCACACTCCTAGAAACCTAATGGGTTTTTTCCATCTGTAATAGAAATGCATTAGCAGTCAGAGGGCAAGGTTATTTCTGTGCATTATGTACAAAAACCCTAAGTGGGACATTTTACCTTTATTGTACATGGAAAATTTAAAGTAAGTTCAAAATGTAACACAGCTAAAAATGCATAAAACGTACATGCAAAAAACATATGAAAATGGTTTTTTTTTCTCATTTTATGTAAACTTTTAATTTTTCTAATACCAGCTCAAATTACACAGAACCTCAAATTACCAGGGCTCTACTGTAGATTGGACTGTAACTTCAGTTACAAGATTAACGATGATATCATGCACATTGCTGAGAAGAGTTGTTACACTTGCCTTAAGATAGTGTCACCCTGTGAGCGATGTAACAAGCCCTGGATGAAGCCTTCTGTGGAAAGTGTGAATGCGTGATTTAGAGAACCGCTCAGGAGAAATTGACCAGTGAGTGTGATGAAGGATTGCCCATCATTTGGTCATATGTGGCACGATTTACATCTGAATGCTTCTGTTAGGAGGCTGTCTGCACAGCTAGTTGCAAAATTCGTGTAAGCGAAACAAAACAATGTAGTTTGGATAGAGCCACTGACATTAAAGAACACTCAGTTAGTATCCTTCAACAAAACATCTGAAGCGCTGTAAATAAAAAAGTATGAAATTGCGATATCCACACAGGAAAATGGATGGGCAAGTGGAATGTCAGCAGATCTGTTCACGTCAGAACATCATATGGAAACAGCTGAAATACAACAGTTACATCTCGATGGACGAAACAATGTCCTACCGTTAGAACCAATGGCAGGTAAGGGCGATTGGCTACTTTTTTTAATGTAATTTTAAGTCCCATGTGCTGGTTCATGAATTTTATGTTCAAATAGTTTATGAATGCTGTGCCACGACAGTGCCTCAGGAAACACACAGATAGTGGTGTTAGCCACAGTAGGAAATATAACTTAATGAATCTGCTAGATAGTCCCAATGTTGTGCAGATTTAACTGGAGAATCAACATTTGTGAAGGCCTCTATGTTGAATGTCTGTCAGATGGCACTAATCAGTGACCCCTAAAGTTCCCAGTGTGAACTGAAGGACATAGAGCAGTGATGGCTGATTGGTTTTAGACTTGGAGTTATGTAGATGTAAAAACAATACAAAGTGGAATGGGTTCCTTTCCCCTGCATCTACTTCAGACAAGTTAGGCCAAAAATGTCCATGTTTTAAGTTTGGTGTAGAAAATTCAATCCACCCCCTCACTATGAGATAACGTATACTAATTCAGCCAATGAAAAAAGGCATTGAAGAAACACTGACTTAATGCCTACAAAACAGATGCCACATAACTCCAGCTCAGTAACAGTATCTGCAAATCTTAAGAAAATATTGGGTGTTCTGGATTTTATTGGGTGTTCTGGATTTTATGTATTTACATGTAAAAAAAAGGTTAAAATTCAGTTAATTCTGGTTGACTGTCCAGCAAACAGCACGGGCTAGTGCTGCGACCGCGGCGACATCAAAAGGACTGGAGCAGAAGCACCTGGAACGTTCCGCCTTGCGTCACCTTGGTGCTTCGTGACATTATGACGATGCTGCTATATAAAGCCCGCCCTGCTGTCGCAGTCATTCAGTGTGGATAGTTTCGTTCAGTGCATGCTGCAGACGTGTTTGGACTTTAGTGTCTAGTGGTCTGTTTTATGTGACTAGACTTAATTTGTTTACTCTGGTCTGTTAGTGTATTGTGAATTAAGTTTGCAATGGATAAATTTGTTACCAAAAAGGCACGCTTGGAAGTTGATGATCTGCAAGTCAACCTCCAACAATTGTCAATTTCTTTGTCGTCTTCAGGTGAGAACCATTCACAGCCGAAACCTGGACAATCCAGTAAGGGAAGATTATTTCAGATGTCTTGGTTGATCAAATGTACACGGCTAGAATAAGAAGCATATGCCAAAAAAGCTTTTTGCAAAACCTGCAAAGAGGCAGATGCTAAAAATCTATTACAATTTTCTTAACAAAAAAAAAGGATGCATTTACTTCCGTAGAGTTTTCTAACTGGGAAAGGCTTTGGAAAAATTCCGTCTTCATGAAAATACGTTTACACAAAAAGGTGTTCTGAAACTAAATTCTATCACTAACTGAAGTGTGGTGTCCCACTTGAATGAACAGTTAAGTGACATGAAGAAAGACCGCTCTTGAGACAATTTTTGCTACTGTACAATTTCTATGCCGTCAAGGACTAGGAATTAGAGGGCAAGAAAATGTAAACTCAAACTTTTTTCAATTGTTGGAACTGTGAAAGAATAACACCCGAGTTTAAAGATTGGTTAGGGCGTTCAGGGTATAAGTGAACGTCCCATAATATTCAAAACGAGATCATTGATCTACTAGGAAAGTCTGTTTTGAGAAACGTAAGTCAAGAAGACTCAACATTTTCCTATTATTGTTGACGAAACAAGTGATTCTTCGATTCACGAACAAGTCACTTTGTATTCGTATTGTCGATGACTCCTTAATCATAAACGAAGACTTTACTGGCTTATACGAGACCCCCAACACTGAATCACAAACTCTGTTCAGTATTTTAAAAGACGTATTTGTTCATCCCGATTTGTCAATGGATAACTTAATAGGACAGTGCTATGAGAGGTAAGTTCAAAGGACTAAATAAGTTAGTTTTGGATATACAGCCAAAAGCACGTTATGTGCACTGCACTGCTCACAGTTTAGACTTGGCAGTTGTAGACAGTCTATGAGGGATATTGTGGCTTTAACCAAGGACTTAATAAACACCGTAAGGAAATCCAACAAAAGGATGGGACTTTTGAGAAGCATACACTGTGAGAGTGCCAATGATTTCTATATTGAAAGGAAGGTGTGATAGTTTTGAACACTTGGTGGGAATCGTAATTAAAAGAATAACCTTCATAAGTTAATGATCCTTCACTTCCTGGGAACCAAAGTATACCAAACAATTATGAAAACAACAAAGCCAGCTCACCACACACTTTCAAAACCCCCAAAGAAATACTACAAAGCTATTTACATTGAAGTTTGTGAAATGGTGCAGTCTTGCTTTACTGAGCGGTTTGCTTAAGCTGGACTCGCACAGGTCATTGCAGTTGAACAAGAGTGCTTGCTTTTAGTAAACAGAGGTGAAACAAATTTGGAAAAATCAACTGAGTTTTTCAAAAATGACCTAGACATTGAGAGATTGTGCTTACACTTGAATATATTAGCCGATATCACTAATAAAACACATGTGTGATGTAAGAAGGTATATTATACAAGAACCTGCACTTAGAGAAATGTTATGTGGAGTAGAGAAGTGCATTAACTCTTTGAGGGGCAGGCAAGCACCACTTAAATTTTCCCTAGTGGGGCAAGAAAAATTATTTCATTGTTTTATTGTCTTGACATGTTTTATACATTGAGTTTGTAAAAATTCACTTAAACAACAACAAAATATTAACATTAAATGTGGTCACTACAGGTAACCACCACCCCATTACAGTATACGAATTCGATATTTGGTGGTTGAACTTTGAAATAAGTAGTTTTTAATTTTCTTGTTATATCTTGAAACAGTTCTTGTCTGCTCTCAGACACAAAGGTACTTTGCACACTGAACACATCTACACTGTTCGCGCTAGATTTTTCTTTGAACTGCAAACTGCGCATCTTCTAGATGAGTGAATTGGTTGTGGCGAATACTTTCGTCTAGGTATGGTTTGTGCGATTTGATCTGGGTTGCTATACTACTTTGGGATACGGAAGCAAAATTAGCTACCACTGAAACTATTTTTGGGGCCAACAAGATTTTGTACACCTATCGACGGATGTCTTTATTGGAGAACTGCTCCATTTCGATTTCTTTGTGCATGATGAACGCGCTTGTCACACTGCAGTCTAAAAAGTGAAGAAACAATCTCACCCACCATTTCTTACTTTTTCTGTCAATAGCATAGTCTGACTTAAGTCAGTCAAAATTATCCACATAGTTCATACTGGAATTGTAGTCTTTCGCCGTTTAGTGTGGCCGAGCTGTTCTAGGCGCTACAGTCTGGAACCGCGCGACCGCTACGGTCGCAGGTTCGAATCCTGCCTCGGGCATGGATGTGTGTGATGTCCTTAGGTTAGTTAGGTTTAAGTAGTTCTAAGTTCTAGGGGATTGATGACCTTAGAAGTTAGTCCCATAGCGCTCAGAGCCATTTGAACCATTTTTGTAGTCTTTCAATACAATTGGACAAGTGATATTGGTTATTGTTCCATCTTTCGTTTTTCGGGTTACTGTGGACACATCTGATGGTGAATGACATGTTGAAATAGAGTTGACTGCCCTGTTATCTTTCCATCTATAGATTACTATGCCATCACTGCTTGTAATCGAATTCCCCTCTGTCCAGTTCCTTTTCCTCCTTGAGGTTTGGTATGTTTTTCCATCTGAGATTTATTATTCCACAAGCGTACACACCATTGGATTTTTGGGCCTTGAACAGATCATATGATGTAAAATGTCCATGAAAATAATATGATTCTTTCCATGAAGACAACTGGGTAAATTTAGATACACACGACTGCACACAAGACTAGAACTTGCACAGCTTGTCGCGAATGTGGGGTCATTGCCATCACTGTCAACACTGCTGTCTCTAGAAGATATTTCTTCAAATAAAATTCGGTAACATTCGTCCTCAGTTATTCCTTTTCGGCTAGACATATTCGATGGAGACGAAGAAAATATACTGGGTGTAGCAGAAGGGCGGTGGTTAGCAGCACTAACCTCACAGAAATTTGTCTGTAAAATATGGAAAAATTCTGTATCAATTTAAAGTTACATTACACGTAGACTTATGTGTTCAACACATAAATATAAGCAATTACTTACCAAAAACAGTCGTATAAAGAAGAGCTACAGAGAATACTGCACGCCGCTTCTAACAACAGTGCTAACAATGAAGAAGTATCAACTATTGTTCTGAATACGCGGCAAAAATTCGCGCAGAAGACCTTCACTGCCATCTAGCGGCATTTTAGGCAACAAAGCGGTAAAGGGAGAAAATATGCGGTTAGCCACAGTGACCACCGCCCATTGAAACCGTCTACGTATGTGGTTAGCTACAGTTTTGCCTGCCCTTCAAAGAGTTAAGCTTCTCCAAGTAGTTCCAATCACGACAGCAGCATTTGTATGACGTGTTCGATGCTGTGAAAATGATCGTTTTCATGTTTCTACGGTATTTAGCTGCCTCTCTGGTAAAGACAGTGGACACAGTCCAAATAAAGAGGATTTGGTTTTTCATTTTTGTCTTAAAAAAATTAAATTGTTAAGTTTCCTTAATTTAAACAACTTTTATGAACAGGCTTTCATAAAACATCGATAATTAAGAATTTGTATTTGAAATAGAAACAGAAATTTCATGCCCAATTGTATTTAGAAACAAGAAGGCGTGCATTATTCACAAAGAATGAGTTTTATAATTACGAGTATTCCTAATTGAACGAGAAAGAAAAGTCCGGAGTTTTTCATTTTTAACGAACGCATGAACAACTACATTTTGCTCACATTCCATTACGCTACGCCACAATTTCAATGTGGGTTCCAGTTCAAACTAAATTATACACAACGCTGGAAAAACTTCAAAGCCGATAATCTCCGTAAATTTATGAAAAAAAAATTAAGAACAGCCTATTTCTCGGCACTTTTCAACTTTTTTCCACGCGCGTGTTTCACTATGGAACAGAAAGCAGCCTCAGCCACTTTCATACTGCGCATTAGCAGTGCGACAATCAGAGCAGAACGCTGCAGAGGCTGTGACTGTACACGATTTTTGAAATAAAAGCAACACAACTAACGCATGATTAACAAAAACGTTGATGGCTGTTAATACATTTGAATATCTTAGTTTCATTTAACATAAATTATAATGAGATATCTAATACGTAACTAGGACCTACCTCCAAGAGCGTAACACCACCAGTGTATGTGTGCTACGGCTTCTGACCAATCATCGCGTTTGTGTTTGTTCACATCGGGTTTATTCTTATGATGAACGGATTATAGTTTTGAGTGGCATTGCGAAATTTTTTCCCAGCAGTATATCACCAGTTGTATGGTATTGTCAGTTTTTGAGTTTCATTGCGATTTTAGGCTGTCCTTGTGTAGCGCCGCACATGTAGTTGTGTAATTAGGCCTGATTAATTACGTAATTGAGACCTATCCGTACTTCATTTTCGCGACCAAAACAAATAAAGTAACCTAACGTTCCTCTCCTGCAACTGGACAGTTTCCATGTGCTGGGGCGTGCACTTGGTCGTTCCTTCCAGTAGAATCAGAGTTAGTCCCAGAAAGGGCATCGCCATTTTTAATTTCTTGTCAATTCCAAGCGCCTCTGGCGGTGTAATTGTGTTAGGGGGGTGCAATTGGGCTTTCCGTCCAGATGACCATGGTTCGAGCCCTGGAAAGGGTACTGCCAATTTTAGTTTCCTGCAATTTCCTGGGTGGGGGGTGGGGTGGGACGTCAGAACAGCCCTGGGACAAGAAATTCCCTGGGACAAGAAATTCCCACCAAAATTCGAAATGCCTACAAAAATTCGAAATTCCTGCCAATAGGGTAGGTTGGGGGAGGGGACCGGGGGGTAGTGGGGATGGAGCTGGAGCCCATGTGCAGGCTGAGGACAGCACATGACGTCATCTGGGGATGGGGAGGGGTATGGTCGGGGCAGGGGTGGGTGTAGTCAGGTTGGCAGTTGTCGAGGGTGGGTGTGATTTATTGATCAATGGATGAAAACAGTAAGCAGGTTCAAACGGATGTAGGCTGCGGTAGTTATTTGTAGACGGTGAGGCTTGCACAGGATTGACTAGCATGGAGAGCTGCATCAAGCCAGAAATTGGACTGAAGGTCACAGCAACATTAACATTGCGAATGGTGACATATATACATACATGTAACTATTGTTATAAAATAGTCACATAAAACAGAGACTGCCAGTATGACAAATGCATGATTACAAATATTGAGCACAGTAGTAATTGTTTCGCTCTAAATCTATGAGGTGCAACAATAAAGTTTTAAGACTGATGTGACAAAAAATGTTGCTAACCATTTTAGTCAAGTTTAATGTTGTCTCCTTCAAATTAGTTCCCTTCTGATTGCACGCACTTTTTCCAGCCCTTCTGTCATTGATGGTAACATTTCTGGAACTCATCTTCTGTAATATCCTCAAAGACACTCGTCACAGCTTTTTGGACATCTTGTGCTTTTTGAAAATGGTGTCCCTTGACCGCCATTTTGACTCTTGGAAATAGAAAAAAGTCGCATGATGTGATATCTGGTGAATAAGGTGGCTGTGGTAGTACTGAAATTTGTTTTGACGTTAAAAATTGCTGTACTGACAGAGCAGTATGGGATGGAGCATTATCGTGATTTTTGCACAAATCTTTCTCATACCAAGATCTTCAGTTATTATTAGACGACCTGTTTCTTGATTGATGTTCAGTTCTTCTGCAATCATTTTCACAGATAGTCTTCGATCAGATCATAAGAGTTCACGCACCCTCGCCAAGTTGACATCTGTCTGTGAGGTTGATGGTCATCCACTGCGGTCTTCATCTTCAATTCTCGTTCTGCCTTCACTAAACATTTTATGCCAACAAAAACCTTGAGCTCTTGACATAACCTCCTCTCCAAAAGCCTTTTGAAGCTTACTGTAAGTTGTCGTTGCGTTTACACCTAATTTAACGCAAAAAGATATGGCATACCGTTGCACAATATTATGCGGCTCCATTTCCGTGACGAGACAAACACGTGTTAACCTATTACAGCACAACTCACGACTGAGCAGTTGCATTGATGTGCCGCTTGGACTAGAAGCAGCTTATAGACCAAGGTCAAAGATATTGTGCCTACACAACCCTCAAGGTTGCCACATCTTGCAAAGAAAATCAGTCTCATTACTTTATTGTTACACCTCGTATATCTATACCACTGTGAAGTGCGTGGCGTAGGGTACTTTTCAATGCACCAGTTATTAGAACACTTGCAAAATGTGGCCTAGTTCCATACGAGTAACAAAATATTTTCTGTCAAAGACGTTAGTGCTACATATGTTAATTTACGATGCTGTATACAGTGTATAGGCACAGTAAATGTTTTTGATAGGACTATGAAATTTATTTAAAGATCGAAAAAATAGGTAGAATTGTGTAAATTCCAGTTCGGTATTCTGTTGGATGCTAAGAGTTATGTGTGGGGTAAACTTAGCTTGCACAGATAAACAGCATATATACAAACAATGAAAAGTTTACAGTGTGAACTAGAGGGGTGAACAAAAATGTGGAAACTCCGAAAACACACGGTTAGCATTCAAGACAATGTTATATCATTTTTCCTGCAAAGTAGTCGCTATTTCAGGTAATAATTACGGATGTGAATTCTGACCATGCACGCTTCTCTCCTAAGCGTACCACAATGGTTCAACACTACTGAGATGTGTTGACTGTGGTGGCCAGGGGAGATGCAACAATTCATCCTCGTGTTCACAAAACCAGTCCTGGGCGATGGGAGCTGTGTGCATATGGACACTGTCGTCTTTGAACTCAGCATCGCCATTTAGGGAACAAACATTGTACCACAGGATGGACCTGCTCAGGCAAAATAGTCACATAACCCTTTGTAGTAATGCGACCTTAAAGAGTAACCATGGGGCTCACGGAATACCACGATACAGCTGCCGAATCAATCACCAAACCTCGGCCACGTTTCACTCGTCGGACATAAACTCGGCCAGAAGTTGAAAACAGAGAAACAAGACTCATCCGACCAAATGATTTTCTTCCATTGCACCAGAGAACAGGTTTTATGGCTTCAGCACCACGTTTTCCTGTTACAGGCATTTGCACCACTGATGAGTGATTTTGGGATTCCAGCTCCCCCTGAAATGAATGCCCTGCTTATGGTGCTCCATACGTGTCATCTTGTGCAATACCTTGCTTTAAAGAGCTCTCGTCGCGTCCTTTTAGTGCTGACAGGGTTCGCGAGGGCTACATACAGTTCTGCAGTGACATTTTGCATCTAACATCCTGTTATTTATCGTCACAACCTCTACAATGATTTCTGTCACGATCACTCAACACAGTTTAGTCCGCGTTCTGACATGGCGGATGTCGTTTTTCCACTTTCGCTGTACACAGTATAAACCTTCGATACGCATCCCCCTCATACATCACACAGGCTACCTTCGTTGGAAGCATCAACCATACGAACGCCAACAATTTTGCCACGTTCTAAATCGCTCAGCTCCGACAAATGAGCTACACAGCACGCTGTTACGACCAAGACTGACACTTTCAACACACTGAGGACATTTCACAGGTGCCGTTCGTCGGAAAACATAACCGCGCCATATGCAGGCTTGGCTAGCATCATCTGCACTCAGGTGGGGATCTAGGGCTGGGGTGTGGGTAGAGGGCGGCGGAAGAGGGGGGGGGGGGGGGACAAACCGGGATATCTGTCCCGGGCGGCAATTTCAGGGGCCGCTAAATTGATATTCTTGAATAAAAAAAAAAACCCTTGTTTCACGAAGCGTGTAGCATCCAGCGCACGCTGGTCTATTAATCGCATCATTTCTCAACACATTCTGAGCTGATTTCTGAACGAATCGTAAGCTGATTTTCGAATGCGCCCGTAGTGTATGTGATAGTGCTGCCAGGGGAATTCCCGTCGCAGCAAGAAACAAAAAACTTTCCCACAGGTAAAAGGAGACGAGCCTATACGAGCTGAGCCGAATAAACCTGAACGGCTGATTACCAATCGCTCTTCGTTTATGCGGTTGATTGGGTGTTCGAATAATAGGCGTTGTTATAATTATTAACGAAATCCACAGATTCAGGCTACCAGGGTGGAAATAAACGACTAACAGGAATAACGGGTAAGAAAGATTATTTTACCTTCCTGGTGTACCCAAGAAAATGAAATTTTGACAGAAAATTTTCGTCATATCGCTACACTATCAAGGGCCAGTTGTACATCCACAGTTAGCAGCCGCTATATCCTATTCTCGGAACAGAGCGAAAAATGCGTTCTACGAACACATAATAGCGCTTGTTTTTGTTGTGGTCTTCAGTGCTGAGACTGGTTTGATGTAGCTCTCCATGCTACCCTATCCTGTGCAAGCTTCTTCATCTCCCAGTACCTACTGCAGCCTACATCCTTCTGAATCTGCTTAGTGTATTCATCTCTTGGTCTCCCTCTACGATTTTTTACCCTCCACGCTGCCCTCCAACACTAAATAGGTGATCCCTTGATGCCTCAAAACATGTCCTACCAACCGATCCCTTCTTTTAGTCAAGTTGTGCCACAAACTTCTCTTCTCCCCAATCCTATTCAATACCTCCTCAGTAGTTACGTGATCTACCCACCTTATCTTCAGCATTCTTCTGTAGCACCACATTTCGAATTCTTCTATTCTCTTCTTGTCCAAACTATGTATCGTCCATGTTTGACTGCCATATATGGCTACATTCCATACAAATACTTTCAGAAATGACTTCCTGACACTTAAATCTATACTTAATGTTAACAAATTTCTCTTCTTCAGAAACGCTTTCCTTGCCATCGCCAGTCTACATTTTATATCTTCTCTACTTCGACCATCGTCAGTTATTTTGCTCCCCAAATAGCAAAACTCCTTTACTACTTTAAGTGTCTCATTTCCTAATCTAATTCCCTCACCATCACCGACTCAATTCGACTAGATTCCATTATCCTCGTTTTGCTTTTGTTGATGTTCATCTTATATCCTCCTTTCAAGACACTGTCCATTCCATTCAACTGCTCTTCCAAGTCCTTCGCTGTCTCTGATAGAATTACAATGTCATTGGCGAACCTCAGAGTTTTTATTTCTTCTCCATGGATTTTAAGACCTACTCCGAATTTTTCTTTTGTTTCCTTTACTGCTTGCTCAATATACAGATTGAATAACATCGGGGAGAGGCTACAACCCTGTCTCACTCCCTTCCCAACCACTGCTTCCCTTTCATGCCCCTCGACTCTTATAACTGCCATCTGGTTTCTGTACAAATTGTAAATAGCCTTTCGCTCCCTGTATTTTACCCCTGCCACCTTCAGAATTTGAAAGAGAGTACTCCAGTCAACATTGTCAAAAGCTTTCTCTAAGTCTACAAATGCTAGAAACGTAGGTCTGCCTTTCATTAATCTTTGTTCTAAGATAAGTCGTAAGGTCAGTATTGCCTCACGTGTTCCAATATTTCTACGGAGTCCAAACTGATCTTCCCCGAGGTCGGCTTCTACCAGTTTTTCCATTCGTCTGTAAAGAATTCGTGTTAGTATTTTGCAGCTGTGACTCATTAAACTGATAGTTCGGTAATATTCACATCTGTCAGCACCTGCTTTATTTGGGATTGAAATTATTATATTCTTCTTGAAGTTACATTCTTCTTGAAGCCTAGCCGGGGAATAAAGGCGGAATACCTATACTGGTGGCCCTGCCAGGCTTAGTGAAGTTAACTGGAGAATAAGTTTTAATAATGGCAGAAATAGTGTCAGAATTAGTGATGACAAGACAATTTGTTAGAACGAGGAAGATGAAGAAGAAACGGGGACATGCACAAATTATATGGAAGAATACGTCGATTCCGAATTTATTCAAAAATTTCGTATTATTGCTACTACTACTTCTCGATCTTGTACTTGAGAAACTGGAGCATATGAATGAAATGTGAAACTATTTCCTAACATGAAACTTTTTGTTTGTAATGGGCCTAATATACGTTTGATACTGATACTTTGTGAACTATACAGGGTGATTCAAAAAGAATACCACAACTTTAGGAATTTAAAACTCTGCAACGACAAAAGGCAGAGCTAAGCACTATCTGTCGGCGAATTAAGGGAGCTATAAAGTTTCATTTAGTTGTACATTTGTTCGCTTGAGGCGCTGTTGACTAGGCGTCAGCGTCAGTTTCTTCGAAGGTGCTACTGTAACTGGACTACAGTATCTGGAGATGTTAGAGAATTGGCTGTTCCCGCAGCTCGAACAAGAAGCACAACAATTCATATTTCAGCAGGATGGAGCGCCACCACATTGGCACTTATCTGTCCGTAACTACCCGAACGTCAACTACCTGAGGCGATGGATCGGCCGCCAGGCAGCCCGTGACAGAGCACTTCATCACTGGCATCCAAGAAGCCCTGATCTTACCCCCTGCGATTTTTTCTTATGGGGGTATGTTAAGGATATGGTGTTTCGGCCACCTCTCCCAGCCACCATTGATGATTTGAAACGAGAAATAACAGCAGCTATCCAAACTGTTACGCCTGATATGCTACAGAGAGTGTGGAACGAGTTGGAGTATCGGGTTGATATTGCTCGAGTGTCTGGAGGGGGCCATATTGAACATCTCTGAACTTGTTTTTGAGTGAAAAAAAACCTTTTTAAATACTCTTTGTAATGATGTATAACAGAGGGTTATATTATGTTTCTTTCATTAAATACACATTTTTAAAGTTGTGGTATTCTTTTTGAATCACCCTGTATTCTGTCGTGTTATTTATGTAAATGAGGCATAAAAAAAGACCATCTGTGTCAAAACAGTCCCGCTTATTTGGCGTGCGTTACAATAGCTGCAATATTAAAAAGAATCATTTCGTTTTATCTAGCAGTGCCAAATTGACGTTATGAAATACAGAAACCACACCATTCTTGGGTACTATTCATATGAAAAGCGTTTTCAGTATTAGACAATAACATTTTGATCTTTCACGTAGTAAAACGTGTGACGAACTTTGATGAGGTAATAGATTCTTTCGCAGAAAGGAAAGCGTGCCCTGTAAAAGTGTAGCAAGATTAGAGAGAAAAAAATGGTGGGACCTAAGGATTGAATATACGTGTACTGTCTTGACTGTCTCTTGTCTTTATTAGTTTTGCTTCCTGCATTTAATTTTATGCCACACAAAAGAGAAAGTTATTAGCTAATAGGCAGTAAAGAGTGCAAATTTTCTGAAGAGTTCTTATTCTTCCGGTCACTAATGCGGGGGTACCACAGAACACTTAAATTTTCAGTGTCCAGAGTTTAGGTTCGATGACTTTCATTATAAAATATACACGTTTGAATTCCACGAAGCGAAATACAGTGACGTGCAATAGAAGAATGCTGTGTGAAGAGACGTCGCACTTCACTTTCGCACACTTCAGACCAAATAACATGTCGTACAATTCCTCGAACGTGTATGTTTTCTATCTCAAACTTTTCAGAAAGATATGCGCAGAAAAATGAAAAGTTTTTGAAAAATCGATTTATTTTTTATTTATGACGTCCTATCTCAAACGCTCGGGTGGGAGGGGAGGAGGAGGAGAGGGGGGGGGGGGGGGCGTCAGTACAAATTTTCTGCCACGGCTCGGAAATTTCGTAGATCTGGGGCTGTCGGCACTTATGTTCAAGCATGCATTACTTGTTGTCTTTCCTCATTGTCGAATAACATTTATATCTGAACTATCTGTAACTTTATAACTGTGCTACAGCCACGGTTGTCTCTGCTTTCGACAAGACAGCATTTCTTCGGGTTTCGTGAAAGATCTTTCAATAATATTCTGCTACGGTAGTCGTTAAGACTGCTGGACGGTCAAATGCGTTTCATTCAGCAGCTGTCTATTGGCCTATGCTTTGTTCTACACCTACCCGACAACAGTCTCTGTTTCTTTATGGCAGGCACGACTCACCGTTTCCTACTGGGGAAGGCTGCGACATTTATCGATCGGAACTAACATAGACCTCGGACTACGTTTCAGAACATCACAACCAAGATCTCAGGAGGGAGAATGGGCAACATCACACACTAGCGAAATGTTTACATGCTGTATCTTCTTTCCGTTTCTTAATCAAGCACTAAGTAACATCAAAACTTTACTCTAACATAAAACCTATATGTAGCTTATTTAACCCCAAACGTCGCATTTGCCGACAGTTTACCACAAGAAATTGTACTAACAAGGGAACCTCCCCATCGCACCCCATTCAGATTTAGTTATAAGCAGGCACAGTGGATAGGCCTTGAAAAACTGAACACCGATCAATCGAGAGAACAGGAACACGTTCTGTGGAACTATGAAAAAATAAGCAAAATATACAAACTGAGTAGTCTATGAGCAAGATAGGCAACATCTTGGATATTATGAGCTCAGGAGCGTCGTGGTTAGCGTGAGCAGCTGCGGAATAAGAGGTCCTTGGTTCAAGTCTTCCCTCCAGTGAAAAGTTTAATTTTTTATTTTCAGACAATTATCAAAGTTCAGGCACTCACACATAATCAACTTCGCTCTCCAAAATTCCAGGACATGTTCAGATTTGCTTGGACATATGCAGGATTTGACGCTCTACACATGGAAAATTTGAAAACGTTATGACAGAGCACAGGGAAAACTGTGCGACTGTGAAACTGTTGCATTCATTTGTTGCAGTTTATGTGACAAACTCGTATGTTTTCATCACTTTTTGGGAGTGATTATCACATCCACAAGAAAACCTAAATCGGGCAAGGTAGAAGAATCTTTTTACCCATTCGCCAAGTGTACAAGTTAGGTGGGTCGACAACATATTCCTGTTATGTGACGCACATGCCGTCGCCAGTGTCGTACAGAATATATCAGACGTGTTTCCCTGTGGAGGAATCGGTTGACCTATGACCTTGCAATCAAATGTTTTCGGTTCCCATTGGAGAGGCACGTCCTTTCGTCTACTAATCGCACGGTTTTGCGGTGCGGTCGCAAAACACAGACACTAAACTTATTACAGTGAACAGAGACGTCAATGAACGAACGGACAGATCATAACTTTGCGAAAATAAAGAAAGTAAACTTTTCACTCGAGAGAAGACTTGAACCAAGGACCTCTCGTTCCGCAGCTGCTCACGCTAACCACGCCGCTCCTGAGCTCACACTCTCCTTGATGTTGCCTATCTTGGCCATGGACTACTCAGTTTGCATATTTTGCTTATTGTTTTCATAGTTCCAATCAACTTCTTCCTGTTTTCTCGATTGATCTGTGTTCAGTTTTTCAAGGCCTATCCACTGTGCCAACTTATAACTAAATTTGAAGGGGGTGCGATGGGGAGGTTCCTTTGTAAGAGAGACGGTCGCAGTGGCCGAGCCGGCACGGTAGCTCAGCGTGTTCGGTCAGAGGGTTAGCAGTCCTCTGTAATAAAAAAAAACTGAGTTAATGGATCAACAACGAACTTAAACGGATGTCTTACGACGTCCGCCCCGAGCAGGTGCAACGAACGAAAGCGAACAAAATTAAGAAGAAAAAAAAAGCGGTTCTAGGCGCTTCTGTCTGGAACCACGGGACCGCTACGGTCGCAGGTTCGAATTCTGACTAGGGCATGGATGTGTGTGATGTCAGGTTTAAGTAGTTATAAGTTCTAGGGGACTGATGACCTCAGATGTTAAGTCCCATAGTGCTCAAAGCCATTTGAACTTTTTTTTTTTTTTAACTAAGAGAGACGTTTTGGACTGATCGTTAATGCGTGTATGTTAGCTTCGCTGCAAGCGCAATGTTTCTACTATTTTAATTTCCAAACTTCAGATGTTTAATGTTTTATACACTGAAACAGCGGTGTTTTATGAGTTCGCGTGACGAAACAGTGATGTCTCCATGACGTCACGGATCTTGTGCTGTGTGTGGCTGACATGAGCAACCCGAGGAACCGCCATGGTAATTGACACGCCGTATTTGTCATATTTACACTTGTGTACTACAAAAGTATGTATTGTAAGCGATACAGCACACAAAACCACTCAGCTGCATAGTACATTGCTGTATTAAAACTGCGTTTATACCGGTGCCTGGGTTTGCACTGTTTTTGTTCTTGATACATGTCTACTTCGGGTCTGGGCGCTCCAAAGTTCTTTCGCTTTCGTCCTAACCACATGTTCCAAAATGTTACGTGAAAAACTGCATGCTTAATTCATATTGTGTTGTTTTCGAAGTCGTGGTATGCTGCTGTTAGTCGGAAGAAACTAAAATTGCACTCGTGGATATTACACTCACAAAAAGAAACTTGTTAATAACGAACGTTACCCGCAATAATCAAGCAAGGAAATGAAATTAACGGGACTTTTTTGCGCAAGCGATATACAGTATATCGCTCGCATTTTCCTCTAATCATTCGCGAAACTCTCGCTAGGCGGTGATACTTATGTTACTGTACTCTAGTGCTCTCCGGTGAGATATCTTCAAACTTGTTCCATCAATGGAGAGATTGGCCAAAGGCTGAAGAAAAAAGCTGCCTAAAGCACTATCAGAACATTAATACTATACGAAGATTAAGACGCATCAAAGCATAATATAGATATACGGAGACAGGGATAGGATAGCGAAGTTTCAACTCTACTCATTTCCTTTTGATGTAAGCAGTGGAACTTGAGAGCAATTTTGAATATTATTACAAGGGAGACAGGACAATCAAGAGTACAGGATGACGGCATCATCATCAAAGCGAATGGAAACCTGATAAACAACAAGCCAGAAGTCGAAAACATTTTGAATAATTATTTTTTTAAATGTTGTAGAGAAAATAGGATCAAAATGTCCATTAGAAGAAGCAAAGCAGTTAATGGAAGAGGCCTTACCCACATCATTTGATACAATTGAAATTCCACCCACCTCTCCTTCTGAAATCATGAAGATAATAAACTCACTCAAGAATAAAAGCTCACATGGAATTGATGTTATTTCCAGCAGGATAATAAAAGCTTGTTCCCAAGAAATAAGTGGGATTCTTAGCCACATATGTAATAGCTCTCCGAAGCAGGGTATTTTCCCAGATAGTCTGAAGTATGCCATTGTTAAACCACTGCATAAAAAAGGGGATACGTCTGATGTCAACAACTACCGCCCAATCTCTCTTCTGACTGCCTTATCCAAAATTCTTGAAAAAGTAATGTATTGTAGAGTAGCTTCACACCTTTGTAAAAATAAAGTTTTAACAAAATGTCAGTTTGGTTTCCAGAAGGGTTTTTCAACGGAAAATGCTATATGTACCTTCACCAATGAAATATTAAATGCTCTGAGTAACCGGAAGTCAGCCGTTGGAATTTTTTGTGATCTATCAAAGACTTTTGATTGTGTAAATCATGGAATACGTCTAGATAAGCTCAAGTACTGTGGTATGAATGGGACAGTGCTCAAATGGTTTAAATCATACCTAACTGGAAGAGTGCAGAAAGTTGAAATAAACAGTTCACATAATATGCAAAAAAACTGAGGATTTCTCAAACTGGGGAAAAATCAAGAATGGGGTGCCACAAGGTTCGGTCTTGGATCCTCTGCTGTTCTTTATATACATTAATGACTTGCCATACTATATTTACGAAGATGCAAAGCTGGTACTTTTTGCCGATGATAAAAGTATAGCTATCACACCCGACAGACAAGAATTAACTGGTGAAATTGTGAACGATGTTTTTCAGAAAAATCATTAAGTGGTTCTCTGCAAATGGGCTCTCATTAAACTTTGACAAAACACAGTATATACAGTTCCACAAGTAAATGGAATGACACGATTAATAAATATAGACTTCGATCAGAAATCGGTAGCTAAGGTAGAATATTCAAAATTTCTAGGTGTATGCATTGATGAGGGGTTGAACTGGAAAAAACACACTGAGGATCTGCTGAAACGTTTGAGTTCAGCTACTTATGCTATTAGGGTCATTGCAAATTTTGGCGATATACATCTGAGTAAATTAGCTTACCACGCCTATTTTCATTCTCTGCTTTCGTATGGTATCATATTCTGGGATAACTCATCATTGAGTAAAAGAGTGTTCATTGCACTAAAGCGTGTAATCAGAATAATTGCTGGAGCTCATCCAAGATCATTCTGCAGACACTTATTTAAAGAGTTAGAAATCTACACTGTAGCCTCACAATATATATATTCACTTATGAAATTTGTTATTAACAATCCGAACGAATTCAAAAGTAATAGCAGTGTACATGGATGCAACACTAGGAGAAAGGATGATCTTCACTACTCAAGGTTAAATCTAACTTTGGCTCAGAAGGGGGTAAATTATGCTGCCACAAAAGTGTTTGATCACTAACCTAATAGCATCAAAAGTATGACAGGTAGTCATGTTGTTGTTGTTGTGGTCTTCAGTCCTGAGACTGGTTTGATGCAGCTCTCCATGCTACTCTATCCTGTGCAACCTTTTTCATCTCCCAGTACCTATTGCAACCTACATCCTTCTGAATCTGCTTAGTGTATTCATCTCTTGGTCTCCCTCTACGATTTTTACCCTCCACGCTGCCCTCCAATACTAAATTGGTGATCCCTTGATGCCTCAGAACATGTCCTACCAACCGATCCCTTCTTCTGGTCAAGTTGTGCCACAAACTTCTCTTCTCCCCAATCCTATTCAATACTTCCTCATTAGTTATGTGATCTACCCATCTAATCTTCAGCATTCTTCTGTAGCACCACATTTCGAAAGCTTCTATTCTCTTCTTGTCCAAACTATTTATCGTCCATGTTTCACTTCCATACATGGCTACACTCCATACGAATACTTTCAGAAATGACTTCCTGACACTTAAATCAATACTGGATGTTAACAAATTTCTCTTCTTCAGAAACGCTTTCCTTGTCATATAGCATTTAAAAGGAAATTAAAAGAACTTCTTAATGGCAACTCCTTCTACTCATTAGATGAATTTTTGGATATAGTAAGTGAGTAATTTCCCAACCCCCACAACAAAAATTAAAAATATTGAGTGTCATGTAATATTTTGTCTAATGTAATATCTTGTATATACACCTTTTATTAACCTGACACGTTCCACATCATTACGAAGTGTCGTGTTCATGATCTATGGAACAAGTACTAATCTAATCTAATCTAGGACACCGAAAGGCTGAAACTCCAGAGCCTTTGGGACGCTCTCAGAGCTGTACTCCGAGGAAACCATCTCTGCTACAGAAACCGAAACGGGATTCCAAGGCGCGGCCTTAAGACCGTTCGAAGAACATCCCGTGACAGCACATATCAAGAGTTCCAAAAACGCTGAAAGCATTACTTAAATTCGTGTGGGAAATATACGAAATACATTCTGATAATTTAAATTCTGTAATGCGTTATTGAGAAATTAATTTAAATATAGACTTTGGGGCGACTCCGCCCTGGCCTTTAGTTACGAGCCGCGCCTGCTTTGTGGACTAGCGGAAGCGACAGGACACACGTGGGTGAGGTATAATCAGGTGGGAGCGCGCCAGAACGTGCCGCTCTGTGGCCTTTGTCTGTTCCCTTCAGCAGGTGGCCGCTAAGCCGTCTTTTGTCCGGATCCCCGTCTGTAGGCACTTTGTTTGTCGCTGCAGCTGTAGGCGGCTTTGCAACGCGCAGATCTTTGCTGTGGACCGTGTCCGGAAGAAGCATCTCAGTTTCCGCGGTTTGCTGGTCACTTTTTTTTCAGGGCTGGAGATTGTTATTTTCAGATTCCTCATGACCCCCCAGCGCACTGTCTGTCAAAATTTCGAAAAACCGGCCACGACAAAAAAAAAAAAAAAACAAAAAAAAAACCAACTCGGGAATAGAGACTCTCGACGAGTTTTGACTGTTACCAACATTGATACTGACAAGATGTCGATCACAGAGATTCCCACATTTTCGAGAGTGTTTTAATTTCAAAGTCACGCAAGAGGCAAGCAATCACTATAGTCAGATTGACCAGACGTCCGGATTAACCCGGACATGTCCTCCTTTCTTAGCTCTTTGTCCGGGGTCCGGGCGGATTTTTACAGTGTCCGACTTTTTCGCAAAGTTGAGCGTAATACAATTAAATTTAAAATTCGTCCCGTTCTATGCTCTTTTCTTGAATACTTTAACTACTGGCACAGCCTTCGTGATAAACACGCACGAAGGCGGTGTTAGTAGGTGGCACCAGGATCGTCCATGTTATCGTTGATCTACTTATAAGCGAATACAAATATCGATTATTTAAAATTTTCGTTTCGTATCTTCGCTTTGTATAGGCTTGGCTTCCTGTAGTGCACGTGTGATTTGTGAGTGTAATTTTTAACCGAGTAAGTTAAGTAAAATATTTGGCTATGCCTAAACGAAAGTGTACATTTTCTGATGTCCTTTCCCGCAAATATCCGGCTTTAAGAAAGGGAGAAATGAATTTGAAGCGGAATGTAAGATATGTGGAACTGGAACGTACGTCTCAGTGGCCAATAAAGGTAAGAAATAACGCGACAGATTAACTGTCATGCTATTATTTCATTGTTTCATAGTCATTCTATTTATTTGTATTCGGAATGTTAAAGTGCAGTTTACATATCGTAAGCTGCTGTTTGAATTGTAGATGTTAGTAGCGGTGCACAATATGGAATGCATTTCTCTGCAAAGAAAAGTGAAATAATTGTCACAACAAGGAAGAAGAATAGGCCAAATGTGGATATAACTTGTGGAGGGGAAAAACTACAAGTGGTAGAGAACTTCAAGTACCTGGGAAGCATGATTGAAAGTAAGGGGGGAAACGCAATGGAAATAAATGAAAGGTGCAGAAAAGCAGGGCAGTTCTACAAATGCATTAGGGGACTTATTTGGAGCAAGGAGGTGCCACAGAAATCCAAGGGAATTATATACCGAACCTACTTTGTCCCCATATTGGCATACGGAAGTGAGACATGGGTAATGCACAAAAGCGACAAAAGTAGAATACAGGCTAGTGAAATGAAGTTCCAGAGGAGCAGGTTGAGTGTAACAAGACGAGACAGATTGCGAAATGTGTATGTGAGGGAAAGACTAAAGGAGGAACCAGTACAGGACAGGATAGAAAAATCAAGACTGCAGTGGTATGGACACATGAAGAGAATGGATGAGGGAAGAATTCCAAAGAGGATGTTTGGTCTGCAACTGGAGGGGAAGAGGCCCAGAGGAAGACCAAGAGATAGGTGGGTGAAGGGAGTGAAGGAATGTGTGACGAGAAGAGGAGAGAACTGGACGAAGGTGGAAGAGGGGGAATGGTGGAAAGACAGAACACTATGGAGAGGCTTGTGTTCCCGACAGACCCAGCCAGTGGCTGGAAACTGTCCAAGATGATGATGATGATGATGAGTAGCTGTGCGTCAAATGAAGGGAGGTGAAAGGTCTTAGTTTTTCGCTTTGTAAACAATTCCGTGTTGTTGACATAACAAAACAACTGGCGCCACACTGTCACCACAATCAATGTTTTTAATTTTTTTTATTGCTCAGTTAACCACCACCAGACCATCAGTAACAATTAACTACTAGTTGCACCGGTAATTCCCGGCAGTCACGTGACTTGTCCAAAGCTGACGGGTGGTATCCTCATCAGCAGTTGACCCGTTTGATGTGTCCTCTTTTTTCTTCCTTTGTCCTCCTTTTTGAAGCTGTTTGTCCTCCTTTTTAAACAATTGCATCTGGTCACCGTAACTATAGTTCATCTTTTATCTTGGCGGCTCGCGCATGCCCGCCCAGACGCGGGAGATTGCTGCGTTGCACGTGGCACGCCGGATGTTACTTTAACGTCTGTAGACGTCTCTCCATTGAGAACAACATGCTGTGTTCTGTTTGCTAAAAACTCTTCAATCCAGCCACACAGCTGGATAGAAAGAAGGATCCTTTATTGTATGATCATATGATAGCGGAACAAACACTGGTAGCAGTTACTTCTGTAAAATATCTGGGAATATGTGTACAGAACGCCTTCCGGAAGTCAAGGAAAATGGCATCTACCTGGGAGCCTGTACCTGATATTTTCTGGGTCTCATGAACAAATAAAGCGAGTTGGGTCTCATACGATCGGTGTTTTCGGAATCCACGTTGATTCCTACAGAGTAGATTCTGCGTTTCCAGAAATGACATGATATACGAGCAAAAAACATGTTCTAAAATTCTACAACAGATCGGTGTCAGAGATACAGTCCTGTAGTTTTGCGCTTCTGCTCGGCGACCCTACTTGAAAACTGGAACTACCTGTGCACTTTTCCAATCATTTGGAACCTTCCGTTCCTCTAGAGACTTGCGGTACACGGCTGTTAGAAGGGGGGCAAGTTCTTTCGCGTACTCTGTTAGAATCGAAATGGTTATGCTCTGAAACCTTGCTTCTTGCCAACTTTAGTGAACCAAGGCCAACGGAAAGTATCCTGTAGGTTCTGATGGATGAGTTCGCGAGTATGAAAATATGTGACCTAATTAGACGTAGCTTTCCGTTGCATTGACTTATCAGCTTACATGTATTACAGCACAAAGGGCCTATAGACCTTAGTAAGTGATTTAAATTTCAACACGATTCGTCTACGTGTTCCAGAGAAAGAGGGGCCCTAAAAGATGGACGAACAGACGGAGAATCTGATAAGACAAGAAAATATTTTTTTTGCGTGTGTTATAGTTACAAATTTATACTTTTCGGATTTTTTCCTTTGATTGTACTGTAAAACTCTCGTTTTGCCATATTTCATTATTCTAGGCCGATGAGAAGTAGGCTACCTTATAGGTTTTGCTGAATCAGTTTGCGAGTATTAAAATATGTGACATAAATTGTCATAAACTATAGTATCAAAAGTATCCGGATACCACCAAAAACATATGTTTTTCATATTAGGTGCATTGCGCTGCCACCTACTGCCAGGTACACCAAATCAGCAACCTCAGTAGTCATTAGACATCGTGAGAGAGCAGAATGGGGCGCTCCGCGGAACTCGTGGACTTCGAACGTGGTCAGGTGATTGGGTGTCACTTGTGTCATACGTCTGTACGCGAGACTTCCACACTCCTAAACATCCCTACGTCCACTGTTTCCGATGTGATGGTGAAGTCGAAACGTGAAGGGACACGTGCAGCACAAAAGCGTACAGGCCGACCTCGTCTGTTGACTGACAGAGACCGCCGACAATTGAAGGGGATCTACATCTACATCTACATCTATACTCCGCGAGCCACCTTACGGTGTGTGGCGGAGGGTACTTATTGTACCACTATCTGATCCCCCCTTCCCTGTTCCATTCACGAATTGTGCGTGGGAAGAACGACTGCTTGTAAGTCTCCGTATTTGCTCTAATTTCTCGGATCTTTTCGTTGTGATCATTACGCGAGATATATGTGGGCGGTAGTAATATGTTGCCCATCTCTTCCCGGAATGTGCTCTCTCGTAATTTCGATAATAAACCTCTCCGTTTTGCGTAACGCCTTTCTTGAAGTGTCCGCCACTGGAGCTTGTTCAGCATCTCCGTAACGCTCTCGCGCTGACTAAATGTCCCCATGACGAATCGCGCTGCTTTTCGCTGGATCATGTCTATCTCTTCTATTAATCCAACCTGGTAAGGGTCCCATACTGATGAGCAATACTCAAGAATCGGACGAACAAGCGTTTTGTAAGCTACTTCTTTCGTCGATGAGTCACATTTTCTTAGAATTCTTCCTATGAATCTCAACCTGGCGCCTGCTTTTCCCACTATCTGCTTTATGTGATCATTCCACTTCAGATCGCTCCGGATAGTAACTCCTAAGTATTTTACGGTCGTTACCGCTTCCAATGATTTACCACCTATGGCATAATCGTACTGGAATGGATTTCTGCCCCTATGTATGCGCATTATATTACATTTATCTACGTTTAGGGAAAGCTGCCAGCTGTCGCACCATGCATTAATCCTCTGCAGGTCCTCCTGGAGTACGTACGAGTCTTCTGATGTTGCTACTTTCTTGTAGACAACCGTGTCATCTGCAAATAGCCTCACGGAGCTACCGATGTTGTCAACTAAGTCATTTATGTATATTGTAAACAATAAAGGTCCCATCACGCTTCCCTGCGGTACTCCCGAAATTACCTCTACATCTGCAGATTTTGAACCGTTAAGAATGACATGTTGTGTTCTTTCTTCTAGGAAATCCTGAATCCAATCACAAACCTGGTCCGATATTCCGTAAGCTCGTATTTTTTTCACTAAACGTAAGTGCGGAACCGTATCAAATGCCTTCCTGAAGTCCAGGAATACGGCATCAATCTGCTCGCCAGTGTCTACGGCACTGTGAATTTCTTGGGCAAATAGGGCGAGCTGAGTTTCACATGATCTCTGTTTGCGGAATCCATGTTGGTTATGATGAAGGAGATTTGTATTATCTAAGAACGTCATAATACGAGAACACAAAACATGTTCCATTATTCTACAACAGATTGACGTAAGCGAAATAGGCCTATAATTATTCGCATCTGATTTATGACCCTTCTTGAAAATGGGAACGACCTGCGCTTTCTTCCAGTCGCTAGGTACTTTACGTTCTTCCAGCGATCTACGATAAATTGCTGATAGAAAGGGGGCAAGTTCTTTAGCATAATCACTGTAGAATCTTAAGGGTATCTCGTCTGGTCCGGATGCTTTTCCGCTACTAAGTGATAGCAGTTGTTTTTCAATTCCGATATCGTTTATTTCAATATTTTCCATTTTGGCGTCCGTGCGACGGCTGAAGTCAGGGACCGTGTTACGATTTTCCGCAGTGAAACAGTTTCGGAACACTGAATTCAGTATTTCTGCCTTTCTTCGGTCGTCCTCTGTTTCGGTGCCATCGTGGTCAACGAGTGACTGAATAGGGGATTTAGATCCGTTTACCGATTTTACATATGACCAAAATTTTTTAGGGTTCTTGTTTAGATTGTTTGCCAATGTTTTATGTTCGAATTCGTTGAATGCTTCTCTCATTGCTCTCTTTACGCTCTTTTTCGCTTCGTTCAGCTTTTCCTTATCAGCTATGATTCGACTACTCTTAAACCTATGATGAAGCTTTCTTTGTTTCCGTAGTACCTTTCGTACATGATTGTTATACCACGGTGGATCTTTCCCCTCGCTTTGGACTTTAGTCGGTACGAACTTATCTAAGGCGTACTGGACGATGTTTCTGAATTTTTTCCATTTTTGTTCCACATCCTCTTCCTCAGAAATGAACGTTTGATGGTGGTCACTCAGATATTCTGCGATTTGTGCCCTATCACTCTTGTTAAGCAAATATATTTTCCTTCCTTTCTTGGCATTTCTTATTACACTTGTAGTCATTGATGCAACCACTGACTTATGATCACTGATACCCTCTTCTACATTCACGGAGTCGAAAAGTTCCGGTCTATTTGTTGCTATGAGGTCTAAAACGTTAGCTTCACGAGTTGGTTCTCTAACTATCTGCTCGAAGTAATTCTCGGACAAGGCAGTCAGGATAATGTCACAAGAGACTCTGTCCCTGGCTCCAGTTCTGATTGTGTGACTATCCCATTCTATACCTGGTAGATTGAAGTCTCCCTCTATTACAATAGTATGATCACGAAACTTCTTCACGACGTTCTGCAGGTTCTCTCTGAGGCGCTCAACTACTACGGTTGCTGATGCAGGTGGTCTATAGAAGCATCCGACTATCATATCTGACCCACCTTTGATACTTAACTTAACCCAGATTATTTCACATTCGCATTCGCTAATAACTTCACTGGATATTATTGAATTCTTTACTGCTATAAATACTCCTCCACCATTGGCGTTTATCCTATCCTTGCGGTATATATTCCATTCTGTGTCTAGGATTTCGTTACTGTTCACTTCCGGTTTTAACCAACTTTCCGTTCCTAATACTATATGCGCACTATTTCCTTCAATAAGAGATACTAATTCAGGAACCTTGCCCTGGATACTCCTGCAGTTTACCAATATTACGTTAACTTTTCCTGTTTTTGGTCTCTGAGGACGGACGTTCTTTATCAACGATGATAATGTCCTCTCTGGTAAGCCGTCAGGTATTTTATCGTTTCGCCCAAGGGGGGGTCCCTCTAACCTAAAAAACCCCCGTGTGCACGCCACACGTACTCTGCTACCCTAGTAGCTGCTTCCGGTGTGTAGTGCACGCCTGACCTGTCTAGGGGGGCCCTACAGTTCTCCACCCAATAACGGAGGTCGATGAATTTGCAACCATTATAGTCGCAGAGTCGTCTGAGCCTCTGGTTTAGACCCTCCACACGGCTCCAAACCAGAGGACCGCGATCGACTCTGGGCACTATGCTGCAGATATTAAGCTCAGCTTGCACTCCGCGTGCGATGCTGGTTGTCTTCACCAAATCAGCCAGCCGCCGGAAGGAACCAAGGATGGCCTCAGAACCCAAGCGGCAGGCGTCATTCGTTCCGACATGTGCTACTATCTGCAGCCGGTCACACCCAGTGCGTTCAATAGCTGCCGGAAGGGCCTCCTCCGCATTACGGACGAGACCCCCCGGCAAGCACACCGAGTGCACACTGGCATTCTTCCCCGACCTACCCGCTATTTTCCTGAGGGGCTCCATAACCCGCCTAACGTTGGAGCTCCCTATAACTAATAGGCCTGCCCTCTGTGACTCTCGGGACCTTGCCGGAGAATCGGCCACTGGCCCAACAGGCGAGGCATCCTGTGGTGGCTCGGAAACGATGTCATCACCACTAGGAAGCACCCCGTACCTGTTGGAAAGGGGTAAGGCAGCTGCCACGCGGCCAGATCCCACCTTCGCCTTTCGGCCAGGCACGCGCGAGCCCACCACTGTCCGCCATTCACCCTGGAGTGATGGCTGACCGGTAAGATGCTCACTGCCGGAAGACGCAGCGACATCAGGGGTTCCATGTGATTCCAAGGCCACCGAAGTAGGCATAGGTCTCACCACAGTTGCCCCAACGCCACTACGATCGTAATGTGTAATACGCAGACATCTATCCAGTCCATCACACAGTAATTCCAAACGGCACCAGGACCCACTGCAAGTACTATGACAGTTAGGCGAGAGGTGAGAAAACTTGGATTTCATGGTTGAGCGGTTGCTCATAAGCACACATCACGCCGATAAATGCCAGACGACACGTTCGCTTGGTGTAAGGACCGTAGACTTTGGACGACTGAACAGTGTGAAAACGTTGTGTGGAGTGACGAATCACGCTACACAATCGGGCGATCCGATGGTAAGGTGAGAGTATGGCGGTGAACGTCATCTGCCAGCGTGTGTCGTGCCAACAGTAAAATTTGGAGGCGGTGGTGTTATGGTGTGGTCGTGTTTTTCATGGAGGGGGCTTGCACCCCTTGATTTGCGTGGCACTATCACAGCACAGGCCTACATTGATGTTTTAAGCATCTTCTTGCTTTCCACTGTTGAAGAGCAATTCGGGGATGACGATTGTATCTTTCACCACGATTGAGCACCTGTTCATAATGCACGGCCTGTGACGGAGTGGTTATTCGACAGTAACATCCCTGTGATGGACTGGCTTGTACAGACCTGACCTGAATCCTACAGAACACCTTTGGGATGTTTTGGAACGCCGACTTCGTGCCAGGTCTCACCGACCGATATCGGCACCTCTCCTCATTGCAGCACTCTGTGAAGAATGGTCTGCCATTCCCCAAGAATCCTTCCAGCACATGACTGAAAGTATGCCTGAGAGAGTGGAAGCTGTCACCAAGGCTAAGAGTGGGTCAACACCATACTGAATTCCAGCATCAGTTTTATGAACTTGTAAGTCGTTTTCAGCCAGGTGTCCGGGTACTTTTGATCACATAGTGTATCTTTTTACTGCATCTACTTAGACGCTTCAATTTCTTACATGCCAAGGGGCCATAGACTTCAATATGCGTCATAAATTTCAATTTGATACACCTACCCCTACATGAGAAAAAGGATTTTTAAGAGTCAGACATACATACATACAGACAGACAAAGCCATCTGTTTTTACCAGTTGAGGCACGCAACCCTAAAAAGGAAGTTAGTCGTGAAGAAGTTTCGTTTAATGGGTTGGCTAGACTAGAGTAGTGTTGGGACTATCGAATCTCGGTCTTAAAAGCGGGGAGCTGTTGCTTTCGACGGTTGAAATATTTTTGTTCAGCGAAATCAAGCCCAATCTTTTTTTTTTTTTAACGGAGGTTATTCCAGGACTTATATACTTAATTATGAACACTTCTTTCCTTATTTGATCATTATCTAACGGCTGGTTTCTGTTAATTAACTTCAACCAAAAAATTGTAAAACGCGAGCGAAAAACCGAGATAAGTTTTTGTTTCCACGACATTCCACCTTCTTTTTTATTTCGTCCTTACGTTTGCACTATTATCCTCAAGAACCAGCGTTAATATCCACCTACTAGCTGCACCTCCAGCTTTCAGCCATTTTTTAAGAGACAGTTGCAAAATGCAGTTATTTACACTGAGACAATACAATTCAAAATTTTACTAAAATACAAATAAAACACATATGCACACATAATCACACAACTGTTTATTTCTATAAAACTGTGCCGGCCGCGGTGGTCTCGCGGTTCTAGGCGCGCAGTCCGGAACCGTGGGACTGCTACGGTCGCAGGTTCGAATCCTGCCTCGGGCATGGATGTGTGTGATGTCCTTAGGTTAGTTAGGTTTAAGTAGTTCTAAGCTCTAGGGGACTGATAACCACAGCAGTTGAGTCCCATGGTGCTCAGAGCCATTTTTTTCTATAAAATCATCGTAACATAGTCAAAAGTTGTACTTCCGAAGATGTGAAAACAATGACTAAAATGTGCAACGAACAGTTACCGCGCATACAGATAAATCTAAACTAGTCCTCGAGTGATTATACATATATATATATATATATATATATATATATATATATATATATATATATAATTTGCAACTTTGCACTGGTTTTTCATTGTACTGAAAATTAAATTTATCAAGGGAAAAACATGTGGATATGAAATAATATGATTCTTTCACAAAGAGTACTTTTTGTATTTTTGATATACTCAAAATATATTTAGTAACTATATTTCTATTTTGTAATAACTTACTAGCAGTTTTATAGAAAAAAATGGCTCTGAGCACTATGCGACTTAACTTCTGAGGTCATCAGTCGCCTAGAACTTAGAATTAATTAAACCTAACTAATCTAAGGACATCACACACATCCATGCCCGAGGCAGGATTCGAACCTGTGACCGTAGTGGTCGCTCGGTTCCAGACTGTAGCGCCTAGAACCGCACGGCCACTCCGGCCGGCTTACCTTCAGTAGTTAATTAGGGAACCGACTTGTGAAGGTAACACCTGAGATCTGCTGGTGACAAACAGAACCGAACTTCGCAACTCTGTTAACGTAGAGCAGGCAATCAGTACTCACAAGGCCATTACAAGTGACAAGTGACTGACTATGGCTGTTAATAGGAATACAAATAAAGGTAGAAGATCTTTTTGTTTAGCAAGAGCGACGAGAGACAGATTTCAGGTTACTTGGTAGGTCAACATGAAAATTTTATATGCAGCACTGACAACGTTGAGCATCAATGGACAAAATTCGAGAGCGTACGCTCTAGGCATGTACGTACCGGGCCAAGTTGTAAGGGACGGAAAAGACCCATCGCGCTTCGACAACTGTGATAGCAAGCTGCTACGAAACCAAAAAGAGCTTCACTGCAAATTTAAACATAACAAAAGCCTCACAGACAAACAAAAACAAAAAGAAGACAAAGTTAGCGCAAGGAGGACTATGCGTGAAGCATTCAGCGAATTCGAAAGTAAAATTCTGTCCAACGACTTGATAAGAAATCGTGAGAAGTTCTGGTTTTATGTTAAATAAGTAAAAGGATCGAAGCCATCTCCCCAGACACTCGTGTGACCACAGTGTAAATGAAACGGAAAATGCCAGAAGAGGCCGAAATACTAAATCTCTTTTTCCAAAGCTGTTTCAGAGAGGAAGATCGCACTGTCGTTTCTCCTTTGAACTTCTGTACGAACAACACAAAGACAGATATCAAAAGAAGTGACGGAGAAATAGAAATGGCACTGAAATCGCTCGACAGAGCAAAGACCACTGGAGATGATGGGATACCAATACGATCATACACTGAAGCGCCAAAGAAACTGGTATAGGCATGCGTATTCAAATACAGAGATATGTAAACAGGCAGAATACGGCGCTGCGGTCGGCAACGCCTATACAGGGTGTTACAAAAAGGTACGGCCAAACTTTCAGGAAACAGTCCTCACACACAAAGAAAGAAAATATGTTATGTGGACATACGTCCGGAAAGGCTTACTTTCCATGTTAGAGCTCATTTTATTACTTCTCTTCAAATCATATTAATCATTGAATGGAAACACACAGCAACAGAACGTATCAGCGTGTCTTCAAACACTTTGTTACAGGAAATGTTCAAAATGTCCTCCGTTAGTGAGGATACATGCATCCACCCTCCGTCGCATGGAATCCCTGATGCGCTGATGCAGCCCTGGAGAATGGCGTATTGTATCACAGCCGTCCACAATACGAGCACGAAGAGTCTCTACATTTGGTACCGAGGTTGCGTAGACAAGAGCTTTCAAATGCCCCCATAAATGAAAGTCAAGAGGGTGGAGGTCAGGAGAGCGTGGAGGCCACGGAATTGGTCCGCCTCTACCAATCCATCGGTCACCGAATCTGTTGTTGAGAAGCGTACGAACACTTCGACTGAAATGTGCAGGAGCTCCATCGTGCATGAACCACGTGTCATATTTGTAAAGGCACATGTTCTAGCAGCACAGGTAGAGTATCCCGTATGAAATCATGATAACGTGCTCCATTGAGCGTAGGTGGAAGAACATGGGGCCCAATCAAGATATCACCAACAATGCCTGCCCAAACGTTCACAGAAAATCTGTGTTTATGACGTGATTGCACAATTGCGTGCGGATTCTCGTCAGCCCACACATGTTGATTGTGAAAATTTACAATTTGATCACGCTGGAATGAAGCCTCATCCGTAAAGAGAACATTTGCACTGAAATGAGGATTGACACATTGTTGGATGAACCATTCGCAGAAGTGTACCCGTGGAGGCTAATCAGTTGCTGATAGTGCCTGCACACGCTGTACATGGTACGGAAACAACTGGTTCTCCCGTAGCACTCTCCATACAGTGACGTGGTCAACGTTACCTTGTACAGCAGCAACTTCTCTGACGCTGACATTAGGGTTATCGTCAACTGCACGAAGAATTTCCTCGTCCATTGCAGGTGTCCTCGTCGTTCTAGGTCTACCCCAGTCGCGAGTCATAGGCTGGAATGTTCCGTGCTCCCTAAGACGCCGATCAATTGCTTCGAACGTCTTCCTGTCGGGACACCTTCGTTCTGGAAATCTGTCTCGATACAAACGTACCGCGCCACGGCTATTGCCCCGTGCTAATCCATACATCAAATGGGCATCTGCCAACTCCGCATTTGTAAACATTGCACTGACTGCAAAACCACGTTCGTGATGAACACTAACCTGTTGATGCTACGTACTGATGTGCTTGATGCTAGTATTGTAGAGCAATGAGTCGCATGTCAACACAAGCACCGAAGTCACCATTACCTTCCTTCAATTGGGTCAACTGGCGGTGAATCGAGAAAGTACAGTACATACTGACGCAACTAAAATGAGCTCTAACATGGAAATTAAGCGTTTCCAGACACATATCCACATAACATCTTTTCTTTATTAGTGTGTGAGGAATGTTTCCTGAAAGTTTGGCCGTACCTTTTTGTAACACCCTGTATAAAACGGGTTTGGGGGGGTGGGGGGGCGTGAGACACAGCAAACAGTGCAGTATTTGGTGTAGCGTGGAAATGAAGCGATTTATTTGACATCCAAAAGTGCTTGATAATTCGCTTTCAGGCCAATGTTGGAGACATTTCCAAAACGGCTAAGTATATAAACCGTTTGCGTGCTGCCATGGTTAGAGTATATCGTATATGTGAAAATGGCGCTACTCAGAACCGACACTGAACACAGTTGACCGTCTAGATGAACCTGGAGGCTACCAATAGTGTCACCTCAACGACCGTTCAGCAAAAACTGCTGCATATGGGCATCTGTAGCAGGTGCCTGGTTCATGCACCCATGCTAACTGCTGGTCATCTGCCACAAAGGCTGGAATTTACACGCCAATGGGTGGCCTTTTCAGATGAATCACGTTTTCATACTCCATCAGACAGATGGTAGTTAATGTGTATGGCCCTCCATCAATCGTTTCAAGGGTCCAGACCTGAGTAGGGTGTATTATGGTCTGGCCAATGTTTTAATGGCATTCCCTGAGTGGTCTTGTCATTCTGGAAGGCACAGTCGATCAACATAGTTGTGCAGTTATCCTTGAGGACCATGTCCACCCCTACATGAAGTTTTCCTCAGCATGATGGCACCTACCAACAGGACAACATAACACGTCACAAAGCTCACAGTGTAATGTGCATGGTTCGAAGAGCACCAGAGTTAATTTATCATACTCACCTGGCTGCCAAGCTCCCCAGATATAAGCCCATTCGAGAAGCAGTCGGACCACTTCGATCAGGCCTTTCACGACATGGATGGTCAACCGAGAAACATAGCGCAGCTGGTCAAAGCACTGGATTTTTCAAGGCTGCGCATCCCTGTCAGTACGTTTCAGAACCTCATGACTCTCTTCCTGCACATCTGGTGGTCACATTAATGTGACCAGACCATATTAAAACAACAAATAAATATTTTAATGAGTTAAACAGGCACATTTCAGGACTGTGCCATGCAGCGGTAAGGGGAAACTGCCCACTGAGGCTGAGAAGTGCACACGGAAAATACCCACTCAAGGGTTTAAGCAATATAGGGGAATCACCGGAAATCTAAATCCAGATGACTGTATGTGATCTGAACCTCGGTACCACCACTCATCAGTCAAGCCACTGTTTCCGTATGCTTCGAGCATGCGATGACAGTGTTCCAGCACTGAAGGCAACATGCAGAAAGTGTCAAACTGGTATGCTTTTATATGCAGAATTTTAATATTTCAGCGTTTACATAATAATTAAGTAGAAATAACGCCATCAACATTTTGTATATTGATCAGTAGTGAGCATGGTACAACATGTAGAATGTGCTAGATTGATTCTGAACAAATTACTCTTTTAACAGTTTATTACAATAACAGTAAACTAGTCCAAAATTTTACACCTGGTTCAAAGGTTCCCTTCATAAATTTCAAATAGCCGAAGTTAACAATCACAGAAAAGAAGCTCACAAAATAACACTACAATTAATCCTAGACAAAATTCGAGTCATATGCTACCCTCACAAAATTGATTCAATACATAACCTCAGTGATATACTTTTAAGTTACATCCACAAAGTTTGTCAGCATATATGTGTATTTTTTAGCTTCAGTTATTCTGACATAAAGGAAACTTGTTTCTCTTAAAACAGAATAGCTTGCTGTTGTGCGCTGTGCTAGATACACAGCCCAGCAGTAGAGGGAAGTGTGCACACACACACACGCGCGGGCGGGCGGGGGCGCGCTTCATCAGCAACAGAAGTGAACTACAGTCCATGACATTCAGGATATGTGAAGCTGTATTTGAAGGACATTGTTCTGAAGAAATTTTGGTGTGGTCACAACACTGAGTTTCATAGTGTCTGTTCTGATCAGTATTACTTCATTAGCAACAGAAGTGAACCACAGCGCATGACATTTTGGTGAATGACATTCCTGCTACAAGCAGCAGCATGGGGCTACATCCTCCACTATCCTGTGTGGGAGCTACGATTTCCCACTACAAGATGTCTACAATAGCCAACCAGCTGTTTGTAAAGAGTGGTGCCTATAGACCATAGAATATTGTAGCTTGAGATTAAGGCAACAAAATTAGGGGGGAATCAAATAAGATGATAAAGGAGCACTGTGTATGTAATTCATAATGGGAGGAATCATCATGGAGAATTCATAATTTATTTGATCAACTACGAAGATCACCAGACAAGTATTTAAAATATGTGCAGATGAGCACAGATACATTAGAAATGGCTCTGAGCTCTATGGGACTTAACATCTATGGTCATCAGTCCCCTAGAACTTAGAACTACTTAAACCTAACTAACCTAAGGACAGCATACAACACCCAGTCATCAGGAGGCACAGAAAATCCCTGACCCCGTCGGGAATCGAACCCGGGAACCCGGGTGTGGGAAGCGAGAACGCTACCGCACGACCACGAGATGCGGACTACATTAGAACATCAATGAGTTAAAGATGAGTGTTTCTTATTTGACTGCGTTATTAACCTAAATAGTCTACGTAAATAAACCATACAAAACTTTTGAAACAAAGGTAAAATTTTCTGTGAAATGATTTGTCGAAGAATAAGAAATAAAAGAGGTCAGAAAAACATTTGATGCATCTTATTTGCTGTACATGATTTCGAGCATCATTTACAGGCACATCAAATGTTTCTCTAATCTATTTTATTTCTTTTAGACAAATCATTTCACAAAAAGTATGATCGATTTCTTTTTCGTTTATATTTTATTTTTATATTTGATTCAGAAAGCATGATCTTATTCATACTTCATTTGCCTTCCTAGAATCTTATGTTCTCGAAATGCACTAAATTTAGTATTTGATTCAACAGAAGTCTTTTTTACAGTTAAATATCACACCAATGTATCTTTCTAAGCGCAGAATTGCTAGGCCTTGAGGGAATGAACTTCTTGACACTTCATTTACATAGTTAGCAGCAGCTGTTCATGAAATATTTCAGTTTTCCCTGAAATCACTAAGCGTTCCTTTATTACCCTGATTGCTTTCAAATAATTAAATATTTGTTTGCAAAACTAGACTTCGTGTTGATCAATTTTACATCCCATTTGTCCATTACCCACTCTTTGTTTGCCTATGAAAATTAGGACATCAGCGCATTGTGTAATTTATGGTGGGTCTTGTTTTCGCTCCACTCAGATATTGACCCAAATCGTTTCTTGTATTAACCATACGACAAAATACGACCTGTTTGTGTACTGTCATTTACAAATATCTTCGTTTCGATATCTTGAACCGTTCATGAAATAAGACAATTTTAACGTCTACATGATTCCCAATGCACAGGGAAAGAACTGGGCGCAATGGGCAAGACCCATCCACCACGTAAACACTCCAAACTCTCGGGAATTACGAGACACGTCGTTCTCTTCTCAACTTAAAATACAATTTCGATATGTTGGCTACATTTCATAAGTAGGAAATATGGCCAAAAGTTAACTATACACAAAATCTATGCCATGCGTTTTAGCTCTGCAAACTCTTAACAATTTCGCGTAGTCGTTTACTTAGTTTCGTGCAGCACGAAACTGTGACAAATAACAAAATAAAGTCTGTCCTTCGTCGAGTGAAGATATTGAGCTGTAAGATACGAAATATTCAATTTTTTTTCACCAAATAGTTTTCTTAAAATCGGATGATAAGTATTTCATAGCAGCCGTCGCATCTGCTCCAGCACTTTGCCAAGGAAACTCAAGCTGTCACTGTCACGCCTGCCGTAGAGTCGTCCGTTGTGACTTCACGAGGTTTTCTGTCTCGGTGGGACGCAGGTTAAGCAGCTTGTATCGCTGTTCCTACTGCTGTCTACGGTGTTTATTTCTTCTCATTTCGGATTTTCTTCTCGGTGTCACTGCTTTTTGGACTTCGTCGCTTCTTTTGCTGCTGGTGCGTGGTCGCTACTCGCGCAGCATGTCCGGCCAGCGTGTGGTCGGCCGCCAGTACATCTGGTTGCCCAGGCCACTGACGAGTTGATTTTCGGACTCCCGCGTTGTCGCATAGAATCGCGTTGCTGTTTGCCAGGTGCGTTGTTTTAGCGGCTGTATTCCGGCGAGTTGGTGCAGTTCCCTCGTGAGGAAATCTCGTGGCAGGTGCAGTGGCAGCCTGAGGGCTTTGCTCCGCACGGTTTGGAGCATCTTCAACGACGTGTCGTCCGCGTTTCCTACGGCGACGTAGGACAACACAGGCCTGATATGCGTTAGGTACTGCGCCCTGCTGCAGTCTGATGGTAGTGTCGTCTCTGGAATGAACAGCGAGTAAAGAAGTCCCATACTGGCCAGCGGCTCTGCCCACACCTCCTGGATGTGCGCCTTCCCATCTGTCCAGTGTAACACCGAGGCACCGACCAGTGCGTGACCACGGGATCGGGCCTCCTATGATCTGCTCTGGCTAGATGAACGCTGGCACCTTCCACATGACTATCACCGCCGGGCTCTTGCTTGCGTCGAATTTGAGCCGACACTTGGTGGCCCAAACTTCGAATTCGTCGGAGGCGAGCTGCAGGCGGCGACACAGTAGTTGGGCGCTCACGCTCTTCGCGAACAGCGCGGTGTCGTCCGCATAAAGCGCCCGGTTTACCATCGGCGTCTTTGGGACATCACCTGTATAGAGGCAGTACAGTTAGGGGCTGAGGATGGACCCCTGTGGAACTCCCGCTTAGATAGGACATGTTGCTTACGTACCATCGGCTCGCACGTGAAATGCGCGGTCTTGTAGATACGATTGGAGCAGGCGGATGTGCGACAGTGGCACCCCAAGCACAAGCAACTTGTACAGAAGGCGGTTGTGCCACACACAGTCCAGAAGCACCTATGTACTCGTGACGCTGCAGCACCCACCATCGTCTGCTTCACAAGCCGCAGCAGCTGCTACTGTGCCTAGTGCCCTTTGCGGAACCCGAACGGCTTGTCGGGAAGCAGGCCTTCTCCCCTGGCGGCACAGTCTTTTCGCGCAAAGACGCTCGAAAATTTTCGATGATGATGATGATGTTTGGTTTGTGGGATGCTCAACTGCACAGTCATCAGCACCTGTACAAAGTCCCAGTTTTTTCACAGTCCAATATTTTTACACAGTCCAATCCAGCCACTGTCATGAATGATGCTGATGATCAGATGATGAGGACAACACAAACACCTAGTCCCCAAGCAGAGAAAAATCCCCAACCCAGCCAGTAATTAAACCTGGGACCCCATGATCCAGAGGCAGCAACGCTAGAAAATCTTCGATATGGATGGCAGCAGGCTGATTGGTCTGTATCTGGGCTAGCCTGGTGGCCTGCTGTATCGATAAGACTCAAACACATTTTAATTCGAATGTCGCCAGTGGTAGCGCACGATAGCCTGTGATGTCGCCAACCTAGGACATTTCTGAAGTTATATCAGCAGTCGTCTTTTGTCGCCTGAAGCTGTCATGTGCTGTCGGTTGCTTCTGTCGCTCACGTAGGACGTGGCCTTAGCTATTTGTCAACGCAGCTACTTGTGTGTTCAAGTGATAATTGCAAGACCTCCCTGATATCGATGGCTGTACCCAATGCAATAACGGCTCGTCTATAGGGATTGATTACGCAGTCAGTATCCCATCCAGAAATCACGTTCTAATCTCCATCAACGTCTACAGACATACTCCATGAGTCACCACATGGTGCATCTCGGAGGGTACCTTATACCACTACAAGTCACTCCCTTCCCTGCTCCACTCCCAAATGCTGCGAGAGGAAAACAAATGTCTATGTGCCTCCACACAAGTCCTAATTTCTCTTGTCTTCGCGGTCCTTATGTAAAATATACGTTGGCAAGTGTACAGTCGTTCTGCAGTCAGCTGCTATTGACATTTCTCCAAATTTTCTCAATAGCGTTTCAGAAAAAATACTTCGTCTTTCCTCCAGGGAACTCCATGTGAATTCATGGAGCATTTCCGTAACACTTGTATTTCAACTGAACCTGACAGGAACAAACTTAACACCACACCTCTAAACTGCATTGAAGTCTTCCTTTAGTCTGACCTACTGGGGATCTCAAACACTGGAGCATTACTCAAGAATGGGTCACACCAGTGTTCTATATGTGGTCTCCTTTATAGATAAACGTAACATTCCTAAAAATTTTCCCAATAAACCAATGTCTAGACAACTTCGGAGATCACAGTAAATGAATAATTTTACAAAGAAAACATTAAAAATGAATTACTGCTAAATGGTTCATGCAATCTAGAAAACAAGGTACTGGATAATAGCTTAGGAAACTCCATAGGTATAATCACTGAAAGCCACATACACATTTACACATATTTTATTTATTTATATTTTATATATTTTTTAAATTCTGTAACTGTGTCAGATCATCATAGTGTCCACAGTTACATAGTAAATAAATGCAGCATAGCATTCCTTTTACCTCTCCCTACTTAATCATTTAACATATGTCTGGCTTACTATTTAATTTTTAGTTTGTTTAATTAAATATTAATTTAGCCAATATTAAAGACACTCGTCATTTGAAAGTGGTAATTTACATGTAACCAGCACTGAATAGTGCCTAAAAAGATGCTTCTCTTGAGCAGGCAAACTATGTTGTTTTATTTGTTTTTAAAACTTTTTTTGTTATTTGGAATGAGTGTGCATGCACAAAATTCATGTTTTAATTGATTATGCTTAAACCTGTAAGTACAGAATAATTTGTGTGGTCTGAGGGAGACAAGAAGTGAAAGGCCTTACATATAACATATGTGTCATATTTGTAGATTACAAATATTTTGAGTGGTGAATTATTTTGTGTATTTTAAGTTAGTTATAAATTTTCGATTAGAAACTGAGTGCGTAAAAAATGAGTGAGCAGTCACTCCTGGTCATTCTACATCTGGCAATCAGTCTTTATGGATTGGTCTTTAGGTTACACACTGGCTAGTTGATAGTGCAGTTTTGGACTTGTAAAAGTGATAGACTTTAGGCATCAAGCAGCCTAGAGAAATCTTCCATTCTTATTTAATAAAATTGCGAGCCAAGTGGCTCTTACACTCTGAGAGCTGGCTGGAATTTAAACATATCGTGAGCATAAAATGATGTGCCACATTGAACTTCAACTCATGTTGGTTCCATGTTGAAATTAGTACTGGAGAGAGTGTAGGAATCTACTAATGATTTTGTGAATTTTAGTGTTTTGCCCACCATAGTGAACTTTACATATTTACAAGCTGGAGAAAATTTTTGTGTTTTGTTCAACAACACGGAACTCTATTTCTTGCATATTGGTGATGTTTAACTAGCATTTGTAGAATTTTGCTACCATTCTAATTATGCACTGAAGCAAACTTTTCTGCAGTTGAATACTATTATTATTTTATTTTCAGGCTAAAGCTAATTATTCCAAGACCATCATTTTAATGTTTTCATTGCTTTGAATGACTGAGTAAATCGCCAGTTCACTCAACTTAAACCTGTTAGTGTCATTTACATCAGTTATCTCATGCAATATATCTCTTTTATCATTATTATTATTATTATTATTATTATTCAATTGCATTACAACTCGTTTTTATTTAAAAGTTCATATTACATGCCAATGCTTCCATAATTAGACTAAAGCATTATAGGCTGTATCTTTTGCAATGAATTAAGCAGCTGGGTATGAATGCAGGCATGTACAATTTGGCCCTATGTCCACGTGAAGCCAAAGTTATAAAAGAGCCGTGTGTTATCCATTGTCCTTAGCTTAACTCACCTCAGGGATTTTATTTAGTAAACAGTATTAAGGCAAGTCCGGTAAAGAGAGATGAGTTGTTTGGAATCAGTAAGAAAATTTGTATTTTACCTGGAAAAAAAATACTTTTTTGCCACTCATTTCACCAATTGAAGGGGTTGGAGAGATGTATTCATAAGCCACATTCATCTAGTTTTGAGATACAGCAACTTTGAAGTTTCATGGGAGTATAAAAAAGTTGAAGGCAAAATAGACACTTCCTTTTTGCTTTTAATTATACTTTACTACATTGCAAACCTTGTGTAAAATACACTATCTTCTTTCTGTTATGTAATATTAATTTGAGAATCATTTTAATTTATGATGTGGTCGAAAATGGCTTATGACTGTGTCTCCCTGAAAATAATTTGGAACACATAATATGTTTTTAAGGTTTTATTTTTAAAATTATATAACAACTAGTAATTTTTAACAATTTTTGCATTTTCATATACACAGATACATAACAGATAAGTCAGTCTAATAACTTATTTTACACTGTGAATGTGAAATCAAGGAAGTTCTTCTATGTCATCATCATTCACATTATTTCCAGCGCATGACCAAAACAAGCTTTGATATGCTGCAGGTATGTATGCAATAAGAGACAGTATGTCATCAATTCTTTTCTGATTAATTTGAAGTGGCTTTCTCTATTTTGTTGGCAGCTGAAATAGATCTGCTTCAGCAGGTCTTCCTTTCCTCTTGCTATGTAGATCCACTGATGTGAAGGTTCCTATATCTGAGGAGCAGTACTTCACACTTATCGTGAAGGCGTCTTTATACTCAAACTTAAATTGAGTTGCTCCACTAAAACGAATGGGATATCCAGATCTGAATAGAGTGTTTACCGAGATTAATAACTTCAGATCGCCCAAGCTTCTGAAGTCTTGTCTGTGCATTTTCGTCACAATGAAATTTTTTGGACTAGCAAATTTGACTGCTTCTGCACATTCATCTCACGTGTATACTATTACACGTCTGTTTCTTGCATAAATTTCAATGCGGCCAAAATCACGATCACAAGGATGTCTAGTATGACCTACCATGGTAAAATAATGCTGCAGAGATTCAAATCTTTTGGTGGCAATGAGAGTCCTTTCCAGGGCAATAAGAGACCAATTCTTTGCCTGGCCCTTGCAGTTATCTGTAATTATGTGGAGATTTTTGGCTTGAGTGTTAGTTACCTTCAAGTATTTTGATAAACAGCTCCCAACTTCGTCTGAACCCCTTCCTTTGTCCATCACAGAAACAGGTATCCCTTATTTGACCCACAATCATGGATACTGTAGTTACACATCCATATTTTTCTCTTGTAGAATGCTGGGCCAACTGTCAGATTTGGCGTGAGAAACGTTTGTTACATGTCCATTGCTATTACATGGCGCTCTTTCACATTCTCTTTAGCCAGAGAAGTTAAAGATGCAATCATATTTTGCCCACTATCAGCCTTTCTTAGATGCAGCTCACGTTGTTTTTTCCTTTGTGTAATTTCTTCTGCAGATAATTTTGGGTTTTTTGTCGTTGTTAGAAAGGCATCACATGTTGAACAGGTGTCGCTTTTCTGCCATTTGGAGCCTGTGTTAAATTTGGACACAAAAATTGCCCTGAATTTGCTTTGTGATACAGTAGGGGCACCATTTTTCTTGCAGTATCCAGAGTATTTGTCCCGAAATAAGAATGTAATTGTGAGATCACATCCAAAATATACTTTTTGGGGTTCTGCTGCCTGCTATAGTGACTACTATATTTTGGTACAGCATTGAGGAAGTCTCTGACAACTTGCACAGTTTCTACATGTTGATTGTCATGTTCGCCAGAAAGAAAAGATCATATGAGTTGATATTTCATGTTATTATTATGCATCAACATTATTTTATTTGCTTAAAATGTAATATACAAACCTCTTCCATCTTCTTTTGGAACTGCATGATCCAACTTCATTTGCTGTTGCAAATTGCTCACTCTTCTTGTGTGGTTCTGTAAACCATGAACCCTGAGGAAAGCTTGCTTGCAAATTATGACTTCCATTCCATTTACTTTCACATTGTATGAAAATGTTACAACTCTAGATGAAATTTGCTTTGTAGTCTTTTTTGGATAGCTGTGAAAGACATAAATGTGAAGCAGAACAAGGTAAAGTAAATTTATGAAAAGTGATCCATTCATGTTTTAAAAAAAAGCGAAACGAATCTTCGCTTTTTGGTGCCATTTTCATACAAAACGCCAGGTAAGTATTCTGGGCATTAAAGTTTTCTATCTCCCGAAACAAGTGGAAAATATTTTCTTCTTCTCCGGATAGTTTCGTATAGCACTTACTTGAACAACTACAGGGACTTCCCATAGATGCTGTCTTGTTGGTTTTAGAAGACACATACTGCTGACCGGCATTACGTTAACGTTTTGCCTTAATTTTTTTCTGCTGATCAATATTACGCTTTCTTTTCCTTGAAAAGCTTGATTTCTAGGACGACACTTCATTTGCTCAACTTATTTCAAGCTGTAGTATGAATAGAAAAATAGTCACAGGACTTCTGTGAGATAGGGTCACAAGCCACACAAATCATTACATGCCGCTGAAATGCCATTGATAATAAAAATATTCTTACAAGTTTGTAGCCATGAAAACTATATTATTACCGCAATCAGTGGTCATTAAAATTAGTCTGTAAAGTTTCTTATTTACGCAAAAGACGACGGTCAACCGTGACAGCTATGTTACAAGAAACAAAGTCACAAGCCACTGATCAGTCATCACCAGGAAAAAAATATTTTTGTATACTTACCAAAACATCTTCTGAGCTAGTACTGTTGCTTGATGGACACCAAGACTCAT
The DNA here is from genome assembly GCF_021461385.2 of Schistocerca piceifrons. NCBI lineage: Eukaryota > Metazoa > Arthropoda > Insecta > Orthoptera > Acrididae > Schistocerca > Schistocerca piceifrons. The sequence continues at coordinate 176,890,958 of NC_060146.1, read as the reverse complement.
CACCATCACTGTCAAAACGATCAGAATCCTCATTTACACCTAGAATGTGCGAAGCACCTTCAGACGTTCATGAGCATTCAGCCATTTTGATGTGGCTTGTGACTATGTACCTTCTGAAAAACACCCCAGGTGGCAGAGTATAGAACTACACTATGTTATCACCTGCCTCCTGTTGGAGAAAGAACTTCCTCAATCCAAGATGAGAAGGGCATCGTTAAGAACGTGATAGTGTGAATATCTCAATTTCGACTACAGTGTGGCTTATGACTACAGCTCTCTGAACCCTTCAGTTGTTTATTCTTTCAGTCTAGGTTTCATTTTATAACCCTACTATCCAGCAATACTGACAAAGATGTCGTTACGCATAATGTTAAAAACTGAACAAGCAAAGAATTTGAAAATTTCAAAGAAATTAAGTCGATACTAAATATATAAAATAATACATTCATAATTATATGACACTAAAATAAATAAAAAACTAAGATGTCGATTTATAAATCGAGTAAAATTTAAAAATAAATTGATTGCGTAACCAGTCAGGTTTATCTGTTTCAGAACGTAAATAATTAGCAAAACACATGGCAAAAGTGTATTTTTCTATCTAATAACATTTCATCAAACCCGAATTGTAATCAAAGAATATTAGTGTTTCATGCTGTCTGTTCGAAGTCAGAGTTGAATTTTTATGAAAAATTAAAGTTTTGTGTGTTTATTTAATTCCTCTTGGCCAACATGAACTGATATTTGTCCTCGGCTTAACTTTTGAATTTCACTTGCTTGGGATATAATGTTAACACATCTAAAGATGTTGAGCAAATCCAACATACACTGGAGCAGCAAAAATTGCTCTATGCAAATGCCAGGAAAGGTTTCTGTGACATGGGCAGGATCTTTTTCTTTCCCCATCCTTGCGATTCCGAGCTTACACTTCTTCTATAATGACCTCCTGTCGATGGGACATTAAATTATAATCTTCCTTTATTCAAACTCAACATAAGCAAGGCGAAGCAAACGTTTTTGAACTGATATGGAGCAAGTGTGATCATAACACAACCAGAGGACCGTCGCAGGGGGCTCACCACTCTTTGATGAGTTTGTGCTTGGCTACCACAGGGCCCTAGTCGTTGCACCACCTCTTCCCTCTCTGTGCTGTATGTCTATATCCTTCTGCTATTCTTTTTCCCCATCCTTGGGCAACATGTATGGGATGTTTCTGGGAATGTGCTCTGGGGTTTTAATAGCCTGACAGAACAGCCCCTTATCTTGACCTTTGCATAGAACTTAGTGGAAGTACCTTTGTGAACACTGATGGCTTTCAGTCTGATCGTGGTGTCGGGTGTGCCTTCGTCATTGGGACTGACGATTTTCGGTATTGGCTTCTGGAACACTGCTCAGTATTTATAGCAGAGCTCTTCACCCTGTATCAGGCCATGCAGTACATCCAGCGATGCAGGCTTTTCAATTGTGTCATCTGCTCCAATTCTCTCAGTGCCCTTCAGCCTTTGTGTGCTGTACACAGTCTGTCCCTTAGTGCGACAGGTCCAAGAAAGCATCCACTTGCTCACTCTTGAGGGAGACACTGTGATGTTTATGTGGGTTCCTGATCACATCGGTCTGATGGGAAATGGAGGCTGCTTACACTGCTGCCATGGCTGCAGTCCTCCTACCTCAGCCCTCTAGTCCTTTTATTCCTTCCAGTGATCTCTGTGTTACTGTCTATCAGCAGATGGTGTCAGTTCGGCATCACTACTGGTCTTCCCTTCATGGGAACAAGCTCAAGGGAATAAAACCTCTCCTAGTGGTTTGGACAACCCTCTCTTGGCCCTATCGACACGAGGAGATCATTTTAGTTAGTCAAATGTTTTCTATTCCAGTCTTTGATCACAGTATAAAGTCCTTCGACAATGACCGGTTTCAGTCAGTAATGACCAGATCTACATTATAAAAATATACATATAGTGGGCAGTCTATCTTTCAAAATAATACAATATTTCCTATCACGATATACTCTGATACAATCTGGGAATGTACAGATAAAATAAGGTAAGACGTACTTGTTATACACCATGCCCTAATGTGATAAAGCCACAATGGCATCGTCAAAACACACAAATACAGTCAGCAAAGCAGCGACATGTAGAGCTAAAATATCGTGTAAAATAGGTCACATCGTCCACACAGTCATTTTACAACTGGCGTTACTGTACAAACATACTGAAGTGCAGTAACTACCAGAAATATGCTTGCCTAGATGCGTCATAGATGTCGCTGCTGTGGTCTTAGATGTATTCTTCATTTACGTATGATGAAAGTACAGTAGGTAAATTACATATAGAAGACTTTGTATTCGCGACTGTGTCGCAGCTTGTGAAACATTTTAGCTAGGTTGTGTACTGGGCATTGTCGTTTTAGCCATCCCCAATTACTAAGTGGTGATCCCCCGCCACTCTGTGCTCATTGTCATTAACCTTTGACTGTTCGCCATTCCCTGACCGAAAACCTTTTTTTTAACCACTTACGTTCTTATGTATGTTTGCCGTCTGAGTTTCGCCCGTTACAACGAACGGCGCGCCAACTGTCGATGCGTTTTTAAGCCAGGTTCACACAGACGTCTAATGTGGCGCCACAGCTTGTGGCTTGTTGTAATGATATCGTGAGCTTCCGTTCACACAGGATGCGACAAATTCTACATAGATGCAGATCAGAATTTATGAATGTTATAGGGCAGTTTATGGCCTTAGGGCTGTGACATGAGTAAAATGCAAGGAAGACAAACCCAAATGTTGGACCCGAAAATAGATTTCGGACAGTGATAAATCAAGGGAAACGAACACATTCATAAAAGAAATAACACTCAGAGATGAAAGTGCTGCTTGCAATGGAAAACTGACTAACAGCTGGCATGTACTCGTAAATATCATATGCAGACGCACCACTCTTCCAAGATTTCAGAATCTTACTATATCTGTTGATATAGGCATTTCGAATAACTAATGTTTAGTTTAACAGCTGTCACATCGCACTCTGGAGCTATTTCCTGCATATAATCCACAATTTATACAATGCTTGGTCTCACAAATTACGAACTTCATACGACTCGCCTTTTTGGTCACATGTATAAACTTTATTTATTTATTCCTTCGTGGGATATGTCATTGGTTTGTAAATATTGCTCACACACACACACACACACACACACACACACACACACACTCGCGCGCGCGCACGCTGCTGGAGAATATCACAAAAAAATGGTTCAAATGGCTCTGAGCACTATGGGACTTAACTTCTGAGGTCATCAGTCCCCTAGAACTTAGAACTACTTAAACCTAACTAACCTAAGGACATCACATACATCCATGCCCGAGGCAGGATTCAAACCTGCGACCGTAGCGGTCGCGCGGTTCCAGACTGTAGCGCCTAGCACGGCTCGGCCACCCCGGCCGGCAATATCACACATCAGCTGCTATTCTTGTGGTTCTAAAAGCTGTGAAAGTGTACCTGCCGACCACTGTTTTCACTTTTTTCAGAAATAAAACAAAAGCACATCGAAATCGAATGGAGTACAGCAGCAATTACTGCACGATAACGGCGACAGAATGCGCGTGTTTCGCAGTACTGTCGCCAGGGCTCTATGATGGTAGGAAAGTGGAACAACAAAGTACAACCAAGCTGAACATTTTGTGGTATGACAAAAGTTGCGTTTCTTAAGTTGCGCCACTAAAAACTGCGAGTTCACACATCCAGCTGCAATGCGACTGCAGTATGCCACTAGCTGTGGCGGCGCTTTTGTTGAACCTGGCTTTACTTTTTATCCGTCGTAGCAATATGGCGAAGGACATTTAATCTTTAGTGCTGGACCTCTGTTGCATGTACATCGTATTTTGTGGACCTTCCTCCATAAGGAAGTCCTTGTTGTTAGCTCTCTCTCCTCCCATCGATTGGGCTTAACGTGTAGTCGCTTTTAACTCCTTTTCCGTGTTAGTGTCCTAAAGTTCTGGTATGGGCGCGTGTAACCTTAGTTGTTTTTGCGCCCTACAACAAAACAAACCAAATAAGCAGAGGATACCGTAAAATAATGCATTATCTACCTCCGCGTACAACGTTATCTCCAAATACGCAAAGTTTTCCTAATGGAATACCCTGACGTACGTTTGCACGTAGTTACCTGATCTCGATGATGTCATTAAAGGGTCGTGCTGTGGCCGTCTAGCTCGCCTTTGCACCTTCACCAGATTTACTTTATTGTGTATATCTCAGCCGTAAATACGATCATAAATATTATCATTTTCATTTTTTTAGTTGGTCATTAAATAAAGTCTCAAAAGATATTCGTAAGGTTATATAAATGTTTGTGGAAAATTGTCATTCAATTAATATTGTCAGATTCAAAACGTAACGAAACTGCATGCTATTCGCGACGACAAGACCTGTTGTGTAATCACATCTCGATCAGTGAATTCGATTGCTCGATTTGGCGCCATAGCGCGAGAGCGGAAATGCCGATTGGATTGGCTGACAGCTCGAAAATTCTTGTTAGCATCTCATGAATGATCCACAGGCATGACACAGTCTTCTTTCTGCTGGTTTACATTATCTGGTGAAAAGCTTCCTTTGAATAGCGAAATATATTTAGCATTTTGTTGAATATGAGCTTCAAATAGCTAATGGCAAATTCCATATGTCTTGTATTCCTGAACTTAAGCAGACATGTCCCTAAAATGCGAAATACGTTCGCAACAGATAAGTTGATGATGTCACATCAGTACAAAAACAGCCCTGAGGTTCTCACATCTCTGCATTGGTAATGGGTGTATTTTCACTTGAAAGTAGTTCACAAGCTTCAATATTGCAGAAAACATCAGTTCGTCTTATTTCATCTTTTATTACTCTCGCGTACACACTTAGCTTCTCATTTGAAACATTTAATACAAAAATTGCGATTTATATCGTTGTTTATCCACTACTACGGTCGATTTTCATGTCGATCTGAAACACCGTGTTATTTTATTTTTTCTCGCCACAGTTATTCAAAAACACATGATCGGACAGAAGTCGCAAATAAAGAAATTTGATTATTAAATTAATTCGAAGATAGTGTTTAGCCTATCGTGACCAGAAGTTTCATAAGTATCCAAACCAATCTAAAGATGCTTAATCGCGAGGTGACAGGATACTAGCGACAAATTATTGCGCAACATAAAAGTAATATTTGATAAGGTGGAACTTACTGTTACTGCGCCTTAGACTGTTCAGAAAGACGTGAAACTCAATGGTGCTTGAGAAGTGGTCAGTTAGTGGCGTTAGTACCGAGAGGTGTCGTCACTAGTGAAAGTGCCTTGGTGCGGCTGGTTCCGTGCCAGGAATTCTGTTGTGCAAGTTACAGTGCTTGCACGCCAAGCCGCCTATTGTTTTTGACGGTGGCACATGGATGTGTTTGTAAATAAGCCGTCGATGGCGCGACAGGGAAGGCGAGGCCCGCTACCGGCCATCATGCAGTCTTATCACAGTCTCTCTGAAACTCAGGTAGTGGAAAACACGGTTAACCATGATAGCATAAAACTGTATCATCCCGGAACAGACGGCGTCACCATCACAAATCAGTTTACGAGCTTAAAATTAGGATCGCAGAACGACGATAATGTCACAAACGGAAGCAGCTTCCTGCTCATCGACGACCAAGAAAATCTTCAGGTGAGAGTTATGTTGAGTTACGTTATTTAAAAAAGATCTGTTTAAATACAAAACCGAAGAAACCAGTTAGTTTCTGTTAGCAGTGTTTGCGTTGTTTCTTAAGCATATTCCTGGCAATCAATTTGTGAGAGTATCTGTAATTTTGTATCATCCTCTTTTTGTTTTCTCATTTCATCATTTGACCCAGGTAAAAAGAAATGTGTTCATGTGATGTGTCTACAGTAGACTTACAGTTATTCAGGAGGTGTGTGGAAAAGAGAGAGAGAGAGAGAGAGAGAGAGAGAGAGAGAGAGAGAGTGTGTGTGTGTGTGTGTGTGTGTGTGTAAAGAAATCATTATTTATGAAATATAGCACAATGGATAGTTGTTTATCAAACACCTCACAGTGCCACTACTGTCAGATAGTACTTTTTACAATAAGTAGATAGAAATAGAAGTAAAATGACGCTAATTTTTTATATAATGTACAGTAGTGAATGTTTGTATGTCTTCTGTTGCTAATGATAATAGTAGGCTTATATACTATGTTCTATGTACAGGGTGAATCAGAAATGAGGAAAAATGTTCCTAGGAATGACAAGCCTTGAAGAATTTGTCCCCTCTTGTTTTGTTTTGTCTACAGAATATGTAAAAAAAACATAAGCGTTAAATGTAACACTGAAGGTGCATTACATTATGTATCAATGTCCTTGTTTGTATCAGCCAGCAGTTGAAACGTGTGGCATAAAACTCATCAAATTGTGGAGTATCGGTAATTGTAAGACAACTTGTGGGGAACATATTGCCAGCTGTGGCAGAATGAACTGTGTGTGGGGTCTCCTTTACTAATAAATTATTTATGTCCTACCAGAACTGTCCTTACCATATTTGTATGAATGTGAGTAAAACAAAATTTTGTTTGTAGTTCAGTGTGTGACATTTAAGTGTTTGACACTATTCATGAAGTATTTTCCCTCATTTATTGCTGGCCCATTATGCTGCTGCCTCCCTTTTATGTACACCAGTATCATGTACACCCGGATCATTCCACTGCCACTCATACTATTAGTTGATAGTTTCACATTTGTCTTTTTAATTGTGAATAAACTTAAATGAAGTAAATGCTATGCTTCAGTGAAATAACCTTATTACTGATCAGGTTTGCTTAATTTTACTTTGTATTTTGTGTAGTTTACTTGTACCACATCGCAAATAGTATTAAAAAAACAAAACTGGCACTCATGTAACAGAAAAAAAATGTATGAAATCTCTTCTCAAACATAATCAAGTATTTCTGTTCTTGAATAATCTTTAGACATAAAGCTTTTTTTCCCTACACAGTCACAATGAAATACAGATTAATTAAATAGTTTTATTTTAAGTCCATGTGAAATAAACAGAATTGTATAATGTGTGTGTCGCTCGCATAACATAATTGAGAGAATCGAGGGAAATGCAGATATTGTATTTCCCAAATACAACAATTTTTTAGGAAATCTGTCCTTTTTTTAGTTGATCTTCCCCCGTATCACTAGGCTTTGACAACGAATAAATTTCAGTTCATTTTTAAGAAAGGTGGTATGTATTTTTTATATTAGGTGCTTCTTTAAAAACAGATTCTCAGTTCATGAGTTTGTTCCCTTCTGTATCTGTCTCAGAAATTTCAATTGGTTTTACAGAGAATAAAATGTTGCCAACATAACTTTCAAACAGTTCTTTACCCACACAGACTTCCTTTTGTGCTGAATTTGGTAGAGGTTTTCATGCACTGGCTGTGCCTTTACCAATAGAACTTTGTTTCTTGTAAGGAAATAAAGTTTGGCTTTGCTCTGATATATTCATTCCCCCATTTTCCCTACATTCATTTTGCATGGTGTTTGTTTTATTTGTACTTTTTGTAGTTTCCCTCTTCTTAAATTTGTCTCATTTTTCTCATTCACTCAGCAGAAGAGTATGACATATCGTTAGCTGTTAGCTGAGGAAGAAAAACAGTTGCTTAATTTTGTTTTTGTATCAAATTTTCCAATAGAACTCACAGAAATAGTATAGCTAGTGACTGTTATCTCCCTAAGGTTAGTACAGCATCACTCACATTACATAACTGCAGTTTGCCATACCATTTAATAAAGATCATAAAAAGTTAATTATTTACGCAGATCATAAAACATTACAGAAGCGTCCGATTCCACACATCTGCTTTGACCCATGACGTCACCAATATGGAGGAAATGACCATTCTCAATGTCTCCAATATGACACCTATGACGTCATTACATAAACACAACAACATATAAAAACAAGAAACACATCTCCCTCCAAAAATATAATCAAACTAACGGGATCAGCATGGGAAATTGGGAGTTTTTGGGTGGGAACAAACTAAATTTAAATACACAAAATGACGACAAGAAACACAAAATTCCCACATTCCACTACACTCACAATATCCGCAGGAATCTGTCACTTCCCTACACCTACATAGCTCAACAGAAATTGTCGATACCACAAAATAAAAACCAACAACACCCCAAAATTATAACCAGACTGCAGCTCTTGATATCACAAAACCATTCTGGAAACATCCTCCAGGCTGTGGCTAAGCCATGTCTCCGCAATATCCTTTCTTTCAGGAGTGCTAGTTATGCATGGTTCGCAGGAGAGCTTCTGTAAAGTTTGGAAGGTGGGAGATGAGATACTGGCAGAAGTAAAGCTGTGAGGACCGGGCGTGAGTCATGCTTGGGTAGCTCAGTTGGTAGAGCACTTGCCCGCGAAAGGCAAAGGTCCCGAGTTTGAGTGTTGGTCAGGCACACAGTTTTAATCGGCCAGGAAGTTTCATATCGGCGCACACTCCGCTGCAGAGTGAAAATCTCATTCTGGTTCCATGAAGTAGTTTAGAAATTTCCTTATCTCTTAAAGTTTAGAAAAGAATTTCCCTAGCCCATCTACCATCCATTTAGCTCACCACATATCCCACCCACCTTAATTCTGCTTTCAATACAATAATAAGTATGCCTTCCGATCCAGTGTATTCCCTGAGTCACTTGCTTGTTTTTCTGTCTCTCCCTAGAAATTCCCAATAAGAATCTCTTGATTGCTTAATTAGCAACTGTCTGTTTTTGAATGGTTTTTGTACTAATATACCATATATTTAAATTTAAAATTAATTTTTGATGAACTTACTAAGTTTAGTACAACAACTTCAAGCCATTTTTGCTGTTCTCTCCATCCAGTATCTGCAACATTGGTTTTTTGTGGAATTCTGAGATTATTCTGAGGTTTAATATAATAAATTTCCTTGAGAAAGAAAAACTTCTGCCCACAAATTGGCATGGATTTAGAAAACATCATGCATGGGAATTTCCGTTCTTTCCACACAAAGCACAGATGAAGACCAATAGGCAGATTCCATATTCCTAGATTTTCAGAAATCGTGGTACCCCACTGTGGCTGGTTAATGAAGGTTCAAACATACAAGAGTAGGTTCTCAGGTGTGTGAGTGGCTTGTAGACTTCTTAAGCAATATAGCTCACTTTGTTGTACTGGATGGCGTTTGTTCATCAGAAAAAAACGTGTTTTGTGGAGCACTCAAGGGGATTATTATAGGACTGCTCTCATTATTTATGTAAATGATATGACAGACAGGATGAGCAACAATCTAGGACTGTTTGCTGATGACACTGTAATGTGTGGGAACATGTTGATGTCAAGTAGCTCTGTGAGGATACAGGATGACTTAGATAGAATTTCTATTTGGTGTGATGAATGGCAGCTTGTTCTAAATGTGTAAAAATGTAACAAAAAAGAAATCATTTATTGTTCTAATACAGTATGACTAGTTTCGTGCTTGGCACAGCAACATCATTAAGAGATATGAAATGGAATGAACATGTAAGGTCGGTAGTAGGAAAGACGAATTGTCAACTTTGCTTTATTGTGAGAATTCTAGTAAAGTGTAGTTGATCAATAAAGGAGACTACATATAGAACATGTGTGTGACCCATTCGTTAGTACTGCTGGAGTGTTAGGTTTCATCATCAGACCGGATTAAAGGAAGATACCAGAGCAATTCAGAGGCATGCTGCTAGATTTGTTACCTTTGGAATCAGTCAACATGAGAGTATTATGGAAATACTCTATGAACTCAAATGAGAATCCATGGAGGGAAGACGAACTTTCTTTTTGTGAAACAACGGAGAAAATTTAGAGAGCTGCCATCTGCAGCTGAATGTAGAATGATTCTACTGCCGCCAGCATACGTTTCATGCAAGGACCATGAAATCAAGATAAGAGAAATTATGGCTCATACATAGGCGTACAGTCAGTCGTTTTTGCTTCATTCCATGGGTGAGTGGAATAGTAAAGGAAATGACGAGCAATGGTAAAAGATACCTTCCACTGTGCACCATACAGTGGTTTGTGGAGCATGTATGTAAATGTAGATCAAGTCATTGTCTACAGATGCCAAAGTACAAAAATTAGTGACATAGCCGTGGGACTGCATTGTTAATTTGTAATAAAACTTAAATATTTTGGCGATATCATAACATATGATTTCAATGAAAAACACATGTGGTGTAATAGAATAAACAAACTGATGAAACTACAATATATCAACAAAATACATACAACAAAAAAGACCTATGACCAGCTGAAAAATTAAATCACTAAAAACACTTACACAGCCAGAAATAACATTTGAGTGAGACCATTTTCGAAAAACTAACACTGCTGAAATAGACATATTCTTCAAGATAGAAACAATGATAAGCAGAACATGCTTAAGCAAAAAATACCCAAAAATTGGACACTGGAAACTAGTTTCTAATGAAGCAGCGTACATAGAAATGGAACTATTAATGAGTGAAATCAGGAAGAAATGCATCTCAGTTTTTGGGTGTTAAAAACAGAACCACAGTAAACAGAATTATTGGTAGAATGACAGAGAAATTATAAAACTGTAAAGAGAAAATTAGATAGACTGTGGTAACAAGGAAGATATGAGGAAGCTACAAATTGCAGTAGAAGATTTAAGAAACAAATCAGCAAAAAGTAAAGTAACTGAAAAATAAACGAACTAGATTACACATAAAAATCAACATACAAACAATGGGAAGGATGATTTCAGACAGTGAATGAAAATAGGTAACTGCAAAACACTGTGCATAAAACTGGCTTCGATATTCAAGAAAAGATCTTAGTTCCACTTATAAAACTTGTAAGATACACTTTTGATACATTTTCATTTTCAGACACATGACAAGCTTGGTTTTGGAGAATCTTATTTATTTAATGAAAAACATTTTCAGCCTTTTTTAGTGTCCTGTTTTTTTTTCTCTGTTAGTCCAGTCATTGTGCACAACTTCCTCAAGTACAAAACTTCATCAAAGGGTTCCAAGGCCCCATTGGTAATTTGTACTATCTTCATTTCAATGTGTTGATTACACCACTATTTTTTCCTACTGAGAACCACATAAAATAATTATGTCTTCTTTCTTCTCTCCTCTCTTTCTTTCTTCTGCCCATATAGGATTAGACTCTTCCTTTGTTTTATGCTGGAAGCCCATGAAACTTTTTACTTTTGCCCTGAACGTTTTCTTTCTTGTATTTCTTCCTCTGTTATTTCCGTTTTCTGTTTTAATGTCTTTGACCTATGTCATTGATGTTTTTTGGGTTTCTATCAAGGAAAATTAAAAGTTCTTTTTTCCATAGAACACAACTCTTCCTCATTGTGTCTAATATTTGTTCAGTTCTTCCATAAATTTCTTTATTACTTCCTAATAGCCCTTTCCCTTTGTCATATTTTGGTCACAAGAGTTCCCTGATTATTGTCCTTTTTTTCTTTTCTGTTACACCTAATTGTCTGTCTGTAACAAAAGGCATTCTGCAGCATAAAGTCATTCTACAGCATAAAGGCATTCTGGTCTATAGACAGTGTCGTAGTGTCAGAATTTAGCAGTTATGCAGACGCCGTCACTAGCTGAGTGGTCAGTGGGACAGACTGTCAGTCGTAAGGGCCCGGGTTCGATTCCCGGCTGGGTCAGAGATTTTCTCCACTCAGGGACTGGTGTTGTGTTGTCCTAATAGTCATCATTTCATCCCCATAGATGCGCAAGTCACCAAAGGGGCATCAAATCGAAAGACTTGCACCCGGCGAACGGTCTACCCGATGGGTGGCCCTAGTCACACGACATTTGCATTTTATTTTATTTATGCATAAAAATTTCTTGTTATACAGGTTTTCTGTTAATCGAGAAGCCACTTCCGTTTTCCTTGCCCTTGGTAAGTTAGCTTCTTTCTCCAAAGCATTTGGTCGTATATTTAAATTTTGTAGCCATTTTTATTCTTCCATAATCAGCTTCCCTGTATTTCGGTTCCTCCTTCATATCTGTCATATACTCTGTTTATTTCCCCCAGAAGCTATACATAGTCTTGATTTCGAAGCTCTCTTGCAGGAAATTCATCTGCATTATAGCATCTTGTATAGATTCAGCTAAAATAGCAAGGTCACCTTCAGAAGCCCATCAATTAGTTCTCTGATTATTCCTTTTTCTCCCAGCTATGATTCCTTAAAATTACTTTTTCTTATTTTCCCTGATTAACTTTTGCACTACACAATTGAGCAGTGGGCACAGTCCACCTCCTTGTCTTACATCAGTTTTGATCTTGAAAGCTTTGGCAGTTTCATCTAAAAATTTGATTTTGCATTTTCTATTTGTTTATAAATACTTCAGTCTTATTGCAATTGATTTTCATGTTTGTTTTCAAACTTGTTCTGTTAAGATATTTCCTTTTCTTATTGTATGCCATGGCTGCTCAGATTGCTTTTCATTGCAAAAATTGTCTGTTAGGTGACGTCCGCCGAACAGTTGGCCGGCAGATTAGGTTGTGGTCCTCAGGCAAGACTGAAGGTAGTGTCTGTCCTGGGAAATGCCGGAGATGGCAAATCTCACACGTTAAACCACACCTTCTTCTGTGGCCGAGAAGCATTTCGGACGTCGGAAGGACAGGACTCCTGCACGATGGGGGTGTGGGCAGCTCTAGAGCCTTCCGGCACTGCCATCTGCCTCGATACGGAGGGGCTACTGGGAGGATCAGGCATGGATGAAAACAGGAGAACACGACTCCTCCTTAAGGTATGACGACATTTTATGCTTTCTCATACTTTTTTTAATCAAACTTTTACAGTGTAGTAGTCTAATGCAACCATCTGATTGCTTGACACAATTTTTATTGTCATTGTTTGACAGTGCCAAAAATTAAGTTTGAGATTTTCAAATTTTTTAATTGGAAAAGCAAACCAATGAATATCACCAAGAAACTGAACTACTTCATATGATACGCAGAATTACTTGATATTTTAAATGCTTAACTTTGGATGTAAATTGATTGGATCCTAGGTTTGTGTATGTTAATTAATAACCTGAGAACTATTTGTACTTGATCTTCTTCTTCTGGTCTCCAGGAGCACCAGTTACTAATTATGCTTTGGTATAAACATCATTTCACTCTCAATTCCAACACAAAACACAATGGTTCTTTCAACAAGGCTGTCTGTCTGTCCTGTCCTGTCCTCTCTTTGTTAATATATATGTTTATCACTGTAGTAACTGACAATTCATAGATACAAGCAAAATTAATCTTGGACAAATGACTTACTAGCCCTATACTAAATCACTGTGTTGCTTCAATCATTATTGACATTTTTTAGTGCCTGGTTCCAAGCCATCTTTATATGGTACTGTATCTGTACTAGTTCGTGAAATAACAAAGACTAATGCAACAGGCTTACAACTGGTTCAAAGCAAACAGCCTGTGTAATACAGAACAAATAATAATTACGTAACAGATGCTATAAGCAGTGATCAGTTGCATACACTATGTGCACTTCCACATTTAAAGTTCCTAGGCATGCAGATGCAGATTAACTTCACGAGTAAGTTAACCAGAAATACTCAGTTCTGTATTTGTACTTGGAAGTGGCTCTCATCGTGTTGACATACTGACAGGATTGTTAGTATACTCTGCAAATATTGAATTCATTGTGTAATCTTCTGAAACAATCTTCTGAGGTCAAAAAAATATTTCTTCTGCAGAAGCGTGGAATAAGAATTATTTAATGAAGACTCCTCCATTGTGATATTTATGGAATACAATGTGTGAATGAGTGAACTAGTCACGAGCCACATATAGTAATAAAGTGTGATTGCACAGGGTGAAGAGATTTCTTATTAAGAGGCTATTATATAAAATTGTTGCAGCAGTGGTGTGAACTTGTTAAAAATATGAGTATGCTTGGACTGCCAGTGAGGTAAGTAGTGACAGTAGTCCATCAGAGTAATGTGTTTTTGCCCAATGTTTTCTCCTTCTAAAACTAAATTCATACACAAATTAAATGTCCGTTTTGAAGTTTAACCAGACTAGGAGCACTGTCACGAAATTTAATTACATACATGTAGTGAGCAGTGTGTACTGTTGAGGCAAATCGCGGTTCTCCACAGGTGCTGGCTGTCTCGGACATTGTGATCTTCCGGACGCGGGCCGAGCGCCTGCACAGCGACATGCTAGTCTTCCTGGGCTCCGCATCGCGTGCCTACTCGCAGCACTTTTCCGCCGCCCTCCAGGCGGTCAGTGGGAAGCTGCGCGCCCTGGGGGGAGCGTCGATGCCCTCCCTGGGACCGTCTGTCATCATCTTCCATGAAACTCGACACACCAGGCCCCTGCAGCAGAGTGAGTTTCAGAACTCTGTAAGACTCAATGTATCGTCACCTCAGTGCTGCTGAGACAAGAGATGTGCTTAGAAATATGCAACATTTAGTTGCTTGTATAAGCAAATACGAGTACTATGTTAAGTAGATTTTTCAGTAAAAACAAAAAGGTAAAGCTGGCGTCAACACATTTTAGTGTTCCATACCTCTATTGGTAAATATGGTACCCTTGTAGAATCTCTTTGTTGTCTGTCTGTTTCTCCATCTGTCTGTCTCTTTGACTGTTAAGATTCCTTCTTCTCAGAAATGGATAGATGTTCCAAGCTGAAATTTGTCACATACTAAGGTATATGGTCCCTCGATAGTGTAAAAAATTTCATCTTCTATGTCACTGTAATCAAAAGATAAGATAATTTATATCACATAATTTTGATACTTCCAAACTTATTTGTTGTTGTTGTTGTGGTCTTCAGCCCTGAGACTGGTTTGATGCAGCTCTCCATGCTACTCTATCCTGTGCAAGCTTCATCATCTCCCAGTACTTACTGCAACCTACATCCTTCTGAATCTGCTTAGTGTGTTCATTTCTTGGTCTCCCTCTGCAATTTTTATCCTCCGTGCTGCCCTCCAGTACTAAACTGGTGATCCCTTTATGCCTCAGAATATATCCTACCAACCGATTCCTTCTTCTGGTCAAGTTGTGCCACAAATTTCTCTTCTCCCCAATTCTATTCAATACCTCCTCATTAGTTATGTCATCTACCCACCTAATCTTCAGCATTCTTCTGCAGCACCACATTTCAAAAGCTTCTATTCTCTTACTGTCCAAACTATTATTTGTCCATGTTTCACTTCCATACATGGCTTCACTCCATACAAATATTTTCAGAAACGACTTCCTGACACTTAAATCTATACTTGATGGTAACAAATTTCTCTTCTTCAGAAACCCTTTCCTTGCCATTGCCAGTCTACATTTTATATCCTCTCTACTTCGACCATCATCAGTTATTTTGCTCCCCAAATAGCAAACATCATTTACTACTTTAAGTGTCTCGTTTCCTAATCTAATTCCCTCAGCATCACCCAACTTAATTCGACTACACTCCATTATCCTCATTTTGCTTTTGTTGATGTTCATCTTATACCCTCTTTTCAAGACACTGTCCATTCCGTTCAGCTGCTCTTCCAGATCCTTTGCTGTCTCTGACAGAATTACAATGTCATCAGCAAACCTCAAAGTTTTTATTTCTTCTCCATGGATTTTAATACCTACTCCGAACTTTTCTTTTGTTTCCTTTACTGCTTACTCAATATACAGATTGAATAACATCTGGGAGAGGCTACAACCCTGTCTCACTCCCTTCCCAACCACTGCTTCCCTCTCATGTCCCTCGACTCTTATAACTGCCATCTGGTTTCTGTACAAATTGTAAATAGCCTTTCGCTCCCTATATTTTACCCCTGCTACCTTTAGAATTTGAAAGAGAGTATTCCAGTCAACATTGTCAAAAGCTTTCTCTAAGTCTACAAATGCTAGAAACGTTGTTCCAATGTTTCTACAGAATCCAAACTGGTGTTCCCGGAGGTCAGCTTCTACCAGTTTTTGCATTTGTCTGTAAATAATTTGCGTTAGTATTTTGCAGCTGTGACTTATTAAACTGATAGTTTGGTAATTTTCACATCTGTCAACACCTGCTTTCTTTGGGATTGGAATTATTATACTCTTCTTGAAGTCTGAGTGTATTTCGCCTGTCTCGTACATCTTGCACACCAGATGGTAGAGTTTTGTCAGGACTGTCTCCCCCAAGACCATCAGTAGTTCTAATGGAATGTTGTCTACTCCCGGGGCGTTGTTTCAACTCATTTATCAAAGCATATATGGTACTTTCCTTTGACATAGGGTCATGAAATTTGGCAAGAAGCAAAGTTATACAGCACAAGTAAAGGAAAAAATCCTAAAATTGTTAATTTCTAATTGTATCAGATGCAAAAAATATTTTTTTGTGATATGTTAAAAATTTTAACTTAAAATTGAAATATTCTCAAAAGTCTTGGAATTCTTAGGATTGGTGTCTTGCAGGTGTCAATATTGACAACAGTCAAAAACCGTCTAGATTCTCTATTCCCTGGATCTGTATACGTAATTAAGCTTGTATGGAACCGTCAGTGTGAGGCCTACTTGCACGTGGCCAATTTTTTTTTTTTTGAGGTATACGGTTGTCAGTACCTGTAGGAAACCAGCAAGTCCTGCTGACACAGTGCCCATGATTAAATCTGCAATCGGCCTGTTGCTGCCCGCGACACTCGACACTGACAACTACTCTTTGACTGTACAGTTTGCAGCCTGAGAACAGTGACTTGCATAATAATTATTTATTTTAGTCTTTACATCTTAAAATATTATCCTATATAGTTTACTTAAACATATATTATTATTTTCTACTAATTGACTAATGAGAGACACCTTAAGATAGCAGAATAGTTGATAATTGCTCAGTGTAAAGTCTGAGCTCTGTTGCAGTTGGTCGGCTTGGTCCCACCCATAGGATCTGAGCAACTCGTGAATTCAAGCAACGGAATGCAGGGAAGTGCAATAGGAGCGCTGTTGTTCTCTATATACATAAATGATTTGGTGGACATGGTGGGCAGCTGTCTGCAGTTGTTTGCTGATGATGTCATAGTGTAAGGTAAGGTATCGAAGTTGAGCAACTGTGGGAAGATACAAGATCATTTAGACAAAATTTCCAGTTGGTGTGATGAATGGCAGCTAGCCCTAAATGTGGAAAAAATGTAGTTAATGTGGATGAGTAGGAAGATCAAACCTGTATTGTTCGGATACAGTATTACAAGTGTGCTGCTTGACACAGTCAAGTCATTTAAATATCTGTCCGTAATGTTACAAAGCGATGTGAGGTGTAATGAGCATGCTAAAACTGTGGTAGGGAAGGCAAATGGTTGACTTTGGTTTATTGGGAGAATTTTAGGAAAGAGTGGTTCACTTGTAAAGGAGACAGCATGTAGGATGCTGGTGCAACCTATTCTTAAGTACTGCTCGAGTGTTTGGTATCCGTCAGATTGAAGGAAGACATCGAAGCAATTCAGAGGCGGGCTGCTAGATTTGTTACTGGTAGGTTCAAACACAACATAAGTGTTACGGAGATGCTTCAGGAACTCAGTGGGGATCCCTGGTGGGTTTTCGAGAAACACTATTGAGAAACTTTAGAGAACTGGCACTTGAAGCTGACTGCTGAATGATTCTACTGGTGCCAAGGTGCCAACCTACATTGTGTGTAAGAACCAAGAAGATAAGATACGAGTGATTCTACTGCTGCTGACCTACATTGTGTATAGGAACCAAAAAGATAAGATACGAGAAATAAGGCTCATATGGAGGCATACAGACAATTGTTTCTTCCTCGCTCTATTTGCGAGTGGAACAGGAGGGGAAATGGTGAGTAGTGGTGCAGGGTACCCTCCATCACGCACCAAACGGTGGTTTGTGGAGTAGCTCTGTAGATGTAGATGTGGGCTCCATTGGTTGCTCTGTTGTTTTCCCTGATTGTGTCTTCAAAATCTGACTGCTTCAAGGCTCCTGTGGGACTGGAGGAAATGATGTGTGTTCAGAGTGCCGAATTCCTCATCTGTTCTGGCTCCCTAAGTGCTCTGAGTATTAAGGGGAACAAAAGGGTGGATGTAGCAGCCAAGGAGGCGTGCCACTGTTCTCAGATACTTCAGCGTGCCACAATCCCACATGCTATTGCCTCAGTGCTGAGCTGCGTGTTAATGGGAAGAAGAGTGGCTGGAAGTGACAGACAATAAGCTGCATCTTATAAAATCCATGATGCGGCCGTGACGTACCTTCTTCCACCCACACAGTCAGGATGAGGTCCTCATCACTCCTCTTCAGATAGGCCAGAGTCCTATGACCCATGACTTCTTGTCCCAGTGAGAGGATCCTCGTCCATATAGCTCAGAAATCTGACAGTGGTTAAAGTTTGCAGCAGATGTGTTCTGCGATGTGAAAAACTGCACATCAGTCCATGTGTCATGGTTGATGGGAGTTTCCTGTGTCTTAAACATTTTAACCTTAGAGTGTAAACAGCAGAAAGTGCTGCAAAGATTGCAAATGGTGCCTGTGCACAAGGTATGACAGTAGCTGTCTTATGTGAGCATTTCTAAAGCGATGCGAAATTTACACATCTGCAGCCAGTCGGTCCGTACTTATAAGCTATCATTTATATCTTACGCTATCTTACTTTTTTGTTCTGTGTGATTGCAGTTGCACGACACACAAGAATGCAGCACACTACAGCATTAACTGCTAACCATCCTGTTGCGCACATGGACTGAACTGAGGGAAACCATGAAAAGCCAAATCAGGATGGATGAACACAATACAAATATTGTTACAGAAAAACATGTTGTACATTTTAGTAACAAAAGCAGTTGGTCTTACATTCATCCCATCTGCCATTTGACACCCACTGTTGGATAAAGGTCTTCTGGAGAATTTTCACGCATTACAGCTTTTCGCTATGTGCGTTTGTGTTACCTATGCTTTTTTTTTTTTACATATTATCTGCCTATCTTCGATTAGCTCATCACCTCAGTCTTTGCTTATCTCTTGGAATCTTGCAGAGGATTTAAAAGTTATGGAAAGTTCAATTTCCATAACACAGTCATTTTAAGTGAATCGTTGCAGGCTGATAACATGCGCTCCATGATAATGGATCTGAGGATGACCTAAAAAGTGTCAAAAACTGTTATACACTAAAATAGAAAGTGACCTAGACTGTGCTTATCTTTCTATACATTGCAAGAGGGTCATGGTGCCCTGTGGACATTCTCTCTTCAGTTTGAATTTAGAATGTGACTTGTGCGTAAGACACCTTTCTTTCCTCTTGATTTTTTTTACCCTCACCCTCAGGACAAAAAGATAAATGGGAAATACTGCCTGTTCCTCTGTTATCAAACAGTGGCTACACCGAATGGTGTAGTAATGATGTTACAATAGGTTTAAAGTTAAGTTAGCTGCTGTGAAGATGAGTAGTTCCAGCTCAGGCCTATCGGCAGCAGATAAACAGCACACTGAATTTTGTGGTCGCACAGAATTTACAGCAATCTGTGTCTGCACAAACTGACCGTAACTTATGGACTGACATTAAGAACTGTTCCTAACAGAAAATTGGAATTGGGCAGTGAGCTATGATTGGTCAGCTCAGTCAATACAAGTGTTGCTGATAAAATGTGAGGGTCTCACTGTTGAGAAATGCTAGGTTTTATTTCTTTGTAGAGTCCACATTGAAGTGAAATTTTGTTCTGGAATTATGTCCTTCATAAAACTGGTTAAAAGCCAATTCACACAGAATGTGAACAGAACTGCAGTCAACAGTACATCAAATTATGGAGTGTTCACACTAGAAAGAACGTCAACACATCAGTTCATTTAGACCAGCACCAAACCAGTCAGAAGGTAGTATCAGCATTAAGGAACTAGCAGTGATAAAGTTTATCTTTGGCCAAAGCAAATTCCATAACAGACGTTCTTGATCAGTTTTGTATAGTACGCTACTGTGAATTGAAACATCATTTCAAAACATGGACATATACACACAAATACAAACAGTATTTATAAGGGAATAAATAGAGCCTGCTAACCTTATTAATGTTAAAAATATTGTATTTTCCTCCACTAGAGCTGGCTTTTCACTCAAAAAATGGTTATTTAATGGAAATTGCTTCATCTATTGATGTTCTTATTTATATATGTTGCAGGTGTCAGCTCTGTTGAGTTATTGTAAAACGTAAATTATTTTTCGCCTCCCTTGAGAAAGAACATTCAGTGTAAAAGATATGCTAATTGCCATGGAACATTTTCAGTGTGTCTCGAGAAAAAGCAAAATAATTAAAATAAAGGCTCAGAATCACAAAACCGACTATTAAAACAAGAGTGAGCTAACAAAAATAGGTGGTTAACTTCCAACATCAGCAGGCGATGACATTGTTTTCTCCCCACCAAAGTCAACATCAATACTTTCTTCTTGAGGAACCTCGACATTGACATCCCATTTCAGCCTGTTCTGTTGTATGAATGCTTTGTTTTGAAAAGCATTGTGGAATAATTTGACATTCCATTCTGTCTTGTTCTGTTTCATCAAGTTGAAGCAATCTTAAAAGTTTCCACTCGGTGACAAAATGTGTTCCAGTAGTAGTGCTGTGCAATATATTTCAAGAGTGTGTGATCGTAAATTACTGTGGGTTGTTGAATTCTGTACATGGATGTTATGGCCTACTGCACAGTGTTCTTTCCCTATGTTTCTTCGCTCTACTTTCATTGTCCACTAGTTGTTAACAAAGCTCTGTGTCGTGCCCACAGCATTAGATGAAACCCCCGAGGACGTGCTGCGGGCCAGGTTTGCACAGTGCGGCCTCGAGATGGACGCCTTCAGCTCGCTGCACTATGTGGGCATCCAGACGGTGAACCAAGCTACTGACTTTGGGACCCTGAGGTTTGCCGTGCGGTCAGAATTGGACAACTCTTCTGTCAGGTCCCCACGGCCTCCTGCACTGGTCTTCCACACTCTGAAGGTAACATTTCTGTGCATGTAGTGTGCAATGATGAGCCTAAAAGACAAATGCCAAAATAGGTCAACAAGATGAAGCTTTCGTTGCATACTTATTATTATTATTTCTTTTCTTTCTCAGACATTATGTCTGGTTAAAAATGGAAAGTGACGTGGATCTTCATCAAGTGTGACTTCCTTTTAACTGTACGGTATATGTTACATTGCATTTAGGAATTTTTGGGTAATGGAACAAGTATCAATAATTACAGATTTCTGTAGTTGTATATATAAGTTTGGATGTAGCTGTATTGCATTGATGTACTGGTGGATATTGTGTGGTATGACTCCTGTAGTTGATAGTATAATCGGTATAATGTCAACTTTATCCTGATGCCACATGTCCGTGACTTCCTCAGCCAGTTGGATATATTTTTCAATTTTTTCTCCTGTTTTCTTCTGCATATTTGTTGTATTGGGTATGGATATTTCGATTAGTTGTGTTAATTTCTTCTTTTTATTGGTGAGTATGATGTCAGGTTTGTTATGTGGTGTTGTTTTATCTGTTACAGTGGTTCTGTTCCAGTATAATTTGTATTCATCATTCTCCAGTACATTTTGTGGTGCATACTTGTATGTGGGAACGTGTTGTTCTATTAGTTTATGTTGTATGGCAAGTTGTTGATGTATTATTTTTGCTATATTGTTATGTCTTCTGGGGTATTCTGTATTTGCTAGTATTGTACATCCGCTTGTGATGTGATCTACTGTTTCTATTTGTTGTTTGCAACGTCTGCATTTATCTGTTGCGGTATTGGGATCTTTAATAATATGCTTGCTGTAATATCTGGTGTTTATTGTTTGATCCTGTATTGCAATCATAAATCCCTCCGTCCCACTGTATATATTGCCTTTTCTTAGCCATGTTATGCGATCTAAAGGGTTGTAGAGGTAGTTATGAAATTGTAGTGGTGTAGCCGATGTATTTATATGAGTGATTGCTTTGTGTATTTTGCTAGTTTCTGCTTGTTCTAGAAAGAATTTTCTTAAATTGTCTACCTGTCCATAATGTAGGTTTTTTTATGTCGATAAATCCCCTTCCTCCTTCCTTTCTGCTTAATGTGAATCTTTCTGTTGCTGAATGTATGTGATGTATTCTATATTTGTGGCATTTTGATCGTGTAAGTGTATTGAGTGCTTCTAGGTCTGTGTTACTCCATTTCACTACTCCAAATGAGTAGGTCAATATTGGTATAGCATAAGTATTTATAGAGTTTGTCTTGTTTCTTGCTGTCAATTCTGTTTTCAGTATTTTTGTAAGTCTTTGTCTATATTTTTCTTTTAGTTCTCCTTTAATATTTGTATTATCTATTCCTATTTTTTGTCTGTATCCTAGATATTTATAGGCATCTGTTTTTCCCATCGCTTCTATGCAGTCGCTGTGGTTATCCAATACGTAATATTGCTGTTTAGTGTGTTTTTCCTTGACTATGCTATTTTTCTTACATTTGTCTGTTCCAAAAGCCATCATATTTATATCATTGCTGAATACTTCTGTTATCTTTAGTAATTGATTGAGTTGTTGTTTTGTTGCTGCCAGTAGTTTTAGAGCATGCATGTATAGCAAATGTGTGATTTTGTGTGGGTATGTTCCAGTAATATTATAGCCATAATTTGTATTATTTAGCATGTTGGATAGGGGGTTCAGAGCAAGGCAGAACCAGAAAGGACTTAATGAGTCTCCTTGGTATATTCCACACTTAATCTGTATTGGCTGTGATGTGATACTATCTGAATTTGTTTGGATATTAAGTGTGGTTTTCCAATTTTTCATTACTATGTTTAGGAACTGTATCAATTTAGGATCTACTTTGTATATTTCGATTATTTGTAGTAACCATAAGTGGAGTACACTGTCAAAAGCTTTTTGGTAATCAATGTATACGTAATGTAGCGACCTTTGTTTAGTTTTAGCTTGATGTGTCACCTCTGCATCTATTATCAGTTGCTCTTTACATCCTCATGGTCCTTTGCAACAGCCTTTTTGTTCTTCATTTATAATTTTGTTCTGTGTTGTATGTGTCATTAATTTCTGTGTAATGACCAAAGTTAATATTTTGTATATTGTTGGTAGGCATGTTATGGGGCGATATTTAGCTGGGTTTGCTGTGTCTGCTTGATCTTTAGGTTTATTCCATGTGTAAGTGTATCAGGGAATGTGTAGGGGGCTGCAATGTAACTGTTAAATAATTTAATGATATGAATATAATAGAGGGAAACATTCCACGTGGGAAAAATATATCTAAAAACAAAGATGATGTGACTTACCAAACGAAAGCGCTGGCAGGTCAATAGACACACAAACAAACACGTGTATATTTGTGTTTGTTTGTGTGTCTATCGACCTGCCAGCGCTTTCGTTTGGTAAGTCACATCATCTTTGTTTTTAGGTGAGTTAAATAATTTAGGTAGATGTGAATGTGTTGAGGTGGAACTTCTTTAGCCAGATATTTGCTGTTTTATCTTTTCCAGGGGCTTTCCAATTGTGAGTAGAATTAATTGCTTGGGTGACTTCATGTTGCAAAATTATCTCTTCAGGCATTTGTGGTATCATCTTGTATTTGTCTGTTTCTGCTTGTATCCACCGTGCATGCCTGTTATGTTGTACCAGGTTTGACCATATGTTGCTCCAGAAGTGTTCCATGTCTGTTATGTTTGGTGGATTGTCTATTTTAATGTGTATTATCTATTGTCTGGTAAAATTTCTTTTGGTTTGTGTTGAATGTTTGGTTTTGTTTCCTTCTATTTTCACTTTTTTTGTATCTTCCAAGTCGTTTGGCCAGTGCTTGTAATTTCTGCTTCTTTTCATCTAACTGCTCTACCGCTTCTTGTTGTGAGATTTTACCTAACCTTTTTCGTTTTTTGTCTGATATTTCATTTCTTATAAATTGTGTTAGCTGTCCAATGTCTTTTCTCAGTTTTTCTATTCTGATCTGTAGCCTGTATTGCCATGCTGGTTTTGTGGGTTTTTTCTGTGTGTTGGTTGGTTCTGATCTCTGCCTAGTGTGTATATTTAGTGTAGTGAGTGCTCCTATATAAATCAGTAGTTGTAACTCTTCCATAGTTGTATTTTCATTTATTTTGTTGTGTATGATTGTGTTGATAGTTGTTATTGTTGTTTCGACTTGTGGTTTATTTGGTGGTCTATGCAAGAATGGTCTAATGTCTGTATTTCTGTCTTTGTATTCTATATATGTCAGCTGAAATCTTTCGTCTATATCTGACGTGTGTCACTTCGTGTTCTATTTGTGCTTGTTCTTGTGGCTGTCTTAAGATTTCATTTTCCTCTGATTGTTTAATTGATTATTATTATTATTATTATTATTATTATTATTATTGTGGCTCTTTTCCTGGTAACTTTTAATCTTTGATTGGGTGAGTGCCTATTGTGTGTTGTAAAGTACTGAATGTTGATTTTGCATTGCACACTGCCAGTAATATCTTGCATGTACATCAGTTTAGTTATTTTGTTAATTCAAACATTGTATTCTGTAGACTGAATATGAGGGAGGTCCTGCATGGCTCTGTAATTAATAACAAAATACATTATTGTAGGAATGCAGCTTTTCCAGATGTTCTCTGTAGATTACTTTGATAACTATTAATCATTTTTTAAATGGTTAAGGGAGAAAACAACAAATTGTGATATAGAAAAGGAACATAGAGAAAGCTCTGAGCAGGTTGTAGGCACGCAAATGAAAATTGAAGGCTTAAGTTCACCTTTTGGATATGTTTTAATACAGAAACCTTTTGAATTTGTTTTAATACAGAAACCATTACTTTCCAGAAATTTCAGTCTCCTCTAATTGTACCACTCCACTGCACTTCATCCACTCCAACATACTTAGATGTTAGCTGAGTACTAATCGAGGTTGAATAACAACAGTTATTACGTACTACATGATAAAAGCTTATTTTTCATGAACATTGTCTCCCGCTGCGCCAACAGGAATGCACAACACAGTATCTCAATGTCTTGTTTATTTAAAGAAAGGTAAATGTATGTTTATCATTTAGTCTTGGAGTTAAAGATGTACAAAATTTTCTGCCTTTCCTCTCCAGGACAATTGGTAACATGTTTGCAATATTTAGTTAGTTTCAAGTTCCATGAATCCCTTGCACCATAAATTGTAATGTTGTACAAAGAGTCATTTTATATTTACATTGCACATTAATTTGCAAATGTGGCTGCACGCTGAATATTTGTCAGCATTGTGTGCTTTTTTTGTAGATGGGAATTAGTAATTCTTACCCACCACCTTTTTCACATTGCAATAATATAAGTTGTTCTACAGAATAGTAGGAGTTGTCAAGGAGCAACTTTTTCAGTTGGTTTTCAAGTTTTACTGTGCTGTCTGTCAGACATTCTTATATCACTGAGTAAGTTGTCAAATATTTATCACAGCATTGTGCACACTCTTTTTTGAGCTAAAGATAAACTTAATGTGGAGTAACGAATGTCATTTTTCTTTCTGGTACTGTAATTATGTACATCATTGTTCCTTTTGAACTGCAGTGGATTATTTACAACAAACTTCAATTTCATATGATAACATTGAATGAAAATATGCGAATGTTGAGCTACTGATCTGTCTGCCCCCAAGATTTGCAGTGATTCTAAGCACGAATGTGACTGAACTACTAAAAGATCTAAAATGTTCTTTTTCCATTTTAAATTCTCATCACTATGGACACCTAAGACTTTTGAAGTTTCCACTCTACTTATTATTTCCCCACCATGTGGTATACTTATCACTGCTATTCTACCCCTATATGTGCAGAATTGAATACGTTGTGTCTTTTTAAAATTGACATTGAGACCATTTACTGAAAACCAGTCAATGATATTTTGAAGAACACTGTTTACCATTTCTTCTGTTTCTATATGTATGCTTGGATTGATTACAATTCTTGTGTCATCTGCAAAAAGAACTAATTCTGCTTGTTGCATATTAGACAAAAGATCATCTACACATATGAGGAACAATAGTGGGCCCTTGTTTGAACCTAGGGGAACCTGATATGTGATTTCTCCCCAGTCAAAATAATGTCCCTGGGCTACATTGGTTGAATGTCTAAATGCAGCTTTCTGCATTCTTTTGCTTACATATGACATTATCCGTCAGTTGGTTATACCATTAGTTTCACGTTGTTGTTGTTGTCTTCCGTCCAAAGACTGGTTTGATGTAGCACTCCAAGCTGCTCTATCCTGCGCAAGCCTCATCATCTCCGAGTAACTGCTGCAACTTACATCCTTCTGAATCTGCTTACTGTACAAATCTGTTATCCCCCCCCCCCCCTTCTCTCTCTCTCTCTCTCTCTCTCTCTCTCTCTCTCTCTCTCTCTTCCAGTAGTAAATTGGTGATCCCTTGACGTGTCAGAATGTGCTGTACCAACTAATCCCTTCTTCTTGTCAGATTGTGCCAATAATTTCTTTGTTTCCCAATGTAAGTCAGTACTTTCTCATAAAGCTCGTAAAATTTTAGTTTATCTGTGAGAATACTCTGATCAACACGATTATATGCCTTATGTAGGTATCAGGACATACCAATTGGCACTATTTTGATATTTATAAAGGAACTTCACTATAACCATGAAAAGGTAACTTGTGCAGATTGTGTATCCTGTGCTTTAGTGATGTATACAACTGCCCATCTAAGAGGAATAACTAAAGCTCTGCAGGAATGGAGCCTTGTAGTACCTGGTCATATTTGAAGGTAGCGTGTTGCGTATCACCAACAAACATTTATTCAAACAAAATTTAAGATAAGTAATTTCACACAGAATCCAGGACAGCACAGCTAATTGAACGCTGATCAGCATAACGTTGAGGAACTAGGCATACCAAACTTCTGTAACTGAGCTCACTGCCTTTTACAGCCTAGACTTTGTCATTTTCAATTGGTGTGTAGGTAAAAGAACAAAAGAAATGAAATATGGAAGCTGAGTCCTGTATAGTCTTCAAAAATTGCATTGTCCTGTGGAAATCACAGAGTATAAAAACAATGATTGACTAATTAATTTTTACAACATGCAAATTTTGTATCATAAGGCAGTATTTGATATTATTTAAAACCCACCTTCCCTATTTTTGTTCTTTCATGTGTGTGTATATGAAAATGAGAAACCATGCCAAGTTTGGCAATCAATAATTTTTTCTTGAATAAAAACAGCAATGCAGAAAAAATGGATTCATTTAATCTTCACACATAAGGTTAAACATTCAGAAACACATATCGCCAAAATATGGAATCATTCCAAGCAGTTCGTAAATTAATGTAAATACTTCCATTGGTTTTCATTCTGACAAATGATGAGTGTCTACACATTAACTGTTGTAACTGCTTCATTGTAACTTACTGTTCCATCAAACTTGGTATTGTGCCATATCTTTCTGCAACGTGAATGATGGAAAACTGAAAGTAAGATAATTTCTAGTGCCAAAATCAGTTTGTGTTTAGTATTATTCTGGAAAACATTAAAAATTATATGTATTGAAATTGATGACATTCCAACTCAAAATCATTTGCTGTAGGAGCCCTATCTTTATCATTCAGGTACAACAACAAATTGCTGAAGGTGTTAGAGAGCTGTGAGATAAAATTAAACCACACTCCTCACTCTGCAGCAACAGGTCCTTCATCTGGATACATGCACAACACACAAAAATCCTTCTTGAAACCCAGGATACAGGAAATGATTTGATAGCAATAACAGCCTTATGGCTGAGATTTGGATTCCAGGTTCTTCCAGTAATGAGCTGTATGGGACAGTAAGTTAGAGACAAGAGTTTTACTCAAAAGAAATACATTCACAGAAGCAAAAATGTAATTGATTCTCTATAGCCATGGTAAGATTTCTTCAATTGAATTCACAAAATCACATAACTGTTTACTGTGTGTGTGTTTTTCTGTCTTGCACTGGAAGGTACAGTCTCGCTCATTCACTGGTTTTCAAGATCCTTACAACAGTAGGTAGGTACATGTTGATGCCACATTTCGAGACTTTCAGAAAATCTTCAGTACAGTTCTGCACTAAACAAAATACTTGCTTACAGAATATTTGAACAGATTTACTATTGGATTCGAGACTTCATCAGACTAAACATAATATTTACGAATGTCACATCCTCTGTGCTTCAAGGTCGTGTAGCTTCACTGTTACTACGAACAATATACAATGTGTTTGACTATCCCATGCACAAATGAAAGAGCTGAGTAAAGGACAATGGAACAAGTGAATAATCCTGTGGAAGGATGAATATGTGGTACATGTGTGATGATGGTGTACTAGCATACTTTTCATGTTTCTGGTGTTACCAGTTGTGGCTCACCAGTACTGTGACCTCGTAGATCCTCCAACTTGAACCTGTTGGATTTTTTGTATGGGGATGTTTAAAAGCTTTGGTGTATTCCAGCCCTATCAATAGTGTCAATGCTTTGGGAATGCATTGTGGGTGATTATTGATGCATTTGGGGCACACCTTGGATTTTGGAACATGCACGGGCACTGATGAGGAGTCATGCTGTAGCCTGTCTTCACATGAGAACAGTGGCCATGAGGAACACTTGTTGCAATGTGTTTGTCCTCAAGTGCATATCTGCAGGTTGGATCATCAGGGACTCTGTTATAAGGTGTTGATGTAACATAACACGTCATGTCACGAAAACCATTGGTTTCCAACCCATGTATGTTAGGATTACTAGTGAACTAACTAGTGAATGTCCTAATCTCCTCCTCTTCCCCTTCCCCCACTTTCCCTCTCCCCCTCCCTTTGTCCTCCCCCTCCTCCCCCACCCTCCACCTCCATCTCTGTTCATCACCTTCCCTTTGCTCCCTGTAAGTCTCTTATCACACACTTTCCTTATCCATCACCTCTTCCCTCGTCTCTTTGTACATATCCTCCTCTCTCTTCTTTACATCCATCTCCTCCTCCCCTCACTCTCTGACATTATTTATTATTATTGCAAATGCAACCTTGATTGGGAATGCAAATCGCAGTGAATGGGTAAATCGGTTGCCAAAATTTGTATACGTGGTATGAGGGAGACCTTACCAGCTGCTATATCTGTGAGAATAGTGACTTAATACAGTATTTAGCTTGGTTTGAGTCTGCGAACAGGTGGGATCATAAAGTTAGCCATAAAAACAACTTTCCTGTTTTCTTTAAAAAGGAAAAGAAAACCATGCATTTTCTTAACACAGCTTAATATATTCTTTCCCACAGCCAGTTTAATGGAAAATGTTTATTGTATAATGAGTGTCTATATCTCCAGTGGTTTATTCAGTTGGTTGAGAAGGAATTCATCCAGCTGAATCTTTACTTGAATTTGTGTGAACTGAAACAGAACAATTTCAGTAAGATCATGAACTTATTGAAATGAAATAAATCAGAATTCATTGTTCTGGATTTATAGTAGAACATAATGAGAAATTCTTATTCAGTTTGCCCCGAAATGATGTCTACGCATGGCCATGCACAACTATCATAACAAGAAGCAACGCACTGAGGACGCAGATGATGACTTTAAATCAACTGCGTTCCTTCCATACGCCGGGAATGTGTCGTCGAAAATAGGCCGATTACTGAAGAAAAATAAAATCAAGGTTATCTTCCGTCCACCAGCAAAGAACCGGGCCCTGGTTGGATCCGTTAAAGACGATTTACAACTGAAGAAGGCAGGCGTTTACAAAATTCCCTGTGAATGTGGCGCTGCATATATTGGCCAGACGACAAGAACTGTCCATGAACGATGTATAGAACATGAAGGATACACCCGTCTGCGGCAACCGTCAAAATCGGCAGTAGCAGAGCACTGTATTTCTTTGGGACATTCAATGGAATACAATGTAACAAAAATTTTATTTCCGGTTTCCGGTTTTTGGGATTCCGTAATCAAGGAATCAGTGGAAATACGTCTTGCCAATAATCTTATAAATCGTGACAACGGCTTTCAGCTGGATAAAAATTGGAATCCTGTTATTAAAATTATACAATCACAGCGGAATCGACAGTGTCATTCGATACTCAATGACTAGATGAACCTTTATTTCCACCACCGAGGGCAGCACGTACAACTCGGCTATGCTGCGCATGTCAACACCTGACGCATGCGCTGTAGGATGCCAGTACATTTCACATGCGCGAGATTCGGCATAAATACCGCGACTGCACCTGGGCTCTTCAGTAGTTGTGTACTCACCTGATGATGGCCGGACGTCTCTGGGCCGAAATATCGTGGCAGAATGTCGACGGGATCCGGCTGCATACCCGGAAATTATTAGAAGAAAAAACAAATTTTCTGTCTTCAAAAATGGAATAACAGTTTTGTAGTAAGCAATTGTAGTCACCAATGTGTGTTGTCTTCTTCTTGCATGTCAAAAGTGGCTATGTGTTGAACTTAATAACTTGAAGCTGCAGCTTGGTAGGTTCCAAGAGAATGGCTAACCATTTAGACAAAAAATTTATTTAATAGTCTGTGTGTATGAAAACTAAATATGCATAAATTAGTTTCCACATAAATTATAGTTAATTATTACTTCAAATTAATTCTGTATCAAGTACTGACACCAGAGATCAGAGTTCAGTCCTGTCATCATTGCCACGTGTAACATAACTTTTTCTTAGTGTCAGGATTCTCTCTTTTGTCTCCTACTTAAAAATAGATACAAAATTATTAATTTGGTTAATGAATAATGTAGTCCATGCCAGTGTGTTTCAAGGCTCATCGTTTATTTTGGCACATTTGTTATAAAAACATGAACAGATCTCGTTTCATCTGCTCAGCTTCACAAGTACCTGGAGAAGACAAGTACCATTTGCAGCTCACTCTTTCATTTGATTCAAGACAGCTGAAAGTGGTATGGTGGCAAACATAAAATTTCACAAGTGAGTGCCTAGTTGATAATGAAGAATTCCTAATGAGAAAGATAGAAACTAAAACATTACATCAAACCACAAAATGAAACACAGCAATTTAATCTAGGGGGAGGTGTGATGTATTACAAGAGTTACAGTACAATGATCTGGCTTAAAACAGCTGGAAACTAATACACTGAGGTGACGTCATCCGGAGTAGTGCAGCAGCTCAAAGCCGTTGTAAGTCCCCTACAGAAATATTAAGCCGTGCTGCCTCTATAACTGTACATAACTATGAAAGCATTGCTGGTGCAGGATTTTGAGCATGAACTGACCTCTCAGTTATGTCCCATAAATGTTCAGTGTGGTTCATATTGGGCGATCTGGGTAGCCAAATCTTTTTCTCGAATTGTGCAATATGTTCTTCAAACCAGTTGTGAACAGTCATGACCCCGTAACATGGCACATTGTCATCCATAAAAATTGAGTTGTCATTAGGGAATATGATGTCCACGATAGCTGCAAATGGTCTCAGTTGGATCAGAGGACCCAGTCCATTCCTCGTAAACACAGCCCACACCATTGTGGAGCCACCACCAGTTTGCACTGTGCCTTGTTGAAAACTTGGGTCCACGGCTTTGTAAGGTCTGCACTGCACTCAAACACTACCATCAGCTCTTACCAACTGAAGCTGAGACTCATCTGACCAGTCCACAGTTTTCTTGTTGTTTGGGGCCCAACCGGTATGATCACGAGCCTGGGAGAAGTGCTGCAGGTGATATCGTGCTGTTAGCAAAGGCCCTTGTGTTAGTCGTCTGGTGCCATAGCCCAGTAGTGCCAGATTTCAGTGCACTTTCTAACAGATATATTCATAATACATCTCACATTCATTTCTGCAGTTATTTCATGCAGTGTTCCTTGTATGTTAGCTCAGACAACACTACACAAACGCCACTACTCTGTCATTAAGTTAAGGCCCTCAGCCACTGTGTTGTCGGTGTTGAGAGGTAATGCCTGAAGTCTGGTATTCTCAGCACACTTGACACTGTTGATCTCAAAATATTAAATTCTCTAGCGATTTCCGAAATAAAATGTCCAATGTGTGTAGCTCCAGTTACCATTTCACATCTGGTAATTGCACATGTGTGGCCGTAATCATATTGGAAATCTTTCCTTATGAATCACATGAGTACAAATGACAGCTCCACCAATACACTGCCCTTTTATACCTTGTGTACACGGTACTACGACATATCTGTAAATGTGCATATCACTGTTCCATTATCTTAGTCACTCAGCTTAGTGTATATTGCGGGATGGAGCACTATTTTGGCTAACTGCCTTGTTTTTCTATATAGTCATTTCCAGGAACAGAACTTTAGCATGCACTGCAAGGGCTAGTCATAAAGTTTTAATTGTCAGGTCAAGAAAATAAAAGCGGCGTAGTTATTGTTGTGTTTGTTTGTCAGTACATGTCTACAGTCCTGCCACAGCCTGTTGATATAGTGGAGACAGGTAGCAACATTATTTTGTGGCTCTGGGAGAGGTGATAATTTAACTTTGTGTGTGTGTGTGTGTGTGTGTGTGTGTGTGTGTGTGTTTCTCCTATGCTGCGACATCAGTTGGATGCTACTGCTGCTTCTGTGTGACAGGTACTGAACGAGAAGTTCAGTGGAGAGATGGAGGTGCAGCCACGCACGCTGTTTCCTGACCAGTACTTCAGCTGCCCAGCCCGTTGCCTGTCCTGCGAGCGGCGCTGTGAGGCCGGCATGGGGCATTCCAAAGAGGGCCGGCCCCACATGTCATCTGGCCGCTGCAGGTGCATAAAATCTATACTACTATATAAAGACAAGTCGTAGTTTAACGTTGTTAACAAGAATCTCAAGAAGTTCTTGACCAATTTACTAAAAGTGGTTACATGATACTCTAATAAACGTTCATACAGACATAGGCTACACTTTTTAATATATATGGTATATAAATACATATATACTATATAAGGAGGTAAGGTTTTTAGCAAAAATCTCGGACAGTAGTTGACTGATTTCCTTCAGGTTTTCAAACAATACCCTAATAAACATTCAGACAGACATAGGTTACACATTGTGTCACAGTTTAACATTTTACTAAAAATCTCAGTTCTTCACCGATTTACTTCAAATTTTCACATCATACTCTAATAAACGTTCAAAATGTTCTTGCAAAAATCTGAAAATTCTTGACCAATTTGAAGTAAATTTTTACACAGTACTCTAAAAAACAATTGGGTGGACATAGGCTACATAATTTTAATGTATATATTATATAAATGTATACATAAAATCCCCCCCATGAACCATGGACCTTGGCGTTGGTGGGGAGGCTTGCGTGCCTCAGCGATACAGATAGCTGTACCGTAGGTACAACCACAACGGAGGGGTATCTGTTGAGAGGCCAGACAAACGTGTGGTTCCTGAAGAGGGGCAGCAGCCTTTTCAGTAGTTGCAAGGGCAACAGTCTGGATGATTGACTGATCTGGCCTTGTAACAATAACCAAAACGGCCTTGCTGTGCTGGTACTGCGAACGGCTGAAAGCAAGGGGAAACTACGGCCGTAATTTTTCCCGAGGGCATGCAGCTTTGCTGTATAATTAAATGATGATGGCGTCCTCTTGGGTAAAATATTCCGGAGGTAAAATAGTCCCCCATTCGGATCTCCGGGCGGGGACTACTCAAGAGGATGTCGTTATCAGGAGAAAGAAAACTGACGTTCTATGGATCGGAGCGTGGAATGTCAGATCCCTTAATCGGGCAGGTAGGTTAGAAAATTTGAAAAGGGAAATGGATAGGTTAAAGTTAGATATAGTGGGAATTAGTGAAGTTCGGTGGCAGGAGGAACAAGACTTCTGGTCAGGTGACTACAGGATTATAAACACAAAGTCAAATAGGGGTAATGCAGGAGTAGGTTTAATAATGAATAGGAAAATAGGAACACGGGTAAGCTACTACAAACAGCATAGTGAACGCATTATTGTGGCCAAGATAGATACGAAGCCCACACCTACTACAGTAGTGCAAGTTTATATGCCAACTAGCTCTGCAGATGACGAAGAAATTGAAGAAATGTATGATGAAATAAAAGAAATTATTCAGATAGTGAAGGGAGATGAAAATTTAATAGTCATGGGTGACTGGAATTCGAGTGTAGGAAAAGGGAGAGAAGAAAACGTAGTAGGTGAATATGGATTAGGGCTAAGAAATGAAAGAGGAAGCCGCCTGGTAGAGTTTTGCACAGAGCACAACTTAATCATAGCTAACACTTGGTTTAAGAATCGTGATAGAAGGTTGTATACATGGAAGAACCCAGGAGATACTAAAAGGTATCAGATAGATTATATAATAGTAAGACAGAGATTTAGGAACCAGGTTTTAAATTGTAAGACATTTCAGGGGCAGATGTGGACTCTGATCACAATCTGTTGGTTATGACCTGTAGATTAAAACTGAAGAAACTGCAAAAAGGTGGGAATTTAAGGAGATGGGACCCGGATAAACTGAAAGAACCAGGTGGTACAGAGTTTCAGGGAGAGCATCAGGGAACAATTGACAGGAATGGGGGAAAGAAATACAGTAGAAGAAGAATGGGTAGCTTTGAGGGATGAAGTAGTGAAGGCAGCAGAGGATCAAGTAGGTAAAAAGAAGAGGGCTATTAGAAATCCTTGGGTAACAGAAGAAATATTGAATTTAATTGATGAAAGGAGAAAATATAAAAATGCAGTAAATGAAGCAGGCAAAAAGGAATAAAAACGTCTCAAAAATGAGATCGACAGGAAGTGCAAAATGGCTAAGCAGGGATGGCTCGAGGACAAATGTAAGGATGTAGAGGCTTATCTCACTAGGGGTAAGATAGATACCGCCTACAGGAAAATTAAAGACACCTTTGGAGAAAAGAGAACCACTTGCATGAACATCAAGAGCTCAGATGGAAACCCAGTTCTAAGCAAAGAAGGGAAAGCAGAAAGGTGGAAGTAGTATATAGAGGGTCTATACAAGGGCGATGTACTTGAGGACAATATTATGGAAATGGAAGAGGATGTAGAGGAAGATGAAATGGGAGATGCGATACTGCGTGAAGAGTTTGACAGAGCACTGAAAGACCTGAGTTAAAACAAGGCCCCCGGAGTAGACAACATTCCATTGGAACTACTGACAGCCTTGGGAGAGCCAGTCCTGACAAAACTCTACCATCTGGTGAGCAAGATGTATGAAACAGGCGAAATACCCTCAGACTTCAAGAAGAATATAATAATTCCAATCCCAAAGAAAGCAGGTGTTGACAGATGTGAGAATTACCAAACAATCAGTTTAATAAGCCACAGCTGCAAAATACTAACACGAATTCTTTACAGACGAATGGAAAAACTAGTAGAAGCCGACCTCGGGGAAGATCAGTTTGGATTCCGTAGAAATACTGGAACACGTGAGGCAATACTGACCTTACGACTTATCTTAGAAGAAAGATTAAGGAAAGGCAAACCCATGTTTCTAGCATTTGTAGACTTAGAGAAAGCTTTTGACAATGTTGACTGGAATACTCTCTTTCAATTTCTAAAGGTGGCAGGGGTAAAATACAGGGAGCGAAAGGCTATTTACAATTTGTACAGAAACCAGATGGCAGTTATAAGAGTCGAGGGACATGAAAGGGAAGCAGTGGTTGGGAAGGGAGTAAGACAGGGTTGTAGCCTCTCCCCGATGTTATTCAATCTGTATATTGAGCAAGCAGTAAAGGAAACAAAAGATAAATTCGGAGTAGGTATTAAAATCCATGGCGAAGAAATAAAAACTTTGAGGTACGCCGATGACATTGTAATTCTGTCGGAGACAGCAAAGGACTTGGAAGAGCAGTTGAACGGAATGGATGGTGTCTTGAAGGGAGGATATAAGATGAACATCAACAAAAGCAAAACGAGGATAATGGAATGTAGTCGAATTAAGTCGGGTGATGCTGAGGGAATTAGATTAGGAAATGAGACACTTAAATTAGTAAAGGAGTTTTGCTATTTGGGGAGCAAAATAACTGATGATGGTCGAAGTAGAGAGGATATAAAATGTAGACTGGCAATGGCAAGGAAAGCGTTTCTGAAGAAGAGAAATTTGTTAACATCGAATATAGATTTAAGTGTCAGGAAGTCATTTCTGAAAGTATTTGTATGGAGTGTAGCTATGTATGGAAGTGAAACATGGACGGTAAATAGTTTGGACAAGAAGAGAATAGAAGCTTTCGAAATGTGGTGCTACAGAAGAATGCTGAAGATTAGATGGGTAGATCACATAACTAATGAGGAGGTACTGAATAGGATTGGGGAGAAGAGGATTTTGTGGCACAACTTGACCAGAAGAAGGGATCAGTTGGTAGGACATATTCTGAGGCATCAAGGGATCACCAATTTAGTATTGGAGGGCAGCGTGGAGGGTAAAAATCGAAGGGGGAGACCAAGAGATGAATACACTAAGCAGATTCAGAAGGATGTAGGTTGCAGTAGGTACTGGGAGATGAAGCAGCTTGCACAGGATAGAGTAGCATGGAGAGCTGCATCAAACCAGTCTCAGGACTGAAGACCACAACAACATACATAAAATATAAAAAAGAAATATTTTTAGCAAAAATGTTAAAAAGTTATTGATCAATTTTCTTCAATTTGTTGCCATCTCTGCAATAAACATTCAGACAGACATGTGCTGTATATTTTTTCAAACAAAAATATACAGGTTACTGCAAGAGAAGAATATTGTGCCAAGAAACTGGGTGGCGTAATTTTCTTTCTCACAGTCTGTTTTAACTAAAATATCAGGGAATTTAAGCCATTACACAAATTGTTTATCTTAAATTGTTTATCTTCAATATATTCTTTGTCCTTGTATACAATTTTAAACAAACTGTGTGTACACAACAGATTGCTGTTCACGTTATTACTCACAGCCGGTTTTAACAGAAAACAGGAAAAGTTGTATTTTTAGATTATCAACTTGTGATTAGAATACTACTACTATGGAGTCTGGATCATCTGAAACTTTGTAATCCTATCCATTTACAGTTTAAAACTTCGCAGTACACTTGTCATTAAAGCCATTCTCCTCACTGACCCATCAATTGGAGATGTTTCTCTCATACTCCATATACAAATGAACACATCAGATTTACCCATTCATTTTAAGTTATTTCATTTTCCAATCGAAGTTTCCTTTAAAACACCAATAAACAAGGCTCGAAGTTAAGAGAGAGCGGGATGAGGAGGTAGACAGAGATCGAGGGAGGAATAGATGAACAGAGGCAACACGGGGGGGGGGGGGGGGGGGGGGGGGAGGGGGGGGGGAAGTAGGAGTAGAATGACAAAGATTGGGGGGAGGAGGTGATTAGTAAAGAAAGGGGGGGGGGGGGGGAGATGGACAGAGAGAGATGGGGGAAAAGGGAGATTAGGACATACATGCAATTCCCAATTGCTAAATATACACACATCAAAAAAAGTTTTGCATTACCCCAGTTCCCAGAACTCCTGAAGATAGACGTTGACTGTGGATATTGTATCACAGACACAGTCCCTTTGACTGTTTGGAGATGTCACTAAACCTGCCCAAAGATGTAAACAACCATGCATGAGCAGCACCTATTAGACAGAAGGGGTCCGACAGCCAATCAGTTCGTCATTGCACCAGGAAGGAGGTACACAGCTCATGTTGTCTGTATTTCAACCCTGCCTAGACGGTCAATACCGCAAATTCAATCACGCCCGCATTGTTACTTTATGCCAGGAAGGGCTCTCAATAAGGGAAGCGTCCAGGCATCTCGGATTGAACCAAAGCGATGTTATTCGGACATGGAGGAGATACAGAGAGACAGAAACTGTTGATGACATGCCTCGCTCAGGCCACCCGAGGGCTGCAACTGTAGTGGATGACCGCTACCTGCGGATTACGGCTCGGAGGAACCCTGACAGCAATGCCATCATGTTGAATAATGCTTTTCGTGCAGCCACAGGACATTGTGTTATGGCTCAAACTGTGTGCAATAGGCTGTGTGATGTGCCACTTCACTCCCGACATCCATGGTGAGGGTGAGATCCATCTTTGCAACCACGACACCGTTCAGCATGGTACAGATGGGCCCAACAACATGTCAAATGGACCGTTCAGGATTGGCATCATGTGCTCTTCACCGATGAGTGTCACAAGTGCCTTCAACCTGACGGTTGTCAGAGATGTGTTTGGAGGCAGCCCAGTCAGGCTGAACACCTTAGACACACTGTCCAGAGCGTGCACCAAGGTGGAGGTTCCCTGCTGTTTTGGGGTGGCATTATGTGGGGCCGACGTATGCTGCTGGCGGTCATGGAAGGCCCCATAACAGCTGTATGATATGTGAATGCCCTCCTCTGACTAATAGTGCAACCATATCGGCAGCATATTAGCGAGGCATTCGTCTTTTCATCTTCATGGACGACAATTCGTGCCCCCATCATTTACATCTTGTGAATGACTTCCTTCAGGATAACAGCATTGCCCGACTAGTGTGGCCAGCATGTTCTCCAGACATGGATCCTACTGAACATTCGTGGGATGCACTGAATAGGGCTGTTTATGGGCAGTGTGACCCACCAACCACTCTGTGGGATCTATGCCGATTCGTTTGAGGAGTGGGACAATCTGGACCAACAGTGCCTTGATGAACTTTTGGATAGTATGCCATGACAAATACAGGCGTGCATCAATGCAAGAGGATGTGCTACTGGGTATTAGAGCTACCGGTGTGTACGGCAATCTGGACCACCACCTTTGAAGGTCTCGATGTAAGGTGGTACAACATGCAATGTGTGGTTTTCATGAGCAATAAAAAGGGCGGAAATGATGTTTATGTTGATCTCTATTCCAGTTTCCTGTACAGGTTCTGTAACTCGTGGAACCGAGGTGATGCAAAACTTTTGTTGATCTGTGTAATTAAAGTAGTCTTGTAACCAAGGGCTTAAGTGGCTCATGCTTGTCTCAGCCTGTGCTTATTGTGTATCCTGTCGCTTTTTCTCCTTCTTGTCCCTTTGTGCCCACAATACCCAGCACCAAAGATAAACTGATTTATGTATTCTAATTTTTGCCTTCAAACGAAGTGGTCCAGTGGTAAAAAGCTAGACTCGTTTTTGACAGGATGCCATTTCAAATCCCCATCTGGACATGACTAGTTAGATTTTCTGTGATTGCCCGGAATTGTTTTAAGTCAAATGGAACATGATTCTATATCTACATCTACGTACATGCTACACAACCCACCTTATAGTGCTTGGCAGAGAGTACCTTGTACCCCTACCAGTCATTTCCTTTCATGTTACACTTGCAAATGGAGCAAGTGAAAAAAGAGTTTCTATATGCATTAATTTCTTTAATCTTGACCTCACAGTCACTAAGCGAAACCTACGTTGGCTACAGTCAGCTGCAAATGTCGCATCTCGAAATTTTCTCAATAGTATTTTGCAAAAAGTACGTCATTTTCCCTCCAGGGACTCCTGCTTGAGTTCGTGAAATATCTCCGTAATTATAATATGTTGGCTTGATGTCTCCCTTTAATCCAACCTGATGGGGATCCCAAATGCTTGACCAGTACTCAAGAATGCACCTCACTTGTCTTCTATACACGGTCTCCTTTACAGATCAACCACACTTCTGTAAAATTCTCTCAGTAAACTGAAGTCAATTATTCACATTCCCTACTACTGTCATTTATGTGCTTGTTCCATGTCACATCACTTTTCAACATCATGCTTAGATATTTTGTGACTGTGTCAAGTAGCACACCACTAATATTGTATTCAACTTTACAGGGTTGTTTGTCCTACTCATTTGCATAAACTTAAAATTTTCTAAATTTAAAGCAAGCTGCCATTCACCACACCAAGTAGAAATACTGTCTAGGCCATCCTTATCCTCCTACAGTGACCCAATGATGATACTTTGTCGTTTACTACAGTGTCATTAGCAAACACACATTGCTGCTCACCCTGTCCTTCAGATCATTTATGTCTATGGAGAGCAAGAATAGTGCTATCACACGTCATTTAGACACTCGTGATGATACCCTTGTCTATGGAGAACACTTGCTGTCAAGGACGTTGTACAGAGTTCCTTGAAACGGCACAGCCAGTGTCCTTCCCCAGTTGTAGCTTGTGCGCTGTCTTTTAATGATTTCACCATTGATGAGATGTTCAACCCAATTTTCCTTCCTTCCTTCCTTTCTTTCATTTTCCAATTTTTGCGAGTTCCTAGAAGTTTGTTTCTTATGCTTCTCTTTGCATCAACAAACTAACCATTACTCGACGCAAGAATCTCTGTCTGACCATTCCGTTTCAGGGTTTCTGTGTTTTCCACTAAATCACTTGAGATTCCTCTGACACAGCCTCAGCTGATATGCTTTGTGTTCCTTATCTGTTAGGGCTAGCGCTATCCATCGATGCCCTTGAGTTGGTAAACTCCAACCACATTTTCCTTCCTCCTTCTTCCTGTATACCTGGCTGTCCCAATACAAGTGCCAACATTCTCACAACCAGGCATCTGCAAGCAATTGTGCCAAACAAACATTTCTAGCTTACAAACATAGCAGCTATTAGCTGTGTGTGTAGCACACAAGTCTTCTAATAATGTAGTTGCTGGTTTATCGCTTGTAGTGACATTTTTTCTTTTTACTGTTATTTAAGTTCTATATTCACTATCAAATACAGATGTGCAAATGCCTTATTGTTAAAAGAAAAAATAGATGCATCAATAATACTATGCTTTTTCCTTTACTATTCAAGTGAACTCCATGTCTGGTAAAACAGGCTCTATGAAGAGAGCGGACATCTGTTAATATAACATTAGTGAACATCTTACATGTGTTTTTAAGTTTTTAATTCATTCTATGAATTTTGTTGTTTATGGGTTTACAGGTCATGTCTGTAGCAAAAGTTTAAGAGTATGATATTTGTATTAGAAGTAATAGATGTCTCAAGAGCTGTTCAAATATGTTTGCAGCTATATTTTTGGAAATGTCATTTGCTCCAGCACAAATCATTACGTTACCCTGTTTAGTATAATCATTTTTCATGATATTTCTCAGCACTTGTTTCATATCAGCACCTGGCCTAATCGTACCTGTCACTGCCAGTGTGTTACTAATGCTTCTAAGTTCTTGAAGGAGTCCTTTCATGTGGTTGTCTCCATATACATAGATTTTTGTTGCTATCTTCCCAGTGAATAGTTTATATATACTTACACTTTTTGCATGTGTTTTTGGGTCATTTTTCGTAGAGATATTTGTAGTATCAGTAACGGTATTGCTCATTTGTCACGTTTTCATTCTGTCGTTCACTTCTAGTGGAGGGAAAGCACTTTTATCATTGTTCATTTCGCTGCATTTTTCTTTGAGCCCGAGAGCAGCAAATTTGTTGCTGACACTCAATACGTTTGCACTTTCGGTTTTATTTTGCCCAACTTATTGTGAGGAACTATTTGTAGGTCGGCACCGTGTGTAACTGTGTACATCCGAATTGCTCAAATGACAACAATCCTTAAGAGGCAATTGCTTCTCTAAATTTGTACATTTTTCACTCATTGTATTTCACTCATTGTATTTATTTTTAAGGAGTTGACTTCATTTTGCAGTCTTTTTACTAACTTGTCATTGTCCCTC
Organism: Schistocerca piceifrons; assembly: GCF_021461385.2. Lineage (NCBI taxonomy): Eukaryota > Metazoa > Arthropoda > Insecta > Orthoptera > Acrididae > Schistocerca > Schistocerca piceifrons. The sequence goes on along the minus strand of NC_060146.1, from coordinate 176,849,413 downwards.
AAAACCATTTTAATTTCACGTTGGCATGTTTTTGTAATGAGCTCTTGACATGACCACACAAAATTGTTTGTTTTAAATTTTATAGACACCTTAGAGCGCGTCTCATGAAACCAAAAGCCGCATACAGAGCACCAAATGCCTTTTACAACATTTTTTACCCGCATTTTACGCTTATTATCCATCACAATTCCATTTCTTTTAGGTCTTTCTTGTTACAACAATAATCTTCGCCATCTTCTTCACCTGCACGAATCCACTATATTATAGATGTGTCTCTTGCTTCAAAGCTTTTAGGTAGTGATGTTAGGTGGTTGTGTAGACCTTGGAGAGACTGCATATCGATCACAGTACCATATAAGGAAGCTAGTAAAATGAGACATGCCCTGTCTGATCTGAAGTATCCAGAAACTCCTATGTAACGCAGAATTGACCGTTAGGTGTTACAAGAGGTTCACCGCCAGTATGAAAAGATGCGAGGAATATTCTTTGTCAGTAGAAAATCCAGGATGGAATAATGAAAAGCCTTTTGAATTAGACAAAACACACACACACACACACACACACACACACTCACACACACACACACACACACACTTTCCACATCCTACACACACATATGCTACCCTGCCTCTTCATCTCCAAGTAACTACTGCAGCCTACATCCTTCTGAATTTGCTTAGTGTATTCATCTCTTGGTCTCCCTCTATGATTTTTACCTTCCACACTTCCCTCCAATACTAAGTTGGTGATCTCTCGATGCATCAGAATGTGTCCTACCAACCTATTCCTTCTTTTAGTCAGGTTGTGCCACAAAGTCCTCTTCTCCCCAGTTCCATTCAGTACCTCCTCATTAGTTACATGCAGGGTGTATACGACCTGGGACAACCGGGAGATCCGGGAAAATCCCGGGAATTTTTTCATCCGGGAAAAACCTGGGATATTTTTAGAATTTTGGGAATTTTTCATTGTCTTAGTTTTCAGTTAAATTTTTGTAATTTTGACTGGTAAGAACCAATACTCTAACAAAGGATATTACTGTATCCCGTTACTGCAGAATAATACTTCAACAATAAAACATAAATGAGAGAAAAAATGAAAATAACTTAAATCGCAAAGGAAATGCGCCATATGCAACGACGACACACAGTGCTCATGCAAATGTCTGCCAACTGAAATTGTGCCAAAGGCTTTAGGAAGATTATGCAGTGCTTCATAACAACAAATTGCCTCCAACGAGCGTGAAGTCACAACTGTTTACAGTCGATTTGTTTTAGCAGTTACACGCGGGCTCATGCGCATGCGCAGTTGAGTCACGTTTGAGTAGTGAATTCTCCCGCTTCTGGCAACAGGAATGTGGCTGTTGGCTGTGCAAGCAGTCGCAGCAAGCAGCTAGATGCTACTGGGAAAAGGGGCCGCCAAATTCATATTCTTGAGGAAAAAAACTTGTTTCACAAAGCACCTAGCGTCCAGCGCATGTTTGCCTACCGATTATTCATATGATTTTGAAACACTTCCCTTTTCGTTTTTGAACATTTTTGAACACATTTTAAGTTGATTCCTGAATGAATCATAAGTCGACTTTTGAATGCATGCATAGTGGATGTGATGCCTCTGTCAGGAGAATCCTCATCGCATCTAGAAATAAACTTTGCGCAGACAAAAGGGGACAGGGCTATACGAGCCGAGGGAGCAAAGCCGATCAGAAGAATGCCAATCGCTGTCTGATTATGTGGTTGATTGGGTTTGCGAATGATAAGCATTGTTATAATTGCTAGGGAAATCCATAGATTCAGACCATCAAAATGGAAATAAACAACTGGCAGGAATAACAGGCGAGAAAGATTATGTATTATCTTCTCAGTGTATCCAAGAAAATGAAATTTTGACAGAACATTTTTGGCCAAATCTCTACACTAGTAAGGACCAGTAGTACAGTCCCTGGTTAGCAGCCACGTAAGTTCTATTCTGGAAGTAAGCGGAAAACGTGTTGCTCGAACACGTAATAATGCCTAACCGGAAAATAATCGCGGGGCAACTAAACCTGTGATTCTGGCAGGGTTAGTGAAGTTAATCGGCGAACAAATTTTAACAGTGGCAGCAGTAGCTACAGAATTGATGATGGCAAAATTGTTTGTTAGAACGAGGAAGGAGAAGAAATGGGGACATCACACAAATTACGGAAGAATAAGACGATCCCAAATTTATATAAAAATTTCACTATACTACTTTTGGATCTCATGCTTGAGAAGCTGGTGCGTATAAATGAAATGTGAAACTATTTCGTAACAAAGCTCTTTGCTTGTAGTAGGCCTAATAGGCATTTGATATTGGTACTTATTGGATTATATTCTGTCATGTTATAAAAATGGCCATTTGTGTCAAAACAGTCTCGTTTATTTGGTGTGTTACAAAATTACTGCCATATTAGAAAGGCCTATTTTGTTTTATCTACCAGACAGTGACAAAATAGATGTAATCAGTTCGAGAAACCACACCAGTCTAAGGTATTATTTGTATTAACAGCTTTTTCAGTATTAGATAACGAAATTTCGATTTTTCACGAACTTTGATGAGGTAATAGATTCTTTCGCAGAAAGGAAAGCACGCCATGTAAAGCTGTAGCAAGATCAGAGAGCAAAAAATGCTAGGAGCTAAAGTTTGAAGAAATGTGTAATTTCTTGCTTATCTCTTGTCAGTATTGGTTTTATATATGCTATATTTAATTTTATGTCACACAAAACAGCAAGTTATTGACTAATAGGCAATCAAGAGTTCAGGTTTTCTGAAGAGTTCTGGTTCTCTCGATTCCAAATAATCCTATCCGTTATTAATTGCGAGATTTTTTTAAAGAGGGGCAGGCTGTCAAACCAGCCAACTGGGAGTAGGAGAGGCACCACAGGACATTTCAATTTCCACTCTCCTGAATATACTTTGGACGTGCGGTAGAAAAATGCTTTATGAAGAGGTGTGGCACTGCACTTTGGCATACTTAAGACCAAATAACATGTCTCATATTTCCTTGAACACGTATGTTTTATGCTTCAGACTTTTCAGAAAGATGTGCGCTACAAGATGAACATATTTTGAAAATTCCATTTTTTTTTTTTTTTTTTTTTAGTATGGACCCAGTTCGCAAACATCGTAGATTCAGGACTGATGCGCAGAGCAGTCTGAGTTATAGTGGGTAGTCTCCACGTGACCCGTGTTTACATTTAGTGATTTTGCTGTTTCCCCTTCGTTTACTCTCACGTCAAATGAAAACAAAACAGATATCTGTGGCCGGGAGCTATCAAGTGAATTAAAATACATCACGTAATTACGGAAGGCTGAAGTATGTTATTAGTTTCAGATTTTATTTTATTTCCACCTTTCTGACAGTCAAGCATCAATTGCCTTGTGGAACAATGAAGTTATTTTTGTCTGTTTGCTAAAGAAATTTGACTTTTCTTAACCTTTTCCGCAGAGGCAGTCAATATATTTGAAACAAAATGTTTAATTCCACAGTACTGGCTACTTTCAACTGTTTGCTGCATTTCAAGTGCACATTTTCATTTTCGAGCATGTATGGCATTATGCCATAATAAAGAACCAAACATGATATAATACAGTATTGGTGCACCAAGGAAATTTACATCCAAAAAAACACACTGAAAAGCTTAATATCAGGTCAAGGTTTACTTCATTGGGAATCTGGACATACGAATGTGCCCTTTAAGTATGCAGTTTAAATGTGCACATTTTAATACGGTTCACGAAATTCCGATGCTCTTGCAGTATCCTCTGATGTCTTCTTTCTTTTATGACATAATTTATTATCTTTCAGTGTTTTACACGTACGTACATACGGGCTACCTATGTCATGGTAGCTACCCAAGTGCGGTGTCGCCTGTTATATGCGCTCTTTGGCAACTGCTGAAACGAACCTATTTCTAACAGGTCGCGGGAAAATATTGCGAATGGTGGTTTGAAAAGTGTTACTTTCAAAGTAAATGTCCTTTCACGGAAGTTGAGCTATGTGCAAAAATGTATCATGAATTTATTAAATCACAGAGCGTTTGACTCTCATGTAAAAATCAACTCTTTGATGACGAGCCATTTAGAAGAATTTCGAACCCTGGAGATCAGACATTTATGCCATTATTAAAAATTTTACTGGCACATTTGTGTGATGTGTCTTAAAGTGTAACACGCGCAAAAAAAATCAACAGTATGTGCGAAAGCTTAGCTTCTGTTGCAGCTTGAGACCAATATTATATGTGAAAGCTTTGCTTTTCTTGTAGCAACACTATGTATATTAATTTAAACTATTAACTTCCCTGTTTGTGTGTTCATGCTACTTAACAGTGATGTTGCTGTTGGCTGACTACATCACGTGTGCTATGCTCTGAATACTCGCTGTCATCGGCTGGCGAGATCACATGTCATGAGCTACGAACGGCTTACAAAAGCGCATGGAAATCTCGATTTCAATGATTCGGAAAGTAACGTGCGGTGTTTGGTGGAATTCCAATGTATGCTTTCGTAATACGAAAATATGCGGTGTAAATGTTGCTGCACATCAAAGATATTTCCAAAACGTGTCTTTTTCTCTGAGTTTCGCTCTTTAAAGTGCCGGGAAATTGTACGCCCGTGTATAAAACCATAACCATTCAAAGGATTGCTAAGGGAAAATATACTGTCACCTGGGAGAAAGTGTGTTTTTAACCAGGAAATCCGGGAAAAATCTGGGAATTTTTTTTCCTTGTCCACGTATACACCGTGTACATGATCTACCCATCTAATCTTCAGCATTCTTCTGTAGCACCACATTTCGAAAGTTTCTACTCTCTTCCTGTCTAAACTATTTATCGTCAATGTTTCACTTCCGTGCATGGCTACACTCCATGCGAATACTTGCAGAAAAATTTCAAGCTTAAAGTCGGATAATAAATGATTAAAGAAATCTTTTGCGTGATATAATAACAATTTTCTGTCCCTTTTTTTTTTTTTAATTGTGAAATCTTTCATCTTGCCAAATTTAACCCTTTAATGAAAGTTTGTGAGTGTCAAAATATATGACGTAAATGGTCGTACCATTTGATTGCTTTGATTTAGAAGTGTTATATTTTTACACCACCAAAGGGCTGTTGGCCTCAGCCCGTGGCATACATTTCAACTTCATATGTCTACCCGTTCCAGAGAGAAAACAGATGGACAGACAGACGGTGTGATAATTTGTTTCGTACGATATAAATACAAATTAACAATTTTCAGATTTTTTTCCTTCGGTTGCAATGTGAAATGTTGCTTCGTATGAAATTAACAGTTCTCGGTCGACAAGAAGTAACGTGTATGTTTTGATGACTCAATTTTTGAATATCAAAATGTGTGACATAAGTGGCCGTGTATTTTGACTGCATTGACAGAGATGCTTCAGTTTTTTACATAACCAAATATACTAATATGCGACATAAAATTTAGCTCGATGCGTGCACTCGTTCCTGAGAAAAAGGGTTTTGGACAGACAGACAGACAGACAGACAGAAGGACAATAAAGTGATTCTATAAGGTTCCGTTTTTACTGATCAAGGTATGGAACCCTAAAATGACCTGAAATCAGTGGACGGGATCGCTAGTGAGTTCCAGAGTCGTACCGGCGGGCCAGTTAGCATGAAGACTGCACATAGGGTGTCGAGTAGAATACTTGTACAGGTCCTCATAAGCCACTTGTTTGTGTAGTTTGCTGAGCACTGCTTGAGGAGATATGAAGATTGATGTCACTGGGCAGTGGCTGACTGGGAATGAGTGGTGACTTACAGTACACCCTGTGGCAACCCAATGGAAGGGTTTGGGTTTGAGGATGTATGAACAATGTTGCATACCGTCACATGTAATCCCAGTAGTGAAGTATAGAAGAGACAGTTTTATGGTACAGGACTGTTTTTTATGGTTAAGGTGCTATCCTTTTATTGTGCTTAAAAAAACTGTAAATGCAGAAGGATGTTAATACTTTTTTCAACACTGTGTACTGCATGCAGTAGAGAAACAGTTAGGAGTTGTTGATTGATTGTGTCAGCGTGACAGTGCTCCCTGTCAGAAAGCAGCATCTGTGAGACAGCTACTTGTGGGCAATAGCATTCCTGAAATGGACTGGCCTGCCCGGAGAACTTGACCCGAACCCAATGGAACACTGTTAAGATGTGTTTCAACACGGGCTTCCCAGCATACAAATCACACTACCACCTGTCACTTCAGCTCTTGGGGATGAACAGAGTGCCATTCTTCCACACACATTCAGACACTTCGTCCAAAGTGTCATTGGCAGAATTCGAGTTAACAGAAAGGCAGAGGAGAATGTACCCCTTATTAATGTCCACTAATAGTTGTCCTGTAGTGTGTGTCAAACAAATTCCCGTGTGCTCTCATTCTGCCATTCTCCCTGACTTAACCACAACTAGCGTAACAACGCCTTTACCTATATAACAGGAATTCGGTGTTAACTTAGTCATTTGTCATTTTCGCTCTCCACCTCATCTTGCCTTTTTTTCTATCAGCTCCCTTTCTTCGTACTATTTATTACATTAACCTTCCTATTTATTATTTCTCTCACACTTTTAATGTCTTTTCACTTCTCATTTTGAAACTTTTATCTCTGAACTGAAGCTGTCGCAGTGCTTTCCAGTCATTTTGAACTCCTGTTTGATACTTTTTCCTTTATGTTTTATCTTCTCTCACCCTCACAACATGTACATGTACGTCCTGTTGAACCTAGAGTCTGTGCGACCTGTTACCCGCACTTCTCCTCTCTAACTTTCCCTGACAAATTCCTCTTTACTCAGTAAAGAAGGTACATTTAGTTTGAAATGCTAGGGTTCACATTTTCTTCTTTAATGTATCTTTTAGCAGTACTAGGAATTGTGCCATTTGAGGATAACTATGGGTCAGTATTTGTGTCTGTAAATTTAATAACTTTCTCAGTTGAATTTTTTGTTTGATGCAGCATAACTTACTTCCTATGAGGAAATATTTCCAGTGAATATACCTTCATTCTTTTTCTTGTGTGTAAAAATGTTGTGATGGTAGAAAATTACAAAGTATGACATGTATGTGCAAAGTGAGGAAATGGTGTAACTTTTATTTGGCTGTGTTGCAGGTTTCAGCACCAGTATGAGAACTGCCAGTACATCTGCAAGATATGCTATGGCAATGGGATGGAAGTTATTGTGACCCCCTGCCTCACATCTACATCGGACACATCGTGGTTTGGATTAGCAAAATACGCATGGTCTGGGTACGGCACTTTCATTAATTGCCTTGGTATCAAATCTCTCTCTCTCTCTCTCTCTCTCTCTCTCTCTCTCTCTCCCTCTCCCTCTCCCTCTCTCTCTCTCTAGTCCATCACTGTATACAACAATACTCATATAACAGAAGCTGTTGAGACTGAGTACTCAGGTACATGGTTTAAACATTTCTACCGTGGTGCATTTTTTTAAAAATGTATTAGTGTTGTTTTGTCACTCTATATATTATGTAATATCTTGTACAATCTCAGGTCACTCTCTGAGTACATTTCATTCTTTTATTGTGGTAGATTCAGTAAATAGCAATGTATCATGAAAATAGTTAATTTTTTCCAGTAAATTAAATAAATTGTGCCTGCATCTAGTTAAGTATGTTTCAGAGGTCAGGCACTTTGTTGACAGTTGTGCATAGAGCTGACAGGTGATGCTGTGTGTTGACAGGTATGTGATAGAATGCCCAAATTGTGGAGAGATCTACAGGAGCAGGCAGTTCTGGTATGGAAACAAGAATCCGGAGGATGCGGCAGTTCGCACAGAGATACGGCACGTGTGGCCTGGGGTGAGTTGCCTTTCCAGGTATTGCTGTGTAGGTTTCTGTGAGGGAGGAGAAAGATAGCAGGAGTAGATAAATTGTTTTGATGGCATTGAGTCATCATTTCTGAGGAAAACTGACGGAGCCCACATTGGCAGGTAGTATAAGCCTGTGTAACGATATGGGTGTTGCTCTGTTACAATATTAAGTGTTGTGTATACCCATATATCTTTCATTATAAATTGAAACTTGGGAGGTTACATGTTCTTTAATGCCCGATCGTAACACAACACACAGTCAGTCAACATTTGATGGTCCGCAGGCTGTCTGCACAGCAGAAGGTAATAGCAGAAGGTGCTAACTACATAGGCGGCAGCGCAAGTATCAAATAACACACCATAAATTCAGAAATGTATTTGAGTGTATTCTGACAACACTTCAACGAAAAAAATTACTGTTACATTAGACACTCATACATGAGGGGCTGTTGCAAATTATTGATCGTTCATTATTGAACATGTATGGTCTTAATATTTTGTGATCTAGTAACAAAATGAACATTATAATTTCTGGACACACACTGTTAAAATGTTTCAGTGCGAGGCACAGTTCAGTCTGGTAATTTTATTGAAGATTCTCAATATACCGTCACACATCTTGATTATGATTCATGATTGAGTACACATTACCACTGCACAAGACAGTACTTTTCAAGTATTATTGTTATTGATTTCACATGCCAGCAAAACATAAAATTAGGAGAACCATCACAATGGTTCACTATTCAATCCAACACTGTCTCATTACAGACTTGGACTTCACATGACAGTCAGGAACATCGGCAACAAGGCCCAGCTTCAGTTACTGTGCCTCATGCAGAAATTGCTGGCGACAGCATGCTGAATTAAATGTTCAAATGCTGAGCAAGGTGGAATGTCTGTACACTTGCAAGCTTGAAGGCATATGAAACTCAGGACTGTGTATTCATAAATTGTGGCAGAGATTTCTAACTATGGATTCACCATCCAGAAATGCATTTATGCATTGAAAGTTATATGACCATTTACATCTCAACTTACCGACAACTTTTTAAAAAAATTAGCTTCTCTTAAAGTACAGTTCGAGACGAATCTAAGAGACTTACTAGTGGCCAACCCCTCCTGATTCATTAACGATTTTCTTAGGTGTGCCAACTTCTATATGTCTTCCAAACAATTCCACATAACATGTGTTACACGACCTGCTTCCTGTACAGGAGCAGCTATGAAAGTTTTGAGGATGTAGAACAAAACCTGGAACACACTCTAACAACTGTGTCAGAATCCTGTCGGGAAGTTTCCCTTAAACCAACTCCCTGAAAGGCACAAGTCAGCACCTATATCCTGGACCTGTCAGTGTTACACTTCAGTGCAAGAAGACCTGTCATAAAGTAGCAGCAGGACATGGCATGCTGAGAAAATTGGCAACAATATGTGGAGAGCTTGTAACCTCCCCCTCACTTATCGACCTTAATGACAGTGAAAAATTAAACCGCGTGCACCTAATGGAAATTTGGGAAAAGCAATCTTCACCGACGCTAATCTGTCGGTAAAGAGGGAGGAAAGGGTTACATCTAAATGAAAGGAAATATGCAAATGAAATTGGTGGAAATTAACTTTGAAAAGGGGTAAAGTTAATAAGGAAAGTAAATGCGCGGTCGTTACGTTACCATTTAACTGGCGTTATTTAGATATTTGAGATTTGGCAAAAATTACAGTCGCCAGTCCTATGGACAACTACTATAATAACTGAAAAAGAAAGGTTATTGCACATATAATTAGCACTAAAAGCGTTGCAACTGGAGGTTGACACATATTGTGTGAAAACTGAATGTTTGTTGGAAGTAATAAATTTCACTACACTCTGACTTAATTTGGCAAAAGAATTAATAAAACTGGAAAATTGAAAGTTAATTTAGTGACTGAAATTAATAGTGAACTTTGTTTCTGAAGCGCTACGAAATTCAATAAAATAAGGTTAGTCTTGGACTACCTAAACAATCATTTCAAAAGCTACTTGAATCTACGCAGTTTAGAAATAAGAGATTTAACTTTGAACTTTAATTAAATGATTCTGAACAATTAACAATAGTAAAATTTAGTACGTACCAAGCTGAGCTGCAGTCACGGGTAAGCTAAAATATGGTAACAAACTCGCACTCTTAATTTGTGCTTCTGTAATCTAAATATTATAGCCAGCTATGAATACCTTAACTGAACTTTGAAATTAAAGCAGTGAAATGGAATGATATTACTTTAATGCTGGCGTTTGAATTTCAACGACACTCGGGTTTATTTCGGAAAAGGAAGGGACCCTGCTTGGTAATGCAATTGGGACAATGAGCAACAAAGGTTCATGTTAAGTTGCTGTATTTTGCTAATGGAATAGTTTGAAAAGCTGAGGTCTGCCATACAGTTCTAGAACTTTACGTGCTTTTAGTCTTTCTTGTCGGTTGATTGAAGGTTTGAAGTCGTCGGTCGAGGAGGTGGCGTCAGTCACTCATTGTCGGCCGCCGCTGTTGCAGAAGCTGGATGTTGGCATGCCTTCTTATCGACACGGTCACCAGGCGAAACAGGCTCTTGATGTGTGCCAGCTAACGTTTCCCGTCCGCGACACCGTGTCAGAAACTATCATAGCAAGTCGAGCACAATTACATGCTGCCAAACCCCGAAAGCGGGAGCGTCACACAACACACCTGCTCCACCGCCCTACTACAGCCAGACTCTGCTCTGCCCGCACTCCACGCGGCAGAGTTAACCCTACCAAAGATCCTAAACACTTTGGTTCTCCACACGACCTATCGATGTAATCGTTCGATAGCATAGTTTTCCCTAGGCCAGACCCAGCGTAAAAATACAAATAATATTTACAAAACAAACCAATTATATATCGACATCAATGCATAAATACATATATATAAATAGTAAAACAAAAACAATATATAAAGACACAGAAATGTCATATCTTCAGGTAACAAAATAAGGAAAAAAATTTATAGCACAATAGAGGGAAATAGGAGGATATGCATTTCCGGCATTACAAGTTAGCCCAAGGAAGCTGAGAACAGCAGCCCAGACACTGTACTTCTCCACAGCAGAATATGCCTACCTGGTGTAGTCCGGTTCAAAACTTGACAAAAGACCAACTTAAAACTTAAATGAAACATGATTATTAATAACCGGTTTAGTGAAACCCTCAATAAACTATACAAAACAACCTGATTTGTGCACCCCAAAAGTCGCAAAGAGACAGTCGTGAAATACTGAGCAGCTCACACATACTTTTTAATGATCACCACTCCCTGTAGAATTGGAAAACTAAAATCCTGGAAAAGGTTCCTGAAAAAAGAACTTTGCAAACATCCTAACAACTACCTCCACTAGAGGAGATGGTCAGCAGTGGGAACGTGAGATGGAAGCCTGAACCAACTCAGAATGGGCGTAGCCTGAATGAAGATAAACCTGACCAAGAAAGACCTTGCAGATAAATATAGTGATGGAAGTGATTGTAGGGAATATCATGACATGGGAAATCACCTGACCTGTGCTAACTGTCCCAGTAAATGTACCATTCGTGACTTTAATCAGGGGAAACAGTAAATTGCTGGACATAGCGCCATTTTTGGTTGAAAAAACTTTGCTCTTTGGACATGGAAAAACTGGCTCTGCTCCTCTTCATAATTGACTTACAGAAGTGAGGATTGTAAAGTGTGTGTGTGTGTGTGTGTGTGTGTGTGTGTGTGTGTGTGTGTGTGTGTTCACTATCTCATGCACAACACCTTGTGGCTTCAATGTCAATGCATTGTCAGGGGGGGACTGATGACCTCAGAAGTTAAGTTCCATAGTGCTCAGAGCCATTTGAGCCATTTTTTGCATTGTCAGGGGAACACACATGCACAGGATGGGGGAGCGGCATATGGGAGGGATGCACGCACCGTGTTAGCAACGTTTGCCATACTGACCTGTTTCTGTGGTGAGTGCTGCAATGCAGTTTGCCCTGACTATATGTCTGTGTTGTCTGTTGATGTTTACGCGGTTGCTGTCAGAATAGCTCCGTTTACGCGGTTGCTGTCTGAATAGTTCCTGAAGGAACCACCTGTGGATGTTGTGATGAGGTATTGACTCTCCGAAACTGGTTTGCCTGAGGAAACATGTCGGATCTGGAGAGAGATGAAAGTGATGTAAAAATCCATACACAAGGGATCGGTTCTTGAATGACCATGACCAAAAAATGCCACAGGAATTTCTTGCCTAGACCGAGGTCCACAGCCACTTCACACTTCAGAAAAAGTTGATGTGAGAATCATTTGCGATGAATTATTGAACAGTTGATAGTGTAAGCTCGATTGGTGGGTTTTCCATGGGAATGGTGCTCACTTCTGAGCCAGTGTAGATAAGGGAGTATTGATTTGTTGAGTGGTCTAACTTGTACAAATATCTGGACACAACAGTTTGTAGAGGTATGAAATAGAACGATCACATAGGCTCAGTTTTAGATAAAGCAGATTGCACACTCATTGGCAGGATACTGGAAAAATACCATCAGTTTGCAAAGGAGTCTGCTAACAAGCCTGTCCTAGAATATTACTCATGTGTGTAAGCCCCACATAAATATGTTGAACTGAGGATATTGACTTTATACCCAGGAAGTTTACACAAGGCACCACAAATTTGTTTACTCGCAGCAGAGTGCCACTGAAATGCCATAAACTGAATTCACAGATGCGTGAAGGTAGATGCCGACTAACGGGTGAAAGCATTCTTACAAAGTTTCAAGAAGCAGTATTAAGTGAGGAATCTAAGAATACACTTCCATAGAAAACTTAAGAATGATTCAGACTTATCACAGCACTTTCAGAGATATTAGATGAGCTGTCGTTCTTCTTGTGTTCTATATGTGAGTGGAACAGCAAGAAATCGTAATAAGTACTGCACTGGAAATCACCCTCTGTCATGCACTGTTAGGTGGTTTGTAAAGTATGAATGTGGATGAAGAGTGACGAGCAAAACATAAGCATAAAGGTAATCTGTCATCTACCATTTAGGTGGATGAATTACAGTTGCATAGGACTCTTTCAGTGAACCTCAGTGTGGCATCTGCCTTTCTTATACTTTTATGTTATTATCTCACCTTACATTCTTCATATTCCATACACACAGTTATTTTGCAGTAAAGACTCTTTGCAGGGATTTATTGGCAATCATGTAACCAAAAAGTAGTGGGTCCTTTTGTGCAGTATGATCAGTTTGTTTGGAAAATGAACAGCACTAGCTGTATAGCTGTTTGGAGTTGGCCTGACCGTACTTCCGTATCTATTATCTTCCATATCTAATATTTGCATCCATTAAGAAGGATGAACAGAGATCTATCTACTTGGATGTCCTCAATCCAATCCCAAAGTTAATTCAGTATACTATAAGCAAAAATTTTGTTCATTAGGCAACTGTGAAAACTGAATCAAATGCCTTCCACCTCCCTTGCCCCCACCCCTCTTTAAATATCATTATACAACAGCAAGTGAATTACATTCCAATTTACCATGAACCCAGAGGTAAAGGTGATCACTGGCATGGAACACTGTGCAAATGTATCCGAGTAACAAAGGTGAAGGTATCTTTGATTTGTCACTGTGAAACGACATTTAAGAGTAGGAGGAACTGTACTACGACTCAGTCACAAACTAACTTCCAAATAATACAGGGTGATCAGTCCTTAACGCAACTGGCTGGTATGCATTTTTTTGCTTTACTAGTACCCAACTAGTGGTGGGGAGTATATTTCCCCTCTGCTGCAAGGTCTTTGTTTGTGTATAATTGTTGGGATACTAACATGTTTCTTATGTGACAGAATACAGTGAATTGAATGAAAGTATTTACAGGGAAATGGTGAAATATAAGTACTCTATCCCACTCGAAGTATTAATGTGTATTTCATATGTGCATACAGAATCAGCGTGCACTGTAAGGAGATTATTTCAAGAAGAATTTCCAGATGTTCAGGTTCCTGATCCGAGTAAGATTCATTTATTGATAAATAAATTTTATGAAACGGGAAGTGTTCTTGACAGGAGACATGACAACCACATCCAGTACTCACAGAAGAAACTCTCGATAACAATGGGCATGCTCTGGAAAAGTTTCCTAGAAAATCAGTTCGACTTCTTAGCAAATGGGATTTCCTTTGTCTGTGTTCAAATGGCTACTAAAGTTACTGAAGTTACAGCTATATAAAATTACTGCAGCACAATAAATTAAACTGGGGGACTCTGCAAAATGATGTGGTTTATTGGATGTATTTCGAACAGAGTGCATGCCGCAGAAATTGACTCTCAGCTAACTTTATTTTCAGACGGATCATGGGTCCACGTAAGTGGGTATGTTGATTCACAAAATTACCATTACTGGAATTCTGAGAAGCCTAACGTAATACAAGAGGCTCCCCTACACGATCAAAAGATAGGTGTGTGTTGCACTGTTAGTGGTGAGAGAATAATAGGCCTTATTTTTTCCTGGAAACAGTTACCAGCGAGAGAGAGAGAGAGAGAGAGAGAGAGAGAGAGAGAGAGAGAGAGAGAGAGAACAATTTGTGGCTCCCCCCCACCCATGCCCCCACCCCCAATTAACTGAGAGTGAACATGCTTTTATGATATTTCAGCAGTGCTCTGCAACGGCACATAAGCCAAACTTCCCGTTACAGGAAATTTGTGATGTGTTTCGAGATAGAGTTTTCACCAGCAACATACAGCCTCCTTGTTGCCCCAATTTAAATTTAACCCTCTGCAATTTTTGTCTCTTGAAACACTAAAAGAGAAAGTTTACAAATCAAATCCACACACTTTAGATGAACTTAAAACTGACATTTATCAGGAACTTGCTGCCATTCTCAGAGGGAACTGCAGAGTGTAACGAGCAGTTTCCTAGGTAGGAGTCAGAAATACTTGAACAATGAAGGGAGGCAGTTCCAGCTTCTCCTTGCTTAATAAATGAGTGATTTACTTTTCTTTTTTTAAGTGTTTGTTTTGTTTATATGTTAGAAATAACTCATACCGCAAGCTGTACTATATTTACTGCAGACATCCTGTAATCCATGCTACGGGCACAACAGCCGACCTCCTGGGCCAGCTGCATGCCATGAAAGCGGTAGCATTAACAATTGATCACCCTGTTTGATGTAAGAAGTGAATGGCTGTATCACATAATGAAGCTATTAGTCCTGACCAAGTCGCGCCCATTTCAACAAATGGTGGATAGGGATCACTTGTCTTCTTCAACACACAGTTGTGGCCTTACAATATTTCATCTTTCATTTGTTCCACATTGTGTTCGTATAACATATTTATGTGCTTACTCATATGTTTATGTGGTGTAAAGAAATGTTTGCCAGATCCTTATGAATGAATTAACATATCAGCTACACAAAGTGGACCTTGAGTATTCAATGAAATCTCTTTCGAGTGGACTATTTTACTGTTCAAAATCTCACTTGTTGATGAAATGACTAATTGCCTAGTATTACCTTCTCCCTTAGTTAGAAATTATTCTGGAGGGATTGATATATGAAGTGTTTTGTAAATGATAGTCTAAGCTATGCTAATTTTACTTTCCACAATTCACTGAGACATTGCAAGAGCTGTTGCAGGTCCTGTTTGTTTTGTTGTAATGCCTCTAGATGACAGCATTGTGCTGAATGAATATAGCTTACTTCAGTGAATTTAGTCAATTGTTAAAAACCAGTGGGAAATCAGTGTAGCATCAGACGAACAGTGTATGCACACTTTTAAGGAAAGCACAAAGAGTGTTTGAGACTAACTGTTGCAGCAGTGTGTAACTGCATTTATAGGATACAGAAGTCTTTTTGGTCAGTTCATATGTATTGTAGTCATTAAGAAGAAGTCATTTTGTGATAGAATGTGTTACAATTAGTCTTTTTCGTCAGTTACATCCACCCAAATAAAAGACTTGACCCTAGCACCCACAATTTTACAAAACTCAAAATAGCAGTCCATTTGTGTATTTTCAACCGCATACAAGGGGCACTAAAAAAACTGGAATTATTTTTTAAAAGCTATATATTTTTAAATTATTTACAAAACTACCTTATCCCTCTCAAAATACTCTCCATTACAACTAATTTATTTGTCCCATTGGTTCTTCCACTGTTCAAAACACTTTTTGTGGTCATCTTTAAAAATGGCTGACAACTCCTCCCTCATTTTTGTCTTGGATTCTTCAGTGTTGTGAAATTGGTACCCTTTCATGCCCTTTTTTGTGTGTGGAGATATGAAAAAATCACACAAGGCTGGGTCAAGCAAGTAAAGTGCATGAGGCAGCAGAACCATGCCACTTTAAGCCAAAACAGAGACAATTGTGTGTGCAGGTGCATTGTCGTGGTAGAAGAAATCTTACATTAAAGTTTGCTGAACCGAGCTCCAGGATAACCCACTAATCTGACAGTTGATCAGTTGTCTGTTGACGGTCTGTGAACACATGATCTCGAATTTTTTCAATATTTTCTTCAATTCAGGCAGTTGATGGATGTCCAGAATGAGGTCTGTCATTGATCGATATGTCACCATTTTTAAATCGAACCAACAACTAGTACACTTGAGGTTTTCCCAAAGCGTCATCTTGGTAAGCTTTTATCAACATTTAAACTGTTTCAGCAGCACTTTTACCAAGTAGAAAGCAAAATTTCAGAGCTGCACATTGTTCATTTAAACTTGCCATAATAAAAACTGAAACAAAAAAAGAGCGCTAGCAAAAACAATCGCTACAAGTGAACAGAACAAGCAAGGTCGACAACACAGGTGGTACTGAACTGGCAATGAGTTGTGCTGTACATGCCTGCAGCAGATGCAGAAGGAATATGAATCTTGAAAATTATCTGTTGAACTTTAAAATCTTATATCATTTTAAGTTTCTAATTTTTCAGGTTTATGTAAATTATAGTAGTATTAAGCCCCCAAGTACAAGGATGTTCCAGACAGTAATGATCTACTTTTTATCTCAACTGCCAACAATTTTGCAGATGAAGAGCACAAAGTGTGAACTCTTGAAGTTTCCCAAGTGTGTGACAAAATTTCCATTTCCTCCAATAACGTAGCTGCTTCAGTGTTTCAAAATGGCACCTGTAAATGACATGCATTACAAGCAGCGTGCCTTCGTTGAAACATTTGTGTGAAGTGTATGGAGCATGAGGTGTTGACAAGAAGACGTTCGGTTACTGCACACAGATGGTAAAGCCACCAGAAGGCAGTTTGATGGAGTTCCATTGTTTGCAGCGAGTTAGGGAGACTGTTTGCAGCTGTCACACTTGACACAGTGCAGCATGCGGATGTTTTCATTCGCAAGGATCGACGCATTATGACTTAACAGTTGGCATTGCTGCTGTCAATCAGCAAAAGAAGTGTTGAAGCAATTAACCACACTCTTGGATAGTCAAAAGTGTGAGCATCATGAAAAAGGGTTGATTAGTGCTATTCCACCCGCTCTACAGCCCTGACCTAGTTCCCTAGGACTTCCATTAAGGGATAGCATTCATGGAAGACATTTTGAGAAGTACACAGTGGAGAAACGGCTTCGTGACCAGAGCAAGTATTGTTACCGATATGGCATACATGCCTTTGGCTGTTGCCAAAGAAAAGCCATATGCCAGAATGAGATTAATGTGGGAAAAAAGGGGTGTAGATAAAATATCATTGGTTCATTGTGCGATTTTTATTAGATGGGATAAATAATTGTGAAAGAAAAAAAATGTGGAGTATTACTTTCTTGGCGACCCTCATTCGTGTGTGTGTGTGTGTGTGTGTGTGTGTGTGTGTGTGAACAAGCTAGTGAGGGTATTGTGCACACAATTGAACTTACACACAGGAATGAAGTGTCGATTGTCTTAGTGTGTAGTAACAGAAGTCTCATTGGCAGGGTGCAGGTGGTAACCTCATTGGCACACAGAACGCCGCCCGCAAAGTCCTCGATGGTGTCAACTACATATCGGAAGCAGTGGCGAGTGTCGGGTCACCGCCTACACGGCTCCTCTCCTCCTGGGTCACAGACCAGATTGCTCCACGCTATTGGAAGCCTAACAATGAAATAAAGGTAAGCAGTTGTTGTTAATGTGGCCACCATTCACATGAGCCTCATACTTTCTAAAGCTATGATCGGACAGATTTCTTGTATGTGTTAATTATTGTAGGCTTCTCTGTACACTCCATAAGGATAAGTCAGTCATTTGTGTAAAATGTTATGAGCTGGAATTTTCTGTGAACTTTCTCAGACATTGCTGTGTTAGCTGCAACATTCTTTTGAAGGAAATTAAGCAATTGCAAAAGCATAATGATTAACTTATATTCAGCTAATATGAGTAAAGAGTGTTTTACATAGCTCCATCAGTTTGGATAAGGAATACCGTTCCGGTTGCAGATAAATCACTGCTGGTAGAACACAGGATTTGATACTGGGTCCACTGCATTCTCGTTGATGTAAATTATCTTCTCATTTGTTTTTGTATAGTAGCAATAGTTCTCTTTGCTGATATTGCAAATAACACGATGCAGTCCATTAACATAAGTAATTGTACATATACTGTTGGTTCAATTATTGATTGATTTTCTGTAAATGACCTATCATTCAGAAACATTGAGTTTCATACAGTTCTTTATGAGATAGAATGGAATTTTTGGAATTCTGTGAATCACAGGATAGCATTGAGGAAAGTAACAATTAAAACAGAAGTTCCAAATTCCTGCATGTGCACATTGATAAACATGTTAAATCAAATAGCATATTGTAAAAGTATACTGCAACCAAGCAAATATGCTGCCTTTTGTTGTTGACTTTCTGCAACCAAGAAAATACGCTGTCTTTTGTTGTTGACTTCAGTGATAAAAATTTCAAACATTTAATTTATGTGCTGTATTGACAGTAATCTTTGTTGGACTGTAAATAAAATATTGGGAAACTGAAGAAAATTTATTAGAACCATTTTAGAACTACACTTTTGTATTACTGCTGTACATAATCATTTTTCATATTTGAGTATCTTAATTAATCATAAAGTACCGTCTGAATGAAATTTGTCTGTCTGAGATGGCAGCCACCTTCTGGCAGCAGCTTGAAGTTTTTCATCAGATTCAAAATGTTGGGAGCAAAGCAACATTTCATGTGCTCGGCAAGTCTTGATGTTCAGTAGATCTTCAGAAATATCTGATATGACCTGATACAGAAGTTATTGCATTTTCTAGGCAATTTGTGGCCAAACATTGTTGTGCAAAAACACAACAGTGGTAGTCAAGAGATTGTGATCTGAATGACTTGCTTCTGTTTTCTAAATGTGTAGGCTTCAGAATTCATTAGCCTGCCTTGTACCACAAATGTGATTCCTTTAGCTTATCACCAAATGATAGCCATAACTTTCTGGCCGGAGGGAGTTTGGAATTCTTTTTGGCTTGTTTGGGCAGGGTGGCATGAATGCTGTTGGTTTAGTTTTTTGGTTATCAAAAAGAAGTTTTGGAACTCAACAAGCACCAAAATTCTGGTACTCCAATTATTTAGGTGCAGTCTCATTCAAAACATACAAATCTGAGGAAAGTTGTCCAGTGGATGAAATATAGTGAAATACAGATTTTCATTTTTTTTTAATTAGTTGCTGTCTAGAGATGAAAGACAATTTCTGTAATAATGAAAATGGTGCCATTGATGCACAACACCTTCACTCTCCATACACACCACAAATTTTCCAAGAAATGTCAACATCTTCTAATTTTCACCATTTTTTCCCTGTAAAACAATAAGAAATTTTACATTTGCAGCTATCTGACAACAGAAAACTTAGTTTGTTAGGTGGCTGAGAGCAGAGCATCTCATAAAACTAAATGTATGAAATGTGAACTCTTCAGAACTGCATTATTAAGAACAATAAACCATGACTGAATTTTAAAAAAAAAGCACTACAGTGAAATTTGTGACTACATATATACCACTGTGTTCTGAAAAACTAATGTGAATGACTTCTCTTCCATGCTTGGGTGTGTGAAATCTGTATGTGATCAACAAAACGTAATATCTTTTCCTTCAACTTTATTTACTGAAGTAAAAAATACGGTGCCTTTGTTTGATTAAATAGAGATCT